>NC_133335.1:79177527-79878318 GCF_042186555.1 Aquarana catesbeiana | reverse complement strand
ATCACCTGCTATGGCCCTTTTAGGTATCAACCTTGACACTTTCCCATTTCAATACAAAATATTAGTGGCAAATATTCTTATAGCAGCTAGACTTACCATAAGCAAAATGTGGAAATCAATTGAGGCCCCTAACCTGTGTGATGTCATTCTTAGAGTCAACACCCAGGCGTACTATGAATTACTGTTAGCACTTAAAAATTATAACGTAATTCACTTTAAGAAGCACTGGTATGTATGGATCATACATCCTAAAGCATCTACAGTACTAAAAGACTTGTACGCTCAGTCTTAACTACCACTAGGTAGCCTGTTGGTATCACTTATTCCTTGTAGAGACTTATGCTGCTTTCATTTCCTGATTGGTTTGACTCACTATAATACATTGATTTACAAGACGACATCCTGTTCTCTCTTGTGTTTATTCAAGTTAGAATAGACCTGTTCACAGTTTGCTCCCCTAGGGGTGAATAGGTTTATTCTTGGAGGTTTACTAGCTAGAAACTGAATTTAAAAATATGAATTTGAAGGATTATTCACGATTATTATACTGACTTAATGTATTTATCAAAAATGCATTCGCTATACTATGTAACTGTAATGGTGTGAATCCTGTTATACCTTTCTTAATGTCTTTATTTGTTATTTTATGTTCTGATAACTAAATAAAAAATGTAAAAAAAAAAAAAAAAGAGGCGCAGGGACAGCAGATCTCCTAGATCAGGGGTCTCAAACTGGCAACCCTCCAGCTGTTGCAAAACTACAAGTCCCATCCTGCCTTTGCCTGTGGGAGTCATGCTTGTAACTATCAGCCTTTAATGCCTCATGGGACTTGTAGTTTCACAACAGCTGGAGGGCCACCAGTTTGAGACCCCTTACCTAGATTATGTTGTACTCGGCAAAATTGAGGATCGTCTAGGGGGGAAAATCACTTTTTTGTCGATCCTAAGGAAGCAACACAATAGGCAGATACTCATCAATCTGGTAGATGCACATCTCCCTGAATGTTGCTATGGTTTTACTTGCCTGTTTTATGCCCTTATGTTTGTGAGCAACCTTGGGTTGTATTGCAACTTCTTGGAGCCCATCTCACTGTTACCAGATTATATCTTTCCTCTGCTGGCTGCTGAGGATCATGATACTTTCTAGCTTTGATCCTTATGGATTCTAACTTCATTAATTCTCTTTATATTATAAGGTGCTCAGGTGGATGTTGTTCCTCGTTTGTTCGTACTGTGTTCATATGCCTACATGGGACTATTGCAACTCTATTGAGTTGGAGGTCGTCCAATGAAGCTTTGCAAGTACACTCTACGCAGCATATTTGGCTGCGGCCTCGTTCCAAACAGTATTTTTTTTTAGGTACTGAACATGTTTTATAGCTTGTCAGGTACTACAACTCCTGTCCACCAGTTATCTACTTTCAACTCTAATGGACTAGGCCTTATTCTCCTTATGCAAAGTTCATGTTTCAGGGATGAGGGTTGGGGTTTGGGGGTGCTAGTGGGTATGGGTGAGTGGTTTAAGTTGGTTTAGGTTGTTTAAATTTACAGTTATTTTCTGTCCACTTACCACATACTTATGCTCTACCTATAGCTCAATTGCTGAAAATATTCTCTTAGCTCACACCATGCATTTCCATTGCTGGCATCACCTCCTTATGCTATATACTTAAAATAAATTTCGCGCAATATTAGAAAAGGTGATGTAAAATAAATTAAGGGTAGATACAAATAAAAATTGGTAGTGGTATCTGTATTAGTAGATAGGATCAACAATCGCTGTGATGGAACATATATTATTACCACTATTAAACAGTGAAGTAATGGTGCTGTATTAAACGTGAAAACTTGCTGGTGTCTAAAAAATACCAAAAAGGTGATAAATTGCAAGCAAGTAAAAATAGCATAAATTATTCGTGAATAAATACTAGTGAGAAAAATCCTTAATTTAAAAATCCTTATAGCATAAATAATTAGTGTAGAGTGCAACCCATCAAAGAGGTCAATCCATTACACACAGGTAAATAGCAGCGGTGAACCATAATAAGGTGCAATCACAAATTATCAAAACGTGCCTTTAAAATAAAGTGGCAGCATTGCAGGATTAAAAAATAGTTCATAAAATCTTAGATAGATGGTGCTGTTGGCGAGGTAAAGGGTCCTTCTATTCAGATCTGTATATCTTCTAAAAGCTGGATAAATTAATCCTATAGTGGTGCCGTATAATACAGTCTCACAGGACTCTCACCTTAAAGTAGTATAAAACAAGCTGTGGTCATATAGTCCTCAAAGTGCAGAAGCACTGTCAACGACCTTCTCCTTCTTGATGCTTAACTCTCCATATTTTCTCCTGTACTCCCTCCGCTCTGGTACAGCTCAAATAGGGGGGCAAGAATAAGGGAAGGGGAAAGAGAGAAGACAGGCTCCACTAGTGTGTTATTGTTTCAAAAACCATGGGGATATTTATTTAGTCAATGCTCTTACATTTGTTAGTTAAAAACAGGCAAAAGTAAAATCGAACGAGAAGTCTGGCGTTCTCAGCGCCCTCTCACTTGTGTTTGACAGCTGTGTGCCGCTCCAGCCAATCCCTACGCGTTACGACACGTCACGTGTCTTCATCTGGGGAACCGGATTGGCTGTTGTATCTAACCTTATATATAATAAAACCGGAAGTGCTGTAACCGCCATTTTGCTTATGGGTATAGTGTTAAACTCGGCGGCCTGTATGCCAGAACCGGAAGTTCTACAACGGCCATTTTACTTGAGGCTATGTTTATTATAAACGGCGGTCATTTTTCCATAGATTTGTAATGTGGATGCCCCACCATTTTGTTGTAGATCATTATAGTGCTACTCTATGTGTCAGAACCCTATGTAGGCGGCCATTGTTTTGGTGGAGATACGAATATGTTAATTTTTATTTACGGCCAGTGTGTATAATAGAGGACTTTACACCATAAACAATTAGAGCCACTATAGAGTAAATACCCTTATTAGGTGCAACATTGGTGTTATATAATATTATATAATATAATTATATATAAAAATATATATAAATATCAATTTCAACAAAAATGGGATTAATTAAAAGGGGATAAAATTGCGGTATACGGGTGAAACCAGGTGAGAGTGCACTGACACATCAGTAAATTAATACCTTGTATAACATTAAATCGATTAAGGAACAGTTGTCTTCTAAAAAAATTTTTTTCAATACTGTAAAAACTTATCGTCCATAAAGATAATAAAAGTGACGGTTAATATTATGGCACATTTACATCATTATGATAATAATATTAATGAAAACTGATTAAACATTGCATGATCATCAAAAATGGATACAGAGTGAACATTGCACTTAGTATATATAATTTATAGATGTCATAATCTAATTATAATCAGCTGTGATACAAAAACTAATATTACACTAATAAAAATAAAATAAAAATAAAAATAACAATAAAATAAAATAAAAATAACAATAAAAATAAAAATAAAGAAATAATAAAATTTATTAAAATATGATATTGGTAAAAATTACTAAAAATGACTTAAAAAACAGTTTAAATCAAATTCCACGTTAAGACCCCCAGGTACCAAAGTGCGTAAAGTATGGATCCACCTGGACTCTTTGCGGCTTATCTCGCGAACTAAATGACTACCTCTCCACATTGGTTTGTGTTTTTCTATTCCCCAAAGTTGGAGATGTGTGGGGTCCCTGTTGTGTACTAATGCAAAATGTTTTGACACGTTGTGTTTTGGGAAGCCAGATTTTATATTTTGTACATGTTCTTTTATTCGTGTCTTAAGAGCTCTTTTTGTGCGGCCTACATATTGAAGGTTGCAGCTACACTGCAGCACGTAAACTACCCCTTCTGTGTGGCTTCCTATAAAATCTCTAATAATAAAATTTTGTCCCGTGTTGGTGGCTGTAAAATCTTTGCGTTTTCCCTGAAATTTCTTCGCATGGCGACAAGCGTAGCAGTTACGGCAGGGATAAAATCCTTTACCTGTAAAAAATGTAAACGTGGATGTTGGGGGAGGGTCAATAACAGACTTAACGATCAGATCTCTAATAGTTGGTGCTCTCTTATATACTATATTAGGTCTTTCTGGCAATATATCCTTGAGATCTTTGTCGTTTTTTAAGATGTGCCAGTGTTTATGAATAACTTTCGCTACATCTTTATATTGTGTATTGAAATCTAATACTATACTTGGTACTTCTTGTTGGACTCTTGTCTTAGGTTGTTCTTCAAGCATTTTCTTTCGATCCATAAGATTAACATGTTCGATCTGGTTTTTTATCCAATCTTCATTATAACCTTTTACTTTAAATCTTTCTCCAATCACCTGTGCTTGATTCCGATAATCCTCTTCTTTCGTACAATTTCTTCTTAGTCTTGTAAATTGGCCTTTTGGGATGTTATATAGCCACGGTTTAAAGTGACAGCTATCTGTTGACAGATAGCTATTGGCGTCTACTTTTTTAAAATGCGTTTTGGTGACTATTCTCTGTCCTTCTAGACTTATATTTAAGTCTAGGAAGTCTATTTCTTTCTCCTCTATTCTCCATACCAAATTAATGTTCTTTGTATTATCATTTAGTTTATTTAAGAACATTTCCAGACTATTTCTATCTCCATTCCACACTATCACTACATCGTCTATAAACCTTTTATATAGCGTAAGTTCGACGGGGGTGTTTGTATATACTGCGGTTTCTTCCCACTGCGCCATAAATGCATTCGCCACTCCTGGTGCAAATTTAGCACCCATGGCTATTCCCACTAATTGTTTAAAGTAGGTTTGGTTGTGCCAGAAATAATTGCACTTCAGACAGAAGTCAAGACACTTCAATAGATATTTTCTTTGTTTGCAAACTAGAGTGCTATATTTTCTAAGGAGCCATTTTGTGGCTGAGATTGCATCGTGGTGTTGTACTATAGTATAAAGCGATGTAACATCTGCGGTGGCCAGTAGTGTACGTCCCTCTAATACTGGCACTGTGTTCAAAAGTTGTAGTGTGTGTTTGGTGTCTTTTAAATACGATTGTGTTTGCTGGACCGCTGGTTGTATAAAATAGTCAATGTATTTTCCCATTCTTGATGTAAGCGAATCGATACTATTGACTATTGGTCTTCCGGGTGGGTTCTCTTTGTTCTTGTGAATTTTGGGAATAGTATAAATTATCGGTATTCGACAGGTTTCCGGTATTAGATATTTACTTTCTTTCAGGTTTAGTATATTTTTCTTCATGCCTAGGTCTACTATCGCTTCTAGTTGTTTCTTGTATTTTGAAGTTGGATTACCAAGTAGTCTGGTGTACGTGGTTTCATCTTGTAGCTGCCTATTTAGTTCGGTTAGATATTGTTCTTTTGACTGTAACACTATTGCACCTCCCTTATCCGCCGGCCTGATTACGATATCTTTCCTTTCCGTCAGGCGTTTTAGGCCATTTTTTATATATGTAGGATCTTTGGCTTTCTTAATCTTTATGGAGTCTATATCCTGTAGAACTAGATTTTTAAAGACTTCCACATTCTGGTTGTTGGACATCTGTGGGTTGAATAATGAGGCATTTCGTAGTGTACTATGTACTTCTGACTGTACAATTTCGATCCTTGGATTTTCTGGCTTCCACAAATTGTTCATCATATATTTTTTAATGTTAATTTTCCTAATGTATTTTTGTATCCCAAAATTCTTGCCCCCCTATTTGAGCTGTACCAGAGCGGAGGGAGTACAGGAGAAAATATGGAGAGTTAAGCATCAAGAAGGAGAAGGTCGTTGACAGTGCTTCTGCACTTTGAGGACTATATGACCACAGCTTGTTTTATACTACTTTAAGGTGAGAGTCCTGTGAGACTGTATTATACGGCACCACTATAGGATTAATTTATCCAGCTTTTAGAAGATATACAGATCTGAATAGAAGGACCCTTTACCTCGCCAACAGCACCATCTATCTAAGATTTTATGAACTATTTTTTAATCCTGCAATGCTGCCACTTTATTTTAAAGGCACGTTTTGATAATTTGTGATTGTACCTTATTATGGTTCACCGCTGCTATTTACCTGTGTGTAATGGATTGACCTCTTTGATGGGTTGCACTCTACACTAATTATTTATGCTATAAGGATTTTTAAATTAAGGATTTTTCTCACTAGTATTTATTCACGAATAATTTATGCTATTTTTACTTGCTTGCAATTTATCACCTTTTTGGTATTTTTTAGACACCAGCAAGTTTTCACGTTTAATACAGCACCATTACTTCACTGTTTAATAGTGGTAATAATATATGTTCCATCACAGGGATTGTTGATCCTATCTACTAATACAGATACCACTACCAATTTTTATTTGTATCTACCCTTAATTTATTTTACATCACCTTTTCTAATATTGCGCGAAATTTATTTTAAGTATTTATCTATCAAGTGGTTATGTGAGCACTTTAATTTTGCTGCAATATTCACATTTATTAATCTACACCATTTAGGATTAATATAATTTTGTCTTCCACATCTACCAGCGCGAAGGAATTTTTTATTAATTATTGTTTGAGATTTCACATATATACACCTTTGCAGCTAACATGGATGTATTTACCTATATTGAGAATAGAAAAGTGAATCTAGATGAGGTATTTAACCCATCAAATAAAACACGCAACCCAGATCTGGAAAGTATGACCAGAAAATTAGGACACTTTATGGAAAAAAAGATCACCTTATGGTGGGATACTAACACATTCGAGAGATATATTAGAGAAAATATTGTCCCTAGAAGATTAAGGTGGGAAGTACCACCAAATGATGGGCTGACTGATAAAGAATCAATGGAGGAATGGTTCGCATTCTATAATGATAAAAGTATTGAAGGTTTAAAATTCCTATTAGGACGCAAACACAAGAAAGCCATATTATTGGAACAACAAATAGAAGAAATTAAATAAAAGATGGAACCATTCAAAGAAACAGCTGATTTGAAAAAACTGGCAACCCAACTTAATAAGGATCTAATCACTAAAGATTTAGAAGTCCAAAATCGAAAAATGAAAAAATATCAAAGGGATATAACGGATTACAAGACTAACCAAGTCTTTAAATGGCAAAGTAAAGTTGAACCTGACCCTCCTACATCTACATACTCAACTCCGGAAAGGAAAGTTAGGATTCAAGACCCCACAACAACGCATGTCCTTAACCCACCTAGGTGGGAAGAAAAAGAGGGACGAATGGAAACACCACGTACATATATAGATAGACCCAACACAAACGGCCCTAATCAGAAAAGAAGAGATGAAAGAGATACATATGGAGGGACACCAAGAACAAACTATAACCAAAGAAACAGCTATGGATACGGGCAACATACTCCAAAAAGAGGAGGAAAGAAACCTTTCAGAAAACCGTTTAACAACAGAAATTGGCAGTACCATGAGAGGAATACAAGAGAGAACAGAACATCATCATACCAACAGGAATATCGTGACGGATATGGACATTATCCGATTCCCACGTATAATAGATTTGACCCTATTAGAGACCATCATGAACACTACTATGAAGATCCGCACTACTATGGGCATCAACAAAATTACAACACACAAAGGCCTTTTTTAGAGAGAGAGAGGAGAGAATACTCCCCGCAAAGGCCCCCTCAAGCGGACTACCACTCACCCAGGAGACGACCCCAAGAAGAACAAAGAAGAAACACTCCAGAACGAAGAGAGGTCGGAGATCAGGGAAGAGACTCCAAAAGAAAAAGAGTATAGTTGGAGAAAATGTGGTAAATATAAGTGGGAAACAGTTAACAACAGAAGAATTGGCAGTACTAGACAAAGGCCTAAAATATGCACCCAAAAATAACCTCAACAAATTTAACACCTATATTGGGATACAAAAATACATTAGGAAAATTAACATTAAAAAATATATGATGAACAATTTGTGGAAGCCAGAAAATCCAAGGATCGAAATTGTACAGTCAGAAGTACATAGTACACTACGAAATGCCTCATTATTCAACCCACAGATGTCCAACAACCAGAATGTGGAAGTCTTTAAAAATCTAGTTCTACAGGATATAGACTCCATAAAGATTAAGAAAGCCAAAGATCCTACATATATAAAAAATGGCCTAAAACGCCTGACGGAAAGGAAAGATATCGTAATCAGGCCGGCGGATAAGGGAGGTGCAATAGTGTTACAGTCAAAAGAACAATATCTAACCGAACTAAATAGGCAGCTACAAGATGAAACCACGTACACCAGACTACTTGGTAATCCAACTTCAAAATACAAGAAACAACTAGAAGCGATAGTAGACCTAGGCATGAAGAAAAATATACTAAACCTGAAAGAAAGTAAATATCTAATACCGGAAACCTGTCGAATACCGATAATTTATACTATTCCCAAAATTCACAAGAACAAAGAGAACCCACCCGGAAGACCAATAGTCAATAGTATCGATTCGCTTACATCAAGAATGGGAAAATACATTGACTATTTTATACAACCAGCGGTCCAGCAAACACAATCGTATTTAAAAGACACCAAACACACACTACAACTTTTGAACACAGTGCCAGTATTAGAGGGACGTACACTACTGGCCACCGCAGATGTTACATCGCTTTATACTATAGTACAACACCACGATGCAATCTCAGCCACAAAATGGCTCCTTAGAAAATATAGCACTCTAGTTTGCAAACAAAGAAAATATCTATTGAAGTGTCTTGACTTCTGTCTGAAGTGCAATTATTTCTGGCACAACCAAACCTACTTTAAACAATTAGTGGGAATAGCCATGGGTGCTAAATTTGCACCAGGAGTGGCGAATGCATTTATGGCGCAGTGGGAAGAAACCGCAGTATATACAAACACCCCCGTCGAACTTACGCTATATAAAAGGTTTATAGACGATGTAGTGATAGTGTGGAATGGAGATAGAAATAGTCTGGAAATGTTCTTAAATAAACTAAATGATAATACAAAGAACATTAATTTGGTATGGAGAATAGAGGAGAAAGAAATAGACTTCCTAGACTTAAATATAAGTCTAGAAGGACAGAGAATAGTCACCAAAACGCATTTTAAAAAAGTAGACGCCAATAGCTATCTGTCAACAGATAGCTGTCACTTTAAACCGTGGCTATATAACATCCCAAAAGGCCAATTTACATGACTAAGAAGAAATTGTACGAAAGAAGAGGATTATCGGAATCAAGCACAGGTGATTGGAGAAAGATTTAAAGTAAAAGGTTATAATGAAGATTGGATAAAAAACCAGATCGAACATGTTACTCTTATGGATCGAAAGAAAATGCTTGAAGAACAACCTAAGACAAGAGTCCAACAAGAAGTACCAAGTATAGTATTAGATTTCAATACACAATATAAAGATGTAGCGAAAGTTATTCATAAACACTGGCACATCTTAAAAAACGACAAAGATCTCAAGGATATATTGCCAGAAAGACCTAATATAGTATATAAGAGAGCACCAACTATTAGAGATCTGATCGTTAAGTCTGTTATTGACCCTCCCCCAACATCCACGTTTACATTTTTTACAGGTAAAGGATTTTATCCCTGCCGCAACTGCTACGCTTGTCGCCATGCGAAGAAATTTCAGGGAAAACGCAAAGATTTTACAGCCACCAACACAGGACAAAATTTTATTATTAGAGATTTTATAGGAAGCCACACAGAAGGGGTAGTTTACGTGCTGCAGTGTAGCTGCAACCTTCAATATGTAGGCCGCACAAAAAGAGCTCTTAAGACACGAATAAAAGAACATGTACAAAATATAAAATCTGGCTTCCCAAAACACAACGTGTCAAAACATTTTGCATTAGTACACAACAGGGACCCCACACATCTCCAATTTTGGGGAATAGAAAAACACAAACCAATGTGGAGAGGTAGTCATTTAGTTCGCGAGATAAGCCGCAAAGAGTCCAGGTGGATCCATACTTTACGCACTTTGGTACCTGGGGGTCTTAACGTGGAATTTGATTTAAACTGTTTTTTAAGTAATTTTTAGTAATTTTTACCAATATCATATTTTAATAAATTTTATTATTTCTTTATTTTTATTTTTATTGTTATTTTTATTTTATTTTATTTTTAGTTTTATTTTGATTTTGATTTTGATTTTGATTTTGATTTTGATTTTGATTTTATTTTATTTTTATTTTGATTTTGATTTTATTCTTATTTTTATTTTTATTTTTATTAGTGTAATATTAGTTTTTTGTACCACAGCTGATTATAATTAGATTATGACATCTATAAATTATATATACTAAGTGCAATGTTCACTCTGTATCCATTTTTGCAATGTTTAATCAGTTTTCATTAATATTATTATCATAATGATGTAAATGTGCCATAATATTAACCGTCACTTTTAATATCTTTTATGGACGATAAGTTTTTACAGTATTGAAAAAAATTTTTTTAGAAGACAACTGTTCCTTAATCGATTTAATGTTATACAAGGTATTAATTTACTGATGTGTCAGTGCACTCTCACCTGGTTTCACCCGTATACCGCAATTTTATCCCCTTTTAATTAATCCCATTTTTGTTGAAATTGATATTTATATATATTTTTATATATAATTATATTATATAATATTATATAACACCAATGTTGCACCTAATAAGGGTATTTACTCTATAGTGGCTCTAATTGTTTATGGTGTAAAGTCCTCTATTATACACACTGGCCGTAAATAAAAATTAACATATTCGTATCTCCACCAAAACAATGGCCGCCTACATAGGGTTCTGACACATAGAGTAGCACTATAATGATCTACAACAAAATGGTGGGGCATCCACATTACAAATCTATGGAAAAATGACCGCCGTTTATAATTTTTATTATTTTTATTTATTTATTTCAGGTACTTATATAGCGCCGTCAATTTACGCAGCGCTTTACATATATATATATTATACATTCACATCAGTCCCTATACCCTCAAGGAGCTTACAATCTAAGGTCCCTAACTCACATTCATACCTATACTAGGGCCAATTTAGACAGGATCCAATTAACCTACCAGCATGTCTTTGGAGTGTGGGAGGAAACCGGAGTACCCGGAGGAAACCCACGCAGACACAGGGAGAACATGCAAACTCCAGGCAGGTAGTGTCGTGGTCGGGATTCGAACCAGCGACCCTTCTTACTGCTAGGCGAGAGTGCTACCCACTGCGCCACTGTGCCGCCCAAAACATAGCCTCAAGTAAAATGGGCGTTGTAGAACTTCCGGTTCTGGCATACAGGCCGCCGAGTTTAACACTATACCCATAAGCAAAATGGCGGTTACAGCACTTCCGGTTTTATTATATATAAGGTTAGATACAACAGCCAATCCGGTTCCCCAGATGAAGACACGTGACGTGTCGTAACGCGTAGGGATTGGCTGGAGCGGCACACAGCTGTCAAACACAAGTGAGAGGGCGCTGAGAACGCCAGACTTCTCGTTCGATTTTACTTTTGCCTGTTTTTAACTAACAAATGTAAGAGCATTGACTAAATAAATATCCCCATGGTTTTTGAAACAATAACACACTAGTGGAGCCTGTCTTCTCTCTTTCCCCTTCCCTTATTCTTGCCCCCCTATTTGAGCTGTACCAGAGCGGAGGGAGTACAGGAGAAAATATGGAGAGTTAAGCATCAAGAAGGAGAAGGTCGTTGACAGTGCTTCTGCACTTTGAGGACTATATGACCACAGCTTGTTTTATACTACTTTAAGGTGAGAGTCCTGTGAGACTGTATTATACGGCACCACTATAGGATTAATTTATCCAGCTTTTAGAAGATATACAGATCTGAATAGAAGGACCCTTTACCTCGCCAACAGCACCATCTATCTAAGATTTTATGAACTATTTTTTAATCCTGCAATGCTGCCACTTTATTTTAAAGGCACGTTTTGATAATTTGTGATTGCACCTTATTATGGTTCACCGCTGCTATTTACCTGTGTGTAATGGATTGACCTCTTTGATGGGTTGCACTCTACACTAATTATTTATGCTATAAGGATTTTTAAATTAAGGATTTTTCTCACTAGTATTTATTCACGAATAATTTATGCTATTTTTACTTGCTTGCAATTTATCACCTTTTTGGTATTTTTTAGACACCAGCAAGTTTTCACGTTTAATACAGCACCATTACTTCACTGTTTAATAGTGGTAATAATATATGTTCCATCACAGGGATTGTTGATCCTATCTACTAATACAGATACCACTACCAATTTTTATTTGTATCTACCCTTAATTTATTTTACATCACCTTTTCTAATATTGCGCGAAATTTATTTTAAGTATTTATCTATCAAGTGGTTATGTGAGCACTTTAATTTTGCTGCAATATTCACATTTATTAATCTACACCATTTAGGATTAATATAATTTTGTCTTCCACATCTACCAGCGCGAAGGAATTTTTTATTAACCTCCTTATGCTATGCTATTTCTTTCCTGCCTATTCTCCTTCTGCCCCCCCCCTTTTTTCATTCCGCCCCCCCCCCCCTCTTTTTTTGTCCCTGGTGGGACTTTGGTTAGTTTGGTACTGCTATAGCTGCCTTATTTGATTGCCGGTTTGGGGTTATAGATATGGGGGTTCCAGCATTGTCTATGGACTGTTTATCTATTGCTCCTGATCATGATTGCATGGTTAAGTTATTTCTAAAACCAGTAATATTCAAATGCAGAGTTTGACATCCCTGATCTAGGGATTATCATCTACTTAATATGGTTATTTAATATAAGACTATAACAGCACGCTAGGACAAGGGAGGAGAGCTTTATCCGCCCATTGAACAGCAATCCAAGAAAAGGACTTGATATTCCTGCTTTGCAGGAATTAAAAGCATTCAGCCCGTACTTTAAATGTTGTAGGAGATACACCATGGTCATTTGTGCTGAATCAAATTGTACTTACACATGAAGATTGACTCCATTTTGAAGCTACAATGGGGGATAATTTAGATTTGAACACTACTGATGATCCAGTACAGAACAAGACACCCATCAAACAAGAGAAAATTCAGAATGACTGGAAAAAAGGAAGTAGGCTACTCTCTGGATTGGCAGGCTCCAATGTCTTACTCTTTAGCTGTGCTTTGCTAACCTGTGTGTACATTGAGGACATTGATATCTTTGAAAAAGACTTTCTCATATATCTAACTATCATGATGGCCATCTGTATTTTGTGGATGCTTTTCCAAATGTACTTCACCTGGAGGAACAAAAATGCAATTCTGTATAAGGATTGCCAGGCAGGTCCAATATGGATGAGAGGTCAGTTGCTAGTCAACGTTCTTTAACTGCTTTTACTATTTCTTTGCCTTCCTTGTTATTAATTTCTAATGCTTCAAAGGTTTTCACTTTTGTGTATAAATACTGTATCTATAAAGTAAAATTCTCTTTATTTGAATGTATGTATTTCATCCTATGTACTAAGGTTAAAAGATCTTATTGATGTAGAGGTGTAATTCATAGAAGTTTAGAAATGTAATATGCAAACACCACTTAATTCATGTTCATTAATTAATTTATTTATTCTAAAGTAAACATTCATATATGGGACTTACAGATGGGTAAAGACACTGAAAATACTAAGGCAACCACTTTGAGTGACAATTACTCAGACATGCAACACTGTACCCATATGAAAATGTTATCATTTTTTGAGACAGATACAGCTTTCTTTTGGTGATATATAATCACAACTGTTTTTGTTGTTTTGTTTTTGCTATATAAACAAAAATATTTAAAAAAAAAACACTTTTTTTCTTAGTTTTGCAAATAAATAATCTTTCTTCATACATTTAGGTCAAAATTTATTCTGCTACTTTTTTTGGGTAAAAATAACCCAAAACAGTGAATATTAATTCTGTAGAAAAAAACAAAAAGAGGGCACACCAACCTTGCGCATTACCCAAGTGGTGTTTATTGGTATATAGAAAGAAAGGAAATATACTCACAAACAACTAGATCATAAAAACATATCAAAGTCCACAATGGACACAAAGCGACCAGGTCAACGGGACCGTGTCCAGCAACCTAGAGAGCCTTGCAGATGGCTGATGCGTTTAGAGGCGAGATCACTTGGGGCTCTGAGGAAAGAGGGGATCTCCCCTTGAAACGCATCAGCCACCTGGAAGGTTCTCAGCCGTGGAGTATGATATGTTTTTATGAGCTACTTGTTTGTGAGTATATTTCCTTTCTTTATATATACCATCAAACACCACTTGGGTAATGCGCAAAGTTGGTGCGCCCTCTTTTCATTTTTTTTATACAGTGATTCCATTGGGTGTCCCCTGACCCTAGAGATTCTAGGCGATATCTATTGCCTTCACATCACTTGAGTGCAGGAGATTTTGTTAGTGAATATTATCTAGTCTGTCTGATTGTTATAGAGCCTACAAACTATGGGATGTATATTTGAAAAATCCTTCCCGAGGTACTGACTGCCTCATCTCAATTCTTGAGACCCTAAAATGCCAGGACAGTACAAATAACCTCAAAATGACCCCTTTTTTAAAAGTACACAGTCCAAAGTATTTAGTAAAAGGCATGGTGAGTTTTTTGAGGTTGTAATTTTTTTGTAAAAGTTTTTTGGAAAATTAAGAAATTAAATAATTTTTTTTTTTACAAAGTTGTAATTTTAACAAGCTATTTTTCACACACAGCATAGGCATTCTTGCAATTACACCCCAAAACACATTCTGGTATGACTTCTGAGTATGGGGATACAACATGTGTGAGACTTTTTCACAGCCTAGATGCATAGAAGGGCCCGAAATCCAAGGAGTACCTTCAAGCGTTCCAGGGGCATAGATTATGCATCTAATTTCCTGACTACCTATCACACTTTTGAAGGCCCTGGAGCACCAGGACAGTGGAAACTCATACAAAATGACCCCATTTTGGAAATAAAACACTCCAAAGTATTTTCTGAAAAACATAATGAGTCTGTTGAAAATGTAATTTTTTGTCACAAGAAAATGAAAATGTATTTTTTTACACACAGTTGTCAATTAAAGATATTTTTAAAAAAACAGCATGGGCATACTTAGAAATACACCCCAAAACACATTCTGCAATTTTTTTCACACCCTAGATACACAGAGGGGTCCAAAATTCAAGGAGTACCTTCAGACTTTCTAGGGGCATAAATTAGTTCCTGACTACCTATCTCATTTTTGGAGGCCCTGGAGCACCAGGACAGTAGAAACACGCACTGCACTCTGTGAGTGTACATGCAGTGTGACAGGCTGCTGTACACTCACAGGCTGCAAATTTTTGTGAGAGCAGAGAGACCCAAAGTTTACTTTCGGTTTCTATTGTTCACCATGTGGTTGCTGTAATTGGACACAACAATCAGATGGTACAAGACTATGTGATCACCTGGACACATCGGTAATGTGATCGGCAGGTTCTGGGGGACACACCGATCACCGGGCTCCTGGGTGTGTGCTCTGTGAGCCAGGCAGGAGCCTCTGATGTGGGAGGATGTTCAGGAACATCCACCCCCATTGACATGCATCCCATCCAGACTTTATGTACATGGGCTGGATGGTTAAGGTGCTATACAATCAACTTCACGTTACTAAAAGATGTACAAATTTTATTTCATAATACAAATTGAACAACTAGGTATGAAAAATATCCTTATGCATAAGAAAGGACAAACTTTTAACACTATACATTTAATATCATGGGCATAATGCAAAAAACAACTTTTCCTATATAGCCCATTCCCTTAGTACATGTTACATCATCATGATAACAGTGCGCATCTGCTGATCCCTCACTCCTCAATTAATTTAGGAACATAGGGGGAGTGGTCTTTTATCCCATTGTGTTTCACACTTTAGTTTCTTCAGGAGAGTAGAAGGAGGTTAATCTATATTGTCAATAACAATACCCTTAACTCTTATTACCATGACATTAGAACAAAGTCCAAAACAACATACTCAAAGAGGTGCTGGGAACTTTTAATCCTGCACATGACGTTATATAAAGGAACACTTAAAACAATCTCAATAGTTCTGGTGAGGCAGCTCCCACACAGCAAGGTATTCCTCAATGTGCATCCGAAAGTAGCTCAGACTATAGAAATATAGCAAGGAGAACCAGACCAAAACTGGATAAAAGTGTCCAAGATGATTTTAATTGTAGGTGATGAGTCAAATAAAAACATCCAATGTGTTTTGGGAGTGACAACACTCCCCCTTTATCAAGACTCAACGCAGGATGAAACTTGGATTGACTCCGAGAAAAAAGTGACTTCAGAGACACAGATCTTTATTAAATCCAGTACTGAACTTTCCACATGGAGGAGCAACTTGAAAGCTGTTTTTGGGCAGCAGGAACTCAGTAACTGCTGTGAAGTAGGCAGGTTGAAACATGTTTGTATTTAGTTATCCAGCAGCTGGCCCAGGCCGGGGAAAAGGTTAAACATTATTGGCTTAGAAAAGCTAAGATTGAGGGCTCGAGAATGGGACGTGAGTATAGGTGGAACAGAGACTGACCTGCGAGCACAAGAGTGGCACTGAAGAAATCAGAAATCAAGGACAGTTCCAAGCCATGGACTTTGCCTTTATGGACTCTTTCCTCATGCAGGTATGCCTGGGTCACTATGTTACATTAGTTAGGATCAGGGACAAGATGTTATTTGTTTTGTATTGCCATGCTGCATTCTAACAGTAAAAGTTACATTAACCGCTCTAAGCCTGGTCTAAAGTTATTAAAGGTCATCAATATTCTTACGTTGCACATTTGCCCTTCTAAACATAACAAAAAGGATTTGATGAACCAGTAACTGCTTCTCATGGGGGCAGGGGAAACATCTGTGATACTTTTGCAGAACCTCAAGGTAAGTGAGCATGATCACTTAAAAAATCATGTGTAGCCAGATGCTGGGCTACAGCAACATGGAGAAGGAGACAAGGCCATCTGTTGCTCTATTTTCTACTGTAGTGCTGATATTTTTCTTCCTCGTCCCCTTTTCTCCCCAACCAGCAAGGGGAGAGCAAATCCAAGCTAGTCCATAGACTTCTATGTAGAGAGCGGTGAATCGTGGGAGTTGTAGTGCAAGACAGCAGCCATGCAATGGGGCCAGTGAACATGTTATACTACAGTTCCCAAAACGCAGTTAGGAGTGGAGTTTGGGGCAAATGGCTTTTACTGGTCTGCCTGTGTAAGCTTTACACTATTTGGTGCCAGGGACTGTAGCCAGGGATGGTGGCTCCCAGGCTGGATGAAATTGGGCAGGGCAAGAGGCCCAGAAAGAAAGAAAAAGAGATGTCTTTGTTGCACAATACAGACCACTGTGATCGAGCCGTGCCTTAGCTGCAGAGGGACTGGAGAGACATGCCACCCTTAGCTTTGCACAGCAAGTCTTCGTAGGCACCTCAGAGAGAAAGAGAGAGAGTGAGGTGCCCGATTTTTACTGCAATCATCCAGCTGAATCAAAGGGAATGGCGAGAAGGCCCATCACCCAATATATGCCCTGTTAGCAGGACCTGAGTTAATTGAGGCAGGACATTAAGCATTCCACATTGCATCTGTGCCTTACCTACTCTGCAGTTATATCCCCCCTAACTTTTGGATACTGTTTCCCTTTCCATTACTACTATTTTCTCAGATGTGAATGCAATCTAATTGATAATGACACCCCAAACATGGTTAGCAGACACATGTTTTGCCGCAAGTTACTATTTATATATACAGTGCATGGGTCAGGAATACAATGTACAACATAGGGAATGCAGTGTACGGGTCAAGAATATAATATATAGCTAAGCATAGAGTTCAGGGTCAAGAGTATAATGTAGAACATAGTAAATGCAGTGCAGGAGTCAGGCATATAATGTACAACATGGCATATATAGTTTAAGGGTCAGCAATACAATGTAGAACATAGTGAATGCAGTGCAGGGTTCAGGAGTATAACATACAATGAACAACTTGGAAAATATAATGCAGATATCAGGATTATAACATGCAACATAGCAATTACAATGCAGGGGTAAGAAGTAATAACATATAACATAGTATGTATAGTGCAGGGGTTACAAGTGACAACATGTACCATAGGATACAGTACAGGGGTCAGGATTAGGGATGAGCCGAACACAGCAGAACATGCAAACAGGCAAAAAATTTGTTTGAACAGGTGAACACCGGTAAAGTCTATGGGACACGAACATGAATAATCAAAATTGCTCATTTTAAAGGCTTATATGTAAGTTATTGTCATAAAAAGTGTTTGGGGACCTGGGTCCTGCCCCAGGGGACATGTATCAATGCAAAAAAAAGTTTTAAAAACGGCCGTTCTTTCAGGAGCAGTGATTTTAATAATGCTTAAAGTCAAACAATAAAAGTGAAATATTCCTTTAAATTTCTTACCTGGGGGGTGTCTATAGTATGTCTGTAAAGTGGCGCATGTTTCCCGTGTTTAGAACAGTCCCTGCACAAAATTACATTTCTAAAGGAAAAAAAGTCATTTAAAACTACTCGCAGCTATAATGAATTGTTGGTCCCGGCAATACAGATAAAAGAAGTCATTGAAAAAAAACGGCTTGGGATCCCTCCAGTCCATTACCAGTCTCTTTTGGGTCTGGTATGAATATTAAGGGGAACCAGGGGCTGTCTCCTCAAATATGAAAAGGTTTGGTCCAAATGGCTCACGGACCCCTCTACAGCCTCAATAGCCTCCTAGAGGAATATGACTCTTGGCAATCTCTCCATTAGTTATTGGGCAAGGACTCATGATTATGTGAAAACTCTAGGTGTACATATGTAACATGGGATAACACCTTTCTTTAAAGTGGATGTAAACCCAATGTCATCCTTTCTAAACTACTGCCATAGGGGTTATCTATAAGGATATGCATGCCTCCTGCATGTATCTTTACCTGTCAAATGTCTCCCCTCTGTCTGTTATGAGAGCTGAAAACTGCAGATTCTGTGGGTGGGTCTGTTGTCTGGCGCTCAGTGGGTGGAGTCGTGATGTCAGTAGACTCCCCGCCCACCTCTACACTCCTTGTCAATATGCATTTCTACTGTTTATTTCTAACACTGAACTTCTGCTGAACTTCTGCTATGATCTCTAACATCCAGTGAAAAGACAGGAAAGTAACCGCATGGCTTCAGCATGCCAAATCATGGTGAGGTGTGGAACAGCCAATCCTTGCAGAGCTGCTGAAGAAAGGAGTGGGGGAGAGAATTAAAAAATAATGCCTGTGTCTTAGGCTGTCACTCACAGCAAGGGGGAGTATTTGACAAAGTTTTTCTCAGTTTGTCAAGATTTTTCTCACTGAACAATAAAAGAGGATTGCTCAGAGATGGATTAACTCTGTGTGGCAAGACTGGGCTCAAATGATAGGAAATCTTATACTCTACAGTATGATATAAAAAAAAAAAATTCGGGTTTACATCCACTTTAAAATTAAACTGGCACAGGAACCAGATATGACCAATGTATGTATGTATGCGGGTTTTTTTTTTTTGTATGTTTTGTTTTCTATGTATATAGTTTCTTTAATTGCTGAAAGTATTCATTTTTGTTTGCTGTCTGTCTTTTTGAAAATCAATAAACGCGTATATTTAAAAAAAAAAATGGCGTGGGGGTCCCCCCAAAAATCCATAAAAGACCCTTATCCGGGCACGCAACCTGGCAGGCCGCAGGAAAAGAGGGGGGGCAAGAGAGCGTCCCCCCTCCTAAACCGTACTAGGCCACATGCTGTCATGAAGATCCTGCCAGTAACCGGCGTCCCAGGCGCACGGTAACCCGGCCACGGGTCCCATTGCGCATGCGCGCGCGTTCACGGGTGCGGTCACGCACGGGCACGCGCGCGCGCACTTCCGCTGGTGTCAGGCGGGCTATTTAAACCTGCCTGTCACACTCCATCCCCGCTGTCTGCTCTACAGCGTTCTGTGAGTGTTACCTGATCTGATCTGTGTTTCCTGTTATCTGACCCGGCTTCCTGTTTGACGATCCTGCTATCTGCCTGCACCAGACCCTCTTGGCTTGCCTGACCATCCCTCTGCATTACCCCTGGTACCTCTGCTGTCTGAACTTTGCTGACCACCGGCTTGTTGACCCTCCGCTGTGTTCATCAGCTTCCAGTCTGCTATTACCTGCTGTTGTTCCTGGTTCCAGTCCAGCTTCCAGTTTGCTATTACCTGCTGTTGTTCCTGGTTCCAGTCCAGCGTTCCAGGCTACCTTCTGCTGTGTTCCAGCCCAGCGTTCCAGGCTACCTCCTGCTGTGTTCCAGTCCAGCGTTCCAGGCTATCTTCTGCTGTTGTTCCAGTCCAGCTTCCAGTCTGCTATTACCTGCTGTTGTTCCTGGTTCCAGTCCAGCTTCCAGTTTGCTATTACCTGCTGTTGTTCCTGGTTCCAGTCCAGCGTTCCAGGCTACCTTCTGCTGTGTTCCAGTCCAGCTTTCCAGGCTACCTTCTGCTGTGTTCCAGTCCAGCGTTCCAGTCTATTACCTGCTGTTGTTCCTGGTTCCAGTCCAGTGTTCCAGGCTATCTTCTGCTGTTGTTCCAGTCCAGCTTCCAGTCTGCTATTACCTGCTGTTGTTCCTGGTTCCAGTCCTGCATTCCAGTCTCTGTCCTCAGTCTACTCCTCAGACTACTGACTCCAGAGGGTGCCACCACTACTGGACTTTCAGCAACTGTTGATCCTGCCAGGCACCCATACCACTCTTCACTCCTGGCCCTCTGTCTCCATTCCAGGGGAACGGGAGTGGGAGCTGTAAGGGAGGTCTTTTCCTGCACTTCAGGCTCACAACCTACCAGGTACGTGACACATGCCCTCAACATGGGGAGGGTGCTTTGGGGTAGGCCCCCTAAACACCTTGTCCCCATGTTGATGGGGACAAGGGCCTCATCTCCACAACCCTTGCCCGGTGGTTGTGGGGGTCTGCGGACGGGAGGCTTATCGGAATCTGGAAGCCCCCCTTAACAAGGGGACCCCCAGATCCTGGCCTCCCCCTGTGTGAAATGGTAATGGTGTACAAATGTACACCAACCATTTCACAAAAAAAGTGTCAAAATGACGAAAGACGAAAAGTCCTTTAAAATAAATAAATAAAAAATAATAAAAATGTCCCACAAAGTCCATTCTTCTTCTTTTGCTCCGCTGATGGACCCTCAGATGCCGTGGGAAAGCCATAGGGAAGTCCCTTGCGTCAGAGGGGGGCGGGGTCACCTGGGAACGTCACGGTGTGGCCCT
This sequence comes from Aquarana catesbeiana, assembly GCF_042186555.1. NCBI lineage: Eukaryota > Metazoa > Chordata > Amphibia > Anura > Ranidae > Aquarana > Aquarana catesbeiana. The sequence goes on along the minus strand of NC_133335.1, from coordinate 79,857,023 downwards.
GCCCTCAGTTATAAAAGATCTGTCAAAGCGAAGATGTGTCATACGGTGGGAGCCTCCCATGGAGGCGGGTCGGTCACAGCTTTTTTTTTTTTCTTTTTCGGTCCATCAGCGGAGCAAGAGAAGAAGAATGGACTTCGTGGGCCATTTTAATTTTTTTATTTTTCAATAAAGGACTTGTCCCAAGTCACGTCTTGTCATTTTTACCATTTTGACACTTTTTTTGTGAAATGGTAGGGATACATATGTACCCCATTACCATTTCACACGGGGGGAGGCCGGAGGACCCCCACAACCACCGGGCAAGGGTTGTGGGCATGAGGCCCTTGTCCCCATCAACATGGGGACAAGGTGCTTTGGGGGGCTACCCCAAAGCACCCTCCCCATGTTGAGGGCATGTGGCCTGGTACGGTTCAGGAGGGGGCGCTCTCTCATCCCCCCTCTCTTTCTGCGGCCTGCCAGGTTGCGTGCTCAGATAAGGGTCTGGTATGGATTTTTGGGGGGACCCCCACACCATTTTTTTTTTAATTTTTGCGCGAAGTTCCCCTTAAAATCCATACCAGACCTGAAGAGTCTGGTATGGATTTTGAGGGGGACCCCCACGCCATTTTTTAAAAAAATTTTGGTTCGGGGTTCCCCTTAAAATTCATACCAGACCCAAAGGGACTGGTAATCGACTGGGTGGATCCAATGCCGTTTTTTTCAATGACTTCTTTAATCTGTATTGCCGGGACCGACAATTCATTATAGCTGCAAGTAGTTTTAGATGACTTTTTTTCCTTTAGAAATGTCATTTTGTGTAGGGACTGTTCTAAACACGGGAAACATGTGCCACTTTACAAGCATACTATAGAGACCCCCCAGGTACGAAATTTAAACCAATTTTTTTACTTTTATTGTTTCACTTTAAGCATTATTAAAATCACTGCTCCCGAAAAAACGGCCCTTTTTAAAACTTTTTTTGCATTGATACATGTCCCCTGGGGCAGGACCCGGGTTCCCAAACACTTTTTTTGACAATACCATGCATATAAGCCTTTAAAATGAGCAATTTTGATTTCTCCCATAGACTTTTAAAGGGTATTCCGCGGCTGTCAAATTTGCTGCGGACACCCCAAATTGTTCGCTATTCGGCGAACAGGCAAACACCCAATGTTCGAGTCGAACTTAAGTTCGACTCGAAAATCGGGCCCATCCCTAGTCAGGGTTATGTGGAACAGAACTGTGAACAGAGGGTAATGGTCAGTAATATTGTGCTCCTTACTGCTGGTCAGTTAGAGAGAATTTGCCCCAAAGTTAGTGTAAGTAGTAACGTAATAGACACCCCCACCTCCATCTTGAAAATGGCTAACCCCTCTTTCCAAACCCCTCAGAGGAGACCTAAGTGTCTGTGTGGTTGCACAGTGTGGATAGTGTGGGTGAGCAGTATCTCATTGCTCTCCAGCTCATCTTCTCTTTTCACTTCCTCTTCTCGGTGCTACATCAGCATGTGGCTTCAACCTCTAAAGAGGTACTGTCCCTCCCCTTACTGAGCAAGGTGCTGATTTGCCTAGTAGTTAGGGGAGGTTTGCCTATAAATGAGCCTCTGTGGAATTGGCATATTAATGAGCCTCTGTGACATTTGCATGTGAATGACTTGTGGGCGCAACATAACAGGGCAGGGCTGCTGGGTGAGGTAGCAACAGAGAGTTTCAGTGAGTTTCACTTGCGACACAGCCTTCGAGGGACAGCTTGTGGTTGAATGTAAACAAAGGGGCAGAGTATCCCTTGGATATATAATTTACCAAATATGGAAATCACTGTATTTGGACAGTGACATCACTGGGTATACGGAGTAATGTCATTGCTCAAATATGGTCATGTCTATAATATATGGACATGGATTAAGTGTGTTTGCATCAACACAGGGTGGTACTGTGGATACAAAAACAATAGCAGAGTCCTAAATTGGTTTGCATTAAATACTTGAAAGATTGTGGACTTTATAGGCACCAGAGCACACCAGATTCTTCAAAATTCTTAATTTTATTACAAGTGTAGCGCTGGTAGATTTTTAATCTACTGCTGCTAGGTAAATTTAGTGAATTATCTGTTATACGTAGTCAGATTTGCCTCTGTTCCAGCTTGGCTGTGTTGCATGTAGTTTCACACTGTGCCTGTGGGTGTCTTTGTAACCATGGGTCAGTGTTGGAAAGGCAATGCGCTGAAGCGTATGTGTGCTCCTCTGTCCCGGAGATAACTCGGTGGAGGTGGTCCTCTGAGTTGCATTCTGGGGGAGGGTATTTATGGAGCAGATGCCATGTTTTAGGGTTCGTTCCGTTCCACCTGCTGGCCCTCCTGGCCGACAGGTATGCGCTAAGAGTACTACCTCGTGGACCTCTGATCGGGAGGCCCACGTCGCTGCAGCGTGTGGGTGGGCCCAGAAGCCTGTCTGGGGTCTACCACAGCGGCAGAGGAATGGTCCTGGGCTGTCTATCCTATGTGAAGAAGCTGGACAACTGAGAAGATCCCAGGGGAGGACCCATCATGGATGGACCATGCAGAGTGCTGGTCTGGAGAGGGGCCTAGTGACTAAGTTGGAGGATGCATCCTAAAGTAATCCTACCTCATAGTACTGCCGGGTCGGCTTAAAGGTTCTAGTGCTGTGTTTGCTGTTCATCATAAACCATTACATCCTGTGGCAGAGGATTGTACAGGTTTCATTTCGATCAAGTCTGTGGCAGAGACTTTTGTTCGTGCTGCGTACTGGCTGCTAGGTTAGATTCAACTCTACAGAGAGAGTGTATTCATCTACAAGCTTTCAATTCCTAATACTACGCTAAGAAAAGGTATTTGAGCTTCCCTGCAACTTTTCTTCAACCTCTTTCCTGCTACTTCCTTCAATTCATGTTTATTAAAGCATTGGAAAAGATGCTCAAGTGTCCGGTGCCTGCATTATTTGGTGTTAAACTCAACGGGACCCTAGACCCGCTTCTGGTGAAATAGAGGTAACGAAGGTGACGCTAACAGCCTGCTTAAACCAGCAGCTCCACCGAGAGTAATTGCTACACAAGGTTTCTAAAACATAAACACGCATTAAAATATCACAATATGAGTACTGCCTAAATTGTACTAATCATTAGTGCAGTTTAGAAACCTTGTAATAAAATTATGAATTTTGAAGAATCTTTTGTACTCTGGTGCCTATAAAATCCATGATCTTTCAAGTATTTCATAAATATGGACATGCCCTTACATTCAGCTAAGGGAATAGGGCTCTCATTTTTAGCAATCAGTAAACAGGAGAGGGTGTTGTTGATTGTGATTGACATGAATCTACCATGTTGGACTATGTGATTGACTATAAATATACATTGTTGGCTCCTCTAGGTAGCGAAAAAGTCTCACATGTGGTATTACCATATTCAGGAAGAGTGGAAGAAGGTCATTGGAGTATAATTTTAAGTATACCTGTGCTGTGTGTGAGAAATATCTTAATAAAACGTTACTTACAAAATTCATTTTCTTTTTTCATTTTCAAAAAACTTGTGGCAAAAAAAATGAAAAAATGTTTCTTAGCAAATACCTTGTATACTCTGCTTTTCAAAATGTGGGCATTTTTTGCTTGTTTCTACCTTCCTGGCATTTCGGGGCCTCCAGGTAGTCAGGCAATAAAAAGCTTAATTTATGCCCTTGAAACTCTGAAGGTACTCCTTGGATTTTGGGTCCCCATATTCGGCTAGGCAGTTTAAAAGTTTAACATAGGTATGTGGTATCTCTATACTCAAGAACAGTAGCAAAATGTGTTTTTAGAGTAAAATTGGAAGTTTTCTTATGTTATGTTTGAAAAACAAAATCTAGTTTAATTGATTTTTACATTTACAATGCCTCTTACTAAATACCATGTGGTGTGCACTTTACAATTTTTGGGATGTTTCTACTGTCCTAGCATTTTAGGACCTCAAGAAATGTGATAGGTAGTCAGAATAACGGAGCTCATGAATTTTAAATATACTGTATATACAATGCTCTGTAGATCCTATAACTTTCACACACACTAAATAATATACTGTACATTTATTTGTTTTTTTTACTATATATAGCAGAATACATTCTGGCCTAAATCTGTGAACACAGATTATTTATTTTATGTGTTTTCTGAATAAAAAGTATTAATAAAGTGAACAATCTTAAAAAAAAACACTCTCTTTCATGAAAAAAGCACCACTAATTACAAAAATGAAATACAATCTTCGTGTACAAATTAAAGAGGAACTGCAGTCTGCTCACATAATTTGTAATAAAAACATCTTTGTAATTCTGAAGCTTCCCTCCAACCACTTTGCATATTATTTTATATATACTGTGATTCTGTACCTGCCAAATATGCTCCAAAAGTCTCCCTTCACTAAGTCTGGCTGCAGCCATTTTAACTGTGGGCAGCTGAAGCTGCTGCCTGTTCACTTCCTGGATTTACACACACACACAGAGGCACACATCCAGCTCTGCAGCTTTCATTGGCCCTCTTATTCCCCCTCCCTTCCTCATGAGAGTGAGAGAGAGAGCTGTGCAGGATATCATAAGCCTAGGCTTATTACCAGACAAGAACAGGAAGTGGGCTGTATAATGTATTTACTGGCAGAATTTTTTTTTTACTATCCAAAGTTAAAACAACCCGGGCAGGATATTTAAACAAAACTATATTTCTTCTGCTCAAATCTATTATTACTTCTACTACTACTACTACTACTACTAGAAAATATGAGAATTAGTGCTTGCTATTATGGAGAATGATGATACAAATGTAAATGGTAAACATGGGCCAACAACGAGTCAAGAGATTCTTAGCAGTTGACACTGTAAGCAGTGGCAGGGTGCATTTTCTTTAATTTCTTTCAATGGGAAACCATTTATTGGGACAGGGGGCTGTATAGTGAATTTTTTTTTTCCATAACCTTCACAATCCCCCTGAAACCCATCCATGAGCCCACTTAGGGGTCCATGGACCCCAGGTTAGGAGCCTCTGTTTTAGATCATCAAGTGACAGTTGTCACGGAATTGATTAATGTCCCCTCTTGTCTTCCTTGAATGACTGGAGAAATACAGTGAGGGACATTTATCAGTTTCGTTGCACAGCAAGGCAAGGCTAAACAGAAGCAATGAGATTGTGCAACAGATTTATTACAAGGTAAAGCTTGAGTCATAAATTCCTCCCCTGTAAAAGAGCACACAGGAGGGCGCACATGCCTAGTGCATTACTAAAGGTTTTTTGTATACAACGAAACAAACGGATACTCACAAAAATAAATGTATACAGGCATTGTATAAAATTAAATCTCAACCCAGTGCGGGAATAGTGTGGCCAAACACATTGTAATGCTGCGGTGGCAAGTTGACGTGTTTCGGGGGACACACGCCCTTCTTCAGAACTATCCACTTAGCTGTATATTTTGTTTTATACAATAAACCTTCGGTAATGTATTAGGTGTTTGCACCCTCCTGTGTGCTCTTTTACAGTTGTCTACTAGATTTCCCGATCTGAGGAGGGCTGCATACCTGAAGGGTGTTATTCCATTGCTTTTGAGGATTCACTGCACAAGTAGACTCTGAGGCAGAACACTATTTGCTGGAAGTGTTTATGTGTTTTGAATAAATTCCCCCTCTGGCTGCTCTAAAGTAAAGATAAGACGAACACCCCCAGTTCGGTTCACACCAGAACTTGCGAACAGGCAAAAAATTTGGACGAACATACGAACACCATTAAAGTCTATGGGACACGAACATGAAAAATCAAAAGTGCTAATTTTAAAGGCTTATATGCAAGTTATTGTCATAAAAAGTATTTGGGGACCCGGGTCCTGCACCAGGGGACATGTGTCCATGCAAAAAAAAGTTTTAAAAATGAACTTTTTTCAGGAGCAGTGATTTTAGTAATGCTTAAAGTGAAACAATAAAAATGTTATATTCCTTTAAATATCGTGCCTGGGGGGTGTCTATAGTATGCCTGTAAAGTAGCACAGTTTTCCCGTGTTTAGAACAATACCATGGCAAAATGACATTTCTAAAGGAAAAAGTCATTTAAAACTGATCGCGGCTTTAATGAATTGTCTGGTCTCGCCAATATAGATAAAACTCATTAAAAAAACAGCATGGGTTCCCCCCAGTCCATTACCAGGTCCTTTGGATCTGGTATGAATATTAAGTGGAACCCCGGACCAATTTTTTTAGAAAAAATTGCGTGGGGGTCCCCCCAAAATCCATACCAGGTCAATCAGGTCTAGTATGGATATTAAGGGCAACTCTGCACCAAATTTAAAAAAAAATTGCATAGGGGTCCCCCCAAAATCTGTACCAAACCCTTCAAGTCTGGTATGGATTTTAAGGGGAACCCTGTGCAAATTTTTTTTTTAAAAATGGCATAGGGGTCCCCACAAAAAAATCCATACCAGACCCTTATCCAAGCATGCAACCTGACAGGCCATAGAAAAAGAGGGGGGACAGGAGAGCGCCCCCCCTCCTGAACCATACCAGGCCACATGCCCTCAACATTGGGAGGGTGCTTTGGGGTCCCCAAACCCCCTTGTCCCTAAGTTGATGGGGACAAGGGCCTCATCCCCACAACCATTGCCCAGTGGTTGTGGGGGTCTGCGGGTGGGGGGCTTATCGGAATCTGGAAGCCCCCTTTAACAAGGGGACCCCCAGATCCCGGCCCCCCCATGTGAATTGGTAACGGGTACATTGTACCCCTACCATTTCACAAAAAAGTGTCAAAAACAGTAAAAAGACAGGAGACACTTTGGGACAAGTCCTTTAGTAAAAAAAATAAAAATGTCCTGCGATGTAGATCCATCTCACGCCGCTCGACGGACTGAAAAAAAGCAAAAAAAAAGCTGCAACAGCTCCATGGGAGGCTCCCACCGATTGACGCTTATTCTCGGTGACAGCTATTACATAGCTGAGGGCGGGGCCACCCGGTGACGTTAGAGGAAGATGGGGTCGCCTTTTTAAAAAAAAATTAGCACAGGGTTCCCCTTAATATTCATACCAGACCCAAAGGGCCTGGTAATGGACTGGGGGGAACCCATACTGTTTTTTTCCAATGAATTTTATCTATATTGCCGAGACCCAACAATTCATTACAGCCGCAATCAGTTTTGAATTTCTTTTTTTCCTTTAGAAATGTAATTTTACTGTGGTATTGTTCTAAACACTGGAAAACTGCGCCACTTTCCAGGCATACTATAGAGACCCCAAAGGCACGATATTTAAAGGAATATTTCATTTTTATTGTTTCACTTTAAGCATTATTAAAATCACTGCTGTTTTAAAAAATTTTTTTGCATTGATACATGTCCCCTGGGGCAGGACCCGGGTCCCCAAACACTTTTTATGACAATAACTTGCATATAAGCCTTTAAAACAAGCACTATTGGTTTTTCATGTTAGTGTCCCATAGACTCTAACGGTGTTCTGCGGCTTTCGAATTTGCCGCGAACACCGCATAATGTTGTTGTTCATCGAACATCCGAACAACCAAAGTTCGGCCTGAACTTATGCTTGGGCCAAACCGTTCGCCCATCCCTACTCTAAAGTCACACAGCGAATTAAGTAAATCTGACCTTAATCACCTTCTTAACTATGTGTCTGATTAGAGTGAAAATGTATGTTATCTTGAGTAATAAATCTGTTGCACAACTTGCAAATCTGTCACAGTTGGTTGCTCTGGAATTCAGGCACAGGGGTCAAATACACTAATCAATCAATACATCAATTGTCAAAAGTATTGGTACACCTGCCTTTACCTGCACATGAAATTTAATGGCATCCCACGCTTATGCCCTGTACACACAATCGGACTTTCCGACAACAAAACCGTGGATTTTTGTTTGAAGGGTGATGGCTCCAACTTGTCTTGCATACACATGGTCACACAAATGTTGGCCAACAATTACGAACGTAGTGACGTACAAGACGTACATTGATATCTCCATTACGAACGCTAGTTTTACAAGACCGAGCGCTTCCGGCTCGTACTTGATTCCGAGCATGCGTGGACTTTTTTCTGACGGACTTGTGTACACACGATCGGAAAGTCCGACAACAAATATTTTTGGGCGGAAAATTTGAGAACCTGCCCTCAAACATTTGTTGTTGGAAATTCCGACAGCAAATGTCCGATGGAGCATACTGTACATACGGTTGGGTTTTCCGACAACATGCTCACATGCAACATTTGTTGTCATAAAATCTGATCGTGTGTACGGGGCATTAGTTTGTAGGGTTCAATATTGAGTTAGCCACCCTTTGCAGCTATAACAGCTTCAACTCTTCTGGGAAGGCTGTCCACAAGGTTTAGGACTGTGTCTGGGTGTTTGACCATTCTTCCAGAAGCGCATTTGTGAGGTCAGGCACTGATGTGGACGAGAATCAGTGCATACTGCTAATGTTCTCCTTAGTTTCCTACTGTCCTGGCCATCTGTCTAGTGCTCACCCATGGTTTTTCCCAAAAGCATGACAACAAAGGGACAGAGTAACTGATAGACTTGTGAACAAGCCACCACCTCCCTTGATTTCCCCAGAAATGCTCTATATAGACCATGTAGATAGCAAACAAATTGCCATTTTAGCCTAGTTGGTAGTTGGCTATTAATTTTTTTAAGTGGAAGTCCAGCCAAATATTTTATTTTTAGCTTCAGATATGATAGAAAATGAAAAGCAACCCTTGAGGGGTTCTTCTCACTTTCTGTCATGATGACAAGTGCCCAGCACACACAAGTGATGCAAATTTTAATCTTCTTTGATCATTCTTCCAGAAGCGCATTTGTGAGGTCAGGCACCGATGTGGACAAGAAGGCCTGGCTTGCAGTCTCTGCTCTAATTCATCCCAAAGGTGTTCTATTGGGCTGAGGTCAGGACTCCGTGCAGGCCAGTCAAGTTCCTCCACCCCAAACTCGCTTATCCATGTCTTTATGGATCTTGCTTTGTGCACTGCTCCAAATAATTTGGTGGAGGGGAGATTATGACATTGGGTTGTTTTTTAGGGGTTGGGCTTGGCTCCTTAGTTCCAGTGAATGGAACTCTTAAGGCGTCAGCATACCAAGACATTTTGGACAATTTCATGCTCCCAACTTTGTGGGAACAGTTTGGGGATTGCCCCTTCCTGTTCCAACATGACTGCACACCCCCCTGTATGTGTAATTCTGAGGTTCTTCAGTAAAATAGATGTGTAAGCAGATTTAGCTTCACCTAATTTTGTCTGTGGAAGAAGAGACATATTTGTACCAAATATATATAGTATGTATATGATAAAATGTAATACTACCTTCACACATGATACTCGCCTTTTAACAAATCCTTTTTGTTTATTATCCTTGCAGCGGGAATCATTTTCTTTGGTGTCGGTGCACTTATTATGACTTCTTTAAAGATTGCATACACAGCTGAATACAAGGACTGTGTAACACCCTTGAAAATTATGCAACCCGTCATGCAGGCTCTCTTTATCATTGTTCAGGTATGCAAAATGCATAAATTGTCTGTTTTCACTTCATAGGTTAAATTCATAAAAATATAAAACATGCAGTAATTTAATTGTGATGTAATATTGCAATATTTATATTTTTTAAACAATCAAAAATTCATACATAAAGAATTAGAGGGTATCTATAGCCCAAACTTTCTTTTTGCATTTGATAAATTAGAGAATAGTTACGATCCAGTTTTTTTTTTGCTGTTTGTATGCCATTCTCCTAAACTATCTACCTTGAAGGCACAACAGGTAATGTCACTGGATAAGTATTACCAATAGAAGATTTCCTCTTAGGTTGAGTTCACACCTATGTGATTTGCATGGTAGGAGATTGCTCTCTATGGAGCTGGTTCACATATCTCCGCTGCAGCTCCAGTGCGAATTTGCACAGGGGTCCTGTGTGTCTTTTGGTCGGTTTCAGGTCCGAATTCAGCCTGAAATTCGGGCTGAAATCGAACTGAAACTGTGAACAGGGATGAACCGGACTCCTGCTGTGAGCCGCATCTGCCAATAGTGTGAACCCAGCCTTACCCTCTGTTTTAGTAAGAACTGAAATATTTGGATAAGGAACGGTTACATTTTGCCAAAATGTGCCCCCTGTCATTGACTGCAGTGCATTTCACTGTAATTATTATTTGGCATAATGAATTTTACCCAAAATTTGGCAAATTGCTTGGGGGTCAAAAGAGAAGCAACTCGTTAGGGATGAGGTTCGTGTTTGCCGCTGGCATGGGTTTATGGCAGAGGCGTTTAAACAAATATAAAACCTTACTGAATGTCAGGTAGGTAACAAAATTTTGTGTAACTGAGAGAATTGGGGGTGGGGGGTGGGGGGGTGTTATCTTTTGCATTCTTTGTTACACCTCAATGCTGCTGATGTCCTGCAGCCAATTTACAGCCTGTCTCTGTCTTCATGCACTACAGTGATAACAGGCACATGTGTTTTTCCACAGGACATATTTCTGAAATGTTGCTGGCTGCAATTGTTTTTTTTTTACTGGCCCTATTTTAAATAGTGAAAACAGTGGATTGCATAGAATAGATAGTAGCTTATAGTTGTAGAGCATGTAGAGAGGATTTACAGGCACATTATGGGAGACAAGAATCAAGTATTATCACTGTATAACCTAAGGTGCCCAAATAAGGAACTTATGTGATATTATGATGTTTCAGTATATATGAGATTTTAGTGATTAGCTTAAAAGACTTTTCTTGCATTCTTTGAATTGTAGCGCTGAGGTACATTCTCTTATGTGCTCTGCCTGCATCAACAGTAGGGATGAACTTTGAGTTTGGGTCTGTAGGCAGGTGCAGTCTACTTTCTCCACTGCAGGTGGCACTCTTCCACAGCGGCGCTGCAGTTGGAAAGGAAGTCAAGAGGAGCATGGTTCCTCTTTGGGTTCCTGGGTCACGGGGGAAGCTATCAAAGCTAAGGACAACACTAGACGCAGGGAAAGGTTCCTGTTGAGGAGAAAAAGCGTAGGGCCCACAACTTGTCTGGATATCTTCCATCTTGGGCAAGAGACGGCCAGGCGACACTCTGCCCCTCCTAACAGGTGCTGTCACTTCGGTTGAAACATGCTTTCTACACGCTGTTGGACCTGCGAGTGTTCTCAGTTGGGTTGCCTTCCGCCCAGGTTAATTGTGAATTGTTGCAACTGGACTGTGTTATTGCTGTGTCACCATGCTACACCCCACCTACAGGTCGATCATGAGTTTGACCCAAACTCTAGCTGTTCGTAGTTTGAGGAAGCAGTGAACTAATGGAACTGTTTGCAGCCAGTCAATTGGTCTGATTTACTAAGATGAATGCGTTGCGCCAGTTCATAGCTTAACTGGTGCGCTGGAATGTCATTAACCGAATGTGCGAACTGGCGCACTTTGAAGCGCAAAACGATAATAAATGTGTAAACTGCAACTGGTGCTAGGGTAACTGCAGTGTTCTCATTGATAATAGCGCATGCCCAATACAATTGGTTAATTTCATCTCATTGGATGTGTCTTGTTAGGAAATTAGTAGGTGTTTTCAGTTAATTAACCATTTTGATGCTAATCTCATTCCTATTACTTCTAATATATCTTTGAAATTAGTTTTTTTTTCTATTTTTACCCAAATCTTCCAATACATTACAAAGAACAGAGAAGTGTTTCTAAACCCAATAAATGTATATTTTCAGATCTTTATCTTTAAAGGTGACCATACACTGCAATCAGTTAGATCTTAAATAAATTATATTTAGTGCAAGAGCCTGTTTGATTTCCTATAATTTGCATTAATTGTTCAAGTGTGTCTTCCTATTACCTATTCTGCCAAAATATCGAGTTGTACAGAGATTGGCCAATCAGATTGCATAGTGCATGACCATCTCAAGTGCCAAATTTGGAATGTAAATGTGTGCCATGACCCACTTGTATTTCCTATTGATATTTCTTGGGCATTATACAAGGCCAAATTATTAGGTATCTTGGACTTTGTGGTTTATTTACTAAAGACAAATCCACTTTGCACTACAAGTGCACTTGGAAGTGCAGTTGCTGGAGATTCAAGGGGGACATGCATAGAAAATAAAAAAAACAGCATCTCTGCTTCTACATAATTGGATGATAAAATCACCAGTGCTTCCCCTCTGATTTACAGCGAGTACACTTGTATTGCAGAGTGGATTTGCCTTTAATAAATGCCAAAATACCTAATAATGTGGGGTGTACACAACAAAGTCCTAGAGTGCAATTTTGGCTAATGATTGACCCGTGTGTCCCCAAGGAAAGACATTGGTAGGGTTTTACCCTCACTTCCTGTTTGGCAGGAAGTGAAGCCAATTTTCAGAAAAGGGACACAAAGCCCAACCTAAAAAAGACAAGCAGGGGTTCTAATACTCACTTGGTTTCCCTCAAATGCCCACAATTAGAATAGGATTGTCTTGAGCTCGATTTTAGCTCAGTGCTCTAAATCAGTGGTTCTCAACCCTGTCCTCAAGTACCCCCAACAGGCAATGTTTGCAGGTTTTCCGTCATCTTGCCCAGGTGCTTTAAATCAATGGCTTGGTATTTTGGACAGCTATTAGGCTAAGATAAATTCCCAAAACATGTCCTATCGGGGGTACTTGAGGACTGAGGCTGAGAACCACTGCACTGAAATGGAAAATTGAATACTTACCTCTCTGTAATTTTCCTTTCCTGGTGGCTATCCATGGCAGCATACGCACAATCCATGCATATGCTACCATGAAGGCACCAGGAAAGTAACTTTTAGACAAATCACACCTTTTTTATTTTGCCATGCCAATCAGCCTAGTTAAGCTGCAGCTGGGAAATCTGTTGCATGAAAATTCACAAAACACATAAAACATAAAAATTTGCTACAAAGAGCCTAACATGGGTAAAAGTTATACAACAAATACCATTGCAGTCTATGGGAACTGACTTGTTAATTTTGCTAGTTCCCACTTGGCTGCCTTATATTCTAGTTATTGGCCTATAAATGGGTATGGGGCCCAGGTCCCACCCTAAGGGACCTATATCAATGTCACCAATTTGGACAGGCTTACTCTGCCTGTAAAGTGCTGCATCTGTAGCATGCATCAAAAATGCTGCTTCAAAGATGTATGGCTTTTGAGAAAAGTTACAAATCTACATTGCAGCTGCAAGATTTTAACACAAAACAATACATACAAGGCCATTTGGGTCTGTTAAGGCTTAAAATGAGAACCCCCACATGAAAAATCCCACTCCAAACGAAAAAAATATTGTGCCCCTCCCACACATACAAACCCCTAGCCAAACACACAGCAAGCCAGCCCATGAAAGGAGGGGCTCGGGCACCCCAAAAGTCAACCACTGTATTCAAGGGGACAAGTGCCTCTTCCACACAACCCTAGGCTGGGGTTGTGGGGAGCTGCAGACAGGGGGCTTTATGTAATGTGGAAAGCCCCTTTAAACTAGTGGGTACAAGGTGCTTTGTGGTTGGTATTGGGCTGAGCCCAACATGCCCCAAAGGCAGCCAGCTATGTTGAGTGCATGTGGCCCTGTATGGTTCAGGAGGGGGTTGGGCAATCACTCTTCCCCTTTCCTAGCTGGCCCTGTTGTATGCTCAGAAAAAGGATGTGGTTTGGATTGGTGAAGGCAGCTCACGGCCTTTGGAGAATGGAGTGGAGTTCCCCTTTAAAAGCAAAAGCTAGCCCATGGAAATGCAAGGGGTTAGAGGGGGAGACAAGAGCATTGGAGAATGGAGTGTGGAGCTCCCCTTTAAAAGCAAAAGCTCGCCCAAGGAAATCGTATGCATTAGAGGGGGAAGGTTAAATGCCCTTTAAGGAGGAGTTAGAGGAGCAAGAGTCTTTTTAAATAATTTTAACAAGGTGCATGTCACATGTTGGCAATGTAACATGCTAACATGACCTGTGTGCAAATCTCCTTAAAAAATACATGAAGGTGAACCAGCGTAAAAAAAAAGAGTTGCGTCCGTTGAACACACGCAATTGCATTTGCGTTGCTTGACATTTACTAAGATTTTGGCCGCACAGTGAACAAACGCATTTAAACGAGCGCAAGAGCCACTTGCGCATGTGCACTGCTTACATTGATCTCATGCAGTTCTAAACATACTTGCGGGCACAGCAGGCTTTCTCTGAGTTACTTTCTCATTCTATTTTGGGCGTATTTGTTACTTGGGCAGTTGTTACTAAACTTTCTCACATCACCCCATAATATTGGCACCTTCATCGTCTGTTAATATTGAATTGAAGATGCCGTGCGCCATGTTCATAGTGGCGCACAGATTGCATTCTCCCGTGCACCGAGATCGCTATAGTAAATGTGGGATTCGCGCTCTGTTCCCAGCGCACCATTTCGTAAATATGAAAATGTGCGTTGCGCCCCACCGTGCGCCTCTACTGATGGCGCGCGGCTTTCATAAATCAGCCCCAGTGTTGTTATAACTGGAGTTGAAAGGCAGGTGCACAATAGTGCATTTTCAGTTGGAGCTGCAAATGGACCCTCTTCTTCCTCCTGCAGCACAGAGGAGTCGGCTGAATTATTTCAGCACAGTATCAGTAACTTGCTGCAGAAGAAACTGTAGCAATAAAATTTTTCAGATGCTGAGAAAGAGACTTGCAGGAGCATTGTGGGCGAGGGGGGTTGGCAGAGAGAATCAGTTGGTTTGCGCCAGAACTATCGAACATTGCAAAAGTTCGGACCCAAACTGCGAACCCTATTAAAGTTTATGCAACCCTAACTTGAAAAGTCAAAAGTGCTAATTTTGAAGGCTTATATGCTAATTATAAGCCATAAAAGGGGTGTGAGGGCCCAAGTACTACCCTAGGGGACATGTATCAATGCAAAAAATGTTTTTTTTCTAAAAAGATTGTTTTACAGGATCAGTGATTTTAACCACTTCCAGCCCAAGGTCGTCATATGACGTCCTTGACTTTCAGTGGGAATATCTGAATGATGGGTGCAGCTGCACCCATCATTCAGATATCCTTGTTTTCAGCCGGCGATTCTGTGCACCATAAGAACAATCACAGTGGCAGTTCCACCACTGATTGCTCTTACAGGCGACAGGAGGGGACATACCCCCTCCCGCCGCCATCCAGTGCTTCTCCGGACTCTCCCATGCTATCGGGGACCCAGAGAAAGAATGGTCACCAGTCATCTCTATGATCGTCGGAGGCCAGGGCGCGACGTTATGATGTCACGTAAACAAAGCCGCAACTGCGGCTGGTAAGCGTGAGATTGTGATTTTTTTTATCTATTTACTTGGTGTAACATCATCTTTCACATTATACAAACAAATTAGGCTACCTTTACTGTTTTATTAATTTTTAATTCATAAAACTGTTTTTTTTTAGTTTAAATTGTTGCGCAAATACCGTGCGAGTTACAACAATCGCCATTTTATTCCCTAGGGTGTCTGCTAAAAAAACATAAATAATGTTTGGGGGTTCAGAGTAATTTTCTAGCAAAAAAATATTATTTTTACATGTAGGAGAGGAGTGCCAGAATAGACCCGGTATGAAGGTGATTAATGATGCTTAAAGTGAAACAATAAAAATGAAAAATTCCTTTAAATATAGTGCCTGGGGGATCTGCTTAGTCTGCATGTGGTGCATCTGTACCATGTATAGAACATGGTAGGATGGTCATTACTTGACACAACTGAGGCCCCCAATAGCACAGGATGCCACTGGGAAATTCTGCATAGTGTTTTGGGGAAGTCATATTTATGCACCATGCTGTGCAGGTGTACTTTGTCCTAAAACTAGCACTGCTCTTGGGACTCAAGTAGCCTCCAGAACTGCTAGAGAGCATTATCTGTGACAAGTAATATGCATCATCACGGGTTTTTGTCGAACCAATATTGCTTATGATGCATATATTTTTCATATTATCGGAGGCACAAAAGATAAATACTTTTCCATTAGGCCCCTTTAGTACCCCAACTCCCCAACTGATCCCTCCTGCAAGGTTTACATCCTCACTGCACTGCAACTGCATGGTAGATTCCCATACATTTTTGTGAGGCCATCTCCCCAGGTCTTCTTCTGAGTATCTCTAACCATAGGAGACATTACCACTGTGTAACAGCCAGCACATATAGAGATTTCCATGCAGGATGTAAACACAAAGACTGCCGGATATAGGTAAGTATGCATATGTATGCACATGGGGAAAGCAAGAGTAGGTTAGGTCAGGAGGGAGGAGAAAAAAAAGTATTAGTATACTTTATCTGAAAGTAATTGAAAAAAAAAAAAAAAATTTATATTGTAAAACATTTCAAATGAATGATGCAATGTAAATGATGAAGTGTTCTTTAAACAAATTGTGCTTTTCTTGTAGACATGTTTTCTTTGGCTGTCCTGCAAACATTGTGTCCAGATCTATTCAAATGTTACCAGGTAAGCAAGTCCAAAACTGTTATTTGAAGAATTACATTTTTGACAAGTCAATTCGTAACCACTTTCAGCAGAGGCGTAGCTTGAAGCTTGTTGGCCCCAATGCAAAATTTGACCTGAGACCCCCCACCACCCCTCGCCACTTCCAACACAGTCCAAGATACTCTCAATAGGCTGTGTATGTAAAAGAGGAAACTCAGAGGGCCCAGCCTGGGCCCTGCCTGTGATGGGCATGCCTCCTGACTTCCAGATTCACATACAAGCACACTACTTTTGCTCAGCAGCTCAGAGTGTGGTCTGCCTGCCCCCACCTACTGTGCACGGTTGAGCAAGGTGTGGCGAGAGGGGCTTTACTGAGCTAAGGGGTGGGGGTGGGGGCTGAGCAGAGAGTGTGCCGCTCGGGGAAAGGGCTTGCCCTGTCACCCCATATAGGTGAAACTGGAAATTCAGAGGGCCCTGGGTGGTCCCCTCCCTGGCTGGCCCAGGCCTTCTGAGTTTACCTATTTAATTATGCAGGATGAGGTGTAAAACAGGGGTAGGCAAATTTTGAGAGGTGGGGATTTACCTGATGAAAAAGATCACCGGGGGTTTGGCAGGTTTTTTTTTAAGAAATTAACTAGCAAGGCCCAACTAAATTGTAAGAAAAACTTAGAAAACTATTATAAAACAAACGTCCTTGTAAAGATATAAAGTTAGCCTACCTTAGGATTGAACAGTGTCAGGCAGTAGAGCAGTGGACGGTGTCAGTAGGGCAGTGGACGGTGTCAGTAGGGCAGTGGACAGTGTCAGTAGAGCAGTGGATGGTGTCAGTAGACCTGGGCTGTCTTTAATATTGATTGGACCCTGGGCAAACATTTTCGTTGCCCCCCCAATGCAATTTCTTTATCGTATATCATGGGACACAGAGCCTTAATGGGTTATAGGTCACCTTGAGGTGATGGACACTAGTATACCCAATACAGGAAGTTCACTCCCCTATATAACCCCTCCTCCTTCCAGGAATACCTCAGTTTTTTTTGCCAGTGTCTAAGGTGTTGGTCACGAATGAAGATGTGCTCTGAGGAGCTCCAGGAGGGATCCATGCTGGATTTAAATAACCTCCACAACCGGATCCATCTAAGCCACTGAGGCCACAGGATGGTACCTGGGCCTCGCATAGAAGAACAAGGTTTTGCCTGCAACGCTTCTCTTTGAGGGCTGGACCCCAGGAACCAGGACTCTTTTTTGTCTTGCTACATTACCTAAAGTTGCTCCTGAGGGGTGCTATACAGGTCCAAAGGAGTGGAACCCCTATAATAGGGACCCGGTCTTTAAAGGTTTACTAACGCAACCCGCCGTGATGGGTGAAGTTTAGGTCTGTCTGTTACAGCAGTATCCTGCAGCGAGGATAAGGTAAGGGAAGAAGCCTAGGAACTGTAAAAAGTCCACCTATGCCTTTTTCTTCCATATATGAAAAACATTGTATGCCTTAAAATCTCCACTAGAGGGAGTAAATTACAGATACTTTGGTACGTTGCTTCTCAGCAGCTCTATGTCTGGCTATAACAGTGGGTGTGGTCCCAGCAGCCAGA
Organism: Aquarana catesbeiana; assembly: GCF_042186555.1. NCBI lineage: Eukaryota > Metazoa > Chordata > Amphibia > Anura > Ranidae > Aquarana > Aquarana catesbeiana. The sequence goes on along the minus strand of NC_133335.1, from coordinate 79,839,057 downwards.
GGGGGGTTCTTAATTGAACAGATGGCATTTCCTCTTCTGAGGGAACTAAGCAGCAGTACATAATGACATATTTTCATGTATAGACGGCCCCTACTAAAACATTATCTTGCAAACTAAGGAGCCAAACACTACTGCTGATAAAACTCCCCCCCCCTCCCCTCCCCTCCCCTCCCAGAGAGGTGCGGTGGCGGCTTCCACAGATATTACATTTATATATCAAACTTGCCTTTTTATATAAGCACTATCCCATGGAGGAGATTGTTGTGCCCCAGCCCTTGTACAAGGCAGTACGTTCACTCTGGCAAGGTGTCAAACGGCGTTCGCAGCCTCCTCCTCATCGGGTCTGCATTTGCAGACTTGAATGCCGTCCACGCGCATGCAGACTAGTGTCATTCTTGAGCAAGGAGGGGGGTGGGTATTGGAAATACTGGTCTAAAAAGCAGGCGGCGCCATGTGCAGAACGTAGCGTCCACGTGGAGCACATGGCGCACACGCTGAGGGGCGGAAGACGATGAGGATGCCAAATCAGGCTCACACCTGAGGCTTTAAAGACAGACGCTCTCATTATCAGAAATCTCTAAGAGCAACTGAAGAGAGGAAGTCTGACACACTAAAGGACACAAGAGTGCTGGGGCACGTAAGGGAAGTATACAGGCATTTCCAGTACAGGAAATACAATTATTACTCAGCACCAAAAGCTGGTCTTTATGGTGGCATTGTTTTGCTAAACTATTGCTCAGCAAGTAGTATATTTTTCTTAAAAAGTGCCTCTGCTTATGTGCTTAGCACTATGACTTCCAGAGCTACCACAAAGGTACCAAAAATTCCACCCCCAGGCACTGGGAACTCCAGTCATGCCTCCATACTGTTATCCTCTCTGGAGATACCACACATGGCAAGACAGGGTGAGTCATTGGAACCAATTGGTGGTGCAACTGCTTCCCACACTTGATGAGCCTCTTTCAGCCTCGCAATCTGAGGCACAAACTCTTACGGAGATGGTTCATTCCACTTTCATGCTACCCCTAACAGAGTCAGCGGAAGGTCTGGTTTCTTCCTTGGGTTCTTTAAAACCGTTACAGCCTTTTCATGCGTTTCCGATCCATGCATTACTAGAAAAGCTTATTTATGCTGAATACGATCATCCAGATAAGCATTTTCTCCCTCCAAGAGATTCTCAGTTCTCTAACGATGGAGGAGAAATTCACCAAAAAATGGAAGGTATCAGCAGTTGACGCTGCGATTTCCAGTGTGAATAAAAGTTGGCCAGTAGACAATGCACAAATGCTTAAAGATCCAACAGATAAAAAGGTTGGATTCCTGTTAAAATCCTTTTTTTCCTTGGCAGTGGCTGTTACTCAGCCTGCAGTCGCTGCAATAGGCATCTGTCAGTCCCTAAAGGACCAGTTCACGGAGGCGCTTAAGGAGGTCCCTGCACAACAGGCCCGTGAGTTGGCCAAACTACCAAAGGCACTATGTTTTGCCATAGACGCTATGAAGGACTCCATTCACCAGGCGTCCCGCGCTTGTGCTAGAACACATGCGTAGGACCCTTTGATTAAAAATTGGTCAGCCGAAGCACCTTGCAAAAAGCTTCTGACTAGTTTACCCTTTCATGGGGAGCGACTATTTGGCGATAATTTGGATAAGTATATCCAAACGATTTCTGGTGGGAAGAGTACTCTTTTGCCAGTCAAAAGAAAGTATAAACGTCCTTCATTTGAACTGACTTTTTATCCTGCGCCAGGGGCATCCGCCTCTAGGCTCTAGAGGAAAACCTCAGGGTCAGGCCCAGGCTCAAAAGAAGACCTGGGGCCGGAAATCTGCAAAGCAGAATACTAAAGCCTCATCATGAAGAGGCGCCCCCCTTCGCCAGAGTGGGGGGAAGACTTTTGCAATACTCAGAAGTCTGGCAAAATAAAATTCAGGACAGATGGGTCATCTCCACGGTGTCTCTAGGATACAAACTAGAATTTCGGGAGTTTCCACCATCTCGTTTTCTGAGATCAAACATTCTCAAAGATCCAGGGAAAAAGCAATCTCTGTTTCAAGCATTAGAGCGATTATTGGCTCAGGGGGTGATCATACAGATCCCCACAGAAGAGCAAGGTTTGGGGTTTTATTCAAACCTTTTTACGGTACCAAAACCAAATGGAGATGTCAGACCCATTCTAGATCTAAGGAATCTAAATCAGTTCCAGAAGATCCACTCCTTTCACATGGAGTCGATCAGGTCAGTGGTTTCCATCCTACAAGGAAGAGAACTTCCAGAGTCCATCGACATCAGGGATGCATATCTGCATGTTCCTATACTTCCCGCTCACCAAAGGTTTCTGTGATTTGAAGTAGAACAGCAGCACTTTCAGTTTGTAGCCTAGCCCTTTAGGCTAGCTACAGCACCCCAGGTGTTCACAAAAGTACTGGCCCCACCTCTAGCCAGGTTAAGAGCACAGGGCCTAACAGTCTTGGCATACCTAGATGATCCAAGTGGCTCTCTTGGAGCAAAGTGTACGCATTACAACCAGTTACCTGGAAAGTCTGGGTTGGATTCTCATCCTAGAGAAGTCTTTCTTAAAACTGCTAAAAAAGCTGGAGTATTTTGGCCTGATCATAGACACAGCCCAGAAAAAGGTTGTTCTTGCCTCCGGCAAAAATCAACTCCATACGAGAGCTGGTCCAGTTGGTCAGGTCGAAAGGAAATCCCTCAATTTGCCTTTGCATGAGGTTGTTAGGAAAGATGGTGGCTTCATTTGAAGCAGTCCCCTATGCCCAGTTCCATTCGAGACTGTTGCAAACACTATCCTGTCTGCTTGGAACAAAATGATCCAAGCTTTGGACTTGCCAATGCGGCTGTCCCCAAGGGTGTCCCAAAGCCTCAGTTGGTGGTTACCAGTGGCGGCTGGTGCTCAAAATTTTTTGGGGGGCCCAAACAAACTGAAAAGTTCTGAAAAAACCCCATCAATTGCAGCCCCACTGTGCCCATTAATCGCAGCCACTGTGCCCATCAATTGCCGCCACTGTGCCATCAAATGCAGCCACTATGCCATCAAATGCAGCCAATATGCCCATCAAACGCAGCCACTGTGCCCATCAAACGCAGCCACTGTGCCCATCAAACACAGCCACTGTGTCATCAAACTCAGCCACTGTGCCATATCAAATGATATCAGTCAAACACTATGAAGTATATAATGTACAGCCAATGTACTAAGTGCAACATTACACTTTGGAGTATATAACATACAGCACAGTGTACTGAGTGCAACATACACTATATAATATACAGCACAATGTAATGAGTTAAACACAATTGAGTATATAATGTACAGCACAGTGTGGTTTACTGTGTAAGAATGTGTAGAATGTACAAGTGAAGTAAGCTTTCTGTTAACAATAAACAGGTTCCTGATGTTTAATTCATATTTTATCCCATTTTGTTTAAAACCATATGCATATAAAAGGAGGAGTTTTGCACCATAATTCTTCTATATTGAAATAATGAAAAATGAGAAGAGCAGAGCTGTTCTGTGTCCTGTGAAACAATACATTCATTACTTAGTAAATGATCATTCCTCCAGAACTTCAAAGCCAGCTTTAAGCTGCAGTTAAATCCCAGCACTGACCTGACACTGGGCAGAACACCAGCCAGACTGTAAACTTGCAGATCCTCATACTATGACCAGATTGCAACAGTTAAGTAATCAAACTGTTTACAGAGGCACTGTATGTAGTTGGGAGATGAGTTCTTTATTGTGTTTACCACAAGCGCAATACTCAAGACCCAAACCTATCACAACACTCCAAACTGAGTAGCTAAACCAAATGGTCATGTTCCAGGGTATAAAGCTAACAATTCCTCCCCTACAAAAATGTTCTCATGCAGTAACATAACTAGATCACATTTTCACGTTTTTTTGAGTCAAACTGCTGGTGAACAAAAGCCCTTTTATTTCAGACAGATAGGGCACCATTCGGTCTTCTAACTGGTGTCAAACAAAACTGTACCCATCTGTATCCCTAACAAAACTAAAGAATGCAAGCAGCTTTCACAGGTGTGTAACACCTTCAATTTGCAAGCCAAAATGCCAAATGCACATTTCACCATTCTACACAGCAATGCCTGTTAATGAAGACATGATTAGGGTTTCTCTTTGTTTGTATTACCTCATTAAACATTCCCCTGCAGTGGAGGCCCGTCCATTCCTTCCTGGTTTTCTCGTGTGTTTAGTGGAGAGGGGAGTAATAATGACAGATTCCAGCCTTTCAGGCTGGGGACCAGTATTAGGGAAGACGACTGTCCAGGGACAGTGGTCAAGAACCAAAAGAGCCTTGCCCATCAACATCCTGGAGCTTCGGGCAGTGCATCTGGCTCTGAAGGCCTGGACTTCCAAGTTAAGGGATTGTCCTGTCAGGATCCAATCCGACAATGCCACAGCTGTGGCCTATATTGATCACCAAGGGGGCACCAAGAGTCTCTCAGCACAGAGAGAGGTGAACCATATTCTAACTTGGGCAGAAAGGAATGTTCCATACCTATCGGCAGTCTTCACTCCAGGAGTGGAGAATTGCCAGGCGGACTACTTGAGTCCCCAGCAGTTATTCCCGTAAGAATGGTCCCTTCACCCCGACATTGTTCGGGCTGTTTGCCAAAGATGGGGGACTCTGGACGTGGATCTTCTAGCGTCCAGATTCAACATGAAGTTAGTCAACTTTGTGTCCATGACAAGGGATCCACTCGCATGCGGAACAGATGCGTTGGCGACCCCGTGGGATCAGTTCTCACTGATGTATGCATTCCCCCCTATTCAGTTGCTGCCACGCCTTCTTTGCAGGATCAAGCTGGAAAGAAAGCCGGTAAATCTAGTAGCACCGGAATGGCCCAGAAGGTCATGGTATGCAGAAATCGTAAAGATTGCAGTGGAGGATCCATGGTCCCTTCCACTAAGGCCACACCTGCTCTCACAGGTTCCGATATTCCATCCTACTTTATGAACGCTAAATTTAACGGCCTGGCTATTGAAACCCACATTCTGAAGAAACGTCGGCTTTCCAGGTCAGTTATCTCTACTTTGATTAATGCAAGGAAGCCAGCTTCCAGAACTATATATTATAGAGTCTGAAGGGCTTATGTTTCCTAGTGTGAATCCAAGGGTTGGCACCCTCAGAGATATATCATATGCAGAATTCTTGCCTTTCTACAATTAGGCGTAGAGATGAAATTGGCCTTGAGTACTATTAAGGGCCAAGTCTCAGCCTTATCGATCTTATTTCAAAGACCGCTTGTTACGCATTCTTTAGTCCGGGGTTTTATGCAAGGGGTGATGTGGATTAATCAGCCAGTTAAATCACCTTTGAGCCCTTGGGACTTGAACTTAGTTTTGTCAGTGTTACAAAAACAGCCATTTGAACCGATACAGCATATTCCCTTAGTCCTTCTGACAAGGAAGCTGGTGTTCTTGGTTGCTATATCCTCAGCAAGCATGGTTTTGGAATTGGTTGCTCTTTCTTGTAAAGAGCCATATTCGATTATTCATGAGGACAGACTGTTACGCCCTCGTCCAGACTTTTTACCAAAAGTGGTTTCAGGTTTTCACCTGAACCAAGATATTGTCATGCCATCGTTTTTCCCAAAACCATGTTCCAGGGAAGAAAAGTCACTACATTGTCTTGATGTGGTGAGAGCAGTAAAAATCTATTTAAAGACAGCTGCTCACATTCGAAAAGACTGATGTCTTATTTATTCTGCCAGAGGGTCCTAAGAAAGGACAGGCAGCATCGAAATCCACTGCTAAGTGGATTCAGCAAGTTATAATTCAAACTTATGATTTAAGGGGTAAGATTCCCCCTTTTCAAGTTAAGGCACACTCTACCAGGTCGGTTAGTGTTTCTTGGGCAGTGCGTCACCAGGCCTCCATGGCTCAGATCTGCAAGGCCACAACTTGATCTTCAGTACATACATTCACAAAATTTTATCCGGTGGATGTAAGGAGGAATGAGGATATCGCCTTTGGGTGTAGTGTGCTGCAGGCAGCAGTATAAGTCCTCAGGTCTGGGGGTGCCCTACGGGTTGTCTCTCCCTCCCCTCAAATAGCATTGCTATGGGACGTCCTATTAAATTATTACTTAGGCTCTGTGTCCCATGATGGGATTGAGAACGAGAGAGGGGTTGGGGGGGGCAAGAGAGAGGGGGCCTTAGCCCTGGCTGCAGTCCCTCCTGTGCACCCCCTGTCACAGTCTGTGTATTGGTGTGTATGATGCCTGGTACCTCTTTCCATAGGACGTTCAGGCTAGCCAGAAGCGGGCAGGCCCCTTCTCCTTCTGGGGGGTGAGGATGGGGGTGCTCTGCTCCTTCCAGCGGATACTTTCTAGACCTCGGACTGTCCTTGGTAGCACTAGCAATCCCTGGCTGCATGCACCCCTCGCCGGTCCTCGGGGTGGGGTGATCCGCCTGTTCTCTGGGCCGCTGTCGGAGCTTGGAGAGGAGGGGAGAGCAGGGTAAGCAGTCCCTGGCTGCATGCACTTCTTGCAGGTCCTCCGGGGGGGGTGATCCGCCTGTCCTCCGGGCTGCTGTCGGAGCTTGGAGAGCAGGGTAGCAGTCCCTGTCTGCATGCTCCATCCCGCCAGTCCCCGGGCGAGGGGGCCCGATCCGCCCGTCCTCCAGGCCGCTGTCGGAGCTTGGAGAGGAGGTGGGAGGAATCCAGCCTCTAGGTGGTGCCGCCACATTGGGGTTGCGCCTGCCGCTCCTCACCTTCTGGTGGTCAGGGAGCTCTTGTCCCTCCAGGGCTCTTGCTTCTCCTTGCTCCCGGTCCAGGACTACCCATGCCAAAGGGCTCAAGGGGCAGCTGCTTTGAGCCCCTCAACAATGACAGGGCCCTGGACAGCTGCTCCTTTTGCCCCGCATTAAAGACGGCCCTGAGTAGAGCAGTGGATTTTGTCAGTAGGGCAGTGGACAGTGTCAGTGAGGCAGTGGATGGTGTCAGTAGAGCAGTGGATGGTGTCAGTAGAGCAGTGGATGATGTCAGTAGGGCAGTGGATGATGTCAGTAGGGCAGTGGATGATGTCAGTAGGGCAGTGGATGGTGTCAGTAGAGCAGTGGATGGTGTCAGTGAAGCAGTGGATGGTGTCAGTACAGTGGATGGTGTCAGAAGGGCAGTTGGACAAGTAATTTTGACTATGCTAGTAGACAACAACCCCAATCAGTCTGTCCCCTTGAATTCTCTGCAGCAGAATGCAAGGATTTAGTCCATACTACTAGTTACGCTGACACAGCTCAACTTAATTACTTTGGAGATGACACCTTTGGATATGATTTAATGCCAAAAGTCTATCAAACACTATGAAGGCCCAAATTCAGTCAGATTCAGAAATGAGGTGAAATTTCACAGTGGAGAGATTAATTTATACTGTACGACATGATAGCTGTGGTGTATTGTACTGCAGGACCACACCCCGAGGATTTGCAATGGCAGTTCAAAATAGAATCTGGTCTAGTATGGAGAGTCTGGGTTTGTGATTCAGAGTCAGGATGGTGATCATATGAGTGTCTGTGTGATGATCCATGTTGACCATCAATGAGTGTGTGAGAGTTTCTTTCTAAACCTCCCCTTTTATGTCCAAAATTCCCTTATCTAAGGGATAGCCTAACCGCTTGTCGACTGCCCGCTGTTTGTCGTTTGACGACGGAAGAACGGCTCCCCTGCGTGAATCACCACTTTGAAGGGTATAGGGGGGCGCGTGTGCCCGCCACGGTGCTGAGGAGCCGATGCATGTGCCCGGCGGTCGCAATGTCCGCTGGGCACCCGCGATTGCTCCTGACAGAGCCAGAACTAGGATCTGTTTGTGTAAACACATAAATCCACGTTCTGGCAGGGGAGAGGAGACAGATCATGTGTTCCTAGTATATAGGAACACGGATCGGTCTCCTCCCCCAGGCAGTCCCTTCCCCCTACAGTTAAAACACACCGAGGGAACACATTTAACCCCTCGATCGCCCCCTAGTGTTAACCCCTTCCCTGACAGGGACATTTATACAGTAATCAGTGGCTATTTATCAGGGGATGCGGGCATCCCCTGATAAAGCCACGTGACCCGTGACACCACGCGTAGGGACAGGCACCTCCCACTGTCAGCAGTGTACGAGCTTGCTGCTCGTCTGGATACACTGTACCCTCTGCTATTACACTGTGTGAGTACCCCGTTTGTTGCTATTGTTTAATAAAGCCTTACTATCCTTAAATACTACACTATATGGCATCTTTATCTCGCCGTTGGTTATGATGTTACTCATGGATCTGAGTTTTAATGTATGACAGCCCAAGACTCAGGACCTCCCTTCACAGGAGACACCACAAGCGTTGTTTGCTCTATGCTGTAACCTCAGTGTAGTGAGGTAAGGGGCCATTATCTACCATTAGAGAATTGTTGCATGGAGAGGATTTCGCTATACACTTCACATTCACCACTCTTCTAAGCAAGTGATGCTAAAATCCAGCTGCTGCCTGCACGGTTTAATTGTCTGCCATCACCAATGAAGCATTGGAGTTGTTTACTGCTGCACCAAGTCACTTTTACTGAACTATAATATTGTTTTTATAACTGTGAGCACCCCCTGTTGGGGCTGGACACCTTACTGCACATTGCACATTTACTATGATCACTTTGGACATTCATTGTAGCATTGTACCATTTGGCTCTATTCGCCTTCATGTTATTTATTTTTTAGCGATTTATTTAGCTGCATGAATCACGGTTGATTTAATCATAACATTGCTTGTATACAATTTTGAGCACTCAGTATTGGCACTGGACACTTGTATTCCTTTTGTCACATATATCGTGTAATTATTGGGGCATTCACTGCCACATTGCACTTTTCATTATAATTTATTTTGGATATAATTCATTTTGACATTTTTCTCACTGCACACCCTTATGCTGATATTTAATGTATAGTCTCATTTAGGACCATTTAGGTGAGCCTGACTTCTTTATTTTTATATGCATATATTGTCAGTACTTTTTATTGTGTTTGAGACCACCATCGTATGCTTTAGTGAGGGCAAGAGATAAGTCCCCCACCTTAGGATACTGAGTAGGCCTGCACTTATCTATTAGAGTCCTTTTTAGGATTAGCGCAGCACCACTCCCACTTATCAGGAAAACCATCTTGTTTAAATGGAAATTAGCCGATCCACCAACAGTCTCACAATGGAGGTCAACGGTTGACGCAGTGTTACCCCTATATAAACTGACATTTATGAGCCGCAAATGTCCAAAAAAATTCAATAAGATATGGGGGCCTGGGTGAGGGTGAGGCCGAATACCAATTAGAGCTCTCATTGGCTGGGGGCTAGGGTTTGGAGACATGGTCTTCCTGGACTGGGGTATCTGTGGCTTCGGCTCCCCCTCCTATCCCTGATCTTCTTTTCACCCCCCCATCTACCCTCCCTCATACTAGCTCCTGCTGATATTCTAACTCAATCCTCTTCTGGATATCCCCTCTGAGTGCCTTAGAATCTCAGGTTAACTACTTTTGTATGATTCCTCATTAAACCCTTAACTATAGGCCAATTTCCAACTTGCCTTTTGTGGCAAAGGTGATGGAGCACTTGGTGGTTATCCAGCTACAGGCTTATCTTGAGTCTTTCTACCTTCTGGACGAATTCCAGTCCGGATTTCGACCTGGCCACGGAACAGAGACAAGCCTCATCTGTGTCTATGATGATGTCCTTCACAGTCTGGACAGAGGTGACTCAGTAGCACTGGTTCTCTTGGATCTGTCGGCCACGTTTGATACCATGAACCATACAATTTTACTCAAGCGGATGAGATCAGTTTTGGGCATGAGCGGGTTGGCTTTGGCTTGGGTGGCCTCTTTTTTAGAGGGCAGAGTTCAGGGAGTCAAGACTGGCTCCTTTTACTCTAAAAGCACCGCCTTGGACTGGTGAGTGCCACAGGGTTCTGCGCTGTCTCCTCTGCTGTTATCTATATGAGGCTTCTTACCGACCTCCTAAAGACCCACGCCGTCCAGTACCATGTATACCATGGTACCATGTATATGCAGATAACACCCAGGTTTACCTGAGGATTCCTAGGAACCAGCCGGCTGATGCCACCCTTGCCAACTGTGTGGAGGCCATCTACATATGGATGTCCACCAATTTTTTGAAACTCAATGGTGGCTATTCCTCCAGATATTCCGTCTTGGCCACCCTCATTTGGTTCTCCTCCGGAGGCGGCCTCCCAGGTTCGTGACTTGGGATCCGTCTTAGATTTGGGTTTAACCCTGGCCCCTCAGGTAAATAAGGTGGTCATTGCATGCCACTGGCAGCTAAAACTCCTGAGGGTGTTCAAATACCTGTATCTTTCAGACAAGAAAATCATCATCTGTTCCACGATAGGCAGCTGCCTATACTATTACAACTCATTAAATCTGGGATTACCAAAGAAAAAAGTGCAGAGGCTTCAACTCATACAGAATGCTGCGGCAAGGCTACTTATGGGTGTCCCTTTGAGGGATCATATCACCCCCGTTCTTTGTGCCTTGCACTGGCTACCAGTCTACCATCGTACTCTGTTGAAAGCAGGCTGTATCATGTTTAAAATCATGAGAAGCCTTGCTCCGAGTTACCTCTGTTCACACTTCCACAAACGAGTTCTGGGCAGATCACTTAGATCGAGCAGAAGAGACCTCCTCCACATCTCTGTGCCTAAGAAGACCCGGCGTGGTGGTCGAACTTTCTCCCACTAGGGTGCCGTGCTGTGGAATAGCCTCCCTGCCAAGCTCCAGGAGGCCCCTAACATCCTGGTCTTTCGTAGGAAATTGAAGACTTGGCTCTTCACAAAAGCCTTTCCTGCGTAGCCTTTCTGGTTCCATCTTTCATGCTGCTTCCCTGCTGTTGTCTCTTCCTAGTCCCTGGGTTTTTTTCTCCAGGGACTCCGCCAAGCACGTTGGAACCCTTCAGGGGAAGACCGCACTATATCAATATACCTCTCAACTCAACTCAACTCATGTAATTATATACGGTTGAATTTTTTATATGCATATTAATGTACTGTGTACCTTTCTACTTTTCATGTAATTGTGTCTGATAAATAAAAACTTTTCTGTTAAAAAAAAAATATATGGAGTTAAACTTGCAGTAACGCAATGAAATAAACAGCGTTAAACTTGCAGTAACGCAATGAAATATGCAACGTTAAACTTGCAGTAACGCAATGAAATATATGGCGTTAAACTTGCAGTAATGCAATTAAATATATATAGCGTTAAACTTGCAGTAATGTAATGAAATATACAGCGTTAAACTTGCAGTAATGTACAGAACTATATGGCATTAAACTTGCAGTAACGCAATTAAATATATGGCGTTAAACTTGCAGTAACCCAATTAAATATACGGCATTAAACTTGCAGTAACGCACAGTACTCTATGTTGTTAAACTTACAGTAACGCAATGAAATACACAGCGTTAACCTTAGTGTAACGCACAGAACTATATGGCATTAAACTTGCAGTAACACAATGAAATATACAGCGTTAAACTTGCAGTAATGCACAGAACTATATGGCATTAAACTTGCAGTATCGCACTGAACTGTACAGAACTTGCAGTACGGCAACTGAAATATACTGTGGTAAGCGCACAGTAACGACCAGAAATGTACTGCGTTAAATTGCACGTAACACACTAACCTATGCGACGTTAAACTTGCAGTAACGCAATAAAATATACTGTGTTAAACAGTCACTACACTCACAATGACTGATCTATCCCTACATTCACACTAATGTAAAGATGAATGGTGGTCACACTACACTCACAATGACTGAACTATCCATACATTCACACTAAAACAATAAAAAGGGGGGTTTGGAACTTTAAATGAGGTGTGTGGGATCACACAGCTCCATCCCTATCTATATGCAAGAAAAAGAGGGTTTGGGACTTTAACTGAGGTAGATCTAGCATGGCTAAAAGATGAGTCAATGTAACAAGACATGTTTTTTTCATTAAAAAACATGACATGGCAATATGAGTACATACATAGTAAATAAGCATAACAATCACATATTATTGACCAGATATTCATAAAAAGAATCTCTTGAAAAGCAACATGGTGGGGTAGCTTGGGAATGGATGAAATAAAACCATCTAAGAAGAAAATGGTGCATCAAAATTGGCCCGATGCACATTTAGTGGTTTCCTACCACATCCTCAGGGGCGAGTGCACCAATGTCTGTAAAAAAGCATAAATAAACAATATGGTCCAAAGTTACACCCAAACACAAGGGAGACTATATATATATAGGAGGGGAGAAATGAACTCATCCCACTAAGTACTTACATGTTAATTAAGTCTAGACCATGTAAACATGAAAACTGGTGGCTGCTTGAAATGTTCATCCCAGGAGCTAAGGAAGGGGCCCTCAGGAAAGCCGGGCGCACACAATGATCCCCAGAGAAAAGGAAACAATTGGTCAAAAAGACAAACATTCACACTAATGCAAAGATGAATGGTCGCACTACACTCACACTGAACTATCCCTAGATGCACACTAAACTGATATTCTATACTGGCAATAGAATCAGAATAGCACACTATAGCACGCTAACTGTTTAGTAGCACTGAACAGAGCCCTGTTCTGTCTCTCTCCACACCGCTATCACACTACAAATGGCCGCAATGCAAACAATACTTTTATAGTGTGGGTCGGTTTAAGAGCAATAAGCCTTGATTGGATACAGTCATCATGACAGCATCCAATCATGGCTCTAACAGTGCTCTGTGCCCGTGATTGGGTGAAGCTTTCATTGATTCAGCCAGTCAGGGCTTTCAATGCACTGTGTGGTGGCGCAGTGCATTGTGGCTGAACAAATGGTCGAACGACCCAATAATTCGGTTGTTCGGCGAACGACCGAACAGCCAAAGTTCGGCCTGAAAGCATGCTCAGGCCAAACCGTTCACCCATCCCTAATGGACTGCAAGGGCTATTTTTTCAAATTTCACTGCATCAAACCACATGGTACTGTGGTACCATGCAGTTTGGTGGCTGTAAACATGCTGCATTTAACTCAAACCAATATCAGTTGTAAATTAGAGTGAAAAGTGGGCCTCACTGTCTCTGGCTGCAGTTGTCGCTCCATTTATCTCTGTGCTGCTGTCTTGAGGTTCTCTCTCCTTGCACAGCGTCTCTCTAAAAAATATGGGTTCAGTCAGCGCAAAATCCAGTACATATGAATGAATAAAAGCAGCTGTACACTAAAGGTCAATATATAATAATCCTTTGAACAAAAAAGATAAAGAATGGCAGTGCAGCGCTAATGATACAATAAACACATAAATTTAAAAACTCCCCTTTGATGAAAGAAACATAGATAAAAAGAGTTGACAAATAAGTTCTCCTCGGCAGTGATAAGGGTGCTCATAAGCATTCAAAAAGTGAGTTGTCAGCGCTTCCTCCACCATTTAGTCAAACCGCTCACCTCAATCTCTGGACCCCTGAATTAACAGATAGGTCAAACAGGCATTCACCACTAGGGTGTTCACAGATGACACATAAAAAATCAATAAAGAATATATAGTGCACACTGTATGGCTAAAATGCATAGGCTTTATTAAAAGATAGGTACTCACAAAACTAGCACTAATGTCCCAGTGCTAGGATGAATAACAGAGAAATGAGCATAAGATGGTTTTTCAAACATCCATATTATCATCAGAACAGTAGATAGGTGGCTGCAGTGATGTCACGAGGTCCTCCCGCACGTGTATCGTCCCTCGATAGGACTTTCTCAGCGTTAACGGGGGCTCGTACGTCTGTTTCTTATATATATTAAGCCACCTAATTGTTTGTACTAAAACGGACCGCCCACTGGTGCGTACACCGCCCAATCGGCTGGGACTCCCAGAGGTTGGATGTATCACTTCCCGTTGCTTTCGTCCGTTGCCGTGGTAATAAAGACGTCAACGACGGCATGAAGCCCAGTCACGTGACTATAAGCACATGACTTGAAACCACCAGCCAGGACGCAACAGGACGTACACAGAATAAGTGCGCATCCGGCTCGAACAGCAGGGGACACCAGCGCCGGACAGCGCATAAGAACCATGGACAGCCAGCACTCAAAGGCTGGGCAACTATAAAGGCAGGCTTATATGATTAATCGACTTATTAATAATAAAAAAAAAAAATGTCCTATTTACATTAAAAAACACATAAATATAAAAAATATAATATACAAAAAATATTAAAAAATAAAAAAACGTAACGTCATCGCAGCCACCCTTGACATAACAGCAAAAATATAGTTCATACTCATAATGGATTAGTAATATACCAAAAGGCAAAAACCTCAATGGCCTCATTAGCCCACCACCCATCACACAAGAAAAAAAGAAAACAAATAATTGATAAAAATTACCACTTTATGCCTTCAACACTAAATTTGCCTAAGTGTAAATATACCATATAAAATACATCCTACCTAACTATCTGAAATAAAACAATTTAAGTTGAGTTCGACATTGAGCCCCATGGGTACCCCCACTTTTGTTTCATAAATCCAGAACGACTCACGACGACTCAGTTGTCGTATGTAGTTGCCCCCCCTCCAATGTTGGATCACTTTCTCAACCCTGCAAAATTTTAATTTGGCAGGGTCACGATCGTGGAACATTCTAAAATATTTGGAGACATTGTGAGTAACCAGGCCCTTTTTAATGTTACTCACGTGTTCTCCAATTCATACATGTAGGGGTCTGGATGTTCTCCCCACATACTAAAGACCGCATTCACATTATAGAATGTACACTACTCCTGAGGTGGAGCATGTTATCAAATCTTTGATTTGATATGATTTGTTGGTAGCGGTGGCAACAAACTCTTTTCTTTTCTTAATATTACCCCTAGCTTGTCTACATGTAGGGCAATGGCCACAGGCGTAGAACCCTGTTAGGAAATTGAATATTCTGTTTTCAGATATAACTCCTGGGGCTAATTTGTCTCTCAAAGAAGGGGCCCTCCTATATACAAATTGGGGATTTTAATGCCTGCCTTTACTATCCTCCTTTCCACTCGCCATCATTCCTTCCATGCCAGGAGTGATTGTGGCTAAAGTTCTGCCATGAAGTGGCCATTCAGAATCCTCTCTTCTTTGCTGTGGTCTGTCCTGCTGCTATGTGAGCCAATTGCCAATGAGGATAGAGAGACTGTGGAGAGCCGCTGCTCTCTTGCACATCACTGGATTGAGATGGGGCTCAGGTAAATATAAGAGGGGGCTGGGGGGGGGGGGGAGATGCACCCAGAAGGTTTTTTACCTTGATGCATAAAATGCATCAAGGTAAAAAAAACTTCTGCCTTTAGAACCACTTTAATAAAGGCTGCATTTCTGACATAATATTCACCATGGGTTTTCTAAAGCGTTAGTACAAAAGAAGCTGTTACCCTTCAGACTGGTTCTTTCTGACAAAAGCTCTCTAAAGCTCCTCCCAATAGGCATGGGTGTTGAGATGAAGAAGCAGGGGGTTGAATCACTCCACATTCAGTGGTATCTGTTTAAATTCAAGCTTAAGCTATTGAGCTTTGCAAACAGGCTTTTTTTCAACAGAGCTGAGAGCAGACTAGTAAGCATCTGAAAGGTACCTACAGCTAATTCCGTGTGTAGCAGGGACACATTTTTGATGTAACTTAATGTTAATGCTATATCTTATCCTCTGGCGCCATCTAGCGGCCAAAGTACAAAAGGACTGAATCTTTATTTTCTTCTCACTTTTCAAGTTGACATGGAAGTATTCTGTTTGTTTACATTTGGAAATTAACTTGACCTGCCCACAATGCACAGTGACTCCCACAATCCTCAGGGAATGGAACTACATTGTGGGAAGACTATAAAAAGGCTGGGAGCGGCCATCTTAGGTCTCTTGTTCCTGGGATGCATGGCCTGCCAGCAGGGCTCTGTGGGTGTGTGTGTTCCACAGAGTTGCGGCCTACCCTGTGCGGAGCGAAACAGCAGCCAGCGATCCTGCCTTACATCACAGCGTGCTGGAGCAGCAGAATGATCATCCAGAGACCCTTGAAGGAGGTAACTGAGGACTCCCGGTCGTCTGTGAGCAGTCTTTGATCCGGCCTTACATCACAGCGTGCTGAAGCAGCAGTGTGATCGTTCCAGAGACCCTTGTCGTCTGTGAAGTGGTACAGCGGAACGGCGTGGCCGCAGCAAACAAACTGAGTTACTATGGAGACAGAACCCTGCACCTCAGAAAGGAGTTCCCTGACATCACTGTCCTGGTTGGGTGAGAGGGCTGTTGCCCACAAGTTCCTTGATGCACTTTTATATACACGTGTTCACAAGACAGAGTTGCTGGGACCCATAGTCCCACAAGCAGATTCAAGAGGAATTAGTACTGAGTCCTTGGCATCAAAGTTAGTTAAAGTGCCACGGCACCAGAGCCTGGCTTTCATCTTTTCAGCATACTTTGATAAGGAATCCTTAACCCTTGGATTACAAAATTACCTTGTTGCTAGCAGAAGAAAAGAAGATAAAGAAGGACTGTTCAGTAACACATAAGGCCTTGGGTTATTTTACTATATCAGGGCGGTGTGATATTACAGGAGGGAGCTCCCTAGTGTTGTATTGTACTTAATCAGGTTAACATTTGATTCAGTACAGCCTTAAGCGTGCAGGAAATAGGACAATGCTTAGAGTGAGATACACTCACTCTGACGGTATCCTATTTACTTTGTTACACCTCTCATATATTATTTCAGACATTATACACCTGTATTGTACATTTGTAATAAAAAGTTTAGTTGTCTGTCAGACTATGTTGGTCTGACAGTACAACCATTGTAGTTTAACCCTTCTAATACAACTACAGTAAATACGGTTATTATTCAAGTTAAACTGTGTGAGTGTTGTTTTCCTTTTCATCACCAGCCAAAAGGAGGGTAAGGTAACTACAAACAGGTATGCTATATTGAGTATTGTGAACTTGCCTTTGTGATTTCATTCTAACTGCACACTATTACACCACAGCTATGTCAGGGGGACTGAGATATTCAAGGGGGTATAAAGCAGAGTACAGGCCCAAATAACTCAGCAGCTCCTTTGAGGGTTTGTGCTACACGTGCAATAATTGTATTTATCTAAAATAATTGTAATTTTGTAGCCCTAAAATATTATGTTCACTTTATTCATCCCATCACATGCAAAAAAAAGAATCCCATCCTTTTTACTTCCTTTTCACATGATTGAGTGAACAAAGCTTAACCTCATTTACTATGCTAATGAACACTCTCTTTTCTAAGTGTAAAGTCTCTTTTCCTGTAGGGCTACTTCAAACTGGAACACAGGCGTTTGCACGCGTGGTGCCGTATGGCCACTCATATTCTGGTTTTGACAGCTCATTCATTTCAGTGGGCTGCAAAATGCACTGGAATATGCAAAAGTAGTGCAAGGGCTATTTTACAAATTGCACGCATCAAACCACATAGTACTGTGGTGCCATGCAGTTTGGTGGCTGTAAACATGCTGCATTTGCAAGATGCGTATGGCATGCCATTAAAAATTCATTGGCATACGCACGTGTCTTACAAAGGCAGCACGTTGATGTGTGGTGCTTCCCTGGTATCGTGTTCCATTGTGATTGGACCCTTAGTCATCAAATCTCAGCATCAGAAGTTTCATGAAGTGACACAAGCATCTTAGTTTGAGTAAGTTCTTGAGCAAGAACCCGCAGGGATTTAAAAAACTGCAATTGATATATTAAATTACTACAAAAGAGGATCCTAAATCACTTGCAACTGCAGTTAGAAAATCAGCTTCACAATTTCACCAGTGGCGCCCCCCCCCCCAATCCATGCGTCTGGCCCCTAATCTACATGCAGGGTGCCGGACGCATGGATTTCAATGTTTTTTTTTAAGCACATGTTTAGAGGCTGTAATTGGCTTCAAAAAAGGGTGGGCTTGCACTGCACCCTGAGCCCACCCAGATAATTATTCGCTAATGTCTTCCTGCTTCTCCTCCCGGGCCAATCAGGAAGCGGGTCCTGAGACCCGATTGGCCGGGAGTCTTAGGACTCCCGACCATTCGGGTTTCAGGACCCACTTCCTGTTTTGCCGGGAGGAGAAGCAACAGCTGCGGCTCTTCCCTTGGCAAGCTGGAGTGAGGCGCGGCATCGGCATCCTAAGATAAGGCCACTGATCGCTGCCATCCTTCTCCCGCGGGGGGGGCACTGATCGACACAGTCTGTCTCCTGTGGAGGGCACGGATGAACACCAGCCGTCACTGAATTTCACCATACCTGGAGTCAAAATCTTAGCCCTGTAGAACATCCAGAGATGTTGGGTATGCAAAAAGAAGTATTTGAAGTCAAAAGTACTTATAATATGCCTGATTCACACATCTCTCTGGAAAATATATACAGTATATATACAGTGATTGACCATATGTTGCAATAACGGATGATATAATGTGTGTCACAGTGCACATTATGGTGTGAACTAGGCGTAAGCAAGGGTTGTAGCCCTTTAGGGCATGTAATGTAGGCTGGGCTGCCTTTTTCCTTTATGTAGGCTGGGGCCAATTGAGTTAGGACAGAAGAATAATGGGAAGTGGAAGCCTGCGGTGAGTCACCATGTACGTTGTGAACTTTGGGGTTGGTCCGAAGCAGGGAGAAAGAGAGAACCCATTTTGGGGAACCTAAAACAGAGGGAAGGAAAAAGAGCTGGTTGGCAACCCCTTGTTAAACTTGAGCTTGTAATGAACAGTGTCACAGTTGTTTCATGGGAAGAAGGAGGTGATGTACAACTTTACTGATGATAACTTTGTATCACGTTCACATTCACTTTAATAGGGCGTACACACGGTCGGACTTTGTTCGGACATTCCGACAACAAAATCCTAGGATTTTTTCCGACGGATGTTGGCTCAAACTTGTCTTGCATACACACGGTCACACAAAGTTGTCGGAAAATCCGATCGTTCTGAACGTGGTGACGTAAAACATGTACGTCGGGACTATAAACGGGGCAGTGGCCAATAGCTTTCATCTCTTTATTTATTCTGAGCATGCGTGGCACTTTGTCCGTCGGATTTGTGTACACACGATCGGAATTTCCGACAACGGATTTTGTTGTCGGAAAATTTTATCTCCTGCTCTCCAACTTTGTGTGTCGGAAAATCCGATGGAAAATGTCTGATGGAGCCCACACACGGTCGGAATTTCCGACAACACGCTCCAATCGGACATTTTCCATCGGAAAATCCGACCGTGTGTACGGGGCATTAGTGTTTACAGACGCTGATCATTTGGAGAATAATTTATTTCATTAGTTGGTCCTAAGGTTGGGAGTATGTGAGTAGCCAAGATGACGGAATTCCTCAATAACATGGGTATTTGATGCCCCATCTTGTTCCTGTTGCAGGAGGTACCCTTGGCCAGGATGACCACAGTTGGTGGTAAATCCTGCTGCTTGCCTGCTTACATAGCCCTACATACATTTTATTGACCCTATTTATAGTTTTTTTTTTTATTCTTAGTTTGCCTTTGCCTTTGCTTTTTATGGTAAAATTGCTCAGAGCAGCTTCATAAATGGGAGCTTAATGGATAAAACGTTGTCTCTGGTTTTCCCACATAAAGAAATAAAAATTAATAACCATATGAATCCCCATAAAATCATCAGATTTTTCATTGTTTGCTTAGCCTGGATATTAAACTCTACCCTCAGTTGCATAAATCCAAATAATCTGTGGAAGTTCAGCAATATGTTGAAATGAAGTCAAATGTCATAACCAATGGAGCAGACAAAGTATTGAGTGCAGGCTTACCTGAAGGTCACCTAGCAGAAGACTGGGCTGGGGAGCACGGGGCACTTACTACCTGGGCCAATACTAATAGGATGCCTTGGGCTGGTGACTTTGATTGGTGATAGCTTACCATTAAGACATTGATTAAAGAGGTACCTACAGTTAGTGATGCATAACACATTATATAGCTTCTGTACTCACAAACCTGTGGTCACAGTGTCTGGCAAAAGAAAGTCCTCCAGCACTGACTTTCTGTATGTAATTCTGAGATGTCATGTGATTGGATCCTGAGAACTGCAGCCTGCTCCACCTCATGCCCTCTGCCTGCCTGGCACTAAAAGGTATGGGGGTTCTGTGATAGCGACACCTGGCGGAACTCTCATGGAGACACGGGGCATGTGACAGGGGGCACTCTAATGGAGACACCTGAAGTAAGGGGACACAATGATTGGGAAACCTGGTGTAAAGGTTCACACTAAAAATTGGCAGCAATTATTATTGAAATACTGTGGAAATTGTACAATGGGCATTTTTTGATAACTACATATGTACTGGGATCTGAGCCTTAGCACAAACATGAGACTCAGACATCTGCTGGAAGAAAATTTTAGCGACCATACTACTTTGAACTTTAATTCAGTACCCCTGTTCTAGACTTTCACATTGCTGCTAAAGTCCTTTCATGCATCTACACCAACAAAGTAAAAATTTCTTAATTTTCTAACTATCAAAGGGGATGCATGTGGAAGAGGCAGGGAGTGCACACAATACTTCCCAGGGGTCAGCCCTACCAGCTGGGAAAGGAGACCACAGGGACCTTGGGCTCCAGAGTTTGTTGAAGGTACTTCATCCAAGCATGAACAAGAATGTTATTGGGGTTCTGGGTATAAAAATGTATCTGATCTTTATTAACATTGTTACTTTTAGAGAAGTCCCTCTATATAATTGTGCTATATATCTTCTCAGGTGTTTGCTGATGGTCCTGCTGGCAGTAAATCTGACTATATGGATTATCACGGTAATTGAAGAATCCAGACTTCACACAAATGAACTACAGGAGTACTTGTATAAAAATCATTCACAGGAGCACTTGTACAGAAATCATTCAGAAACAAATAGTCAAGGTTTTAATTTTAATATTTTAATTTTAAGCATTTTTTAATTTACTGTACAGTATTTTCTTTCTTCTACCTCAATACTAGAATAATGAATATTCTGTATCTGCATGAACACTTTCACCAGAGCAGGAATAAAAGGGAAATATTCCAATGAGGACAATTGTTCCAATGACAACTGTCTAACAGAGAAGTTCCCTCACTTTTGAGGGATTTCCTTTCACTTCCTGTTGTTTATGTGTCGCAGGAAGTGAGGGAAAATCTCTACAATGGGATACGAACAGCAAAAAAAAAAAAATGTCGATCTAAAACAAAAAAATAATTCGGCTTTATGCCCCATACACACGATCAGAAATTCTGCCAGCAAAAGTTGGATGTGAGCTTTTGGTCAGAAATTCCGACCGTGTGTATGCTGCATCAGACTTTTGCTGGCAGAATTCCAGCCAGCAAAAGATTGAGAGCAGGTACTCTATTTTTCGGTCGGAAAAAGTTCCTATCCGAAAATGCATTCATCTGTATGCAATTCAGACGCGCAAAAAATCATGCATGCTCTCGGAAGCATTGAACTTCATTTTCTCAGCTCGTCGTAGTGTTGTACGTCACCACGTTCTTGACGGTCGAAAGTTCAGAGAACTTTTGTGTGACCGTGTGTATGCAAGGCAAGCTTGAGCGGAATTACATCAGAAAAACCATCCAAGTTTTTTCTGACGGAATTTCTGATCGTGTGTATGGGGCATAATATATACATCAGACGTGGCTTTGACTTATATTGTTAACTGCTAGGGATACACTGATGATTTTGGTGATTTTTTTTTTGTTAAAATTACAAATTTTTGCATTCACCAAAATTTCATTGAAATTGGCATCTAATTTCACCATGCGACTTTGTTAATTGCCATGACAGTGCTGACATGGTGACCATGGGACTTTGTGTATAAGCAGTTGTTAGGGTTTTGATTATCGACGGGATTAGAATCAGCATTGGTGTTATTGCTAAGTTTAGGGGTAAATTTAGAGTACTTTGTCTACTGTAGCAGAGGGGCCGAATGACCGCTCTGCTTCTCCCTGCGCTGATTTGGAGCCGGCAAATGACAGATCCAGGCAATGTCACGGAATGACCCCACCCCTTTACTTCAGCGACAGGGAGAACTGACAATGTATGTAATTTGCTGCCGGCAAGTGAAAGATCCTCACGCTCTGTAAACACTGTCCCTCTCCTGCCGCACACAGCTCCCCTCTGTTGTTTGTATTCTGCTGTCAGTGGGGAATTCCACACTGACAGTAGAGATGAGTCACTGGTTGTTAGAGCCCAGCGGGTGCCTGCTCCTAATAACCAATGCAAAAACAGAAGCAAAAACAGAACGATTGTCCGATGACATCCGTTTAGGTCCATTTCTGTCTTTTTAAATGAGGAAAAATAGGACTTTCTTCCTTTTCAATAAACGGATGTTAATAAAGGTGGATGACAATGGATGATCATCTGCTAACATCCGCTTGCCCATAGAAATACATTGGTATGCGTTTTTGAAAATCGGACATACAGAACGCCCATGTGAAAGGGGCCTTACATTACATAGCGACCAGATCAGTTTCACTTGGGAACTGAGAGGTACCTGCTCTTAGAATTTGCTGTCCTTTATGTTAAGATGATTCTAGGGGAGGCTATTTGTCGTATGAAATTGGCGTTAGAGGACAAGATCTTTGCCGACAGATTTGGCAGGATTGCACTAGTGAAAAGTTGCTGGAGTATAATCAGATGGTGCACTCCTTAGTCAATCAGGACAGTTTTCTATTTGGTGAAGTGCAGCTTTTGATTGCTCTGAGTCAGCTCTTTGTGGTGTTCCTCAAGAGCAAAAAGATGTTTTCTCTTCTCCCTTTAGTATGTCTCAGAATGAGTCTCTAGTGTGGACGCTGGAGGATGACAAATCTTAAGCTGACCATACATTATACTATTTTCTTGTACAATTTTTGTACAATTTCTTTCAAATTTACCTTTAACTATGTAGTGCAAGGGACTGCCTGATTGGATACAAATTGAAAGTGTTGTTTAGGTTTGACCTTATATTATAGACTGTACAGTATTGGGCAATAAGTTTAAAAGGCTAAAAATAAAACTTATGTGGCTCACGGCCAAAGTTAAAAAAGCTATAGATAATAAGAAAAGAGCCTTTAAAAATATAAAAATGAAGGAATAAATGTTACAAAGAATATAACAGAATATGTAAAAAGGAAATCAAGGAAGCAAAAAAAAAAATCAAAACAAATGACAGATTGCAAAAGATAGTAGGACAAACCCCAAAAAATTCTTCAAATATATTAATAGTAAAAAGGTCAGGTCTGAGCATGTAGGCCCTTTACAAAATAATCTAGAGTGGGTGACTGGGGACAAAGAGAAGGCTAATTTATGAAATATTTTCTTCTGCTCTGTGTATACAAAGAAGCATGGGTGAGCTCATGTCCATAATAGGGGTGGTAGTGACACAGGCCCAAATTATCCACAATGGTTTAACCACTTCCCTACCCGGCCATAGTAATATGACATCCACAGATGGGATCTCCCATCCTGGGTGGACGTCATATGACGGACTGGGCTTCCCGGCCGCCTAGGGGGCGCGCGCGCGCGCGCCGCGTTGCTCGGGACCCAGTGCGTGTGCCCGGCGGCCACGATGTCCACCGGGCACCTGCGATTGCCCGTTAACCGGGCTGGACCGTGGATCTGTGTGTGTAAACACACAGATCCACGTCCTGTCAGTTGAGACCGATCTGTGTTCCCAGTACAAAGGAACACAGATCGGTCTCCTCCCCTTGTGCGTCCCCTCCCCCTACAGTTAGAATCACTCCCCTAGCAAACATTTAACCCCTCGTCTCCCCCTAGTGGTTAACCCCTTCCCTGCCTGTCACATTTATACAGTAATCAATGCAATTTTATAGCATTGATCGCTGTATAAATGTGAATGGTCCCAAAAACTGTGTTAAAAGTGTCCGATGTGTCCGCCATAATGTCGCAGTCACGAAAAAAAATCGCGATCGCCGCTATTACTAGTAAAATAAATAAATAAATATATATTTTTTTTTTAATGCCATAAATATATCCCATATTTTGTAGACGCTATAACTTTTGCGCAAACCAATCAATATACGCTTATTGCGATTTTTTAACCATAAATATGTAGAAGAATACGTATCTGCCAAAACTGAGGAAAAAATTTGTTTTTTTTTTTTTAAATTGGGATATTTATTATAGCAACAAGTAAAAAATATTGTGTTTTTTTTCAAAATTGTCGCTCTTCTTTTGTTTATAGCGCAAAAAATAAAAACCGCAGAGGTGATCAAATACCACCAAAAGAAAGCTCTATTTGTGGGGAAAAAAGGACGTCAATTTTGTTTGGGTACAATGTCGCAGGACTGCGCAATTGTCGTTTAAAGTGCGACAGCGCTGAAAACTAAAAATTGGTCTGGGAAGGAAGGGGGTGAAAATGCCCTGTATTGAACCGGTTAAAAGTGATACGGTCCAGAAATGTTTAAACAGAAAAGAGGTGGATAAAGCACCTGGTCCAGATGGCATCCACCCACGGATCCTAAAATAATTGAGCTCTGTCATTTCAAAGCCATTGTTTATAATTTTTAGGGACTCGTTAATGACTGGAATGGTACCACTGGATTGACATAGGGCCAATGTGCTGCCCATATTTAAAAAGGGATCAAAGTCTTTACCAAGTAAATATAGACCTGTTAGTTTAATGGGGCGTACACACGGTCGGACTTTCTGGAAAGCTAGGTCCGACGTACTTGCCGCCAGACTTCCGGCGGACTACCGCCGGACTTTTTGAACGGCCAGACTTGCCTACACACGGCCGGACTTTCCGGAATCCGGTCTTCCCGACGGACTTCCGCCGGACTTTCAGAATGAACGGACTTTCCCACACACGGACAAGCCCAGAAGCCCGGACCTCCGCTGGCAATAGAGCTACCTGAAGACAGCGGAGGGGCCGGCTGAAGAACAAACCGGACGCCGGGAGAAGAGGAACCGGAGGGACCCCCGAAGCCGGAGCAAGATCCCCCCCGGAGCTGTTTAATAAAATATATTTAAAAACCTGTGTTGTGTTTTATTATTTACACTTTTTCCCTAGGTGAATGGGTAGGGGTACCATGTACCCCATACTCATTCACATAGGGTGGGGGGGCCGGATCTGGGGGCCCTCTTATTATAGGGGGCTCCCGGATTCCGATAAGCCCCCCGCCCGCAGACCCCGACAACCAACGGCCAGGGTTGTCGGGAAGAAGCCCTTGTCCTCATCAACATGGGGACAAGGTGCTTTGTGGTGGGGGGGCACCGCAAGGCGCCCCCTCCCCCAAAGCACCCCCCATGTTGAGGGCATGTGGCCTGGTACGGTTCAGGAGGGGGGGGCGGTCGCTCGTCCCCACCCCCTTTCCTGACCGGCCGGGCTGCGTGCTCGGATCAGGGTCTGGTATGGATTTTGGGGGGACCCCACGCCGGTTTTTCGGCGTAGGGGGTTCCCCTTAAAGTTCCATACCAGACCTAAGGGCCTGGGATGCCCCCCGCGCTCGCCGCAATGGAAAAATTTGTTTTTCCTATTGCAGCGAGCGCGAGATGCAGTAACCTGCTCCTCCGTCGTATCTGGTCCGTCGGACCAGCATACAGACGAACGGGCTTTCCGTCAGGAACTGAGTCCGGCGGAGTTACGACGTAAGATTTGAAGCAAGTTTCAAATCTAAAGTACGTCGGATTTCCGGCCGAAACGGTCCGTCGGAAGTCCGATGGAGACCACACACGGTCGGATTGTCCGCCGGATTTGGTCCGGCGGCGTCCGTCGGACTTTTGCATGTGAAAAGTCCGACCGTGTGTACGCCCCATAACTTCTATAGTCGGGAAGATACTGGAGAGTTTAATAAAAGACCACATAGATGAGTTCTTGCTGGAAAAAATATTTTAAGCAACAGACAACATGGATTCATGAAAGACAGAAGTTGTCAGACAAACCTGATTTCTTTTTATGAGGAGGTAAGTAAAACCTTGGACAGAGGGGTGGCTGTGGACGTGGTATACTTAGATTTTGCACAGTTCCCCACACACTTGGCTAATGTGTAAAGGTAAAGTCTTCAGGCTTGGAAAGATCTATTTATGAATGGATAGAAAACTGGCTAAAAAAAACGTATGCAGAGAGTAGTGGTTAATGATTCTTACTAAGGTTATTAGTGGTGATAAAGAGAGAAACACATATAGGAGAGACGTTTGCGCTGCACACCCCGAAACAATATATTAGCAAGAAAAGGACAGTTTCCCCGGTGGGGCTTTAGACAGCAATATCTTAAAGTCAGGAATAATCTACAATATATAACCAGTAGGTGCATTTATTGAACAATAAGCCAATTTGCATTATAACATATAAAGCTGGCCAAGTGGTACAATACATATTCCACAATATAGAATTGACACATTTTCACAAAATTGTATACAATAGTACATATCCAGACTGTAGACGGTATAAATCCCCGACGCGTTTCGACCTATGGACAGTCATCATCAGGGGGATAATTGGTTCTATAAAACACATTAAACAGCTTCAGAATTTAAGAACATATCATCATATCTCATTGTAAGGTTAAAATGGTGATATATTTACCACTGGAAAATAGAGGGAATAATCCCTTGGCCAGAGCTGTTAAAAACCGTGAATGGATCCGAAGGGCTCCATAGCCGCCCCTGCCTCCCCAGAGCGCATGAGTCCAGCCCAAGGGGCTTACAAGGAGCCACATTGACGCCCTCCAGGGGAAGGGGAGAGTCCGCACCTGCGACAAACACCCAATAAATTATAGTAAGTTATTTGGATTAGAAAAACATAAAGTGTATAGGCTAGCTGCAATCATAATGATCAATGTATACTCATCTGGCATCCTAAAGTCTCATGAGCGTAATTAATTAAATATGATGTGGCTAAGCCACAATAGGGTGAAAGAGATTGTGGTTTAGTTATAAAGTTGTTTGAATAGTGTGATGAGTGGAAATAAGTGAAGGAAAAGTGGTATGGGGTACTGGGAATATGAACCCTAAAGTGGTAAAGAAAATATAGAATGGATGGCCAGCACAGAGCTGGCGGGAGTGCCATGTCAAGGTAAATAAATGTGTGTGTGGTGTCAGCCAACACATGATAGAATAAAAGTGAAAACAAATCAGAAAAAGACAAAAATATGTGATTGAATAAATAAGTGATTAAATAAAATCAAACAATAAAAACATGTGTGAGGGACCTAAAACAATTATGGGAGTGGGAGTATAAATGTAATATTGTAGTTTACCTTATTCCACAATGTGGCTGGTGTAGTATGGGAAGTTTTACTTGTATAAACCATACTGCAATGAAGCAAAAGAGGTAAGGGGTTGGAGCCAAGAAGAGTATATGCAGTGCCATCCATTAAGGTCTGCGTGGAGTCATGGTAAGACTCACAGGCAGCCGGTTGTGGATATATGCCTAAAATAGGCAATTAGGTGAGTGAGCACAGGTGCCAATCTCCTCCCCCCCAAAACCCCCAGAGTAGTGTCGTCCGGGCCGCTAATGAGCAGCCCACGTGTGGCTCCCTCGGCGTCCCGGAAGACCAATGCCCGGCAACTGCCGTCATCTCCGCCGCAAGCCACGAGATGTCACGGCGCCGTGCACACACCGAGATAACTCGCACATGCGCACCTCGCCAGGGGCTGCAGAAGCCCACCATGGTCCACAACGCCCATAATCTATATTGTATATGTGATGCTATTTGATAAATTAAAACACAGTAAATGCAATAAACACTAATTATAAGATAATAAAGTTATCATTACGTTTATGCAGGAGCTAAGAGATAGCTCAATGACCCCAAATCCTAGCATGTATATTACAGAACAGATATTAGTTAAACACCTGATCTACTGCAATACAGGGATCTATAATAGATTTGTCCTGATGCATAAGGTGGGGAGAGATCTTGTTGCGATCTACTCCCCCATTTTGAGGGACGTTTCCTCAAAAAGAGGTAAACAAAGTGTCACCCCCCAAATATTTGTCATATTAGAAAAGTTTTAAACATGCAAAGGTTAAAGGGGCCATATGGGCAACACAAAGCTCCTGCCATATCTCTCATGTGTCATAGGGGAGAAGGGGTGTTTAACCACCCAAAATTCAGTAGATCAGGTGTTTAACTAATATCTGTTCTGTAATATACATGCTAGGATTTAGGTCATTGAGCTATCTCTTAGCTCCTGCATAAACGTAATGATAACTTTATTATCTTAGAATTAGTGTTTATTGCATTTACTGTTTTAATGTATCGAATAGCATCATATATACAATATAGATTATGGCCGTTGTGGACCATGGTGGGCTTCTGCTGCCCCTGTCGGCCTCATGGGGGTGGGTCTTGGTCTAATCAAAGGCTTCCCGGCAGGGTGAGAGTGTGGGGGAGATGCGAGATCCACACTCTCCCCTCCATGCTCTGGTTGGCGGATGAGTGTTTCCGTCATCCGCCACGTGAGTTTCACCCTGCCGGCGGCATCCCTTGATCACCTCCGGATGAGCCGCGGCGAGGTGCCCATGTGCGAGTTATCTCGGTGTGCGCACGGGGCCGTGACATCTCGTAGCTTGCGGCGGAGATAACGGCAGTTGCCGGGGCATTGGCCTTCCGGGACGCTGAGGGAGCCACACGTGGGCTGCTCATTAGCGGCCCGGACGCCACTACTCTGGGGGTTTTGGGGGGGAGGAGATTGGCACCTGTGCTCACTCACCTAATTGCCTATTTTAGGCATATATCCACAACCGGCTGCCTGTGAGTCTTACCATGACTCCACGCAGACCTTAATGGATGGCACTGCATATACTCTTCTTGGCTCCAACCCCTTACCTCTTTTGCTTCAATGCAGTATGGTTTATACAAGTAAAACTTCCCATACTACACCAGCCACATTGTGGAATAAGGTAAACTACAATATTACATTTATACTCCCACTCCCATAATTGTTTTAGGTCCCTCACACATGTTTTTATTGTTTGATTTTATTTAATCACTTATTTATTCAATCACATATTTTTGTCTTTTTCTGATTTGTTTTCACTTTTATTCTATCATGTGTTGGCTGACACCACACACACATTTATTTACCTTGACATGGCACTCCCGCCAGCTCTGTGCTGGCCATCCATTCTATATTTTCTTTACCACTTTAGGGTTCATATTCCCAGTACCTCATACCACTTTTCCTTCACTTATTTCCACTCATCACACTATTCAAACAACTTTATAACTAAACCACAATCTCTTTCACCCTATTGTGGCTTAGCCACATCATATTTAGTTAATTACGCTCATGAGACATTTTAAGATGCCAGATGAGTATACATTGATCATTATGATTGCAGCTAGCCTATACACTTTATGTTTTTCACAATGGGACAGGAAAAGTTCATACGTTTGCCTTGTCTAGCACACATCCTCAACCTTGTGGTGCAGAGGTTTCTACTTGGGTACCCTGGCTTACATGGTTTTCTAAGGCAGATCCGAAGAGTATGTGGCCACTCCATTTGGCTAGTTGAAATTCAGGGGCAACTCAGCCTGCCTTTAAACTACCTCATATATAAACTCCACCTTGGCCATGATGCTATGGCTGCACTTGCATTAGTGGGTTTTCAACAAGTCTTTGTGCAAATTTGACACAGAAGGCTCAGGGGATTTGGGATTGTTATTACCACATCAGTGGCTACTCATACAGGACCCCAGTATCATTTTATCAAAGGCAACCTGAATAGCTTAGAGCTTTGATAAGACAGGCATCAGTGACACTATAAAAGCAACAAATCTACCAAAACCATAAAAAGAAAAGGTAAATGGTGGCGCTTCATGTGAGTATGTCCACGACTGAATAAGTGTCTCAATCAGTCCATAAAGATTCAAACTGTTGATATTTAGATGATTTCCACTCCACACCAACGTGTCACCACTTCCCTATAGGGTGTGCACTCACCAACAGTAATTGCCTCACTCTCATGCTTGGCAAAACCTCTCAGGGCTGTAGATGATCCAAACGCTTCCTCCAATCTTATGGGTAAGTGAATAACTCCTGTGTATATGACACAAAAGGAAATGAAGAGTGCAATAAGATCTGATAAAATTTATTTTTAAAAGCATAAAAAAGACCCACAGGTATTGCACTCATGTGTAGTCAAGCTATAATTTGCTTTGGTAGAGTACTGAGACACCGGTATACCATGGCCGTGGTGGGCCCAAAACATGAACTTCGTGTCTCATCTGACCAGTGCTGACTACCTAGCAAGACATCACTTCCGGTGCTGCGTGTCAGGTCACTTCCAGTTGCTGTGCAGCCACGTCCCAATGCATTTCTTCATTATGACTTCGTCCTGGGAGGGGGGATTTGAATCCCAAGACAAAGTCATAATGACAAAACGCGTCAGCCCGTGGCTGCACAGCAACCGGAAGTGACCTAACACGCCGCACCGGAAGTGACATCTTGCTAGGAAGTCAGCCTTGGCCGTGTGAGACACAGAGTTCATGTTTTGGGCCCGCCGTGGCCATGATATGCTGGCGTCCCAGTACTCTACCAAATACGAATTATAGCTTGACTACACATGAGTGCAATACCTTTGGGTCTTTTTTATGCTTTTAAAAATATATTTTATCAGACGTTATTGCACTCCTCATCTCCTTTTGTGTCTTATATACACGGCAGTTATTCACTTACCACTGAGATTGGAGGAAGCGTTTGGATCATCTACAGACCTGAGGAGTACAATGCCATTTTGCCGAACATGAGAGTGTGAGGCAATTACAGTTGGTGAGTGCACACCTTATGGGGAAGCGGTGACACGTGTGGCACATGGTGTGGAGTGGAAATCATCTAAATATCAACAGTTTGATTCTTTATGGACTGATTGATGCACTTATTCAGTTGTGGACAAGCACACTTTGGACTTTATGTAATCTTTTTGCACTTTAATGTCACTGGGTATTATATAGTTTAACACTTAGTATTTATATGGCACCACTATTTACCTTTTCTTTTTATGGTTTTGATAGATTTGTTGCTTTTATACTAATATTTAAAGTGGCAGCTTGAGTAGGTCTAACATTCATCTATTTCTTGGCGCAGTGGTAGGATCAATCGTTTAGTGAGGGTATTCTTATAGATCCTGTGGAGATTTATCAGTAATACTATGCCGCAGGTGTTCCTGCTGGAGCAAACACTGTGTGGTATAATAGACTGGGCATTAGAGTCATAGCAACAGGAGGAGTAGGATATCTCTTGGTATCTCAGAGCCAATTTTATCCTAACTCTGTCCCTGTGAGGCAGCACCAAGCACAGAAGGAGCATGAAGGGGGGGTGGAAGTGCCAGCAATGAGGTAGAGGAGGACTTGGGGCAGGCTTTCAGGGGTACGTTTCCACCCTCCCAAACCCTGGGAGTTGTACATGGGTGGGTGGGGAGATAATGGATGACAACATTGTTATCAGTGACCCCAAGGACTTGGGTTCTTCTGCCTCTGTAAATTTGTGACAGATGGACTCATTCATGCTGCAGTGCTTCCAAAAGCACGCCAAGATTTGGGCAATGAAGGAGAGGGATCATTACTAGTTGGCCATCCTTTTGGATCTTAATTATAATGGGGAAATGGCAGAATTCATCCTGTAATCACTGAGGGAACAAAAAATGAAACATCTGGACCACGTGCTGTGGTGGAACCTCCTAACATGTATCCCCTTTTATGACCTACGTGGCTTGGATCCTCCTGGCGGTGAAAGCAACATTGGCTACCTAAGTAAGGTTTCAAGTCCTTCTTTAGTACACAGCACCCAGAGCTGTCTGCTAAAAGCATATATAGGCATTGCCTGAGCCATATGTTACTGGAATATATGAGTTCAAGGGAAGATATTGACACCCTCAGAATAGACAACCTATAGAATATTTGTGGATAGTATCTCTCCGAAATAGTGTAGCCTAACATTGATACATTGATTTCTTCATTATAACCACTTAACGCTAAATTTTGTGCACGTAAGTCATTTCACTTTATCGCTTTTTTAAGCCAATGGCTGACTTTTATGTAGAAGTCATCCTAGCGGCTAATTAGCTGCTGGATGCTTTTCACAGGTGGCAGGAGGGGTCGCACCCACCGCCCACCGATGCCTCTCTAGGCTCTACCATCCCACTATTTTTAAATTACAAATTAAATCTACTTGCTCTTTTCCTCTGGCATTGCATCCCATTAAAAAAGGACATACGTAAAATTTGTATAGCTTTTGACTTTGAAAAAGTACACTTAGGGGTTGATTTACTAAAGGCAAATAGACTGTGCACTTTGCAGAGTGCAGTTGCCCTCTGTGAGTGCAATTGCCCCAGAGCTTAGTAAATGAGGTAAGGCTTGACTTTGCAAAGAGTACCCAATCCTGTGCAAGGAAAATTAAAAAAACTGCATTTTTGCTTGCACGTGATCGGATGATGGAAGTCAGCAGAGCTTCTGCTCATTTATTAAGCTCTGGAGCAACTGCTCTTGCAAAGTGCACAGTCTTTTTCCCTTTAGTAAATCAACCCCTTAGAATTAGAATTTCATCATAAAACCTAGCCTAGTAAGTAGTATTTTTGACAGCTGTATTTGAAAAAACACACTAATTATTTTTTATTTCTTGATATAAAATGACTCTTCCTCTTACATTGCTACCCAGTGCTCTGTGAAGCTGCTTATACTCTCTAGGCACTGTGCTTTATGCCTGCCTATTGTCTATGCAACATGGCACTGTCATTTTTATTTCAACATAACAACTGCCTCATTTCTGGATTGTTGGTTTGTGGTTTTAATTAGTTTGATGCACTCTGTGTTAAAACGCTCTTATACTTTACAGTGTGGTACTGAAAAGAAGACTGCAGGCTATGCTATGGAACTTGTTTTGCCACTGTAAGATAATTTGTGGGAAGTTGATGGCTTTCATCTTATTTTATTCCCCCAAGTATATACCATCCAATAGATATTAGAGCTATTGTGTCTGCTACTACTTGTTTAAAAAAATATATATATATTTTTTTTTTCCAATTTTTTGAACTTTTTTTTTAAACATTTTTCTTTTTTTTTTTACTTTTCTTTTTTTACAAT
This sequence comes from Aquarana catesbeiana, assembly GCF_042186555.1. Classification (NCBI taxonomy): domain Eukaryota; kingdom Metazoa; phylum Chordata; class Amphibia; order Anura; family Ranidae; genus Aquarana; species Aquarana catesbeiana. Next base: position 79,805,982 of record NC_133335.1, on the reverse strand, counting down.
TTTTTTTACAGTGATGATCAATCACTATAACAGCAATGTTTTGAACTATCATGAATGGGTTACATTCATAACAGCTGGGATTACTAAGGTGTGCTGTGATTGGCCCACAGCTCTCACATGGTACAGGGTGCTGTGATTGTCCCTGGTATCATTTGATAGCTGTGGGCCAATCACAGCATCACAATACTAAGCACAACTGTTATGAATGAAACCCATTCATAACAGCTGTCTTTACGTTGTGATCATGTGATCACGTGATACCCCAGTCACTCAAAGCAGCCAGGTACTGGGAACTGCAATCTACTGTGTTCATGAGCCCATGAGCTGGTGACGTATATGTAAGTGATCAGGCCTGCCTGTGCCGCCCGCCCATAGTAAATGTACTGTGGGTGGGCAGGAACCAGTTAAAACTTTTTCTTTTTTTTTGCATTGGTACATGGCCCCCTTGGCAGTGTCCAGCACCCCATGCCCTCTGTTTTGCAATTGCTTGCCTATTAGCATTGAATAGAATTAACTTTAAAGCTGAACATTGTGAAAAGTAAAAGTCCTCCCTTACAGTGGTGCTGCTCCCATGGTGATGAGGTCTCATCCTGTTCTAGTAACAACTATTCTATTACTTTCCTTTTCTGCTATCACAGGGTCAGAAAGTGAGGCAAATTCACTATGCGTTAAGTATTTTGTCTAATTTTCCCTGTGAAACCAGATATTTTTTTACAATCTCGTGTTACTTTTCTCAACAGATGCGGAGGAAAATGTGAACAGATGTGGATGCTCATACAAATGTGCAGTTGACAAAACCGTTTTTATTTACTTGTCCCCTTTTACTATTGAGTACAACCTCTTTGCTGCAGCAATGATCTATATAATGTGGAAGAATGTAGAACGCAAGATTGATGAAAATGCTTTATTCCACCATGGACTTGGGCCAGGGGTTCATCAACACATTCCACTTCTGGGCCTTTTTTCTGGTTTGGCCATTCTGATTACAGGCCTAGTAATGTTTATCTTGTATGAAGTGGGAAAGGACAATCCTCAAAAAAAATGGCTTTCATTGACTACTTTCAACTGCTTTCATTTGTTCAGCCTTATTCTCATGTGCCTGGCCAATATGGTTGGGATTATTATTTTTAGGCTGGATAAGAGAAACATGGACAATCAAAAGAACCCAAGTCGGACCTTAGATACGGTTCTACTATTGTTGGCATCATTAGGCCAATATGGAATTTCTTACTATTCCATTATAGCTATGGTATCCACAGTTCCCTTTGGCCTCATGTGTGGGTTAACCCTTTCCTATTCTCTACTACTAATTATTCAACACACTCTTCAAAATGCTTTCATAATAGAAGGCCTGCACCGTCTTCCCCCCGCCAACTTACTTAGTGCTCTCCAGGGAACAAGTCACCACAGGGCTGTGGAACAACATGATACTATAAGACGTAGAAGTGTGCCAGAGAAAGAGTGCAGATTGTCCATAACAAGCCCTCAAAGAATGTTGAGAAGAGAAACCCTGACTCAGCACATTAAGAGCCACCTGAAGAAAAGAAAAACAATGAAGGACGTTTACTTGTTTCTCTTCCTCTGTAACCTTATTGTAAGTAATTAATGTCTTTGTATCCTAGCCATAAACAGTCTCATTTTGTTAAATAGTACAAATCTGATTTAAACTAATTGTCTGCTGAAACAACAGAAGCTAATTTACTAAAGGAATAGGAAAACTTCTTTGCAATGAAAACATTCAATTAGCTTGTTGCATAAGGTGAAGCTTCATTAATTCAATAATGTACAAGGCAATCGGTGTAAACTTTACTAAGTGAATATCCTCTACCGTTATAGGAAAGGTCAGATTTATTGTGTATTTCCTGCACCCCAGTCCAACCATGTTTTGCTGCCACGCTCCTACCCAAGTCTCTTAGGTAGCCCTAAAACCACTCTAACCAGAACAATGTCATTGCCACACAAACCACACTTAGGTTGGGGGCAGAGACAATAAAAAAGCAAGTTGTCCACTCTATACAGTCTATACTGTATCACGGCATCTTGGGCTGACCAATGGAAGAGCAGGACAAATTTCAGCCTAATCATCAAGCAGTATGGCTCTTGAAGTGTGGACCCAGAGTGAGTAAACTGTAAGCACACAGTACAATAAGCCACCAACAACAATACACAAATTGTGCAGGGACAGGCCCCGGACGGCAGTAATTTGGACACCACCTGATGACACTAGAAGGCATTAATGCAGTTTAGAACCTCATTCACAGGATTATGTTAATCCATAAAGTGGTGATTGGTGTTGTGTTACCCCAGGCGGTCCTTGTGCCCTAGGGTATGGCCTATGTTGCCTTTGCAGAAATACAATATTGTACTACAGAGTGCACAAACAACCAACAAATCTAAAAATGATTAAAGAATAATAAAAAAAATGAACAAAGGCCATAACAGACCATTCAACAGCAATGAGCCAGACCAGCCAACTGCCTTGCTACACAGTGATTTTTGCATGTATCAATAGGATTTGGCAAAAACATTTAAACTAAATTAACGTATGTAAAGTTTGGGAACCTCTATTTTATTGCAGTAAAAGCAATTAGTATTTTGCATTAATAGAGGAATTGCCTCCTTGAAATGGAGATTAAGGAGAAGAGAGAGGACTCAAACCCCAAGGGGTATGGGGACCACTGTGCTCTCACACACTGCACACACCTGATTGGGGTCCAGTCCATCCTGAGCTGCAGCCATGTCTGCACCTCAGTCTAAGCCAGCTCTGCACCAACCCTCTGAAGGGGACGGGTGACGAGGATATATTAATCGCACATGGCAGTGGCACAACTAATCAATGAAGGAGCTACTGGTTGTGACTCACACCCCCACTGCTGCACATATACCATCCCCCATCCCCTTGAGAAACATACATGCCAAATAAGTGCAGGGGATACAGAGTTCGCCAGGGACAGTGGGTGCAGTTCCCCCTAGCCTGGGCTTGTGCGAAGCTGAATGGGACTTTATTAATTTTCCTGGCTATAGATAGTTGATATTGTTTTAAAGGCAGTGCTGCCATTACACAAATTCAATCTGTTACCTGATGGTATTGCTATATAAAACAATGTCTATTGTGGGCATGTACAGTATAACTGGTGGTGAATTTCACCAGCAAAGTTATACATGCCCACATAAGGGATGTTTACTAAGGTAGCAAGAAATTAAGATATGTATCTGTAGCCTTTCAATAAGTACCACTAGAATCCCTAGTACATGAGCTGCTCGCCACCATTTTTACATGCCCACAGGTTTTAGTAAGCAGCAATAAAATACTAAATATGAAGAATATGTACAGTGTATAAAAATGTTAACACAATTAGTGTGACCAGGGGAAAATCTCTCTAATGGAGTAAGAAAGAATATGAACTATTTTTATTGCTGTCTGTGCTTTCCTATTCCTGTATCCTTAAAGTAGAACTCCAGCTTTCATTTGACTTTTAATAGTTTATATGGGCCAAGCTTGCTCAAACAAACTATTTCCATTACAAAATGATGTGGCCACTGATGTGCTGTAGCAGACTGTTGTAGTATTAGCTACAAGCAGTAAATGGCACTGCAGTACAGGCGATTTCCTGTCTGCTGCCGAAACAAAATGGATTTGGCATGAATGCTTCTTTGCCATTTAGGAGAAGCCTTGTATATTGTTTTTTTTTTCCAATGAATACTGTACAAGGCTTTCTGTGATTGGCCAAGCTAGAGAGACAGGCAGATGACATCATAATTTCCACTTTGGCCAATCAGAAGAGACCTTGTATTCACTGATTTAATAAAATACAGGCCTTCTGCTGAATGGTAGAGAAGCACCCAGGTTGACTCCGATAAGTTCTACCAGCAGACAGGAAGTCTCCTCTACTGCTGCCGGGACACAGCGACGCTACAACAGTATGATACAGAGCACTCAGTAGCCTCATATGAATGTAATGAAAATTATATTTGGGCCAGTTTGGTACAAACTATTTAAAGTGACAGGAAACCTGGGATTCCACTTTAGTATGGTTACAAACATCAAAAAAGCCTAACAATTTCTAACAGTTGTTTCACGGTACTACTTACAGTGAGCCCACAGGCGAGCAGGTGACACAAGATCCCCCAGGGTGTGGAGTCTAAGGGCCAGCCGGTATTCTGCCAGGGACCCCCTCACAAGGGTTTGGGCTTAGCTGCGTGCTGACCCCAGGTCACGACCCCCGGGTTCACCCTACTCGCTAGGGAAGTACCAGAAGACACTGTCAGACGAGGATGGATGGATGAAGCAAAAGGAGAGTCGGATAGTGAGCCAAGGTCAGGGCGGGCTGCAGACAACGTAATCAGAACAAGCCGAGTCGGTACACAAGAGATCAGTTCACGGGAGGTCAGGTGTAGCCTCCCTGGCGGTTTTCCCGAGTGTGGCTCGGGGTTAAAATTCAGTACCATTAGCCACACTCGGGTTCGCATTGCAGGATCCTGGGGCGGCGTTACTTACCTTGTCCCCGGGATCCTGCGATGTCACCCGCAGCGTCCGAGGGCTCCGTCCTCCTCCGAAGCCTCTCCGTGCCAGGCTCCGTTCCCTGCGAGCGGCGCGACGCACGGGGGCGGAGCCTGGCGGCAAATTAAAAAAAAGTAAAAATCATAACACATACAGTACTGTAATCTTACAGATTACAGTACTGTATGAAATGATTTCACATCCCTTTTGTCCCCAGTGCTTTGGCCCATGCCCTGCATGCAGTTTTACATGATATACACTGTTCTTTCTGCCTGGAAACTGGAGATTGTCCATAGCAACCAAAAAGTGTCCCTTTACGTCAAAAGTGGCTTTAGACCAGCTAGAAAACAGCGATAGTAAATTAGAACACTTGCAGAATTGTGCGATAGTGAATTGTGGGGAAATTTATTTTATTACTATTTTTTTACATTTTTTTTAATTATTTATTTTTATTTATTATATTATAATTTATGTTTTTGTGTTTCAAACTTTATCATACCCGGGATATCTACTAGACTCTTGTTTGGACAGATTTAAGTGTGTTATTGTTAAGATTTACAGACCTACAATATAAAACGCCAAATTTCCATGCAAAATAATGGTACCGCTTTCAGCACCTAAAATCCGAAATAATCATACCACCAGGGAGGTTAAGGCAGGTTACACGAAGGGAGCTCAGAAACAAATGTTGCTCAAGCAACCAGTAGCTGGTTTTAAATAGGGAAGCACATGAGGGGCTGGACAGGAAGTAGCAGGAAGGAATCATATATTAGGCAACAGGTGAGGCCGGCGACACCCATAGCTGCAGAGTGCACAGAGCAGAACACAAGCTAGTGGAACAACAGGTGCCAGCCGGCCTACAGCAGTAACGGTGAGACACAGATCAGCTCCGCAGCTGATCTGTGACAGCTTGCTAACTTACTCTAGCTAAAAAAACTGATTTGGTCTAAGGTTTTAAATCCAAAAGGGTAAAGGGCCCACAACATGAGTACATGACTTTAAAACGTGCCTCCAGACAAAGAATGTCAAACTCGTTAACAAATACTTACTTAGATATGATAAAATGTATAGTTTATTATATAAATAAAGCCTTAAAAAACAGCTGTGTAACAGTTGTGGCCAGGGGTTCCAAGGTGGAAATAGCACTCCGAGCCCTGATTCCGGCAATCCAACACAACTGTTTTTTTTTAAGGCTTTATTTTTTATAATAATCTATACATTTTATCATCTCTTATTAAGGGTTTGTTAACGAGTTGTGCTTTATTTGTCTGGAGGCATATTTTAAAGTCCTTTACTCATGGTGTAGGCCAATTACCTTTTGCAATCTCCTTAGGATGGTGCACTCAGACAAAAAATAGATAGAGAATATTTCTAGCTATTATGGGATTCTGCCACCTTTATATATAAATATTTTTTATAGGCTTTAACTTGTTACTAAACCCAGGACTCTGCATTCACTATATCTGGTCTCCCACAGTACACAGGACATATTCAATAGCTTTAGTAAATATAAACTGCTAAATACCTTTTCTCATCAGCAGTATATAGCAGTCTTGTGACTTCTATCAGTGTCTTGTTAAAGCTTGTAGGAGGAGTTTTCATTCTCCTCTGACTGTCCTATGAGGCCGCAGGACCCCTGACCCTCTGTCTGGACAGTGCTGATTGGCCCTGTGCTGATAACATGCACTATCCCCCCAGAAAAAAAAACAAAAAACCTCTCTAGCAATACACCCCAAACTGAGCATGTACAGAGTGCCCCTAAGACTCTGTACTATCAGCAGATGGAATGGGTGCAGTAAAAGAAGGGGAGTATCAGAGAAGACAGGATCAAACAGCCTTTTTACACAATGCAGAATATTAACCCCTTAGGTTCCACAGTGAGTATAATAAGCATGATTTACTTCATATACAGACTGATTTTACTGTCGTGGGTTTAGTAACACTTTGTCTAGTTTAGTAAGTTTGTCTAGTTTACTAACACTAAATGAAGATTACAGTGAAGAAAATAACTTAAAAACCCATAACAAAAGTATTCAAGAAAAGTTTTCATAAGTAATCCAACTAACTGTCCCACTGTCATCACCACCATCACAAAAGGTGGAAAACAATTCCCAACAAGAAAGGAATGTTTCTTGGGATAAGGATATATTCCTAATAGATAATACTTTATATTTGTATTCATTTAGTTTACAATGAGTAAATTTTCTTTCCAAGCAAAGAACAAACTAGCTCACTTACTTTTATGCTAATATTACCATATATGACTTTTTATAGCAGCTATTGCCTATAGAGCTGAGTTATTTATTGACCCGCCTGTCACATTCCCACAGTTCTGGATTATGCCATCCTTTGGAGCTCGAGTCAGATTTGACACAGGATTGGAAGTGAATTTTTATGGATTTTCTATGTGGGCTACAATTACCAATATTTGCCTTCCCTTTGGAATTTTTTACCGGATGCACGCTGCCGCCAGTCTCCTGGAACTATATAGCATGGCCTAGAAGGTCTACAATTTTTTCTGCTGTCTGGAATACAAGACTTTTCTGTACCAACAACAACTTGCATAGTTAACAAAAGACTTTGAAGTTTCAAAAGAGAAGAACCTGTTCAGATGGAAAGGGCTTGTGAAAAATAAGGACCTTGAAGTATTTTAGAGCTACTGGTTGAGTTGTCACTGGTCTAGAGCACATGGTTTTCTTTTAGTAAATACTTTGTATAATTTTTTCTGCAAGCATCGGTCCTCTCAAAGAGCAGTTCTTATAAAGCCTTACTGGTAAGTTATTTCGGTGGGATTGATCTAAAGAGGCATGTTAAAGAGCTATACTATACAATGATGTTTTGCTTAACTATTCATTATTGTACCCATAAACACTGTAAACGTGTTTAGTATTGTCCCACTTCATTAAGACTTTTTTTTATAATGTATTGATAGGTTTAATGATTGATAGCTAGAAGAAGCTTAGATTTCTGATATTTACAATCTTTAACAACAACCTCACTGTCTAGAATGTTTAAGTGCATAGTAGATTATTGCTGAATTGTATTTTGCATACTTTATGCAACCAAAATAACTTAACTATAAATGTAATGTTAATAAAGTAAGTGATAATCTGTACCAAAGTTTTTATACGTTTATATATAGTTGAAAGCGTTTTTTTAAATATTTTTTTTTTTGATTGATTGATTGGAGGAGAATTAAAGCATTTGAGAGGTTTTTTTTACTGCCTTTACTCTCTCTCAGAAGATTCACTCCATCTGTTTATTTTGGTGACCATTGTCCCCAGGACAGAAATTGATAAGAGTTGAGTTGGGATCTTCAAGTGGGAACATTTGTTGCGGTAACAACTGTCTAATAAGTTATCACCTCAATTTGGAGAGATGTTTTTTCACTTCCTGTTTTTTTTTCTTGGACAGGAACCAAAGGAAATTTTTCCTTAAAGTGAAACTAAACAGAGAAGTGTCCATTTCCATGATTAATTCACATAAATCATATATATCATGCCACTGTATTCTTTTTTTAAAACTTTAAGCTGGTGCTCAATTTTTTTCGGGGGTGCAGCAAATAAAACCTGGCACCCTCACTTCCCCCACCCCCCCGTCGCTCGATCAAATTCCGTTTCTCCCCCCCGTCGCTCAATTACTCACCCGCCAGGCCATCCGCCAGCCCAGCACTTACCCCATTTCAGGTCGTGGCTTCGGCGGCTTCCCCCCTGCATCTCCTCCCAAGTCCCAGCAGTCGCTTCTCCTCCCGCCCAATTGGGTCTTAGTTTTCCTGATTGGCCAGGAAGAGAAGCAGGAAGACATTAACAAACATTCATTCGCTAATGTCACACAAGTGGGTGGGCTCTGCGCCCCGAGTCCACCCTTTTTGAAGCCAATTAGAGTCTCAGGCCCTAATCATGTGCTTAAAAAAAAACCCAATTGAAATCCATGCGCCTGGCACCCTGCATGGAGATTAGGGGACGGGCGCATGGATTAGGAGGGCCGCGCCCCTGCGACCCTTATGAGCGGCTGCCACTCACTTTAAGTACCTCATTTCTGCAGCACTGTTGTGTGGTCACATGATCTTTCCCTGTTCTTTGGCATCTGCAGGAAAGATCATTGGGGGAAGGGGTACTTCTATTACTCTGCTGATGTATGCTCTCTACAGTGTGAGTCTGTGTCTGGCCAGCCCTGATTGGTGTTGTGCCATTCACATTACTAAAGAAAAATGTGTCAGAAGAGAAATTTAAAAAAAATATGAATATATATATATAAAAAACTGTTCTATAGCTCCCAATAAATCTTTATTGAACATTGAACAGATATGTATTTTTTGTTCATTAACCATGTTAGCTTCAGAAGGTCGTCCCCTCCCCCCTTCATGACCAGGCCATTTTTTGCTATTTAGCACTATGCTACTTTAGCTGGTAATTGTACAGTCATGCAACGCTGTACCCAAATTAAATATATATTTTTTTTTTTTACACAAGTAAAGCTTTCTTTTGGTGGTGTTTGATTACCACTGGGTCTTTTTATTTTTATTATATAAATGAAAAAAGACTGCAAATTAAAAAAAAACAATATTTTCTACTTTCTGCAATAAATAATAACCAATACAAAAAATTTTAAAAATCTAACTTCTTCATAAATTTAGGCCAAAATGTATTCCGCTACATGTCTTTTGTAAAAAAAAAAAAAAAAATCCCAATAAGTGTAAATTGATTGGCTTGTGTGAAAGTTAGCAATACAGTTGATAAAAAAATAAATAAAGGGCCAGTGTAAAAAAAGTTTCAATAACATAAATAATAAAATTTAAAAAATGTAAAGTGCCCTTGTGCTCACACGCAACTGCAAACGTATATGTACTGTATGTCCTGCACACACATGTGAGGTATGGAGGTATGCCTCTCCATAGGCTATCCCCTCTTCGGTCTATCATGAATGCTGCTGCCAGACTTATCCACCTTACCAACCGCTCAGTGTCTGCCAACAATCTCCCCCAATCTGTTCACTGGCTCCCAATCACCCAGCGAATTAAATTCAAAATACTAACCACAACATACAAAGCCATTCACAACTCTACCCCGAGCTACATCACCAATCTTGTCTCCATATGTCACCCGACCTGTCCTCTACGCTCCTCTCAAGACCTCCCACTCTCAAGCTCTCTCGTCTCCTCCTCCCATGCTCATCTCCAGGATTTCTCCAGAGCCCCTCCCATCCTCTGGAACTCGCTACCTCAACCTGTCCAGCTATCCCCTACTCTTGCTACCTTCAGGCGATCCCTGAAAATTCATCTCTTCAGGGAAGCCTATCACGTCTCCAACTAATCTTTTACTACTTCCATCAGCTCATTCCCTACAGTTACAACCTTTTGTACCACCCGCCCCACCCTATTAGATTGTAAGCTCTTCTGAGCAGGGCCCTCCTAATCCTCTTGTATTTTATTGCATTATAACTGTATTGTCTCCCTTTTATATTGTAAAGCGATGCGTAAACTGTTGGCACTATATAAATCCTGTATAATAATAATTGTGAGGTATTGCCACAAATGTTAGAGCAAGAGCGATAATTTTAGCACCAGACCTCCTTCGTAACTCTAAAGCTTTTACCTACTTCCCATTCAGCGACGTACCCATATGTCGCTGGACTTTTGGTGCTTATGCCGGGATGAAGCCTGCAGCTGCAGGCATCATCCCAGCAGGGCCGTCTTTAAGGCAGGGCAAAAGGGGCAGCTGCCCTGGGCCCTGTCATTGTTGTGGGACCCAAAGCAGCTGCCTCATACTTGCCAACTATGCCAGTTTAAATTCCCTTGTCCCTTGAAGTTTTAGTCCTGTGTTGTGTCCCGATATCTCAGTATGAAGTGCTGCTACTAATGCTGCCCAGCTCTGTCCAATTGTTGTGTACAGATGACTCACCTGCAGACCCTGTGTTTACATGTAAATAATAGTCATTCATATGTAAATAATGGCAGAATTCATATGTAAATAGCAACTGCATTCATATGTAAATAGCTGAGGCTGACGACATTGATATGTAAATAAAGGCAGCATTCATATGTATATCATGCTCCCCTGCAGTGAGGAGAAGATGTGCTGTGACCTATAGCAACCAATCAGTGTGCAGTATTACTGTACAGTAATCTCTAGCAACCAATCAATAAGCAGAAATCATGTGCTGTAACCTCTAGCAACTAATCAGTGAGCCATAATGTGTGCTGTAACCTCTAGCAACCAGTCAGTAAGCAGCAATGATATGCTGTAACCTCTGGCAACCAACCGTAATCGCTGCCTGATCTGATACAGTAAACTGACTTTAAGTCTAGCTGCTATTTATTGTATGTCTCAGAGCAGGTGGAGAACGAAATTGCATGGGGGAGGCCCAAAAATTTTTTTGCCCAGGGTCCAATCAATATTAAAGACGGCCCTGCATCCCAGTGTTGTTTTTTGGCTTTCGTGTAATAGCAATTGGTGTGGCTAACTAGCCACTCGATTGCTACTACAAGTAGTGGAAGAGGATGTCCCATCCTTCCCACCAGGAGACCCGAGTGACCATGCCTTGTGACAGCAATAAAAGTGATCAAGAAAAGCAACAGTGTAAAAATAAATAAATCAATAGTGCAACCCATTTTCCCATGCTCCTGCGCGGTCAGGTCGGTTCTGCATGAATGCAAACAGCGATCATCCCACACATGTGAGGTATCATCGTGAACATCAGATCATAGGCAGTAATTCTAGCACCAGGTGTAAGTAAATCTTGTTAGAAATGACTCTGCAGATAGAAAATGAACTTGACAGCTGGAGAAAATTGCTCTGTGCTTTGGGGAGAGGCAAGTAAACACTATAAAAATATGTGCTTTGTTCAGATTTCATGTCTGAGGTTTACAACCACTGTTTTCTTCACAAATCATCTTTTACTTGGAGGTTTTGAGCTCCAGTTTGGCTGAATCTTCTAAAGATTAGTAGAAAATGAATGGATTCATCCAATAGGAGGCAGCTTATATACAGATTGTAGCTCAGAAGAGAACAGGTCAAATTTAGACATAATGTATCTATACACATGCACGCTTTTATTCTTGGAGTATGAAATATCCTCTGATTTGGGAGTCAAAAAAATGGGTTATGTATCATATTTTTTTGCATAAAAATTAAAAAAAAAAAAAAAACTTTTTTCCAAAAATGTGAAAATACTGTGTGACATTCAAAATTGCAAAACCCAATAATGTATTCTCTAGGGCCTCTGCTTTAATAATGTATAATGTTTGGGGGTTCTAAGTAATTTTCTAGCACAAAATACTGATTATTACACGTGAACAAAGAGTGCCAGAAAGGCCAGGACTGGACACACTTATGGAGATTTTTAAGTATTGTGGTTGTTGCCATTCCACAATCTCAAAGTGTGACATGTTAGGTATCGTTACTCGGCATAACATCATATTTTATAACTTACCAAACAATTAGGTATTATATTGTGTTTGCGTGCACTAAAATTCAGTAAAGTGCATTTTTTTCCAAAAAAATTGGCGTTTGAAAAACTGCTTCACAAATATTGTGCTGTATAAAAATTTGCAACAGACAATTTTCTATTCTAGGGCCTTTGCTTTTCAAAAATGTATCATATTTGGGGATTCTAAGTAATTATCTAGTTTAAAAAAACACAGATTTTTAAATGTATGTAAGAAGTGTCAGAATTGGCTTGGGCAGCAAGTGGTTCATATAAAGCCCTTTTTCACTGGATGACACAAAGGACATTTTTTTGGGACTTTGTTTCTTTTTCATTTTTATTTTTAATTTTATGTATAGAGGATTTTTTTGGTAAGGTTTTGGATGCTGACAAATGTTTTTTGACACTATATTACTGATGCGATTTGGGTTAACACATGAAAACTGAGCGAGGAATTTTCTGTGAAGAGGGACCCTCTGCTCAATTATAACTTGCTATTTGAATATTTATTTTTCAAGATTATTTACAATTCATTTTCCATTATTTTTAACAATTATTTGCTTGCACATGGAGTAACACATATCCATAGTTATCGATGTTCTGATCACAATTTAATGTTAGCAAGCGCTTTTTGCACATAGTGTTTGTGTTGTGAATATATAATATTCGTTTAATATTCGTTTCTCACTTGAGTATTGAAACAGGAGCTGCAATTTAATATTAGTGTTATTATTATATAATTTATACAATTAGTTTCTTTGGCGGGAGTGCAATTTTTGACTCATATAAAACCCTGTCTGACCTCATAAAGCCATTTGATGTAAAAAAAAAAAGGAATGGAAATATCACTTTTAAAGACAAGTTTCAGGCATATATGAGAAACTACACTTATATGGAAGTATATTACAGTATATAGTATACATGCTAGGAAATTGAATGTTATTGGGTAGATATTAGAACATCCTTTTCTAAATGAACAAACCCATTATATTTGTATTGAACTGTACTGTAATTGCGTTGTCCCCCCTCTACATTGTAAAGCACTGCGTAAACTGTTGGCCATATATAAATCGTGAATAATAATAATAATAATTATATTTTTCAGATTTGTTTTCTGTGGTATTTTTTTTAGCCTTTTTGTCTTCCTTATTTTTTTAAGTGAGCTTTCCTTCTATCAACAATAGCAACATGCATAAAGCCAAATTGTGTACCTTACTTGTCATAACTACTGTTGTTTGAAGCATGCGTGTAAACACCAGCTGGGCTTTTCTACACCTCTAGTGCCCCCAAAAATGTGGAAAAGGAAAGTGGTAGAAAAGTCATGAGCAATATTTTAAAATCACAACTAAGCACAACTAATATATTTAAATATTATTCTACATTTTAATGATATTGTTAATAGTACAGTATAAGAATCCATACAGTGAAATATATTACTAATAACATATTTAATTAATAACAATAATATAACTTATATTATATAAATTAATTATTTTTGATAAAAAGCCCCCCGCCCCTACACCTTCCCAATTCACTAATTTATTAAAAATAAATAAATAAATACAATAGTTTCTTTCTTCCTCTTCCCATTCCAGAAAATCGTCTTTAATGAAAATTCAGGTTAATGTGGTTGTAAGCCCTTAGCTACTGTATACCCAGTGAAGTGACAAACCTCCGGCAATAGACTGAGATGAAACAAATCCTCTGACATACGTTGTACCTGTTTATTTGCAGCCATTTGTCCTGTACAACCTTGTTAATCTCAGAGATGAAAAAGATTGTTCAGACTCACAAAGCAGGGGGGTGGGGAGCTGCGGTTTCACATTGTACAAAATCCTTGGGAGCTGATTGGAGGGAAGGGACACATCCCCCTTCACACAGGAACAGTGCTGAGGCAGTCAATCACAGGCTATGTGCTGGAGGTCCCTCCCCATCACTATTTTACCTCTTGGTGTGAGGAAAACTTGTCAGAATTGACTCTGCAGCTAGCAAAAGAACCAGACAGCTGGTGAAAATTGCACTCTGTGCTTTGGGGAGAGGCAAGTAAACACTATAAAAATATGTGCTTTGTTCAGATTTCATATCTGAGGTTTACAACCACTGTTTTCTTCACAAATCATCTTTTACTTGGAGGTTTTGAGCTCCAGTTTGGCTGAATCTTCTAAAGATTAGTAGAAAATGAATGGATTCATCCAATATGAGGCAGCTTATATACAGATTGTAGCTCAGAAGAGAACAGGTCAAGTTTAGACAATATATATATATATATATATATATATATATATATATATATATATATATATATATATACACACACACATACACGCACACACTTTTTTCTTGGACTATAAATTGTCCTCTGATTTGGTAGTCAATTAGGTTGATTTACTAAAGGAAAGTAGATTGTGTATTTTGCAAGTACATTTGCACTAATTTTCCCCAGAGCTTAGTGAATGTGTTGAAGCTCTTCTGATTTCCATGATCCAATCAGGTGCAAGGAAAAAAAACTGAATTTTTTTCTTGCACATGACTAAATGATGGAAATCAGCAGAGCTCTGGGAAAAATTAGTGCAATGGCATTTGCAGAGTGCACAATCTATTTGTCTTTAGAAAATCAACCCCAAAAACTTGCAATAACAGGATATTTTGTTCTTAGTTTGAGGTACATTATTGGTTGTATGGGAATATGTATATATACTCATATTTTGATTTATAGGATAATGGTTGCAAATTATACAAGAAATAGTTGTATATTTAATATATTTTTTTGTGTGTATATATATATATATATATATATATATATATATATATATATATATATATATATATATATATATATATCAAGTTTTATATTTAGTTTCTGAATTTTTAGGGTTGCCTTATATTTGGATACAGAGCTGGAGAGACTTTCCAGACCCAAATGAGGACAATATTTCTTTAGATATATACTAGGGTTTTCTTATTATATAGGTTAGGGTTAACTTTTTAAAATATATTATTGTGTGGTATATATAGAGGCTGATTTGCGTAAGGAGCTTAGAATCTTAACTCAAAAGTTATATGTACATTCACTTCAGTTATCCAATCATATAAAAAGCAAACTCGTGTTCATTTTGAATACCCAACCATGTGCTAATAAAATAAGTAAACAGGAATTTGCCTTTCACATTACTGGATTTGTTTGGATTAGTTTAACCACTTGTCCTCCAGAAGATTTTGCCCCCTTTATGACTGCTACTTTAACTGGCAATTGTGTGGTCATGCAACACTGTATGCAAGTTAAATGTATATCATTTTTTCATTTGAATAGCTTTCTTTTGGTGGTATTTGATCACCAATTGGTTTTTTATTCTTTGCTATATAAACTAAAAAAGACCAAAAATGTAAACAATAAAAAAACCCTAATATTTTCTACTTTCTGTTTTACAACATAGCCAATAAAATCAAATTTCTTCATACATTTTTGGCCAAAATGTATTTTGCAACATGTCTTTGGTTAAATCAAAGTGTATATCAAGTGGTTTGTGTGAAAGTTATAAAGTTTACAAACTTTGGTATATATATTTGAAAATTGATCAATCCTGGTGTACTTGATGGCCTCATGATGATGAAGGTCTCATTTCTTGAGGTCCTTAAATTGCAAGACAGTACAACCCCCCCCCCTTCCCAAATGCCCTCTTTTTGGAAAGTATACAGTCTGGGGTATTTAGTAAGAGGCATGGTGAGTTTTTTTGAAGTTGTAATTTTTTGGAAAAGTAAGAAACTAAAGAAAATTAAAGGAAACCTATGGTAGCAACAGAGCTGAAGTCACAGACTTTGACTTCCATCCAAGTCAAATTCCTTTTTACCAGGGATGAAACCCCACCCCACTCTAACTGTCAAATGTCGGGACTTAAAGTGAAAATAAAGTTTAAAAAATTGTGAGCAAGTGGTTTTTAATTGCAGAAGAGACATAATATAGCATCACAAGAGGGACTTGTGATGAAACAGGTTGGGAGGAGTAGCTGCATCACTCACCTTTCTGTTAATCCTTTTTGGGTTGTTTCCATGGCTGTTTACATTGATCCAGTCTGATGGTGCAGTATATTTTCTAAGCAATTTATATCAGTGCAATTGAGAGTACTTACTTATGTGAGTGGCTTATCTATTTTATATTTTTTGTAAAACATATTATGGCTTTACACTATGCGGCAGTTTTCATCTGCTTGGCATTTTCTATGAATGGGGACAATTGAAGGAAAGAGCTCTGAGTCTGGTTGGGAATATAGTTTAGGCGTTGTGGAAGCCACCCTACTTCAAAGCGATTTATGTTTGGGGAAGAAACATACTGGAGAGTGAATGCTAACCTCATTAAGCCCTCAGAGTATCCTGTCTGCACAAAGGTGGTGGAATTATTGGATATTTTGGACATGGAGTTTAATTTATCATGCTATGTTGTTAAGTGTTAAAATTGTTATATGTTTATTTTGAAGTGCACTGTATCGAGATTTTTGCATACACATGAAATATTACATATTACATATCAATATTTTGAATACTTATATTCAACCATGTTTTAGGGAACATCTAGAAATTTTAATTGGGAATAGTACTCTGAAAAGTCTACCTTTTATCTTGATTCTGTATTAAAAATAGTAGTAAATCCACTAGGCACCCTGTAAAAAAAGAGTAAACAATGTAAAAAATAATATTAAATGGTCAGCTCATCCCTCTCCCTGGGATTCATCAGCTGTCCAATGGCGTGCGTGGTCCGTGTGCCTTCCCCACCGCAAACAAAAGTTCAGAAAAAGTTGAATCACTACATCCATCTGGGTAGCCTAAAACATAGCTTTTAATCTACATATTAAATTAAAAAAAATCTTGGCAAAAATTTAAAAAACAACCAGTCCATGATAAAATGTGTGTTCTGAAGTATAGGTAAAGCCATGTACACACGATCGGATTGTTGGCCAACAAAACTGTGGACTTTTTTCTGAAGGGCGTTGGCCCAAACTTGTCTTGCATACAGACGGCAAGGAATTGTTGGCCAACAAATACGAACGTAGTGACGTACTACGTTGTTTTTCAGCTCTTTAGCACCACCCTTTGGGCTCCTTCTGCTAATTTCGTGTTAGTAGAAGTTTGGTGAGTGTTGATTCATAGTTTTCATTTCGCACTTTTCATTCCGCACTTTTAATTTTGCGCTTTTCAGTTCATTTCTGAACGGCCGTCGTCAACCAGTCATGTTGCGGAATCGGAGGAGATAACGTGTTATTTATTATTGGCCTTGGAGTTATTGCTTTGACATTATTTTTTTGGTTGAATAATGATTTGATTTGGTATATTTTCTA
Source organism: Aquarana catesbeiana (assembly GCF_042186555.1). Classification (NCBI taxonomy): domain Eukaryota; kingdom Metazoa; phylum Chordata; class Amphibia; order Anura; family Ranidae; genus Aquarana; species Aquarana catesbeiana. The sequence goes on along the minus strand of NC_133335.1, from coordinate 79,788,726 downwards.
TATTTTTGGATGCATAGAATTATTATAGATTTTTGGTTAAGTTCTATTGGCAGATAGCATGTCTAATTTTATTTGTTTTCTTTTTTTAATGCACAATAAAAAAATTGTGCAGAATAATACTTGGCTATGTGTTTTACTTCAAATGACAGTTTGGGAGTAGGCACTTACATTAAAAAGATACAATATAAAAGGGACACCAACAGTTGTATCTTTGATCTTAAAAACTACGGGATAATGGAGTTGTGGTAACTTGCCCAAATAAACAAAAAAAACCAAAAAAAACATAATAATATTATTCTTGAAATCACTAGAAAAAAAAAAAGCCTTTAAAACTTCGTATTCAATAACTCCTTCAGTATCACCAGCAAAGCAGCTTCATTATTATCCCATTTATGAAGAAGAGAATGTGCGCTGCATTTGGAGATTTCATAATTTTCCACGTCACAAATGTTAATTCTCCATTATGAACGTGAGTTTTCAAGACCGACTGCTTCTGGCTTGTCCTTGCTTCCGAGGATGCATGTTTGTACTTTGGACTCTTGTCCGAGGGACTTGTGTACACACGCTCGGAAAATCCGACAACAGAACATTTGTCCGTGGAAAGTTTTAAAACCTGCGATCCAACATTTGTCTACAGAAAATCAGACAACAGTCGTCCGATGGAGCATACACACGGTCGGATTTTCCGCCAACAGCCTCTCATCACACATTTCCCGTCGGAAAATCCAATCGTGTGTACGAGGCTTTAGTCTTAAATAGGAACTGCACAACACCCATTAATATGTCTTGGAAAGTATAAAAGTAAGAACCCATGGTAGCCAAGATCAAATTTCATCGGCATGTATATCATCTGCATCTGTATATTAAATGTATATTAAATGAGTTAAACCCTTTTTATACTGAAATGCACACATAATAGAAATTTACATACAATAATTTTCTTTATTAATTTATTTAATTTTCTTTTTTCTGTGAATAATGCCCAATGATTATTAAGACATTGCAGCATTCTATTGCCTAGATGATAAATAGGATCCAAAATCTTAGTTAGACAAATGACTGGCTCTTACAGCATCCCTGTTTAATCCAAAAAGCATTCTATCAATAATCTGAAAATAAAAAGATGTTAAATCTTTCCCATGCTGTTTCAAAAAAATGTCTGGAGACATTAGACGATCACTTGTGCATTATTAGAGTCCCTGATATGTTTTATATAGATAAAAAATTGCACTGCGCTTAGGTGTGTGTCATATGTGACTGTTCACCATAGTGATACCGTAAACAATAAAAATAAGAAATATCTCTAATTCCTCCTAAGTGTAATGTGCAATTAATTAGGTTATCTCAACATATAATATACCATGTGTACATAGAATAAATAAACAAACTAATCAAGTGAAAAAAAACACACCTAATGGTGAATACTCTGCATAAAATAAATAAATAAATAAACAATGCAAATGTGCAATATTTGCAATGCTTCACACACAGTGTAACATGCAATACTTAAATACATTCATATGAGTGACCAGTGATTCTTAAATAAAGCAATGTAATCCTTAATAGTGAAAAATCATCCAGAAAAGACTTCATATAACAGTGTTCAGAAAAAATTCCCAAAAAGAGATTCTGTGCATAATGTGTTCAAAAGGTACAATAAATGTCCGAATTATCCAACGTGCTGAGTCCGGGTGTCACAAAACATGCGGTGATGTGCCTCAGTGACCCCCCCAAAGTGGTTGCGCTCACTTTAGAGCATGTGACACAGTGTTCAGCTGTGTCAAATCACGCTGTGGAGCCACCCCCGGGCTCTGTGTAGCTAGCAAGATGCGACCTCCAATCGGGCTCTCTATGGCTCCATAGACATCATACCAGAAAATAAAAAGACTATATAGTGTAATACCGCCAAACAATATTTATTAAAAGAAGAAATACCCTCTCCCCACAATGGGGTACTCACATTATTCAGGTGCTTCTGTGCACCATACAATATAAGTTTAAAATCGCTGATCGGCGTGCTGCGGGGTATCAGTTTCTCACAATCCAGCTCTGTGCTGTCTGTCCTGGCCCCTCCCCAGAGCTGAACACTGTGTCACACGCTCTAAGGTGAGCGCAACCACTTTGGGGGGTCACTGAGGCACATCACCGCATGTTTTGTGACACCTGGACTCAGCACGTTGGATAATTCGGACATTTATTGTACCATTTGAACACATTATGCACAGAATCTCTTTTTGGGAATTTTTTCTGAACACTGTTATATGAAGTCTTTTCTGGATGATTTTTCACTATTAAGGATTACATTGCTTTATTTAAGAATCACTGGTCACTCATATGAATGTATTTAAGTATTGCATGTTACACTGTGTGTGAAGCATTGCAAATATTGCACATTTGCATTGTTTATTTATTTATTTATTTTATGCAGAGTATTCACCATTAGGTGTGTTTTTTTCACTTGATTAGTTTGTTTATTTATTCTATGTACACATGGTATATTATATGTTGAGATAACCTAATTAATTGCACATTACACTTAGGAGGAATTAGAGATATTTCTTATTTTTATTGTTTACGGTATCACTATGGTGAACAGTCACATATGACACACACCTAAGTGCAGCGCAATTTTTTATCTATTTTTACTGCACGGCCATGAATATGTGATCTGCGTTTGCAGCTTGGTTTTTTGATTCAAGTTGGTTTTCTACTGGGCATTGGATTATTGTGGCTCGCAAGATTTTTCCTTTATTCCTGATATGTCTTCCCAATCTTTTTTTATAAAGACCTCATAGTGCATCCAACAGATTGGGGTTTATTTACTAAACCTGGAGAATGCAAAATCTGGTGCAGCTCTGCGTAGAAACCAATCACCTTCCAGGTTTTGTTGTCAAAGCGTAATTGAACAAAATGAAGTTAGAAGCTGATTGGCTGCCATGCGCAGTTGCACCAGATTCTGAGTGCTCCAGTTTTAGTAAATCTCCCCCATTGCTTCCTGGCACATGTAACTTAATGTAAATCTAAGAAAAAGAAAAAGATAAACTCCTGCGCTCATGAGGGTGTGGTAGGTATGGGTACGTACTATTGTTGTAATGACCGGACTGGAGAAGATGATCAGGTGTGTCCCGCTGCCTAGACTGACCTGGGGTGGTCAGAAGAGGATGGTGTGGGAAGAAAGGGTGGAAGGCGCGTGATCAAACACTAGCATCAAATTCTGCAGTTTATTCATAAGTGATAAAATACATATATGTAGGAAATAAAAACATACTAAGTTTTGTAGAAAAAAGGTTTACACAATATATATATATTCATCAGAGCTTTGAAAGGTGAAAACCAGTCTGGGTAGACACAAGGACCCACATATAAGCACATGGGAAGGAGTGGCTAGTGGGAGATTTGTCACATGTGGAAAGGTTAGTTCTCCTTTACTCCATGTAGGTCCACATCTAAGCGTTCTATGGCAGCAAGAGTGTGTGTGCAAGGAGTCCTACTTGTAGGAATGGAACAGTCCAATGTGCCTACAGGGACTGTTTTAGAAGCTTGTGAGGAGAACGCAGCCTGCGGGGGTCCATCAGCAACCAAGGGTGTAGTACTGTGGGAAGAGAAGGGTATACCCAGCAAGAGTCCAGTCAAATACCTGTTGGCGCTGTTTTCTGCCTACGTCCATGAAGAACATGGATGCTGTCAATACAGCAGCATCCATGTTCTTCACAGTAAATTGTTATACTAAACTTTACAACTTGACTCTTTCCTTTTACCAGTTCCAACTTGAATTATATAGTACTAGAATAAAGGATTACCTCTCATGTGGGACTCCCATCTCTAGATGCTGAAGCCCGAGAACTCTTATGCCCCATACACACGATCGGACGGTCACACAAATGTTCCGAACGTAGTGACGTACTAGACGTACTACATGGTTTTTCAGCTCTTTAGCGCCACCCTTTGGGCTCCTTCTGCTAATTTCGTGTTAGTAGAAGTTTGGTGAGTGTTGATTTGCACTTTCCTTTTTGTGTTTTTCTTGATATCACTTGAAAAAAAAAACCTTTGAAAAATCATTTGCAATAACTCCATCAGTATCACCAGCAAAGCAGCTTCATTATTATCCCATTAAAGAAGAAGAGAATTGTGTGCTGCATTTGGAGATTTCATAATTTGCCACCTCACGAATGTTAATTCTCCATTACGAACGCTAGTTTATAAGACCGACCGCTTCTGTTTCTGAGCATACGTGGACTTTTGTGCGACGGACTTGTGTACGCACGATCAGTCAATTCGACAACAAACATTTATTTGTTGGTGGAAAATTTGAGAACCTGCTAGCCAACATTTGTTGGCAGAAAGTCCGACAACAAATGTCCGATGGAGCATACACACGGTTGGACTTTCTGCCAACAAGCTCACATCTAACATTTGTTGTCCGAAAATCCGATCATGTGTACGCGGCATTAGAAACACAGATAACTCAGAGTTTGCTTCAACGATAAAACATACAAATATGAAAATAGCCCCAGGATCTAACAGATTCACCCTATTGTTCTATAAAAAATGTCCTTTTGGCCCCCTTTTTGTAAAATCTTTCAATTTCTTTCTTTAGCACTCACCCCTGCAGCAAGAAGCTTTCTCAACCCACATCTCTATGATCCCTAACGAATGGAAAAACCGTCCCCAATGTACGAGTTATAGGCCAATCCCACTTCTTAACATTGACCTTAAATTATTTGCTAAAATACTAGTAATCCGCCTGGTTCCCACCTTGCCAAGATAATCCACCTCAGGTGGGGATTTATGCCTTTGCGTGGGGCACATGATAGTACCATCCAGGCAATCAATATCATCCCTAGACATGTCTTTATATTACCAACAGATGCAGAAAAGGCTTTCAACAGGGTTGACTAGATGTTCATTCAACATACACTAAAATTTTTAGGTCTCGGTCCCCATATATGAATTTGGATCACTGCCTTATATTCCACTTCGACCTTATTTACACCTTTCCACACCTCAAATGGCACCCAGCAGGGTTGCCTTTTTGTGCTCTTCATCATTATTTTGACTTTGGAAACTTTCCTGAGACCTATATGGGGGAATGGGGACATTTCTGGAATCACTGTAGGACAATGCCAACATAAAGATTCAGCATACGCAGGTGACTTCTTTTTTTTTTTTTGAGTCATCCAGAAGTTTCTGCAGGAATTTTTTATGTACGGGAACATTTTAATTTTCACATAAACTATCAAAAATCAGAGGCAGTCAATCTTTCTCCTTTAAATGGGCACAATCCCATATTAGGTACTTGGGCATACAATTACCTAACAACCTGACACAACTTTACCCACTTATCTTCATTCCACTTCTCTCCTCATTTTGGAAAGACTTTGTCCCTTGGTCATCAGAACATCTTTCTCAGATGGGCAGATGCAATGACATTAATCAATGATGAATCTTCTACCCCATCTGTATCTCTTCCAAACAGAGCCAACTTCTATCCTGCTCTTTAAATCAGTACAAGTAATTTAGATTACATTTATCTGGACCTTGAACTCCTAGATCTTTAACACAACATATTATGAAGACCCGAGACATTAGAGGGAATGTCCCTGCCCAAAGGAAAGATTATATCACACAGAAGTGCACCTTTTGAGGGTCAAACAGTGGAACTATAATTCCTGTTTTAAACAATGGGTTTCAGCACTGATCAGTGTATTCTGACAGCAGGGGAGTCCTGCTGTCAGAATACAATTGCACAGCAGGGAGGATTTCTTCATCCACCTTGAATTTGTGGATGGGGGAATTTGTTCATTTTTTTAATCAGTGGGCTGACTGATCAAAAAAAAAAATAACATCTAAAACCTTGGACAGAGGGGTGACTGTGGACGTGGTATACTTAGATTTTGCAAAAGCATTTGACACAGCTCCCCACACACGGCTCATGTGTACGGTAAAGTCTACAGGCTTGGAAATATCAGTTTGTAAATGGATGGAAAACTGGGTAAAAGACAGAATTCAGAGTAGTGGTTAATGATTCTTACTTTGAATGGTCTAAGGTTATCAGTGGTGTACCCCAAGGTTCAGTACTGGGACCCTTACCTTTTAATATCTTTATAAATGATATTAGTGATATCATTTATAGTAATTAGTACGATAGTACGATTAGTAATAAGAACGATATCATTAGCAGTAATCAGCATGGAGTCATGAAGAATCGTTCTTGCCAAACCAATCTATTAACCTTCTATGAGGAGGTGAGTTGCCATCTAGATAAAGGAAGGCCCGTAGATGTGGTGTATCTGGATTTTGCAAAAGCATTTGACACAGTTCCCCATAAACGTTTATTGTACAAAATAAGGTCGGTCGGCATGGACCATAGGGTGAGTACATGGATTGAAAACTGGCTACAAGGGCGAGTTCAGAGGGTGGTGATAAATGGGGAGTACTCAGAATGGTCAGGGGTGGGTAGTGGGGTTCCCCAGGGTTCTGTGCTGGGATCAATCCTATTTAATTTGGTTATAAACGACCTGGAGGATGGGATAAACAGTTCAATCTCTGTATTTGCAGACGATACTAAGCTAAGCAGAGCAATAACTTCTCCGCAGGATGTGGAAACCTTGCAAAAAGACCTGAACAAATTAATGGGGTGGGCGATTACATGTTAAATGAGGTTCAATGTAGAAAAATGTAAAATAATGCATTTGGGTGGCAAAAATATGAATGCAATCTATACACTGGGGGGAGAACCTCTGGGGGAATCTAGGATGGAAAAGGACCTGGGGGTCCTAGTAGATGATAGGCTCAGCAATGGCATGCAATGCCAAGCTGCTGCTAATAAAGCAAACAGAATATTGGCATGCAATAAAAGGGGGATCAACGCAAGAGATAAAACGATAATTCTCCCACTCTACAAGGCTCTGGTCCGGCCGCAGCTGGAGTATGCTGTCCAGTTCTGGGCACCAGTCTTCAGGAAGGATGTACTGGAAATGGAGCGAGTACAAAGAAGGGCAACAAAGCTAATAAAGGGTCTGGAGGATCTTAGTTATGAGGAAAGGTTGCAAGCACTGAACTTATTCTCTCTGGAGAAGAGACGCTTGAGAGGGGATATGATTTCAATTTACAAATACTGTACTGGTGACCCCACAATAGGGATAAAACTTTTTCGAGGAAGGGAGTCTAACAAGACTCGTGGCAACGCATTAAAATTAGAAGAAAAGAGGTTTAACCTTAAACTACGTAGAGGGTTCTTTACTGTAAGAGCGGCAAGGATGTGGAATTCCCTTCCACAGGCGGTGGTCTCACCTCTAATAGAAACTATTAGATAATCACCTGAATGACCGCAACATACAGGGATATACAATGTAATACTGACACATATGCACACACATAGGTTGGACTTGATGGACTTGTGTCTTTTTTCGACCTCATCTACTATGTAACTATGTAACTATGTATGATATTGGGTCTGGGATTAAAAGTAACATTTCTGTCTTTGCAGATGACACTAAGCTATGCAGTGGAATAACGTCCTTACAGAATGTCTCCAATTTACAAGCCAACCTCAATGCACTGCCTAATTGGGCGACTATGTGGCAGATGAGGTTTAATGTTGATAAATGTAAAGTTATGCACTTGGAGCCTAAGAATATGCATGCATCACATATACTAGGGGGAGTACAACTGGGGAATCCATAGTGGAGAAGGATCTGGGGGTTTTAGTAGATCATAAGCTCAATAATAGCATGCAATGCCAAGCTGCAGTTTCCAAAGCGAGCAAAGTCCTTTCTTATATTAATAAAGGTATGGACTCCAGAGAGAGAGATATCATTTTGCCCCAGTACAAATCATTAGTAAGACCTCATCTGGAATATGCAGTTCAGTTTTGGGCACCAGTTCTCAAAAAAGATATCGGGGAATTAGAGAAAGTGCAGAGAAGGGCAACCAAACTGATAAGAGGCAAGGAGGAGCTCAGCTATGAGGAAAGTGTAGAGGAGCTGAATTTATTCACTCTTGAGAAGAGGAGATTAAGGGGGATATGATCACTATGTATAAATATATAAGGGGTCCATATAATGAAATTGGTGTTGAGTTATTTTACAGTCTAGAGGAAAAGAGATTTCATCTCCAAATATGGAAAGGTTTCTTCACAGTAAGAGCTGTGGAAATGTGAAGTAGACTCCCTCCAGAGGTGGTTCTGGCCAGCTTAGTATATTGCTTTAAGAAAGGCCTGCATTCTTTTCTAAATGTTTATAATATAACTGTGTACTAACATTTATAGGTTAAGCTGATCCAGGGAAAATCCGATTGCCTCTCTGGGATCAGGAAGGAATTTTTTCCCCTGCTGTAGCAAATTGGATCCTGCTTTTTTGGGTTTTTTTCCACCTTCCTCTGGATCAACTATGGGTATAGGATTGGGTATAGGGGATTGTATGATATTTTTTATTTTATTTATTTATTTATTTATTTATTTATTATGGTTGAACTATATGGACTTGTGTCTTTTTTTCAACCCGACTAACTATGTAACTATGTAACAATCTATGGCCAGCTTTACACAATTAAAGGTACTTCAAAGGAGCCTGACACTTCCCTCTTCAGCTTCAGCTTTGGCCATACATCCAACCATAGCAGCTACTTGGCAAATCTGTATCAAGCTGTTCTATAACCATAGTACCTCTCTTCCTCATCCCTCTATTCCCATTATTGGGAAATCCCAACTTCCCACCTGGCCAGGAGGATGCATCCTTTTGACACACTTTGTCACCGAAATAGACATGAGGCCCTTCTTTACTTATCTGAAAGGTATATGGCTTATGCCATCTCAAATGTCCTGCAACTTACTGTTTACTTGTTTACTTACCTGAGGCTAGCGAGGCTAGCCTCCTTGCTAGGAATTTGATGCCATTTCAACATGAATGTCAAAGTTCTGGTCCATTTTTTCAGGTATTATCATGGGCATACCAACTACTCTTGCAAGAAGCTGCACAGAGACCACTGCCTTCTTTGCAACAGTGGAAGAGAAATCTCCAAATTACCTTGCCTCGCTGAATGTTCAAAAATACTTACATTGTCCTACAAATCATCTATATGTAATCTGTATTGGGAATCTGGGTACAAAATTGTTACCAGATGGTATTGTACACCTTCTAAATTACATGTGATCTATCCTTCTACTCCCCAGAGGTGTTGCAGATGCTAGGTGAGATTTGCACTATATTTTTTGATCTTGTCTGGTTTTGAGACCCTTTTGGAATTAGAATCACAATATAATTCAAAAGTTTACTTTGACTCTCCTTCCTATTTCTTCTTACACCATGATGATAATCCTTTGAAACATCTGCAGTGTGTCATTTGATCAGTGCTGCACAAACCTGCATATCTGCACATTGGAAATGAATGAATGGGCTGTCAAAACCGGGCCACACTAGCCGAAAATTTTGCCACAAACGTATGTAATTTGCATAACACACATCACTTATAAGGGAACATTGCTGCCACTGTATAGGCTCTCCAGTTTAAAGTGGGTATATCACTGGAGACACAACAAAGATATGACCTCTCTAGGCAGACAGTCTAGAAAAGAGTCCGTTGACGTTTTTTTTTCAGTTCTGTACAGTCGATATACATGCACTAACAATGCGCTTTTCTCTCATCTCATTATGCAGTGTGGTAACTTGTACACGGTATAAATAGATATAATTGAAAAGTTGGTGATGAAGGATTCTAATTTTAGATTACGTAAAATGAAATATGAATTATTAAGGAGAAGCACAAATGACTGTTCTGTACCTTGCAAAAAATGTTTGAAGAGGATTAACAGTGAAAGATTACCATACTGTTACCTGACAGTGTCATATGATTATGACAGTATTACATTATAGGGCAATGAACGGAACTCCCTTTTTAATATGCATTATAAAGTATTAAGATTTATAATAAGCATGATAAAAAAAATGAATCATACATTTTTTAAGCATTAGAAATAATAATATAAATAGTAAGTTTTATAACACAATAAAAAAATAATGTATACTAGTTTTTATAGTTTTTTTTTTTTTTTTTTTAAGTCAAGAAGCTATGATATAGTAGAACTTGCACAAACCCAACAATGCATCAGCAGAAGTGGCAAGTCAGCCCTTCTTAGCCCTGCTTAACTTAGTGCTTTATTATTTATTTTAAAGTATATGTAAAGCCAAAACTTTTGCTTTAGTTTTGGATAGGGAAGGGTTAAAACCAATGTAATTTTTCATGGCAATAGAAAGTGAGGGAAACTCTGTTAGCGCTTAAAGGTTTCAATATTGGAAATTTGCCTCCTTTCCTGTTCTGGTGACACTGACAACTGTAAAATGTTTGATTTTCCCATTACTTTCTATGCTTGTAACAATGGTCACCAAAAGAAACAGTTTAGATGCACCTCCCCAGAAGAGATGCAGACAGCAATAAAAACCTAATAGATTTTTTTAACACTTCCACTCGCTATCCAAAACTAAAAAAAAAAAAAAGAAGAGTTCTATCAACTCATGTTAAAGCACAGCTCCAATAAAAGGGGACGTTCCACTTGTTTGCACCATTTCCCCCTTTGCTGCCACATTTAGCCATTTTGGGGGGGAGTGGGTACCTGGTTTTGACAGGTACCCACTCCCACTTCGGGCTCAGATCAGCCCCCCTCCATTCCCTGCAGTCTTCTGGGACACATCACAGGTCACAGGAGACTACAGGACCATTCACAAGGATGTGCAGTAGGAAACCGGATGTGAAGCCGTGAGTCTTCACTTCCTGCTACCCTTACTTCAGACACCTGTGCCTGCACCCGAAGCCGACTGAAAAATTGGTTCGGGTGAGGATATTGCTGAATCTAGGGGTAGGTAAGTGTCCTTATACTATAAGTCAGTTATACTTATACTAAAAGTTAGCTGCTGATTTTTCTTTTTTTTTTTTGGGGGGGGGGGGGGGCCTGGAACTTCGCTTTAAGTTATTAGAGTATAACTTTCTAGTGCATCTTTTTCCAAAAATATGAAACACAGGAGAAAATGGCATGTTACAGGCTGCATAAAAAAGGTTTCTGAAATAGTCTGTATGTGCTGAGATATAAAGGTTTAGATATTAAAGATGTTAGCCGATATTTTAACAAGGAAGAACACTGTACCACAATTAAACAGCTAGATTGTATAACTACTTACTGACAAAATCACTTACGATTTCAATCTGAAAGATGAATGTACAAATCAGCTGTGACAATGCAAGGCCCTGCCACTGTGAAAATGTAGGAGAAAATGACATAGTTTTCATATTATAGCTTAATGAGAGGTTCCAGTTTATTGTTTCCAAGCAGAGAAAGCTGTGTTTTGGGCTGTCTCTGGATTCTGTAAACCTGGATTGGAGCCTGGACCTTGAAAGTTCCAGGGTGTTTTGGGTGGGACAGAACCTTCAACCCTGTGTCTGGATTTTACTAAATGCCTGCAACCTGTGTGAGTATACAGGTGTGCAGGATCGTTATATACTCAAGCCTGAGAATAGCTCAGGGCTCCCATTTTGAAGACAGTTCCCATATTGGAGACAGGAGGTCTCAACTAGGGGTCAGAGGTGCCCAGCCAGCAGCCAGGATTCAGGAGGTCTCATCCCAGGAGTCAGGTGGGCTCCTATCGGGGTGTCTGCAACTAAAGCCTGAATGAGACAAATAAACCAGGAAAGCTGGGCAACATCATCAGAGGGACTGATAAGAAAAGCAGCGGTCCTGCCGACAAAGAAGCCATGTAGCTTGGTACTTTCAGTTGGCTTTTCATGTTGATGGTGGAAACCCCTGCATGGACAACTGATTTCTATGTGAACTGTTCTGTTCTGTTTAATAAACGTGGGTGGTCATGTCCTAAAATGTAGGTAGGACTGGCATAACTAATTGGAAAATGCATCTGCCACCTAATCACCCCAATACCACACATCTCAATGGAATCCATAAGGAAGCAAAGTCATAACTCTAAAACTCCATTATTTCCAGTTTCTTCAGTTTATTTTTCTTTTAGTATTTACCTTAAAAGGAGAAAATATGACATGTAGTCTTCTCCCTAAGATATCAGTTCAGGACCCAGGTTTGTATACCCACAGATGAAGTTTTGCAAGCATGTTTACCCTTGCTATATAACTAACAGCTGGTAAAATGGTATCCTTTGGCCAGGTAAATCAAAAGGATACTCTGAAAATTAACACCCTACTCAAAATCACTGGTTTCCAAGGATTTGGTGCAGATGAGGATAGCCACTTTTGTGTAATTGCTCTGTCCTTATGAATTGGTTAAGTTGTTACTTGGATTTAGGTGCTAATAAACAGCCCATTGGATTCTGCAAGGTCCATTACTTACATTACCATAGATTATTGGTTAATTCAACGGGGGGTCCTTGTCATTAGTGTGTGTCCTTCTTTCTTTGGATAATCAGGAACCCTTGTGGTTACATTTAAGTGGAACATGGGAATCTCCCAGAATCCTACGACACAGGTATTACTACAGTAATAAAGTAATACAATACAATTGTGAAGAATCATTGCTCCCCCCAAATGTAATACCTAAAGATTTTTTTTTTTTTTGCAGAAGAGACATAAGCCGCAAAAATGAAAGTGGAAGACCAAGTTGATCTACTACCTTTTTTTAAAAAAATGGTAAGAATTTAAATTTAAATCTATTTTTTTAAAAACGCCTGAGGTTGGTCTTTTTTTTCACTCTACTTGTGCTGTGGTGAACAAAGGTAAATTACATACAAATAATGCCCTTGTATTGTCTGCACCAAGCCTGGTGCCCATCAGCTGGGCTGAAGAACATACAGTTTATCTGTGCAGTGGCTCTGGCTGAGGGGCAAAGAAAATGCAAAAGAAGAATACGTTAAATAAGTGGAATACCATGGAAGATTATAATATTACCAGACTCCACATTATGAGTGAATTTTCATGGCTGCAAATCAGTCCCATGCATGTCAAATCATCTACTACGTGGATATATTCACTAATATCTATTTGTTAGTATTAATACTATCTAAGTTTACTTATGTCAATTGCTTGTCATGGCTATTTACGTTAATAATAATAGATGGTTGTTTTATGACTTTGAAGCAGATAGTCTAGGTGCATTGGTAACATAAGGTCGCATCATTCATTGAATAGAATAAAAAATATAGCTTGAAATGATAATCAGTTGTTGGGCAGAGAATTTATAGCTAGATACACATAGCTGTTCTCTGCTCCTTTCCTCTCCCATGACGTTTTGTGTCAAAGAACAGGCTAGGAAAATGACAGATAACAGAGTAAAACACTATGAAAAAATGTATAGAATTTATAGAAAATAGATATTTGCTATACACACTGAACCTGTCAGCAACCATTATCTTAAAAATGTCAAATTATGACGTATGTTTAGTTCATTTGTGTGACTAATGACAGGATCAGCTCATACTGCTAATGTTCTCCTTAGTTTCCTACTGTCCTGGCCATCCGTCTACTGCTCACCCATAGTTTTTCCAAAAAGCATGACAACAAAGGGACAGAGCAACTGATAGACTTGTGAACAAGCCATCATGTCCCTTGTTTTCCCCAGAAATGCTCTATATAGACCATGTAGATAACAAATTGCCATTTTAGCCTAGTTGGTAGTTGGCTATTCATGTTTTAAGTGGAAGTCCAGCCAAATATTTTATTATTAGCTTGGGATATGATAGAAAAAGAATAGGAACCCCTGAGGGGTTCTTCTCACTTTCTGTCATGGTGACAAGAGCCCAGTACACACAGGTGATGCCAATTTTAATCTTCTTTGATCATTCTTCCAGAAGCGCATTTGTGAGGTCAGGCACTGATGTTGGACGAGAAGGTCTTGCTTGCAGTCTCCGCTCTAATTCATCCCAAAGGTGTTCTATTGGGTTGAGGTCAGGACTTGGTGCAGGCCAGTCAAGTTCTTCCACCCCAAACTCGTTTATCCATGTCTTTATTGACCTTGTTTGTGTACTGGTGCGCAGTCATGTTAGAACAGGAAGGGGCGATCCCCTGTTCTCACAAATTGTCCAAAATGTTTTGGTATGCTGATGCCTTAAGAGTTCCCTTCAGTGGAGGCCAAGCCCAACCCCTGAAAAACAGCCCCATACCATAATTCCCCCTCCACCAAATGATTTGGACCAGTGCACAAAGCAAGGTCCTTAAAGACACGGATGAGTGAGTTTGGGGTGGAGGAACTTGACTGGCCTGCACAAGGTCAAGCCTGACCTCAACCCGATAGAACCCCTTTGGGATGAATTCAAGTGGAGACTGCAATCTTGGAACACCCAATAAGAGGATAATATGCGACCAGTCTAATCTACGTGGCATGTTCACCAATGCCAGGAGCCTGGCGGACAAGATGGGTGAACTAGAGATACTGTTGAACGGGAGGATTTGGATTTTGTGGGAATTTCAGAGACCTGGTTCAACAGCTCTCATGATTGGCTGGCAACCATTCAAGGGTATACCCTTTATCGCAAGGATAGAGAGGGTAAAATAGGGGGAGGGATGTGCCTATATATCAAGAATATGTAATGTACAAGTTAATGTGAGTGATGACATCACTAAGGGAGCTAGAGAGGAGGTGGAATCCTTATAGGTAGAGCTCCAAAGGGATGAAGCTAAGGGGAAAATAATACTGGGAGTATGCTATAGGTCCCCTAACCTGAGGGAGGAAGGGGAAACAGATCTCCTATCACAATTTGGATAAGCAGCAAGGATGGGAAGTGTTATCATAATGGGGGATTTTAATTATCTAGACATAGACTGCGCGGCGGGGAACCACGCATTTATCTAAGGCTCGCCAGTTCCTAAATGTCTTGCAGGACAATTTTATGGGTCAGATGGTAGATACACCAACTAGAAATAAAGCGTTACTGGATCTACTGATTACCAACAATAAAGACCTGATCATGGATGTGGAAATACGGGGCAATTTAGGTAACAGCAATCACAGGTCAATTGGCTTCAGTATAAATCACACAAATAGGAAACATAAGGGGAATACAAAGGCACTGAATTTCAAAAGAGCCAACTTCCCTAGATTACAAACCTTGCTAGAAGGCATAAATTGGGATAAAATCTTAGGAACAAAGAACACGGAGGATTTGCTTTTGCTTTAAGAGCATATTAAATAAGGACATTAGCCAATGCATCCCATTGGGTAATAAATTTAAAAGAGCGAACAAAAGTCCTGGATGGCTTAACTCCAATGTAAAAATGCATATAAAAGCAAAGGATAAAGCCTTCAAAAAATACTAGGTTGAGGGATCAGCATTTAGACTTTATAAAGATTGCAACAAGAATTGTAAGGGGGACGGCTAAGATAGAACATGAAAGACACATAGCGGAGGAGAGCAAAAAAAATCCCAAGAAATTCTTTAAGTATGTAAACAGTCAAAAAGGGAGGACAGACCATATTGGCCCCATAAAGAATGAGGAAGGACATCTGGTTACAAAGGATGGGGAGATGGCGAAGGTATTGAATTTATTCTTCTCCTCAGTCTTCACAAGGGAATTGAGGGGCTTCAGTAACCAAAACTCCCTCATGGTTAACAGAGGACAGAATTAAAATTAGACTTGGGAAACTTAACATTAATAAATCACCGGGACCAGATGGCATGCATCCAAGGGTATTTAGGGAACTCAGTCAAGTAATTGACAGACCATTGTTCCTAATTTTTACTGATAGTCTACTGACTGGAATGGTACCAGCTGATTAGAGAAAAGTCAATGTAACACCAATATTTAAAAAGGGCCAAAAATACATCCCTGGGAATTACAGGCCAGTTAGCCTAACATCAATAGTATGTAAACTCTTGCATGGGATGATAAGGGACTATATACAAGATTTTAGTAATGAGAACGGTATCATTAGCAGTAATCAGCAAGGATTCATGAAGAATCGTTCTTGCCAAACCAATCTATTAACCTTCTATGAGGAGGTGAGTTGCCATCTAGATAAAGGAAGGCCCATAGACGTGGTGTATTTGGATTTTGCAAAAGCATTTGACACAGTTCCCCATAACGTTTACTGTACAAAATAAGGTCCATTGGCGTGCACCATAGGGTGAGTACATGGATTGAAAACTGGCTACAAGGGCGAGTTCAGAGGGTGATGATAAATGGGGAGTACTCAAAATAGTAAGGGGTGGGTAGTGGGGTCCCCCAGGGTTCTGTGCTGGGACCAATCCTGTTTAATTTGTTCATAAATGACCTGGAGGATGGGGCAAACAGTTCAATCTCTGTATTTGCCAATGATACTAAGCTAAGCAGGGCAATAACTTCTCCGCTGGATGTGGAAATGGAAACCTTGCAAAAAGATCTGAACAAATTAATGGGGTGGGCAACTACATGGCAAATGAGGTTCAATTTAAAAAATTGTAAAATAATGCATTTGGGTGGCAAAAATATGATTGCAATCTATACACAGGGGGGAGAACATCTGGGGGGAACTAGGATGGAAAAGGACCTGGGGGTCCTAGTAGATGATAGGCTCAGCAATGGCATGCAATGCCAAGCTGCTGCTAACAAAGCAAACAGAATATTGGCATGCATTAAAAAGGGAATTAATTCCAGAGATAAAACTATAATTCTTCCACTCTACAAGACTCTGGTCCGGCCGCACCTAGCGTATGCTGTCCAGTTCTGGGCACCAATCCTCAGGAAGGATGTACTGGAAATGGAGCGAGTACAAAGAAAGGGCAACAAAGCTAATAAAGGGTCTGGAGGATATTAGTTATGAGGAAAGGTTGTGAGCACTGAACTTATTCTCTCTGGAGAAGATACGCTTGAGAGGGGATATGATTTCAATATACAAATACCATACTGGTGACCCCACAATAGGGATAAAACTTTTTCGAGGAAGGGAGTCTAACAAGACTCGTGGCAACGCATTAAAATTAGAAGAAAAGAGGTTTAACCTTAAACTACGTAGAGGGTTCTTTACTGTAACAGCGGCAAGGATGTGGAATTCCCTTCCACAGGCGGTGGTCTCAGCAGGGGGCATCGATAGTTTCAAGAAACTATTAGATAAGCACCTGAATGACCACAACATACAGGGATATACAAAGTAATACTGACATATAATCACACACATAGGTTGGACTTGATGGACTTGTGTCTTTTTTCGACCTCACCTACTATGTAACTATGCTTGCCACATCTTTTGTGCTGTTGTTAAAATATGTGCATTTTATTATAGTCAATGGTAACATGTTGAGAACACAGTCAATTCTGATTTGAGTCACATGCCTATGATTTCATGTGTTAAGGAGCAAATTGGAAAAAAAGAGGAAAAGGCATTTAAAGTGTGTATAAAATGCATATTGCCTTGCATTAAATTAAACAGCATGTTAAAAATGTTGTAACATAAAGCAAATTTGTTTTTAAACACACTGGTGTGAACGGGCCCTTATGGGCAATACGAGGCAATTTTCTCTCTGCTTTGTCAGTAGAGAATTCCAACCCATTTGATCACTAGCTATTCCATTTCCGGACAGTCAACAGTCTACAGGTGTGCTTATGTATTATACATGGAGTGGTTATTAAATGCATGCCTGAACATGCAAAAATCTTTATCCTTAAATGCTCAGCTTAAATGATGGGAAAAATTGACAGTGTCTTTACCACTGCATAATTTTTAGGTTTTTATGCATACAACAAAACACAATGAAAATGCATACAACAGTAACAAAAAGTTTAGTGAATAATTAACTGCCTACCGTGGGAGCAGATGTTCTTATCCTTTTATCTTAAGGCAGCAAAGTATTTTCTCTTAGCCCTTGTTATATAAGCAACTCTAAATCATCTAATTCACTTCAAATTCAATCTAGTTCAGAGTGAAAAGTTTATAATATCATATTATCACAATGTATAAATCAGTCACAAAACACGGCATAAATCTTCAAAAAGAGGAACCTCATCTCTGTAAATGGATCCACAGACAACAAGCATTACAGAGTGACTCTGTATAAATAGATATCCTGATACACACATTCAGGTTATAAGTCTCAGGTAGATAATCAATATAAAGCAGAGGGTTGTTTCTGGAATTTCAAAATCCACATCAACAAGGACTTCATCCACTGATCAGAAAAGCAAGTTTGGATTGCGAGGTCTTCAAATTTTATAACCGGTAAACCTCAGAATTTGGATACCAGAAGAAAGCAGACAATTATTCCTCATGAACAACTAGAACTATTGCACAGATTAATCAGAAGCGGGATTAATTAAAGTGAGACCTGTACACAAAGGAAATCCAGGTCCAGAAGAATCCAGACTTTCAAATTATACAACCAGAAATCATAGCTCAAAAAATTACAGGCTGTGGAACTGATTTTAAGAACTGTATAGAGGCAAGAACAAGAGACTATAAAACCATATATACATTTAAGGAAAGTCCAATTAAAGTGTAACAGGTAAGATGAAAAATTTTTAATCTCTGCAAAATTGTCCTTAGTAAGGGTAAGTCCAGTCATACACTAGCAGATCTCATTGTATATTTGTCTGGTGGCACCAGGTATTCTGTACTGGAGCAGCTGAGCAATCATCAACTGCACAACAGAAGCCATCTAAGTTACACTCATAAATGAAAAGATCTACTTTTACACTCATTCTGGTTACTTAGTGTTCATTCATTGCCAATTGCATATTGAACTGAATCTGAATACTAGATGATTTTATGAAAGCACATTTCTGGCCAGTTAAAACATGAATGCCCTAACTGGCCAATTTACTTCTTAACCAGCCTTCTGCAATGTTCAAAGTTGGTTCCTAAAAGCAACTCATTTATAAGATTTGAATTTTGATAATCAAAGTACAGATGAATTAGAGAGTGTAACGGCCATGTAAAATTAATTTAAAATCCTTTTGGAGGCTAGCTTTTATGTATTTTTTAATACATAAATTTATTCAGAATTCACTGCATCACAGAGGTACTCAAAGTCCTTTCATTCAGAACTGAACTCTCCAAACCTGTTTTTTAATTGTCCCGGTACAGTACAGTGGTTTCCGATCTGCTGCCCTATGCTTGCCTTTAACTGGCTCTTGGGGCACTACCACCATTAGTACAAGGCATAATTCCTCCCACTGACACCAACAATGAGGCACTATTTTCTCCACTGACAAAAACGGTGGGAAACTATTCCTCCCACTGACACCAAGAATGTGGTATTTTCCCTTCCACTGAGACCAATGATGGGGCATTATTCCCTCCACTGACTCCAACTATGGGTCATTCCATTTTCCCTTCCACTGATATAAACAATTGGACACTATTCCTCCCGTTGACACCAACAATATAATAATCCTACAATAATCCTCCAGCTCACTGACCACAGGCGCTACATAATTTTTTTACTTGCACTCACCACCAGGACTGAGACATTGGGGGAGATTTACTAAAACTGGAGCTCTCAACCTGATGCAGCTGTGCATGGAAGCCAATCAGCTTGTAACTTCAGCTTGTTCAATTAAGCTTTGACATTAAAACATGGAATCTGATTTCTATGGTTTCTATGCAGAGCTGCACCAGATTTTGCACTTTCCAGTTTTAGTAAATCCCCCCCCTCCATTGTCTACCCCCACTGCCACCGGGGCAGTTTCTACTCTTATTGGCCCACAATTTGACTGTATGCAAGACAAGTTCATGGCACACGCCCTTCGGGCAAAAGTGTAGTGCTTTGTCTGCCAACAATCTGATCGTGTGTACGAGGCTTTAGTGGCTGATGCATGGAAAAGCGAACACTCCATACATATGGAATAAAGCTCATCTCTAACTGTGGGAACACAAAATGCAATGCAAACATGCCCTCTAAAGCCTCGTACACACGATCGGATTGTTGGCAGACAAAGCACCAGACTTTTGTCCAAAAGGCGTGTGCCGTGAACTTGTCTTGCATACAAAAGGTACACAATTGTCGGCCAACAAACACGAACGTAGTGATGTACTACGTGGAATTTCAACTCTTGTGCGCTACCCTTTGGGCACCTTGTTGTGTTTGGTAAGCATTGATTCCGAGCATGCGTGTTTGTACTTTGGACTTTTGTGTGATGGACTTGTGTACACACGATAGAAAAATCTGACAACAGACCATTGTCCGCTGAAAATTTACTAGCCTGCCATCCAACATTTGTTGGCGGAAAGTTGGACAACAATTGTCTGATGGAGCGTACTAACGGTAGGATTTTAGGCAGTCTGTCATCACACAATTCCCTGCCGAAAATCCGATCGCATGTCTAAGGCTTTACTCTTTCCTTCTGTCAAAAAAAAAATGGGCTTTAGGTACACTTTAAGAACAGTTGGTGAATGCAAAGCAGAAAAAGTCCTATACTGTACATGCATTAGGAAAGGAGAAAAACAAGAGCGCTATAAAATTTCAAAGTTGCAGCTAGTTTGCTAAAACCTAACAATCAGTCTTATCTAAGATAGATAATATAAGATAAGATTCTGTTATTGGTATCATTCTAACAGTGACACCCAGAACCTTCACCTCACTCATAAACTCAGACAGAACTGAGCTGTCTGAATTGCATTCAATACATACCAGTACATTTACGCCATACAGGAGCCATAACCTTTGCTTTTTTTCACGTGACTTGACAATTTGCTTTAACTTTTTATGTAAACCTGCAAAATTTGATTGCTTATAAAAAGAGTGCAATAGTCCTGTTCAGATTATTCAGTCCTTGGCCTGCAGATATCGTATGTAAATACAGCTACCTTACACAAAAGTCAACATTGTATATCCTGAAAAATGTATATCCAGCTACACATTCACTTTTCTATTGTCTGTGTATGCATTTATATATTTATACCACTAGGTACATAAAGGACACTGTATAGGTCCACAATTCCTATGAAAGTACTTAAAAAATAACACTAATCTTTTAGTAGCCTAACACAATTGGGTTGATTTACTAGGTTGTTCTTATTGCAAGGGAATTTGCCCCAGATCTTAGTAAATGTAGTAAATTTTCGCTTTACAAAGAATACCCAATGTTGTGCAAGGAAAATAAGAATTAACAGCTTGCACATTATTGGATGATAGAAGTCCCCTCATTTACTAAGCTCTGGACAAAATTAGCTTAAAAAGTGAGCAGCCAATTTTTGCTTTATATAAACCTTATGTCATGGAATTTGAATATAATAAAAGCTCAGCTCCATCCAAAACATTTTTTTGTTTGTTTTGTACAGAGGTAGAAGGTTTTTATTGATATAGTTTACTAGTCCCATATATGTTACTGGCTGCAGTGGAGTAGTAAGAAAACAGGATGCTTATCTCCATGGAGTTCCTATACCATTTATTTTCATAAAGTATTCTAAGCCCTGATGAAGAGTGACTGTATTACCCCTGAAACATTTTGGCTGTAATAGGGTGTTATCCTGTTTGTGTTCCCTTTGGGAAGATTTCTCCACTTCCATGTAGGCAGGGTGTCATAGTACCAGGAGGTGATGGGATATTTCTTTTTTGGGGACAGGGCAGCAACAAAAGCACATGTATTGTACAGTACCTCACAAAAGTGAGTACACCCTCACATTTTTGTAAATATTTTATTATATCTTTTCATGTGACAACACTGAAGAAATGACACTTTGCTACAATGTAAAGTAGTGAGTGTTCAGCTTGTATAACAGTGTAAATTTGCTGTCCCCTCAAAATAACTCAACACACAGCCATTAATGTCTAAACCGCTGGCAACAAAAATGAGTACACCCCTAAGTGAAAATGTTCAAATTGGGCCCAAAGTGTCAATATTTTGTGTGGCCACCATTATTTTCCAGCACTGCCTTAACCCTCTTGGGCATGGAGTTCCCCAGAGCTTTACAGGTTGCCACTGGAGTCCTCTTCCTCTCCTTCATGACGACATCACGAAGCTGGCGGATATTAGAGACCTTGTGCTCCTCCATCTTCTGTTTGAGGATGCCCCACAGATGCTCAATAGGGTTTAGGTCTGGAGACATGCTTGGCCAGTCCATCACCTTTACCCTCAACATCTTTAGCAAGGCAGTGATCGTCTTGGAGGTATGTTTGGGGTCGTTTTAATGTTGCAATACTGACCTGCGGCCCAGTCTCCAAAGGGAGGGGTTAATGCTCTGCTTCAGTATGTCACAGTACATGTTGGCATTCATGGTTCCCTCAATGGACTGTAGCTTCCCAGTGCCGCCAGCACTATTGCAGCCCCAGTCCATGACACTCCCACCACCATGCTTGACTGTAGGCAAGACACACTTGTCTTTGTACTCCTCACCTTGTTGCCGCCACACATGCTTGACACCATCTGAACCAAATAAGTTTATCTTGGTCTCATCAGACCACAGGACATGGTTCCAGTAATCTATGTCCTTAGTTTGCTTTTCTTCAGCAAACTGTTTGTGGGCTTTCGTGTGCATCATCTTTAGAAAAAGCTTCCTTCTGGGACAACAGCCATGCAGACCAATTTGATACAGTGTGCGGCGTATGGTCTGAGCACTGACAGACTGACCCCCACCCCTTTAACTTCTGCAGCAATGCTGGCAGCACTCATACGTCTATTTCCCAAAGACAACCTCTGGATATGATGCTGAGCATGTGCACTCAGCTTCTTTGGTCGACCATGGCGAGGCCTGTTCTAAGTAGGGCAACAATTCTTTTTTTTCAGATCCTCAGAGAGTTCTTTGCCTTGAGGTGCCATGTAGAACTTCCAGTGACCAGTATGAGAGAATGAGAGTGATAGCACCAAATTTAACACACCTGCTCCCCATTTACACCCGAGACCTTGTAACACTAACAACACCAGGGAGGGAAAATGGTTAATTGGGCCCAATTTGGACATTTTCACTTAGGGGTGTACTCACATTTGTTGCCAGCGTTTTAAACATTAATTGTGTTATTTTGAGGGGACAGCAAATTTACACTGTTATACAAGCTGTATACTCACTACTTTACATTGTTGCAAAGTGTAATTTCTTCAGTGTTGTGAAAAGAAAAAAAAAATGAAAAGATATAATAAAATATTTACAAAAATGTGAGGGGGTGTACTCACTTTTGTGAGATACTGTATGTATGCATGCATGTTTTTATTGTTCCCTGTGTTCCTGTCCTAGTAACAGTAGTCTACTATTAAAGTGACGCTAAATTATATCCTTATTCTCCAAAAATAGTCCATACACATCCAATACTTTATTGCTTTAAGTACTTTCGAATAACATTTTTCAAGTCATGGAATGTACTGATGAAACCTTTCGTACGAATGTTCATTCAAAAATCTGCTTGTGTGTCAATGATGCAAATCTAGTGATCTAGTATCAATGATGCAATTCACCTTCTGTACTATTGCCATACCTGAAAAATTGAATTAACATATAAAGTTAAAAAATAATAACACTAAGAAGCCAGTGGGCAACAATTTGTCTTTTTTAATTCTTTTCCAGTTGCTGAATATGGGTGACATTGGGGTCGATGACATTTCCACAGTCAAACCCACATCCTCAGAACCAGATGAAAAGTTTGAGAAAAGCAGTATTGATCATATTCCAACCAAAGCAAAACCCCACCGTTTGCGGAAGAAAGGGGGGCGACTCTTCTCAGGACTTCTAGGACTGAACGTGTTGCTCCTTACCTGTGTTCTTGTTAGTAGCGCTGCCTTCAGTGATGTAGCAGTGGTTGAGCGGGAGGTGCTCTCTTTGCTTTGTGTCCTTATGGGTCTTACTGCCTGCTGGATGATTGTGTATCTTACTTGGACAGCGAGGAAGAAGAACTACAGAAACCTGAAGGACTCACACGCTGGTCCCATCTGGCTACGAGGTAAGAAGTAAAGTATTTATCAGGGTTTGTTTTCAACGATAAAGAGAACATGAGGTCTAGTTTTGTCATATATGTCAGCTAAGCCTAAGAAAACCTGATAGGTAAAGTATATTATGAGAACCAATATGTACAATCATATCAATTAATATAGGAGAGGCATATATCCTTGTAGACATGATAGTTTGAGATATTTGGTGCCCTTATTGAGAGTTGGATGTGTGTTCCTTTTGGAGGACCAAACCACTACGATTTGTGTCATTAATGCTGTTAGAATGTATTGTAGTGCTGGGAGGCCAACTTATCTTACCTTTGACCCAAGATACACTTTTCCAACTTTTTCAGCTTTCAGTTAGCAATAGTAAAAGTGGTTTTTGAGGTGGTTATAGTTCTCTGTGTATTGAGCAACAGGTTAAAAGGGTAGCCAAGGTAGGAAAAGGAAAGAAAAAGATGTAGGTAAGCAAGGCATTGGTAGGGATGCCAAGTGTAAGGGGGATGAGACCAGGGAGTGAATCCTTGCCAAACATGTAGTACCATAGGGACCAGTCATAGGGACAATCCACTTCAAAGCACCAATGGAGACCAATTAAAGTCTTTAGGGAGGTAGTGTCCTACCCATGGGTACCAGATTGGCTCAAATTTATGTACTGTGTGGCCATTTTTTTATGGATCAAGAAAGCCAGGAAATGAGGTGGGATCTATCCAACTTGCTGCAGCTAAAAATGTACACTATGAAAAGCTCTCAGAAAGCCTGTACAACTGTGCAAGAATGAAGATAAGGCCGGAATTCAGCTTGAATTTTAATAGTTAAAAAGTGGCAAAAAGTTCAAGTGGCAATAGTTTAAAAGTGGCACATAAATCCCAAGTGAAGCAATTGACACGTATTAGCATAAGTGAACAAGGTATAACATCACATAACCCAACCATCAGATCAAAAACCAAACTTAGCCTTGGTGCCCACGAAGGAATTGTATGAGCAAAATATTCACATCAATCATCCAAACAGAGGAAAAAGTATACAGAATCCAAGCATTGCCTACAGCGATAGTTCTCAACCTCAGTCCTTAAGTACCCTCAACAGGCCATGTTTGCAGGTTTTCCTTTATCTTGCACAGGTGTTTTAAAGAGTCAAAGGCTTGGTATTTTGGACAGCTATATTATCTAAGAGAAACCCCCAAAATATGGCCTGTTCAGGGTACGTGAGGACTGAGGTTGAGAACCACTGGCCTACAGTACTGCAACTGATGTCTACTTACACAACATTCACCTGTCATCAACTGTGAGAGATCCTCAAGGAATGTGACTGGTGTGCATCTGTATGAGTCTGTACTCCAACCTCCGGTCCCTTTTCTGAAAGCCTACTAGTGGGATCTATGTGGTCTCTTTGAAAATATAGACAGCATTGTTTCCTGCTTATGCTTCACCACAGCTGCAACCTCCTTCCATGCTAGTCCCAGTTCTTAAGCAACAGGGTAGTCAACAGGTCACTCCCGATGAAGGGAGAAGATTGAAGGTTACACTATTAGGCAGGAAACTTCAGATGTAAGTATCCCTTCCTATGTTGTACCGCTACCGTACCATTCAACCATACTCATACCAGTTGCCAGGCCACTGGGCACTCCAGATACCTTCAGCCAAAAGAACCAATTTCCAGTCAGCTGTGTCAGATGCTGATCAGTGATTACATATCATAGATCCCCCAAACAAAATGATTGTGCACTAATAACTAATACTCAACAATTTTACCCCTGGGTCACAAAAACAAAATAGATGTATATTCCAAAAAGTCACATGTAAGTTACTGCTGGCACCTTAAAGAACAAAATAATAGTAGGGTGACGCTATAACATTTAAAACCCATTCCAAAAATTATCACAACAATTAAACAACTCAAAAGCATTCATAAAAAAATAAAATAAAATGTAATCCAACTTAAAAAACACCCAGTGACTACTACAAAGTGTCCAAATTATATAATCTTTATATATAAATATGCGTATTCCTTTTTATTGCAATGAACCTTCACAAAACACCACGTGCTCAGAGGCACCAGCTCCCCGTAGGACAACCACTCACCGGGTATAATTGCCTCGGTATAATTAAGATAATATAATCGTGACACGTTTTTGACCATAGTCTATCCTATTTGTCAGTGCAGATCTTATCTAAAGTATTCTGAATCATATCTCCTATCACAGCAGCTATTTGCCTGCTTTTAAATTGTAAATATATTTAAAACGTCATTAATGCTTTATCAGATGTATAATGTTTGTATGGTTGCTACTATTCCCTTGTGTTGCTATGGAGGTGTTTTATGGGCACTAATAATTTTGGTCTTTATAATGATAAGATGCGTTACATCATTGAGATAACATGCTGATAAGTTTTGTGGATATTATATCTCAACCTTCAAAATAAATATCTAGATAAGTATTAATGTATATTAAATATTTAATTTGAATGATTTGTATTTTATATCCAGACTGAGTTCCAGGCTGCTTTCCACACAGTTTCTGAGCAATCTTTAGCTGCTTAAAGAAGAACTATCATTCATTTTTTAGGTATTTATTTAATAAAGCACTTGGCCCCATTTCTGATCGGTGGCCCCAATTAAATACAAGCAGTAGCAGTGTAGGTTTATTAACAAACAAAATCATGTCTGTACATTCGATAATCCCAAACTGACAATGAGAAAATACTTTAAAATTTAGTTTGCTTTCATTAGATTTTGGTATGAATGGAATTTCCAAGCAAAAATGACATCAACCAATAGAAATTCATTCAATTGAGAAAAATATTCCATCCTTCTTCTTTTAATTTTCTACTCACTACGGTTGAAAATGAACTTTGATTTGATACCACTAACCATTAGAAAATCAAACAAAATGTTTTAAAAACAACAGTTTCAAATCAAATTTCACTAGTTTATGGCTAGCTTTAGTATCAGGACTGGATGGAAAGAAATACAGATCCTTTGGAAAGTAAAACAGCTTCCACTTCATCTTTTTCTTTAGTTGTTTGCCTGGGTTTAAGCTTTATTGCTGAAGGTCAAATTTACATACACAAATGACACAGTCAGGTGACTTAGATCTTCCCCTTATTTCCTCCCCTGCTTACTCTCTTCAGACAGGCACCCGGAGTCTGAAGGCAAACAGCTTCTGCTGTGCTGTCTCTTTAAAAAATGTTCAGTGGCACTAGAGCAATTGGTGCACTCAGTAATATAAATTATTATGTAAAACAGGGATTTACTGTATGTAAGAAAAAAAGATATAAAACTTTATTTTAAAAAAGGTAAAAAATGAAATATATCTGAATCAAAACCATTAACATTTCCCTAGATGGCGAATACCTCCAAGATGTCAGGACAGAAAATAAAGCAAAAGCAATCGGCACAACCTCCCTCTGTGCTTCTAAATAAAAAAGGACCAAAGATTGCTGCTCCCACAATAAAGTGATTTCACCACACTTTTCAAAAAATTAAATGAATCTAAAAGTAAAATGGTTGCCAGTGAGAACCAATCAGACTTCACCTTTTAAAAAAAAATAATAATAATTGTGATAGGTTACTAATGCTATTGGTATTCTGATTACAATTATTGTAATAGTGCTCTATCCATCCAATAGACCTCTATCCCTCATCCATTTGCAGTTAGCAGTACCGGCTGGTGTCAGTGTCTAGAGGGTGCAGCGACTTCCCCTGCTTTGTTACATGACAGTGCTCTGACTTAGCGCTTGGCCACTAGAACCATGCACAGTCGCATGGTGGGAGGTCACATGCTCCCCCATATTTGGAAGCACTGGCTAGTTTGCACAGGGGTGAGGTAGAGAAGGGAGCAGCAGGAAAGAACTGACGAGGTGAGGGGGGGTTTAAACAGACATTGTCACTGTTCCCTGAATGTTCATAGTAGAGGGTAACTGTCCATAGTATAAGAAGATGTGAAGAAGGTGATACTAACAGGCCAGCCCTTTAAAAATGCCACCAATAATGAGTCACTCTTTGAACTCCTTTGAGGTTAAACTATTGGGCTGTGTTAACAAAAAATTTTTTTCAGCAACGCAGTTACAAATAGCCTGGTAAAATGTGAAAGGAAGCCAAGGGTTGCATCTGTTGCCCAGAAGTAGATACATTTTAAATTATATATAGAAAATATAAATAAAATAAGTAAGAATAAAATGGAAGTTTTTTGCTTTAATCATAATACATAAAATTAAATTAAAAACACTATGCTTTCTCTTTAAACACAATACTACACAATATACACAATAAATGTAGATGTTGCAAATTTTGTCCGATTGAAAAAAAAAAAAGTCTAAAATGCCCAATAATGGTATCTTTTTTTTTTTTCATTAGTGGGTCTGGCTGCCTTTGGAGTCTGCTCTTTGGTTCTGGTTGTGCTAAAGATTGGTAAATCCGCCAATTTGTTACACTGTGAATCTCCAATCAAAATTGTTCACCCAGTCTTCCAGGGAGTGTTTCTTGTCTTACAGGTCAGATATAGGACCTAAATCCTTTCTACTAACTGATATACTGTATAATTTGATATTATGTTATGTAACCAATGCAATTTTAGCTAACATGTACAACATTTGGATTACATTTCAGTGACTAGCTTAATTTGGTGAGGAGAGTGGGGCATGGGGGGAGAGTTTCCATTGTATAAAAATTTTACAGAGGGTGCCATACAGTGTAACTTCTGGAGTGCCTCACACACATATACTGCGTCAAGGCAGCCCTTCAGCGTGAAATCACATACTCGTATGTCTTTTTTTTTTTTTTGGGTGAGGGGCGCGCGTGCATGCCATCAGGGACCCGCTCCCACTGTGATTGGACACAGTGACCCGATGTCTGCCGGGACCCGCCGATCATTCCCAAGGCAGACAGAACGGCGGTCTGTCTGTGTAAACAAGGCAGACCACCATTCTGTCAGAGGGGAAGATGGAGATCCTGTGTTTCTGCTAAGCAGGAAAACAAATCTCTGTCTTCCCTCAGTCAAAGCATCCCCCACACAGTTAGCAAGCACTCTTAGGAAACACATTTAACCCTTTGATCACCCCTGATGTTAACCCCTTCCCTGCCAGTGCCATTAGTGCAGTGACAGTGCATTTTTTTAGCACTGATCACTGTATTGATGTCACTGGTCCCTAAAAAGTGTCCCTTAATGTCAGATTTGTCCCCCGCAATGTCGCAGTCCCGCTAAAAATCGCTGATCGACGCTATTACTAGTAAGAAAAAATGTAAAAATTAAAATTCCATAAATCTATCCCATAGTTTGTAGACACTATAACTTTTGCGCAAACCAATCAATATACGCTTATTGGAATTTTTTTAACCAAAAATATGTAGCAGAATACATATTGGCCTAAACTGAAAGAAATTCGATTTTTTTACATTTTTTTATTGGATGTGTTTTATAGCAAAAAGTAAAAAATATTGTTTTTTTTTTCCAAAATTGACAGAGATCGCAAGGAGAGCTGTCTTGCCACCATATATATACATTATACAGTCAGCAAGCGGTTCTGATTTAAAAACCTCTAGGTTACATGATCTGTTAAAATTACAAGGTTGTTTGATGCTGGGGGTCTGCTTTTTTTTAGTTTTGTGATCCTCTGTAGTTTTGTTAAATCTATGTTAAGACTTCAGTTAAAATGAGCCTAGAGTCTATAAACAAAGTCATGTGCCATTCAGCACTGTCATGATCTTCACAGGACTTTGTTTATATTACAAATGGTTGGGGTTAGCTTTAGGCTTCATTCTCCTGGAAGTAAAGATCAGGTATTTGCTTTACATTACCACTTGCCGACCGCTGCACGCCGATATACGTCGGCACAATGGCAGCAGTGGGCAAATGGGCATACCTGTACGTCCCCTTTAAGAGCCGGGGATAGCAGGCGCGCGCCTGCCACGTACAGCATGACCGTGAAGCTCATCCCCCCCACAGTTAGAATCACTCCCTAGGACACACTTAACCCCTTCATCGGCCCCTAGTGGTTAACCCCTTCCCTGCCAGTATCATTTACATTTTAATCAGTGCATTTTTATAGCACTGATCGCTGTATAAATGACAATGGCCCCAAAATAGTGTCATAAGTGTCCGATGTGTCCGCCATAATGTCTCAGTCCCGATAAAAATTGCAGATCACCACCATTATTAATAAAAAAAAAAATTAAGAATAAAAATGCCATAAAACTATCCCCTATTTTGTAGACGCTACAACTTTTGCGCAAACCAATCAATATACGATCTTTTTTTTTTTTACCAAAAATATGTAGAAGAATACATATTGGCCTAAACTGAGGAAAAAAATAGTTTTTTTATATATTTTTGGGGGATATTTACTATAGCAAAAGTAAAAAATAATGCATTTTTTTCAAAATTGTCGCACTTTTTTGTTTATAGCGCAAAAAAAAAAAAAAAACGCAGAGGTGATCAAATACCATCAAAAGAAAGCTCTATTTGTGAGGAAAAAAAGGACGTCAATTTGTTTAAGTGCAACGTCGCACGACCACGCAATTGTCAGTTAAAGCGACGCAGTGCCGAATGGCAAAAAGTGCTCTGGTCAGGAAGGGGGTAACATCTTCCGGGGCTGAGGCGGTTAATAATCCTTTTTTTTTTTAAATGATTTGCAAAGCCAATGCCTGTTCTGTAATATTAAAGCAAACTGTCCAGTACACACATTAAATTTAGAATGTGTTCATAACACTTTACTTTGTGTTGTTTTACATCATGTCATCATTTCTCAGGGTTGGACCTGGCAATGCTCCCCAAACCCCTTAAAGTGAAACTAATGGAGGTTTTTTCTTATTTGGGAAAGGGAGGGTTTTTTGCCATCAGTGTCCCATGAGGGAGATTTCACTTTATTTCCTGATCCATTCCCTCTATCAAAACAGGAAGTGAGAGGAATCCCTCCAAAGTGAGGTGTAGAGAACAGCTCCAAGTTGCCATGATGTATTGAATTTTACAGAGAATTACATTAGCTGCAGATTGAGAAGAAAAGCTAATTGTTAATAACAATTCATTTACAATATGGCTTGTCTAGCAATTGTATATGATATATTATTATTTTTTTTTTTACGTTATATATTTTTTCCCACAAACGCGGAGAAACCTTTTAAGTGCAAGCGAAAGCACACCACTCCCTTCTAACTCAAACTCTTCCTCATTCTTTTTAAAGCATATCCTCATTTGGTGGGATTTTTTAGGCAATCAAATATTACTTAACCACTTTAGCCCCGGAAGAATTTACTCCCTTCCTGACCAGAGTACTTTTTGCGATTCGGCACTACATCGCTTTAAATGACAATTGCGCGATCGTGCGACGTGACTCTCAAACAAAATTGATGTCCTTTTTTTCCCACAAATAGAACTTTGTTTTGGTGGTATTTGATCACCTCTGGGGTTTTTATTTTTTGGGACCATTGTCATTTATACAGCAATCAGAGCTAAACAAATGCACTGATTCCTGTGTAAATGACACTGGCAGTGAAGGGGTAACCATTAGGTGGCAGTGTAGGGGTTAAGTGTGTCCTAGGGGCGTGTTTCTAACTGTGGGGGGCATGGCTATGTGTGACACGTCACTGATCTCTGCTCCGATGACAGGGAGCAGAGATCAGTGACACTGTCACTAGGCAGAACGAGGAGATGCTTTTTTACAATAGCATCTCCCCAATCTTCCTCCCTGTGAGGCGAAGGCGGATATCCCCGTGGCGATCGAGTCCGCGGGACCCGCAACCCAACTCACGGAGCATGCCACAGGCACGCGCGCCGCTGGCCGCCTCTTAGGAAAAAGAACGTTGTACAATCTTCATAACACAAAAAGTCCAACATTGTATACCCCCCACTCTACTGAATCCATCCTTCCACCATCATCGGGGTGGAATTCCAGCAAGTAGTTGGGGGATACCACTCTATGTATTCCTTCTATTTTTCAAGCACCTTTGATATATGCCATATAGACTACTGTATGTTGGACTTTATGTGTTGTGAAGATTGTACAATGTTCTTTTTACAATTTTAATGAATACAAATTTTCAATAAAATTATAGTTTTTAAGTACAGTAAAACCTTGGATTGCGAGCATAATTCGTTCCAGAAACATCCTTGTAATCTAAAGCACTTGTATATCAAATGAATTTCCCCCATAAGAAGTAATGGAAACTCCAATGATTCATTCCACAACCATTTATTCATAAGTCCTTCAGTTTATAGTCCATTAAACAAGATTACAGCAATGTGATAGGTTGGGTACCCAAAAAATGTTCATCCACAAATGGAATCCTCCACAAGGGGATAAGAAGGAAAATTCAGCAGGAGCTACAGAGTATAAAAAAGAAGAGAGGTGTCTCTAAGTGTAGCCATATGGTTACATTTAATGAAGGTACAACATTTAGCAACTCACATGGTTGATAATTAAAAGAGGCACATCTAAGTATGCAGGCATGCAGGGTGAAGCTGTCTACATAGACCATCCTCCACATCGCCGGCTCTCACCGCTGTCAGTCTGCAATCATGACTGGGAAGACTACCCTGCAGTAGAGCGATCTGAAATTGAGGCTTGAAGCGTTCATAGAGCGCAGCATGGAAGGGAAGACGTCAGTGGCGGTGAGAAGGATGGTCTATGTGGACAGCTTTACCCCGGATGCCTGCATACTTAGATGTGCCTATTTTAATCATCAACCACATGAGTTGCTAAGGGTCGGTTCACACTGGGGCGACTTGGGATCCGACTTGTACGCCCTCAAGTCGCCCCAAGTCGCCCCAAGTCGCTTTGCATTTAGATTATCATGGTAGGCAATGGGAGCGTCTTAATTGACACTACTGAAGTCGCTCCGACTTCAGAAAAGGTTCCTGTACTACTTCTATCCGACTTGTAGGCGACTTGTACCCATTCAACTCAATGTAAGTCGCCTGCAAGTCGGATCTCTCAAGCGACTTTGCAGAGAAAACCCCTCCCTCCCCCCTCCCTCCCAGAGAGGTGATTGGCCACAGGCGAAGTCGCCTGTCATGGAGGCGACTTCAAGTCGCCTCGTAATTTGCCGAAGTCGCGCTGAAGTCGCGCTAAAGTCGCGCTGAAGCCGCGTTGAAGTCGCGGTACAAAGTCGCGCTAAAGTCGTGTTGCCCATGTGTGAACCGACCCTTAATGTTGTACCTTCATTAAATGTAGTCATATTGCTACACTTAGAGGCGCCTCTCTTCTCTTTTATACTCAGTTGTGACATGACGCTATTGTATATCAAGACATTGTTTGTATATCAAGTCAAAATTTATTTAAAAGTGTTGCTTGTCTTGCAAAACGCTCTCAAACCAAGGTTTTACTGTAATGTGTTTGATTGCCTAAAAAATCCCACCAAATGAGAATATGCTTTAAAACAATGTAATTGGGATGATGGCAATTACAGCCACAATCACTTGAGTTTCTTTATTTTACTCTTCCTCGTTCTAACCTAAATGAAAAAAGGTTTTGATCACAACCCTACTTTCAAATGTAGCCAGAACTTTTTTTCAAGTTTTGGGTATCATAGGGAAAGATTAAAGTGAAACTATACTTTATCTGAGCACCACAAAGCAAAAAAGCTATTTAATTCATTTTTATTATTAAAAGCAAACTAACTAATTTGCCCATGTCTTCATGCTTTATTTTGTTGAGAAATCCCTTTGAAAAACACCCCTTAGCATTTCTGACCATGGCCATCTTGAGTAAGGGCTGATGATCATTTAGGCATTTACTTCCTGGAATCCACTTGCCTTTAGCATCATATGGCACGGCATGGAAACAAGGAAGTAACTAAACAAATGTAAAAAAAAAAAAAGAGTTTAAGCAAATGTGATATACTTTCCTATCCATTTACTAATGATAGCAACACGAGGCTTAACCGCTTCAGCCCCGGAAGATTTTACCCCCTTCCAGACCAGAGCACTTTTTGCGATTTGGCACTGCGTTGCTTAAAGAGACAATTGCGCAGTCGTGCGACGTTGCACCCAAACAAAATTGACGTCCTTTTTTTTCCACAAATAGGACTTTCTTTTGGTGGTATTTGATCACCTCTGCGGTTTTTATTTGTTGCGCTATAAACAAAAAAAGAGCGGCAATTTTGAAAAAAAAGCAATATTTGTTACTTTTTGCTATAATAAATATCCCCCAAAAAATATATAAAAAAACACATTTTTTCCTCAGTTTAGGCCGATATGTATTCTTCTACATATTTTTGGTAAAAAAAAATGCAATAAGCTTATATTGATTGGTTTGCTCAAAAGTTACAGTGTCTACAAAATAGGGAATAGATTTATGGCATTTTTATTATTATTTTTTTTTTAATTAGTAATGGTGGCGATCTGCGATTTTTATCAGGACTGCAACATTATGGCGGACACATCGGACACTTTTGACACTATTTTGGGACCATTCTCTCAGTCCTGAGCTGGGTGCTGGAGCGAACAGTCACATTATTCCCACAGGGTCCTTTCCTGCTTTTCGGTACCAGTGGGTCCTCTGGCTTCCCCTCCTCCGGGTTGGTGTTGTGTGGGCGTGGGGGAGCTGGACCAGTACAGTCGGGCCAGGCATTTTCCTGTTCTTGAGGTATGCCTGCATATTGAACTCTGTGGCTCAAGCAATTTGGAAACAACTCCTCTTGGCACCTCTATGTTTTTAAACAATTGTGACTTCCAGTCTATAATACTGAGTTTCTTGTTTAAACTATACCCCTGAAGGAGGATTACATTTTCCCTCCGAAACGCGTTGGGTACAGGAAACACTAGTCCGTTATATGTATTCTGATTTGTATGACAACACTAGAATGTTGATTCTCAACATGTTTTTTATTAAATGTTGTGTATTTTTCATATTTCAATAAATACTTTTCATATTAGAATATACCTTTTTACCATTTTGTGTCTTAAAAGTCCGCCACCTGGGGATCTTTTTTCATTTCTTGTAAACACTGGATGTGGCACAACTATATGCCTAATTGTAAACCGACTCACCCTCGCTATTTTGGGACCATTGTCATTTATACAGCGATCAGTGCTATACAAATGCACTGTCATGTCACTAGGCAGAACGGGGAAATGCCTTGTTTACATAGGCATCTCCCCGTTCTGCGGCTCCGTGACACGATCGCCGTGAGACCGGCGGACATCGAGTGCACAGGTCCCATGAGCACGGACACGCTGTACACGGCGGGCGCGCCTGCCATCCCTGCCAATTAAAGGGGACATACAGGTACGCCCATTTGCCTACCGCTGCCATTGTGCCGACGTATATTGGCGTGCAGCGGTTGGCAAGTGGTTAAAGAGGAATTGAACTCTGCTCGTATCATTATAATAAAAAACAATAATATAATAAAATATAATGAAAACATCTTTGCCATTCTGAAGCTTCCCTCCAACCACTTTGCATATTATTTTATATATATACTGTGATTCTGTACTTGCCAAATATGCTGCAGAAATCTCCCTCCACTGAGTCTGGCTGCATCCATTTTAACTGTGGGCAGCTGAAGCTGCTGCCTGTTCACTTTCTGGGTTTACACAGACACACAAAGGCACACCTCCAGCTCTGTAGCTCTCATTGGCCCTCTTATGACTCATCCCCCTCCCTTCCTGGCAAATTCTCACAAGAGTGAGAGAGCTGTGCATGATGTCATAAGCCTAGGCTTTTTTCCAGACACGAAACAGGAAGTGGGCTGTAGAAGGTATTTATTGGCAGAAAAAAATGTTTTACTATCCAAAGATGGAAAGATGAAAAAATGACTGAAGATCCGCTTTAAAAATATTTGAATGAGAGAGTGAAGTTCTGCTTTAATGCTCTTTTCAGTTTATTGAATTAAAGTGAATTTATTTATTTTTGCTGTTGAAGTGCCTTTCTGGAGATTTCTCTTGTCTTCCTGCCCTGCATGTGTAACAGGAGTGGAAAAGATTACAAAATTGTCCTCATTCAAAGATTTAACCTCTTGTTCTGGTGACAATATTTCTGATGAAATATTGGATTTCTCAATCCTTTCTATTCTAATTACAGTGGTCGCAGGACAAAAAGAGAGAGAACCTACACAGAAGAGACAGCAAAAAAAAATCTTCTCTTTTCTCTGATTGGCTGTCGCAGTGGTCACATGGTTGGCAAACAGTCTTGCTGGTTCTCAATCATTACTAGAGATCGACAGCTCAGTCACTGTGCTTTAGTTTTCTCCAATTACGGGCCCAGTGATTCCTTGTGCTCTGGCTAACAGGAATACACACCTCTGCAGATCTTATGATCGTATGGACCATGAATATCTGCTAATGCTAATATGTATACTTTTTATCTCCATTTACAGACATACTTTCTCTGGGTATACAGTAAAGACTGTGTTCAGGTCCACATGAATTTCACCAGGTAAGACAAGGATAAGGACAAGAATATTTGGTGCTTTTTTTTTTATTTTAATAGCCTTTATAAAGTTTAAATCAAGAAATATACAGAAACACAATACCAGGTATAGAACATCCCTAGCTGGTATGTCCAAAGAACATCAGGTCTGTCATTTATTTGTAGTTACATAGTCTGACAAAAGACAAAAAGTCCATCTAGTTCAACCAACAGAAAAATACCTAAATTGAAATCCTCCATGCACACAATCCCATACCCAGAGTTTATTCATAGGAAGAAAAAAAAAAAAAAAAACGCTATGAAGCATGCTCCAATTTGCTCCAGCATTGGAAAAATAATTTCCCGATCCCCAAGGTGCCAATCAGATATTCCCAGGATCAACAATCCCTGGTGTTACTACCTATATAAATATAAATGTTAGTATCCAATTATATTTTGTGTATTTATGAATACATCCAACAAGGCCCACAGTCATTTCCACATGGCTCTAGCTTGTATGGCATATGATCTTATTTAGGTAATACTTCAATGTATAATATTATCTGAAGATAGTTTTAGG
The DNA here is from genome assembly GCF_042186555.1 of Aquarana catesbeiana. Taxonomy (NCBI): domain Eukaryota; kingdom Metazoa; phylum Chordata; class Amphibia; order Anura; family Ranidae; genus Aquarana; species Aquarana catesbeiana. The sequence goes on along the minus strand of NC_133335.1, from coordinate 79,752,021 downwards.
CTCCATGCACACTAGTGTTTTTGTAAGCTCCTAGAAGCTGTTATTGGCCTTTTTTTCTGCTCCTAGAAGCTAAATAGTGTTATCCTATGTGTCCATACACACTACTTTAGGTTATCAGCATTATCAGCATTTTTGAGCTTCAGCATCTAAGAGCAGAAAAAAAAGTTTTTGGGGAGCAGAAAAAAATGCTGAATGCTCCTAATTGCTTCTAAATGCTACTAAAATGCTCTTAACAGCTTTTTTGAGCTTTTTTTTTCTTCATGTACTGAAAAACGCTAATAAAATGCTAATTGGTAAGATTTTTTCCTGACGTCAATACATGGCAGCATACATATGATATAGCTGCGCCCCTATATCAACCCATGGGACCTGTTTAGCTCTATAAAAGTCTTACTGAGAGCTACCTCCCCCAATCTGGTTTTAGATTGTGTGGCAATCGCTGAACAATGCGCATTAGGTGCCCCAAATGCGATACGGTTCTGCTGTGATTGTCATGTGGCATACCTACCGGAAAATTTAAAGGAAAGGATGGCTCGTTCAGAACCATCTCCGCCGGGATAGTCAAAACTATTCACCGGGCATATAGAGCAGCCAGGAAGGATCCTCCAGAGGTGGTTAGAGATCACTCAACCAAGTCAAAGTCTTCTTCTTGGGTGGCACGGGCAAGAGTGTCTCTGGAGACAGTCTGCAAAGCAGCTAGCTGGTCATCACATCATATGTTCTTAAAACACTACAGGGTGCATCCAGCAGCTCCTATTACAGTAGAGTTTGGGAGGAAAACTATCCAAGCTTCTATGTCTATTGTTAAATAAAGACTAAGTTTGCATCATTAAACCCTCCCTCTCAAAATCTCATTATTTATCATATGTATGCAGAAATGTTGGCGTCAGGAAAATTGAAAATTGTATCAAATACTGCAATTTTCCATTCCTGACGCCAAACCATGGCAGCATACGAACCCTCCCTCTGATCTTTGTGCTTTATATGCAGAATGGGGGAGGTAGCTCTCAGTCAGACTTTTATAGAGTTAAACAGGTCCTGCGGGTGGACATAGGGGCGGAGCTTTATCATATGTATGCTGCCATGTATTGGGAAGGAAAGGAAAATTACGGTAAGTATTTGATACAATTTTCCATTATATTGCTTCTTCTTGGATCAGAAAGTGGTGGCAAACCACACAAACTACAACAATCTTTTTTTTTTTATTATTCAAGATGGGAAAGATCTAGAATTTCATTCAGGTTATTACTGCTTTTTGTGCCTTCCTAACCCAGCGGCACCATTTACCCTTCATTTTTTGTCCTGGTGTCTCAGGTGAAATTTCCTCAACTGGCTGACAGACAGCAATAATAAACCCTGACAGGACTATCAAATTCTCTATATGGAACTAAGAATAATCATGAAGACTTTTGTCAGGCTTTGAGCATTTTTAAAAAAGCACCTTTTTTTTGGATCTTATTGTTTTTCTTTTATGAATTCTTGTGTTTTAGGTGTGGCCTTATGCTGACTCTAATCACCAACCTCTCAATATGGACGGCAGCTGTGACTGATGAATCTCTTCATCAGACTCCAAGTGTAGGCGATTCCACAGGTGGCCATAGATGGATGAGAGGTAAGATAGTGTAAAAAGAGCAAATATTACTCAGATAGGTGGAAAGTATAAATATCTTGAGCTAAGGTACTGACTCAAATACACAAGCATTGGATGAAGAAGCACGTTCAGTACTTGAGTGTTTTTGAGGGCCCATTCCAGCCAATTGGTAAACTTTCCTAATGGGAGGCTCCATTGCAGTCAAGAGTATGACTAACATTTCTGTCAAACAATTCAGTAAGAACTCACAGGCACAGGTTTAATAAAAGCCTGCTTTTTTGTAAATGAACCAAATGCCAAAGTGTCATGGATGGGGTTTCAAGGGTTACAGTGATGGGGGAGGATGGACAACACCCATCCACCATATGTTCCTCCGAACCCAGCCTACACATAGAGATTTGATTGACACAACATTAGCATAGGTTTTAAGCAAACCTGTTATTCACTACAAAAAGGTCAAAGAAAAATCTTCGGGAGGCTGAGGACCCCTTAATCGGGTAAGTTATTTGCCTGAGGAAGGGCTTCTTAGCGGCCCCAAAACATTGCATTGGTAGCCAATAAATGGTTTGCTGATATCCTATGCTAATGGTGTGCCAGTGATATCTAATTATTTAAACTTTGTGTTTTGAAGGCATTATCTATCACTTCACTGCAGCACCCAGGAATTCATGATCTATGGCTGTAATGAGTGCTGTAGATCATAAAAATATATTGACTTGGCACCAAGTCTGTCATGGACGTCATGTACAGTGGGATGATGATGCGTGAGGTGTTATGCCCTGTACACACGATCGGACATTGATCGGACATTCCGACAACAAAATCCATCGGATTTTTTCCGACGGATTTTGGGCCAAACTTGTCTTGCATACACACGGTCGCACAAAGTTGTTGGAAAATCCGATCGTTCTGAATGCGCTGACGTAAAACACGTACGTCGGGACTATAAACGGGGCAGTAGCCAATAGCTTTCGTCTCTTTAATTTATTCTGAGCATGCGTGGCACTTTTGTGCGTCGGATTTGTGTACACAAGATCGGAATTTAAACGATCGGATTTTGTTGTCGGAAAATTTTATATCCTGCTCTCAAACTTTGTGTGTCGGAAATTCCGGCGGAAAAAGTCAGATGGAGCCCACACACGATCGGAATTTCCAACAACACAATCCGATCGCACTTTTTCCATCTGAAACTCCGACCGTGTACAGGGCATTACTGTTCATCATTCCTTAGAAATATGCCAGTGTGCTAATATCCAGACTAATAACTAGAACCTTCAGTGCCCTGGTGCAAGAAACCATGAAGGGCCCCATGACTACTGTTCCATCACTCCAATTCCGACAGTGACGGCTGGTGCTAAACTTTTTTTTGGGGGGGGGGGCGGCAAACAAACTCCTCCAGGGCCAGAAGAGTCCCTGCGCAGCCTGGATTTAACAGGGCTCTGGATGGATTGGGAGGATTCCCCAGAGTCGCTAGTGTCAGTGTGAGGGGGGCACCTCTGTCAGCTGAGACAGCGGAGGATGTGTGTGTCAGAATTGGTAACGCTAGAGGTCTGATGCCCGGCGGCGCAGGATGTCTCCTGCCGCCATTATGTTAAAGATCTGCACTGTGGGAAAGTAACTGGAGAGTTTATTTACCGGCGGGTGGTGGCGGAGCTTGATGGGACTCTTGTCATGCCACAGCGGTGGGTGGGCAAGCTGCAAGTCAGGGACCAGTGTAGCGGTGCTAGCAGGTCTGGATCTGGTGTTCCCTGGGTGAAGAGCGGAGCAATGCGACCATCTACTTCAGCTGTCCCCCCACCAATAGCAAATATTGATTCGCTAGTAATCACAAGTGGGTGGGTTTGCCTCAAGCCCAACCTTTTTCAAGCCATATAGAGCCTCCGGCTCTAATCACGTGCTTGAGAGAAAAATAAACTCAAAGAAATCTATGAGTCTGGTGCCCTGCATACATCCCAGCATGCAAACTAGGGGGGCGGCCGCTACTGAATCCTGAGGTCCTTTATTTCAGTGGTGGGGCCCTGTTCACACTGCTGCTACTAATTATGCGAAAGTGGATGCTGAACGGTTCCTGCACTACTTTCCTGCAACTTTTGTGCTAATTGAGTGCCAAAGACTGCAATGTTAAATCACAAAAGTCGCAGGCAAGTTGCAAGGAAATTGCAAGCAAGCCACAAGCTAGTCACAGGACTTTGGGGTCGCAGCAGTGTGAGCCAAGCTTTGTGGTCCTGCATTGGGACCCTTACACACAGGGGCGGACTGACCATTCGGTCACTCGGTCGCCGACCGAGGGCCCGACGTCAGGAGGGGCCCCATGAGCGGCTCAGTCAGCAGAGGAAAAAAGCCGCCCGCCGCACCGCATGAAAACCCCGTCCTCCTGGATTTTTACAGCTCCCAGCACCGCGGCCAGCCCGCTGCCCGAGCAGACCTCGGCTTGGGCTGAGAGAGGCTCTGTCAGCAGGGAGGGGCGGGGCAGGGAGCTCCACTGACGCTCTGACCCTGCCCTGCCCCGCCCCTCCTCATGTAGTCTGAGTCTGAGCGTCTCTCCTGCACTTCTGAGAGCTCCGCTCTAGACCACAGAAATCCCCGCCTCTACCGACGAAAGCCCCGCCCCTACCGACGAAAGCTCCGCCCCTTTTCCCGACGAAAGCTCCACCCCCTGCCGACGAAAGCTCCGCCCCCGGACCTCTGAGAGCGGGAGGTGAGCCCGAATGGTCAGGTAGGTCCTTCTGCCTACATTATATAAACGGCCTGTAGACCCCTTTTTTTTTTTGCTAAACCATCCCTGGAAATGTTGTTTATCCCCCTGTATAGCTGTGCATTGCTGAAAGTTTACATTTTAAAACTGGCTACCTGGTCATCTCCTTTAGTCGCATTCGCAGTCTGGTTATTTCCTGTAGTCGCATTCGCAGTCTGGTTATTTCCTGTAGTCGCATTCGCAGTCTGGTTATTTCCTGTAGTCGCATTCGCAGTCTGATTATTTCCTGTAGTCGCATTCGCAGTCTCTGGTTATCTCCTGTAGTCGCATTCGCAGTCTGGTTATTTCCTGTAGTCGCATTCGAAGTCTGATTATTTCCTGTAGTCGCATTCGCAGTCTGGTTATTTCCTGTAGTCGCATTCGAAGTCTGATTATTTCCTGTAGTCGCATCCCCAGTCTCTGGTTATCTCCTGTAGTCGCATCCCCAGTCTCTGGTTATTTCCTGTAGTCGCATTCGCAGTCTCTGGTTATTTCCTGTAGTCGCATTCGCAGTCTCTGGTTATCTCCTGTAGTCGCAATCCCAGTCTCTGGTTATCTCCTGTAGTTGCATTCGCAGTCTCTGGTTATCTCCTGTAGTCGCATTCGCAGTCTGGTTATTTCCTGCAGTCGCATCCCCAGTCTGGTTATCTCCTGTAGTCGCATCCCCAGTCTCTGGTTATTTCCTGTAGTCACATCCCCAGTCTCTGGTTATTTCCTGTAGTCGCATTCGCAGCCTCTGGTTATCTCCTGTAGTCGCATTCGCAGTCTGGTTATTTCCTGTAGTCGCATCCCCAGTCTGGTTATCTCCTGTAGTCGCATCCCCAGTCTCTGGTTATTTCCTGTAGTCACATCCCCAGTCTCTGGTTATCTCCTGTAGTCGCATCCCCAGTCTCTGGTTATTTCCTGTAGTCGCATCCCCAGTCTCTGGTTATTTCCTGTAGTCGCATTCGCAGTCTGGTTATTTCCGGTAGTCCCATTTGCAGCCTCTGGTTATCTCCTGTAGTCGCATCCCCAGTCTCTGGTTATCTCCTGTAGTCATTTATGATATCTATGGCTATGCATATTTATTGAATCCATATTGAGCACTATATTTGATTGGCTGTTTGCTTCTGCTTAGGCCTGGCAAACATGCACAATCGCACATGATGATGACTTCATCATCATGTGCGTGATTGTGATTGTGCGTGTGTGCCAAGCAGAAGCAGCCAATCAAATATAGTGCTCAATATGGATTAAATAAATAGTGGGAAGAATGTTCCTTACATTGGTGATCAGTGAGAAGAATGCTCCTTACATTGGTGATCAGTGAGAAGAACGTTCCTTACATTGGTGATCAGTGGGAAGAATGTTCCTTACATTGGTGATCAGTGAGAAGAATGTTCCTTACATTGGTGATCAGTGAGAAGAATGTTCCTTACATTGGTGATCAGTGGGAAGAATGCTCCTTACATTGGTGATCAGTGAGAAGAATGCTCCTTACATTGGTGATCAGTGAGAAGAATGTTCCTTACATTGGTGATCAGAACATTTTAAAACTGGCTACCTGGTCATCTCCTTTAGTCGCATTCGCAGTCTGGTTATTTCCTGTAGTCGCATTCGCAGTCTGGTTATTTCCTGTAGTCGCATTCGCAGTCTGGTTATTTCCTGTAGTCGCATTCACAGTCTGGTTATCTCCTGTAGTCGCATTCGCAGTCTCTGGTTACTTCCTGTAGTCGCATTCACAGTCTCTGGTTATCTCCTGTAGTCGCATTCGCAGTCTTTGGTTATTTCCTGTAGTCGCATTCGCAGTCTGGTTATCTCCTGTAGTCGCATTCGCAGTCTCTGGTTATTTCCTGTAGTCGCATTCGCAGTCTGGTCATCTCCTATAGTCGCAGCCGCAGTCTGGTTATTTCCTGTAGTCGCATTCGCAGTCTGGTCATCTCCTATAGTCGCAGTCGCAGTCTGGTTATTTCCTGTAGTCGCATTCACAGTCTGGTCATCTCCTATAGTCGCATTCACAGTCTGGTCATCTCCTGGAGTCGCATTCGCAGTCTCTCTTTATCTCCTGTGGTCGCATTCGCAGTCTCTGGTTATTTCCTGTAGTCGCATTCGCAGTCTCTGGTTATCTCCTGTAGTCGCATTCGCAGTCTTTTTATTTCCTGTAGTCGCATTTGCAGTCTGGTTATCTCCTGTAGTCGCATCCCCAGTCTCTGGTTATCTCCTGTAGTCGCATCCCCAGTCTCTGGTTATCTCCTGTAGTCGCATCCCCAGTCTCTGGTTATCTCCTGTAGTCGCATCCCCAGTCTCTGGTTATTTCCTGTAGTCGCATTCACAGTCTGGTTATTTCCTGTAGTTGCATTCGCAGTCTTTGGTTATTTCCTGTAGTCGCATTCGCAGTCTGGTTATCTCCTGTAGTCGCATCCCCAGTCTCTGGTTATCTCCTGTAGTCGCAATCCCAGTCTCTGGTTATCTCCTGTAGTTGCATTCGCAGTCTCTGGTTATCTCCTGTAGTTGCATCCCCAGTCTCTGGTTATTTCCTGTAGTCGCATTCGCAGCCTCTGGTTATCTCCTGTAGTCGCATTCGCAGTCTGGTTATTTCCTGTAGTCGCATCCCCAGTCTGGTTATCTCCTGTAGTCGCATCCCCAGTCTCTGGTTATTTCCTGTAGTCGCATCCCCAGTCTCTGGTTATTTCCTGTAGTCGCATCCCCAGTCTGGTCATCTCCTGTAGTCGCATTTGCAGTCTGGTTATCTCCTGTACTCGCATCCCCAGTCTCTGGTTATCTCCTGTAGCCATTTATGATATCTATGGCTATGCATATTTATTGAATCCATATTGAGCACTATATTTGATTGGCTGTTTGCTTCTGCTTAGGCCTGGCAAACATGCACAATCGCACATGATGATGACTTCATCATCATGTGCGTGATTGTGATTGTGCGTGTGTGCCAAGCAGAAGCAGCCAATCAAATATAGTGCTCAATATGGATTAAATAAATAGTGGGAAGAATGTTCCTTACATTGGTGATCAGTGAGAAGAATGTTCCTTACATTGGTGATCAGTGAGAAGAATGCTCCTTACATTGGTGGTCAGTGGGAAGAATGTTCCTTACATTGGTGGTCAGTGAGAAGAATGCTCCTAACATTGGTGATCAGTGAGAAGAATGTTCCTAACATTGGTGATCAGTGAGAAGAATGTTCCTTACATTGGTGATCAGTGAGAAGAATGTTCCTTACATTGGTGATCAGTGAGAAGAATGTTCCTTACATTGGTGATCAGTGAGAAGAATGTTCCTTACATTGGTGATCACTGAGAAGAATGTTCCTTACATTGGTGATCAGTGAGAAGAATGTTCCTTACATTGGTGATCAGTGAGAAGAATGCTCCTTACATTGGTGGTCAGTGAGAAGAATGTTCCTTACATTGGTGATCAGTGAGAAGAATGTTCCTTACATTGGTGATCAGTGAGAAGAATGTCCCTTACATTGGTGATCAGTGAGAAGAATGTTCCTTACATTGGTGATCAGTGAGAAGAATGTTCCTTACATTGGTGATCGGTGAGAAGAATGCTCCTTACATTGGTGATCAGTGAGAAGAATGTTCCTTACATTGGTGATCAGTGAGAAGAATGTTCCTTACATTGGTGATCAGTGAGAAGAATGTTCCTTACATTGGTGATCGGTGAGAAGAATGCTCCTTACATTGGTGATCAGTGAGAAGAATGTTCCTTACATTGGTGATCAGTGAGAAGAATGTTCCTTACATTGGTGATCAGTGAGAAGAATGTTCCTTACATTGGTGATCAGTGAGAAGAATGTTCCTTACATTGGTGATCAGTGAGAAGAATGTTCCTTACATTGGTGATCAGTGAGAAGAATGTTCCTTACATTGGTGATCAGTGAGAAGAATGTTCCTTACATTGGTGGTCAGTGAGAAGAATGTTCCTAACATTGGTGATCAGTGAGAAGAATGTTCCTAACATTGGTGATCAGTGAGAAGAATGTTCCTTACATTGGTGATCAGTGAGAAGAATGTTCCTTACATTGGTGATCAGTGAGAAGAATGCTCCTTACATTGGTGATCAGTGAGAAGAATGTTCCTTACATTGGTGATCGGTGAGAAGAATGTTCCTTACATTGGTGATCAGTGAGAAGAATGTTCCTTACATTGGTGGTCATTGAGAAGAATGTTCCTTACATTGGTGATCAGTGAAAATTATATAAAGTTAATAAAAATAATTTAAAAAAAAATGTAAAGCACCCCCATGATCCCAGCACATGCTCTATATGAAAAGCTTTATGTAGGGTGAGCACATGTATGTAAACATGTGTCTATAGATGCAAATGCTGGACTCGGGAGCCCACCTGCAAGGTAACCCCCCCCCCCCCGGAGAGCGCTTCTCTTAGGGAGTTATCTGATGTGGGGAGGAGCCGCGAGAGCCACCCCCAGATGTCGAGGTTCGGGGCCACTCTGTGCAAAACGAGCTGCACAGTGAAGGTAAGTATGATATGTTTGTTATTTAAAAAAAAAAAAGAGCCTTTACAATCACTTTAATTTTGGAAAGGTACCTGTTGTTGCACTTTCTTTAATGTAATTCTGTGACGAATGCATGTAGTGTGGGCAGTGCAAAATGTAGGAGGGGATTTGTGTGGGTGTGGCTTGAGTGTGGGTGGGAACACATGAGCGGGGACAGGGGGCCCCAGGATCTCCTATAGCCCGGGGGCCCCATGAGTTGTCAGTCTGCCCCTGCTTACACATGTTCTGCAGCAGCCCCCTTTCTGCCATCTTGCGGGTACCCCCATGATGGCAGAACGCCAGGGCCCAGTCACAAGTGTGACCTTTGTGACCCCCACTGCTAATATCATGAGGACCCCAAAGTTCACCAAACTTGACACAGCTAATGGCAGTAAAAAAAACACACTAATATCTAAGTGGCCCTAGTCAGTACACTCTGTACCTAAGTAGACTAGAACACTGGCCCCTGCATATCACCCATACCGCTCTAACTAGCAGTTACAATTTGATTGTGGAACTTTTGATACTGTACCTTAGAGATCAAAGTGAGTTGGCATCCACACAGTTATTCAGTTGGATGGAAGGAGCTAGCCATTGCATATGACCTAGTACAGGTAGAATTTTGGCAATAACAATGTTCAAAAAGTCATAACTATGTCAAATTATGAACTATGGATCAAAAAGTAAGACTAATGGTTTCAGCTGTTGTTCTTTTGTGCATAGACACCAAATTTGTATGCTTTACGCTTTTAAAATTTGAAAATGTAGCATAAAAGACCCCAATTAGTAACAACTGTCCCATATTTTACCACAATGCTAGCATGTCTTACATCACATCTCTCTGCATAGCCAGGTATTTGCAGAAGGTTTTATAATTGTGTACTGCATGAGATGAGAGTTTTGGGTCATTACATTTTTCAAAATTTAAAAAGTCGGCAGTCTAGGTGACATTTCTTTTTTTTTTTTTTTTTTACCTCTAACTGTGCTAATTGGCATGCATACACTTAGTCTAGATTGTATCTTTGTTAATCGAGATGCAGACATATAGGCTGGCATTTTTACAAACTGTTGCTGTGAAAACATGCAAATTAAACATTGGGCCTTCCTTCCACACTGCATTGCTAGAAAGCTATGCATGTTCCAAACTAACTGTAACTCCAAGCACTGCATTGTTAACCTGCTTTGCATATTCTGAATTAACATTTTCCTGTCTCACATGACTGTGATGTTAAAAATGTTTATAAAAAAATATGACCCAGGCCCTCTCACTGGATCATGACATAAAGGTATCTTTTCATAAAATAATTGTTGCACCAATGTCAGTGCAAGCGAAACAAAATCTAAGAGATTGACCCATGTATCATCAGCTCCATCTAGTGGCCAAAATGCAGTATGGCTTTCTCATTGAGATATTTCAGAAAAACTATATTATTGTTATCATTATACAGGATTTATATAGCGCCAACAGTTTGCACAGCGCTTTACAACATGGGGGCAGACAGTACAGTTACAATACAAATTAATACAGGAGGGCCCTGCTCGTTATTATTTTATGTTATTAAGAAATGATCTTCCCTTTTAATTCAGCAACCCCTGTAATTTTCTTTAAGATTCAACACAATATGGCAAACTGGAGGTGTCATGTTTGTGTGATTGGCTCCCTGATTTTCTCAAAAGTCTCTAGTAAGATACAAGTCAAGTTTTAGGCACCCCATGCAATAGGAATTTCAATTTTTTTAGATACTCCCCAAGGGTTAATAATAGATGCAGGCCCTGCAACTGTTCTTATTAGAACCAGTCACTGAACCAGGTGATAATAATGAACCAGTATGATTGGGTGGGAGGGGAGGCTATCATCGAATACTGGCACAATCCCCTACAACAGGTATAGTATATTGAAAAGGGGTCCCCACATATCCCTGAATGGGGAGACTGTGGGTAAAGAAGGGGGATTTTTAGATGCCACAAACAGTATCTACTGTTCTGCGTTTTTTATAGCTAGGCAACTTCTATCCTCATATTGATTAGTGGTTCCAAATGAATAATAACTACTGCAGTAGGGAACAGACACAAAAGATACACTCCGCATCTTTCCTAATAACTGTTCTCCTTTATTTTGACGCAATTGAAGGTTTTTATACACATGATTACGTAGGTATCACATTAATATAACAATTGTACTTTTATGGTAACAAAGGGAGTAACATAGGCAGGCTAATTCTAATCAGGACTCGAAAGAATGCAAACATGTCATGAAAACTTTATTAGTGCCGTGTGCACAATAAGTGCAGTGTACAATACATACAAAATAGATTACAATTATATACAGAACTTACAAATGTCCTACTCCTACAATATAAATGAAAAAAGATTTATCTAGATTTTATTTGTCCAAAATGTAAAAACATGTACAATAACATAGATACACAGCACGTCAGCATTAACAATATACGACCATTCTGTGCAAACAATGTGTAACAAAGAGTTTATGGATCATGGATCAACACGTTTCACCCAGAAGAAGTGTGGGGGGGGGCCTCTTCAGGATCCAGTTTGCAACATTGATAAGTCTGATAACTAATAGATATTATCTATTAGTTATCTATTTTACATTTTTTACAGATAAAATCTAGATAAATCTTTTTTTTTTATTTATATTGTAGTAGTTGATACTGTTTTTGACACCTAAAAATCCCTCTTCTCTTCCCACAGTCTGCCCATTCAGGGATAAGTGGGGACACCTTCTCATTATAATGAACCAGGCCCTCCCATTTAGATTCACACTGCAAAGGACATCACATAGTGAAACAAATTGATTTTTCTTTAGAGCAAATACAGGTAGGGCTCTGCAACAAAGTTCGATAAAAACCCAGTAATGTACATAGATAACCCAGAAAGAATAGTTTTTTCTCAACAAAAATAGAGTTACACTTTAATACATCTATATCAAAAACCTTTTTTCTTACTTTTGCATAGAGCGAAGAAACTCATTTAAGTTTTTAATGCTGTCTGTGGCCATATTGGAGTTAATTTCTAGTTCTGGTAACACAAGAGGAAATCGCCTCAAAAAATCCTCTAGATGCAGGGATGCTGTTAGAAATCACGGGGCCCTGTACAGCCTGCCTGACCCATTCTCCATCCTGAAGCAATCCCCCATACCCTGCAGCAACCGACGGGAGTGGCACTCAAGGGGGCCCGGCAGCTGGGGGAAGGAGATTATTTACAGGAGAGAAGATCGGTGTGGCAGGGGGCATTTACTAGAACAGATCCCCTGTAGTTCCCCTACAGCAATTGAAAGCTGGTGGGAGGTAGAGGAGAGGAAGCCAGCCTTCAGCTGCTGCAGGGAGAGGCATACAGGGGATTGGTTCCCCCCCATGCCGCACTGGTCACTCCATGATCCAATTCCTCCTGCTGAACTGATGGGGAGGACCGGTGGTACCCCTTATCATTGTCCCTGTGCCTAGATGGGACCAGGGACTTAGCATGATGTAAAGAACGGCAGTTTGTGTGTACACAATTTTGTATCTGTGTCTCTTTATGTTGTCGGCTATCCAGTTTAGGATAATGATAATTCTCCTAACACAATCTTCCCAATTTCTTACAGCTGGCGGAGGATCTACTGGATGTGACTGTGACAACACTGTTTGTAAAACTTTTCAGACTGGATATTACTATTTGTACCCCTTCAATATTGAGTACAGCCTGTTTGCTTCAGCCCTGTCCTACGTGATGTGGAAGAATGTGGGTCGTACATTGACTGACGACTCCCATTCCACAAATCATTCTTTACGTCTGCCGAGACTCTTTGTGGGCATTGTCTGTGGAGTTGGGGTCCTTATAGCCGGTCTGGTTATATTTATCATTTATGAAATTGAAAACTCAGCTGAGACCAAGGATAAAGTTCTGAAACTGTTTTACATTTTCAACATCGTGGCTCTCGCTCTCATGTCTTTTGGCTCTCTTGCTGGCTCCATAATCTTTAGGTTTGACGAAAGGGATGCAGACAGCCACAAGAACCCTACACGTAGCCTTGATGTTGGCCTGCTCATAATAGCGGCTTTGGGCAAATACATTATATCATATTTCTCAGTTATAGCGGTTATTGCCACATCTGCCAAAGAACTCAGAGACATTCTCAACCTGGTGTACTCAATACTTATGATAGTCCAACACACGCTTCAAAATACCTTTGTTATTGAGGGACTTCACAGACAGCCAGTTCATGACGGACACGATGATCATCACAGCACAGTGGAGTATAATGGCAGACATGAAATTTACATCAATACAGTGGCCACAGCTTCTCAGGGCAATCATTTAGGAGCTGAACATGGGCATGAAGTTCATGAACACCAACACGAGGCGCGTCCACACTCCGATTCAAGGAGAAACCACATAAATTGGAAGAGGAGGATTGTAAAGGAGCTCTCGTTGTTCTTGCTTTTTTCCAACATCATTGTAAGTTAAATCTTTTTGTTAAAATGGAAACAAAAAACATTCTGTAGGCAGAAATCTTTTTTTCCAAATGTCCTGAGCTCACCCCGTTCATTTACAAAGCCGCATGAGTTTCGTTATATGCATTCATTATCTTATTTACAAAAAAAAAATTCTATTCATGAAAATAAATATAACATTGGTGTGAAATAATATTTAATCATTTTAGAAGCCTTTCTCATGAACTTGTATTTTAACTCCACGTGGAATGGTTCCTTTCTCCTTAATAGACATCCTATGGAAAGTCATTGTTAAAGCTTAAAGCAGATCTTCACTCCATCTGAGCACCACAAACCAAAAACGTGAATTAATTCATTTTTAATACTCAACGCCAGCTCACCTATCCATCCATGTCTCCATGCTTTTTTTTGTTGAGAAATCACTTTGAAAAACACCCCCCTAGCATTTCTGGCCCTGGCCATCTTGGGTAAGGGCAGATGATTCATGTAGCATTTGCTTGGAATCCTGGAATCCATCTTTCCTTAGCGCAGGCATGCAGGCAGTAGAGTGTGCTTAGCTAAGAAAACCCCTCTTCCTCTCCTCCCCTTCTGAAGACTGCTGGGATGTATGACATAATTTGCCTAGACAAGAAACCAGGAAGTAACTGAAGAGATGTACAAAAAAAAAAAGTTTAAAACCAATAAATATGATATACTTCCCTATCAGTTTACTAATGCTAGCAGCATAGGGATTAAAAATAATCAATGTAGATTGGAAGAGTAAAGTTCCACTTTTATACTAGGTTCCCCCTCCTTCTTGATTCCTACCCTAACCCCCCTAGAGTATCCTTCTGCCCTATTATTTATTTATTTTATTTTTTTATTTTTTAATCTGCATACATCTTTTTTGGAGTCTTCTGACCACTCATGTGATATCATGGGTCACCTTTGGGCTCAGTTCACACTATTGCTTTCCAGATCGCAGGCGGAATCACCATGATTCTGCCTACAGTTCCGAATCGCCGCAAATCGCAATATGCCCTTCGTGATCCCCACTATTTTCAAAGGCACTCAAATTGCGGCACGATTCCGTAACTTCTTTTTGCGACAGGCGTCCCGCAATTTTTTATTTTATTTTTAATTAAAATTTTATAAAGTTTCACATTATACAAAATATAAACACATTACTCAAAATTTGCATTCGTAGAATCCTCAGGCAGAATCCTGATGATTTCACCCGTGATCCAGAACGCCACTGAGTAAACGGAATTTTATTCTCTTCTGCCTGCTGCGCATTGTGAATGGTTGAGCAGTCTTCTGGGACCAATCACGTGTCCCAGAAGACTGCAGGGGGTGGTAGGAGAACTTCAGCTTCAGATCGCCTTGGCGGTCGGAGTGAAAGTGGGAGTGGGTACCAGTCAAAATCGGGTTACCCGCTCCCCCGCTGCTCCTTAAAAGTGTCAATTCTTTAAGAGGAGCAGGAGATGAGTCCTTAATGCGGAACCGCCCCTTTTGGGTCGAGCTCAGCTTTAAGACATGAGACAGGAGGAACTTCATAGTGCAGTAAATTCTGATAAAATGTATTGACAGGTTAATGCACTAACAACTCCACAGCATAAAAGAAACCGTAATGCCCCGTACACACGATAGGATTTTCCTACGGACAATGTGTGATAGGACCTTTTTGTCGGAAATTCCGACCGTGTGTAAGCTCCATCACACATTTTCCATAGGAATTTCCGTCACACAAAATTTGAGAGCTGGTTCTCAAATTTTCCGACAACAAAATCCGTTGTCGGAAATTCCGATCGTGTGTACACAGTTCTGACGCACAAAGTGCCACGCATGCTCGGAATCAAGCAGAATAGCAGCACTGGCTATTGAACTTCATTTTCTCGGCTCGTCGTACGTGTTGTACGTCACCGCGTTCTTGACGTTCGGAATTTCCGACCAACTTTGTGTGACCGTGTGTATTCAAGACAAGTTTGAGCCAACATCCGTCGGAAAAAAAAATGGATTTTGTTGTCGGAAAATCCTATCGTGTGGCATTAGATTACGGATTCAAGCCCCGCAGCAGGAACTAGCCGCCGACGTACGTGATGACATCACAAGATCAGCTCTGGAGCAGATCTCTGGATGTCATTGCATATGCTGGCAGCTAGTTCCTGCAGCGGGGCTTATGCTGCGGAATTGTAAGTGCATTAACCTGTCAATTAACCTGGATCTGGATTGCACTCTTAGTTCTGGATCATACAATAACTTGTATTTAATATAACTGTTTCCTTATCTATTAGTTCTGAACCATACCATGAGTTGCCTCTAATATAATTGTTTCCTTATCTCTTAGTTCTGGATCATACCTGCCTTTGGTGCCCGTCCTGAGTTTGACAATGACCGAGAGCTGCAATTCTATGGGAGCACAATGTGGACCGCTATTGTCAACCTTGGCCTTCCTTTCGGGATCTTCTACAGAATGCATGCTGTCGCCAGCCTTCTTGAAGTTTATGTTATATCCTGATCCCACTAATATATATTTATATCATTATGACCCTTATGTTTGTCATCCATCATCATTATGGAAAAAAAAACATTTGACTGCAGATGACCTGGAAAATAAGAAGCCTGAATAAACCATCCATGATTATCTCTACCTCTGATATTGTGTTCTAAGACTGTCTAGTCATGGTTTGAAAGAGGTGATAAGTCTCTGATAAAATGAAGGAGGTTTTCAGCTTTGTGATGACTGAACAAATTTTATTCTAATTGTTTAAAGCGGTGTTCTGCCTGGGGGAAAAAAAATAAAAGTCAGCAGCAATACTGTCGCTGCTGACTTTTAATATATGGACACTTACCTGTCCTGGGAGCCCGCGATGTTGGCACCACAGCCGATTTTCGGCACCCCGCCATTCATCGTAAGGGAGACCGGCTGTGAAGCCTTTTGGCTTCGCAGCCGGTTCCCTACTGCGCATGTGCAAAGCGCACTGCGCTTTCTAATTGGCCTGGTAGTGGGGGAAGGAGGAGGGGGGCTGAACTTCCGAGGGATGGCGCTGCGGCGCCGTCTCCCGGAAATGGGGAAGGGTACCTGTCAAAAACAGGTACCCATTCCCCCTCCCCCCCCTGAAAGGTGCCAAATGTGGCACCGGAGGGGGGGGGGGGGAGCAGATCAGCGGAAGTTCCACTTTTGGGTGGAACTCCACTTTAAAACAACAACGATAGTCTACTACTCATGTCTCAGGGTGATAGTAAACTGCTACGCCTCATGTGAAACAATGAGTTTATTTGAGGGCTATTGACAAAATTACCACTTCATATATACTGTATATATATATACAGTATGTCATAATCTTTCCTACTCATTTGTAAATAGTTTTTGATGTATTCTAATATTTCGATTTTTAATTATTAATCAATGGAATAACACATGAGCAGGCGGATGACAGGTCCATGTCCATGTCTGCTCCACTATATGGAGCGGACACGGACACCGACACAGGCCACTGCTCTCTCTGGGACGGTCACCTGATCCGATGGACGGATGGGGAATGGATCCCCATCTTTTAGCAGACTGGACCGGATAGGATGTCAGCGGCTTTGTAGAGAACAATGGGTGGTCCGATCGGGTCCGCCTGAAAAACAAACAGGCGGACCCCGATCCGTCCACTGGTGTGAAAGGGGCCTTTGTTTTGGAGAGAGTAAGGAAGGAATAAACCACTATCGTGTTTTTTTTTTGTTTTGTTTTTTGCTGTCTGTGTTCCATTTGTTACATTTAAATTCACTTCCTTTTGCAGAAGCGCAAAAGGAAGTCAAAGAAAATCTCCACAAAGTGAAGAAAATTCCTCTCTTAGAAAGATTCCCCCTTACCTTTTGTTTTGGTGACATTTTGTTGGATTGCCTATCACTTCTAATTTGTTGAAAATGGTCACCAGGACACAAAGATAGGACAAATCCACCTAGCAGGGATACAGACAGCAATAAAAACATGACAGGGCTTCTAATCCCTTCCCTACTGTATACAAAACGGAAAAAAAAATATTTTATTTATACATTTATACTTTAATGATGAGAAAATGCAGAAATGGGCTGTGAGAAAGAGTGCGGACTGTGCATGCGTGCATAGACAATGTAACCAGGTGCTCATTGTGAGTTTCCTGGGCTGCGTATTCATTTCTCATTATGTCCTGCCATCTACAGGACAGAGAGTGGAGGGCAATGAAGTGAGAAGCTTAAAAAAAAGCATTGTTTTAAGAAATGCAGAGGTTTCAGCAGAGGTTTCAGGTTTTCCACTACCTCCCACTTTCCCATTCATTCCTATTTGCCCATCACTGAGCCCTTGTTCACACTGAATGCAGCTTTGAAATCACGCTACTTCAACGCAATTTCAAAGCCGCGGTCAATGCGATTTCACACGCGGCTGGCCATTATCTATGCAATTTCATGCACAGTTGTCTATGCACGTCACACATGAAATCGCCAAAAATAGGGCAGGAACCTTTTTCAAATCGGTGCAAGTTGGAGTCGCACTGATGTAAACAGTTCCATAGGCACAAATAGGGTGCAAAATAAAAATCAAATAGTGTGGCGCTAAATGAATACAAAATTATAGAAATTTCCCACAATTTGTTACACATGTTACAACCAAAAATGTAAATGTATTTTATTGGTATTTTATGTGATAGACCAACACAAAGTGGTACATAATTGTGAAGTGGAAGGAAAATGATAAATGGTTTTCAATTTTGTTTACAAATAAATCTGTGAAAAGTGTGGGGTACATTTGTATTCAGCCCCCCTGAGTCAATACTTTGTAGAACCACTTTTCGCTGTAATTACAGCTGCAAGTCTTTTTGGGGATGTCTCTACCAGCTTTGCACATCTAGAGAGTGACATTTTTGCCCATTCTTCTTTGCAAAATAACTCAAGCTCTGTCAGATTGGATGGAGAGTGTCTGTGAACAGCAATTTTCAAGTCTTGCCACAGATTCTCAATTTGATTTAGGTCTGGACTTTGACTGGGCCAATCTAACACATGAATATACTTTGATCTAAACCATGGAAAATGCAGGCTGCACAATAGACCTTAGTTTTGGCAATAAATGGCCGCGGCACTTTATTTTAGTTTGAAACATAAATAAATATCATATAACAAATTTCATCAATGAGGAAATAATTCAAAGTATTATCTCATTGCTTAGTCAGAAAAACTCAAGCAAAACATATTCAAACATAAACGAGTCCCCCTCAAATTCCAGGAGTGACAAAACCACAAATAAGTGCTCGCGATGGGTGGGAGGGTGGGTAGCTCTCTTGCTGTGATGATCCCAAAAGGAAGGCACACCTACAATGGGACCTTTTTAAAATGAGCCCTACACCTTCTGGCAGGTTCTCTTACTTTTGATTGGGCGATCACACCTGTCCGGTCAGGTGAGCTAAATTCTAAATGAGACAACACACCATTTATTCATGTTCTAACATTATTGAAGTAAACCAACCACAATTAATAAATAACTAATAATTAACAGGATAGAAGTGAGAAGTGGGGGGGGGGGGCAGCCACAGGCCCATGCAAGTGTGCCCAAATAAATTGAGCCCACTTGAGCATTCCATTGTAGCTCTGGCTGTATGTTTAGGGTCGTTGTCCTGCTGGAAGGTGAACCTCCACCCCAGTCTCAAGTTTTTTTCAGGCTCTAACAGGTTTTCTTCTAAGATTGCTCTGTATTTGGCTCCATCCATCTTCTCATCAGCTCTGACCAGCTTCCCTGTCCCTGCTGAAGAAAAGCATCCCCACAACATGATGCTGCCACCACCATATTTCACAGTGTGGATGGTGTGTTCCGGGTGATGTGCAGTGTTAGTTTTCCACCACACATAACATTTTGCTTTTAGGCCAAAAAGTTACATTTTGGTCTCATCTGACCAGAGCACCTTCTACTACAAATATTTTGCGCAAAGCGCATAAGCGTGCTAACGCATTCCCCAAATTGGTTTATTCCCCGACTTGGTACATACCCTGACTTAGCTAGGGTTAGCGAAGGCGAGCGTGGGGCAGGACACGAGCCGTTTTAGAAAACTTGGTAAACACATTTGGATGGAGGTAAGCCACACCTGCTGACCTTTGAGCTTCTAATGGCACGAATCCTGACCTTTGGGGGAGGTCCCTAACCCTATCCCTAAGTCCTGACCTTGATCATCAAGGGAAAACCCTAACCCCAACCCCTAAACCCTACCCCTAGCCCTAACCCTCAAGGGAAAACACTAACCTTAACCCTATACCTACCCCCCCAACAGGTGGACTCTATTTACCAATTAGATGACTTCTGAAGGTAATTGGTTCCAATAGATTTTAGTTAGGGGTATCAAAGTAAAGGAGGCTGAATACAAATGTACGCCACACTTTTCACATATTTATTTGTAAAAAAAAATTAAAACCATTTAACATTTTCCTTCCACTTCCCAATTATGTGCCACTTTGAGTTGGTCTATCACATAAAATCCCAATAAAATATTAAAATATATTTACGTTTTTGGGTGTAACATGACAAAATGTGGAAAATTTCAAGGGGTGTGAATACTTTTTCAAAGCACTGTATACAATGCTTAAAGTGCATAAAACTCTAATATAAATTAATGATAAAAATCACAATTCATAAAGTGAACAAATGTGAAATAAATTCAAATTTACATTTCATAAAAAAATCACCAACATTATAAAATTAGTGTATTGCAAAAACAATATTCAAATCCTATAAACAAATAATAAGTCCCAATTCATGTACTTAAACAAATCTAAAAAAATTAGTAATTCAAGTTCAACATCCAAAAAAAGTATAAGGTGTATACAATTAGGGTGCGACTTGTCATGCAATTTTAAACTGTCAAATTGCATGGCAAGTCACACGTGTGAACGAGAGCTAAGATTCAGCAGTGTTAAAACACTTTTTGTCAGAACAGGTCATCATTCAGGCATTCAGGGATTTAGGTGTTTGCACATTATACATGGAGTGTTTTTGTTTTTTTTTTATATACAGATAAAATATCAAAGGGCTCCATGTTCCCAGTTATTTTAAATGTAAAAAAACATCTTGCTACAGTAATTCTATTCAGTCTGTAACAGACCCTGCAGTAATTCCTTTCCGTCATTAGATGTCACCAGTTTTCTGAGTTAATTGATGGCCAATGTCCGTTTAAAAAAAATGGAGTTCTGCTTTGAAGATTAGTTGAAGGCTGAGTTTTCGTCTTTTTTTTTTTGTAACTCTGTGTTTTAAATTCCATAGTATTTTTTAAATTTTATAGAGCAGACAAATTGTCGATTTACATAAATATATTTTAGCATTATTATACTATACTAGTAATAACATTGGCATATATAATTGTATATGTATTATAAGTCTGTATTACTAGTTAAAAAAAATATATCCTGCTTTACGAGAATTTACTGATTTTGTTAGCTAGTTCTTAAAATTTACCTATTCCTAGTTTGCTGCCCTGAAATTCAATGCTATTAGATTGTAAGATTGCAGCAGTAGGGCTCTCCTAAACCCTCTTGTATTGAAATGTATTGTCGCTGTATTGTCTCCCTTTTTATTGTAAAGTGCTGCGCAAACTGTTAGCGCTATATAAATCCTATATGATAATAAAAATACATAATGGAAAGGCCAGTAAATTCTGTTCAAAACGATTGAACCATGAAGTTGCAAGCTTGATGCAAGTTACAGTTACTTTATACATACTGTAGATACCTTATCATTTTAACTCAAGTTTTAATGCTGATGTTTAGTACTTATCATGAATAAAGAGTTTCCTGTGTGCTGGTGGCTGCTGTGTTCCTTGAAATCTTCAGTCCTCCATCCCATGGATGCCTTAGCTGTGATCTTCTGGTGCTGCGGGGGTTAATGTAAGTGGCTGCACCCAGTGGCGGCTGGTGCTCCAGCCCGGGGGGGGGGTGGCAGGTCAAACAAAACCTCCCAACCACCTGACCCCACGGATGGTACTCACGCGGTTGGGCTCTCAATCAGTGCCGATGCAGAACGCTGAGAGAACGTTCTGGGCGGCCATCTCCTGAGTCCCAGATATTCCTGTTCATCCTCCCCTCTGCCCAGCCAATATGATCACATCTCCTCTTGGCCAATTGCGCTCCTCCCGCTTCCTGATTCGCCGGGAGGAGAAGCAGGAAGACAATAGTGAATATTAATTTGCTAGTGTCACACAACTGGGTAGGCTCAGGCACAGTGCCCCAAGCCCACACTTTTTTGAAGCCAATTAGAGCCTCAGGATCTAATTATGTGGTTCAAAAAAAAAACAAAAAAAACAATTGGAATCCATGTGTCCGACGCCCTGCATGTAGATTAGGGGCCGGGCGCATGGATTTAGAGTCCCATATGGAGCGGCCGCCACTGGCTGCACCTGTCACAGGCATTTGTTACAACTATTGACCATGCCTGCCCTTTCTGCTCTTCCTCCATTCATAGATGCCATGTTGGTTACCACAATTAAAAATGCTCTGCGAAGGAGGTGAACCTTTGCTTCATCCACTCTTCCTCCATTCATAGAGATCTTTAAATTGCAGAAACAGATAGTACAGCTTCCATGAATTGAGGAGGGGGACAAAAAGGGAGTGCATTGTTGGCACTTTCCATGAATGCCTGTGCTGGGTGAAGCTGCTCATATGTGTTCTTCTGGTGCTGCTGGGGGATCCGGGGAGCAGAGGACTGAAGATTTCAAGAAACGCAGCAGCCACCAGCATGCTGGACACCATTCATGTACTGTAAATACAGTCCATTCAGCTTTAAAGGTGTTTATTTTTCCCACAGTTATTTTATGAGAACATGTATAGTGCGGAACTTTTTTCTGGCCCAGTGTATAATAATGGAACATTGTGCACTTATAGCCAGCATACTGTGAAACGTTTTCCCCTTATGATTTTTGTGTAATGTCTGTAAAAGTTTTGAAAGATTTCTTGTTGCTTCTATGTTATAAATACTACTTCCACTATGTTTCATGTAATGTGTTGTAATGCTTATAAACAGAATATTAAACTGAAACATTTCTCAAACACAGGCTGGTTTTTATTGCTGTCTGTCCCCCTCGCTGGGCGGTTTGACCTTTTCTACCATGTCTCCCTGAAAATAAGACCTACCCCGAAAATAAGACCTAGTGTTATTTTCCAGGAGGGCTGCAATCTAGGTGCCACCCCGAAAATAAGCCCTAGTTTAAAATGCTTGTAAAATCCTATAATCCACTCTATTACAATAGTATACAATGTACAATGTGTGTGTGTCTGTAATATAAGTGCGGGGAAGAGAGCTCCGGGAAGGTCACAAAACCGCAGAGAGGAGCTATAACGGAGGTATTTGGCACAATTATATTACAGAAACACACATATTGTACAATTATATACTACTGTAATAGAGTGAATTATAGGATTTTACAAGCAATTTAATTCAGTTCACACTGGGAATTCCTGTCAGGCAAGGAGAGAGGTGGAGAGAAGACAGTACATTATGGTAATGCCCCGTACACACGGTCGGACGGAAAATGTGTGATAGGACCTTGTTGTCGGAAATTCCGACCCTGTGTAGGCTCCATCACACATTTTCCATCGGATTTTCCGACACACAAAGTTTGAGAGCAGGCTATAAAATTTTCCGACAACAAAATCCGTTGTCGGAAATTCCGATCGTGTGTACACAAATCCGACGGACAAAGTGCCACGCATGCTCAGAATAAATAAAGAGATGAAAGCTATTGGCCACTGCCCCGTTTATAGTCCCAACGTACGTGTTTTACGTCACCGCGTTTAGAACGATCGGATTTTCCGACAACTTTGTGTGACCGTGTGTATGCAAGACAAGTTTGAGCCAACATCCGTCGGAAAAAACCCTAGGATTTTGTTGTCGGAATGTCCGAACAAAGTCCGACCGTGTGTACGGGGCATAAGACCTACCCCGAAAATAAGCCCTACTGTGTCTTTTGTTGCCAAAATTATTATAAGGCCCGGGCTTATTTTTGGGGAAACACGGTATTTGTCCAGAGAACCATTGTCTCAAGTACAGAAAATGCTGGGAAAAAACAAAAGTTTGAGTTGTCACCTGAGCAGTACTAGAGGGAAAGGGTTTTATTGAGGACAACTGTCTAACAGATAATTTATTAGAATTTGTAAAGATTTCTACTGGACAGGAAGTCAAGAACCCAGACCCCACCCTTCTGTGCCCCTTAATAAATTGAACTGAGCCATTCCCCTGTAAGTGCTTATTAACCTCCTCCAATGATGGTGGACTCCCTCGTTGTCTACAGCCTGGCCAATACAAATCAAATTCCCAGCTGCCTGTGCCTTCATTATAACATCCAATAAACTTGAATAGGATGTCCTCCTGCAGTACAGTTAGTGTGTCAGCTTAGTGTATTTAGGGGGTCCATCTTCTCCTGGTCTTCCCTCTGGGTTTGTGGACTCTGGCTATGTTAGTGGCCAGAGCCACAAGGACGTCACTCCTGTGCATGAGTGCAGGAGCCTTCGGTTGCAGCGCGGTTCTCTGAAGGTCGGGCAAGGTATGCCAGACCTTCAGAGCACATGCGCCAGTGATGTCACCGGCTGCATCCTCGGTGAATATCTCCTAAACGGTGCACGTTTAGGAGATATTCATTTTATCTACAGGTAAGCCTTATTATAGGCTTACCTGTAGGCAAAAACCACAAAGCAGACTTTACTACCACTGTAAGTGGGGTACCAGAAACCCCTATGGGGTGAACACCACCATCCCTATCGCAGGATACAATGATATAAATAAAAAGCTTTAGGCCTGGTTCACACCTATACATTTTTTGTGCTTTTTACATTTTGCAGATTTGCATGTTCCATAGGAAACCATGTTAAATGGACTGTAGTGCAAATCTGCAAAATGCAAAAAGCACTAAAAATGCATAGGTGTGAACCAGGCCTTAGGCTGCATTCACACCTGAGCATTTTGTTTTCAGGCAGAAAGGTGCGCGTTTTTACAGCGTTTTTGCTGCGATTTTGCACTGGTCAAAAAGGTCACCAATGTCAAAAGCAGAAAAATGCCTGTAATCTTCCCAAAATAAAGCTCATGTACTTTTTTGAGCTTCAGGCGTTTTGCTTCAGGCTACAAAACGCTCAGATTTGAACAGGGGCCATTTAAATGGGATTTTGATGGTTGGGCGTTTTTCGGGCGTTTTTTCTGACGTTTTAAGAGCTGAAAACACTCAGGTGTGAATGCAACTTTATTATAAGCTAAAAGCAATCCAATAAAACAAATACATTGCACAAAGCCTACCCACCTAATATCCTTATTCTAGCCATAGGCGTGCACACAGGGTGTGCTGGATGTGCCTGGGCACACCCTAATCACACCGTTCGTATTAGTATTATCACTCTGTGTGCTGGTGGGGAGATGGGAAAGATCTCCCATTGAGGGGATCTGCTTATAAGAGAGGTATAAGAGAGGTGTGGAAGCATTTCTCTCTTACTCTGAATCTGCAGGAAGGGAGATCATGTTCAAGCGGGGCAGAGTGCCACAAGGAAGACTATATATACAGTATCTATCTATCTATCTATCTATCTATCTATCTATCTATCTATCTATCTATCTATCTATCTATCTATCTATCTAGATATATATATAGATATATATATATATCTATATATATAGATATATATATATATGTATATACACACAGTATCTCACAAGAGCGAGTACACCCCTCACATTTTTTTACAATGTAAAGTAGTGAGTGTACAGCTTGTATAACAGTGTAAATTTGCTGTCCCCTCAAAATAACTCAACACACAGCCATTAATGTCTAAACCGCTGGCAACAAAAGTGAGTACACCCCTAAGTGAAAATGTCCAAATTGGGCCCAAAGTGTCAATATTTTGTGTGGCTACCATTATTTTCCAGCACTGCCTTAACCTCCCTGGCGGTATGTTTATTTAGGATTTTAGGTGCTGAAAGCGGTACAATTATTTTGCATGGAAATTTGGCGTTTTATATCGTAGGCCTGTAATTCTTAACAATAACACACTTAAATCTGTCCAAACAAGAGTCTAGTAGATATCCCGGGTATGATGAAGTTTGAAACACAAAAACATAAATTATAATATAATAAATAAATATAAATAATTAAAAAATATAATAATCTAATAATATTCACTATCGCTCAATTCTGCAAGTGTTCTAATTTACTATTGCTGTTTTCTAGCTGGTCTAAAGCCACTTTTGACGTAAAGGGACACTTTTTGGTTGCTATGGACAATCTCAAGTTTCCAGGCAAAAAGAACAGTATATATAATATAAAACTGCATGCAGGGCATTGGACAAAGCACTGGGGACAAAAGGGATGTGAAACAATTTCATACAGTACTGTAATCTGTAAGATTACAGTACCGTATGTGTTATGATTTTTACTTTTTTTTTTAATTTGCCGCCAGGCTCCGCCCAGTGCGTTGCGACTTTCGCAGGGAACGGAGCCTGGCACAGAGAGGCTTCGGAGGAGACAGAGCCCGCAGACACAGCGGGGGACATTGCAGGATCCTGTGGACAAGGTAAGTAACACCGCACCAGGATCCTGCAATATAATCCCGAGTGTGGCTTGTGGTTACCGCTAATGGTGCTGAAATTTAACCCCGAGCCACACTCGGGAATACCGTCAGGGAGGCTACCCCTCTTGGGAATGGAATTCACCAGAGCTTCACAGGTTGCCACCGGAGTCCTCTTCCACTCCTCCATGATGACATCACGGAGCATGCAGATGTTAGAGACCTTGCGCTCCTCCACCTCCCGTTTGAGGATGTCCCACAGATGCTCAATAGGGTTTAGGTCTAGAGACATGCTTGGCCAGTCCATCACCTTTACCCTCAGCTTCTTTAGCAAGGCAGTGGTTGTCTTGGAGGTGTGTTTGGGGTCATTATGTTGGAATACTGTCCTGCGGTCCAGTCTCCAAAGGGAGGGGATCATGCTCTGCTTCAGTATGTCACAGTACATGTTGGCATTCACGGTTCCCTTGATGAACTGTAGCTCCCCAGTGAATGCAGCACTCATACAGCCCCAGACCATGACACTCCCACCACCATGCTTGACTGTAGGTCTCATCAGACCACAGGACATGGTTCCGGTAATCCATGTCATTAACCTGCTTGTCTTAAGCAAACTGTTTGCGGGCTTTCTTGTGCATCATCTTTAGAAGAGGTATAAGAGAGTAACTAGCTCTCCTAGGTTCACAACAAAGGGCCGTGCCACATCCAAAAAATTTATTCAAAAGAAGAAAGGGGTTCCCCTAAGCGGATTTTTCCGGCACTTGCACATCAGAATATATATAGTGGAAAGGTACAAACTCATATAAAGAGTAAAAACAGTATTTTATTTAAAGATTCTCATGTATTAAAAACATTCAAAGTATTACAAGCATTGTATATTGTACACAATTCAGAAGAGTTTTTTGAAAAGAGGGAGTGTGTTCCTTGTAGCATGGGACTCTATTCAAGCCCAACGCGTTTCAGAATACCTTATATGTCAGTCCTTCATCAGGGGCATAGTTGAAAAGAGGAACTCATCTAAATTAATTGAAAAGCATAAACGATAAATTACCTTACAGGTCTATATGTGAATATACCATTAGTAGGTTAAATGATCAATTGATCGCCTACCTTTTGTGTTATCGTTGCTTTCTTTAGAATAACAGGTAAAAACCAAGAGGGAGAAGCAAACTTTGCTTGGGAATAGAGTGGCAGCTGGGTATAATTTGTGTATGCGAAATGCTGTACTCTAGATACTCTACCACTATATAATATTTCCCCAACTGGGGGTATCTGGCATTTCACCTACCCTGCCCGTCCCGGATGCGTACTGGCCGAGGCGGTATACTGGAGCGAAGGAGGACAGTCCTATAAATGGAATAAAAATCATTTGTGTATGTGAGACTTCTATTAGGTATTAATCAAATTTACATAGATAATTAATGAATAGAGTATTAAAATGAGAACTATAATGTGCATGACTGATTATATTAATAAATTCTATTCTAGAGTCTACTTATTTATATTTAAATTTATTTGATATTCCATTGTAAATAAACATACATTAGGTAAGTTAATATAGAATTATATACAGCAAGTGTTGCAGCCTTCATGGTGTGGGTGAGTGTGAAAATATTTTTAATATTTTTGACATAATGAAAGTAGCAATATGATGCTGTCATGTGTTGGACTTCCACACCAAAATACATATAGTGTTATGTAGTAGTAGGAGGTGCAGGTAAATAGTCCTAGATATATTATCAAATTAACTTTGATATTGTGTTCATGATATAAAGCTATGTTAGATTTGCAGACCTGGATATTATTGGGAGCAGCAAAAGTATAGCAGAAAACACAGGCATGCTTTCATGGGTAATAATGAGTGTGGGAAACATTGCAGTTTCAGTTTTTTTAGAATTTAAAATAAACAAAAGGGATAAGTAAATAAGTAAGTTTCAGAAACATTGACGTTTAGGTTTTAAGAGGAATAAGAGTGAATTACATAGGTAGATCTGTACCTTCAAATAAAGAGTAGTTGTGTTTGTCCGGCCACGCATCCCAGCATCCGGCGGGTATGATGCCTGAGCTGGGAATGAGTGAAGCCGGTGTATATGTAGGATGGGCTTCAATCAGCCAGCGCAATCATTGCGTACAGCTGAATTACGAAGCCCATCAGCTGGAGAGTCCCGGTATCGCTCCCCAGTTACGTTGGGACGGCGTCACGCACACCCATCCCACCGGCACGGAATGCCTCACCTTCGGACTACGCATGTCCGCCGGAGTGGCAATATGGAGGTGAGGGGCGTAGATGTAGTGTCGCTCTGGTAACCTCCTATGGCGCCGCCCAGAAAGAAACTCTGGGCGGCTTTCCGTGCTGGGCAACCGCCAAAGTCAGACGCACCCGGGACGGGCCAGGGAGGGACAACTGAAGGGGGGGAGGTTATTACTATGGAAATGTTTACAAGTGGTAATACAGTATTAAACAAGCAACACTGTTTGAAATAGAGGTTATATATAGAGTAAACAAGAGACAGCAAAAACATTGCATATAATTCAAGAACATTGCAAATTCAAGTATGTTTGATTGGTTCTTATGTGGGCAAAAGACTGGTTCATTGAATCTTTTTTCATAGACTCATTGAATATTTTTCAAGAACTATGGGACAACATATATCACATAGACTTGTTACAGACATATTATGGTATCACTTATTGGCAATATTTGTGGTTTTCTACATTTCACAGCTGCACTTAGATCTGTTCATTGCGTCAAGTTAGTAGAAGCCATATTCATATTTATGCTGACACATCTAGAATCAAAGATTAACATAGATGCAGACTAGTAGCAATTTTGATTTGCCATCTTGTATGATAAATATTAGTAAGCAGTAAGATAGTACCATATTTGTATATGTTAACTGTAATAGTACAACCAAGTATACATCCATTAGGAGTCTGACAGGTTACAAAATATTTACTCTTGAGATGTTGAAATAATAAAAAATTATAAATAAAATAATTTTCCTAGGATTCCGACATTTTATATACTGCCAAAAATACACAAAAGCCTGACAGATCCACCAGGCAGGCCAATTATCTCAAGCATTGGCTCAATCAGCGACAACGCAAGCAAATTAGTTGATGAATACTTAAGACCCTTTGTAGTTTCACTAACATCATATGTAAGGGACACCAGCCACCTGCTACAAATCTTAGATCAGCTGTATATACCAGATCAAGCCCTTCTAGTGACAATCGACGTGGAGACGCTTTACAGCTCGATTCCACATGAACGTGGATTAGCAGCAATTAAACACATACTTCAACAAAATCCACACTTACACTCGACATACAATGAATTCGTCGTTGCACTGCTCAAGCACATCCTTACTCACAATGTTTTCACCTTTAATGGCTCCCACTACCTCCAGGTGCAGGGGGTTGCGATGGGGACATGCTGTGCCCCATCGTATGCCAACCTGTACCTGGGGGAGTGGGAGAAAACTTTTCTTTCGGATGATGGCCTTACCCAATATACCAACCACATTGTGGGTTGGTATCGATATATAGATGACATTTTGGTCATTTGGGATGGCCCCCTGGATGTGCTCGAGCAGTGCCTACTAAGGATGAATAAAAATGATTTCAATTTAACATTTACAATGTCCTCCGACAAAAATCGGATAACATTTTTGGACATAGAAATCTACAAAGAAAAACAAGGCAAACTGTCTAGCAAGTTATTTAGAAAAACCACTGCAGGGAACACCATACTGCATGCTGCAAGCTTCCATCCGCAACCCCTCATTGACTCTATACCGTATTCACAATACCTTCGAATCAAACGTAACTGTACAGACAACGATATATTCCTAAAAGAAGCAGCTAATTTACGTGATAGACTGTTGGCACGAGGATATACACACAAATCCCTAAAAAAAGCTTTCAAAAAAGTAGTGAATAAGCCTAGGAGTACACTTTTTCAGACTCCTGGTCAGAAAGATACCAATTTACCTTGTATTATAACAACATACAACCAACAACACTGTCAAATTAGAAAAATAATTGAAAAATATTGGCACCTACTGACCCTCGATCCATCTTTAGGCCACTTAGTGCCAAGCAAACCCCAATTCACGTTCAGGAGAGCTACATCCATTGGTGACAAAATAATAAACAGTGAATTTAAAAACGAATCAGTAAAGGTACATTGTAAATACAAAGGAACATTTGTGTGTGGCTCTTGTCGCTACTGTACATATATGTGGACACAAAAGAATCCCATCCTTCCAAATGGGAAAAAATTCGACCCGAAACATTTTGCTAACTGCAGAACCACTGGAGTAGTTTATCTGCTCCAGTGTAACTGCGGTTGCTTTTATATAGGGAAAACTAAACTAGAATTTTGGAAAAGAGCTTACAGAAATATCGTTTCTATGCAAACATCTGACCCTGACCTCCCTCTAGGTCGCCATGTCTCTTTGGTACATGGAGGCAAATTCCCCAGAATTAAGTTCTTAATTCTGGATCGGGTGCACCCGAGTCCTAGAAGGGGTGACTGGAATAAAGTCTTACTCCAGAGAGAACTGAAATGGATTCATTTACTAAAGGCCACATTGCCCCCAGGCCTTAATGAGGTTATATGTTTTAAACCATTCCTCGAAGGTTTTAACTCCGGTGGAATGGAGAAATAAAATAGCGAGATCTCATTCAGTAAAGATTTTTGAAAAAACTAATATACGACCTTTATTTGTTTTCGCCTCTTATGTTTAACCATATGTCAATATCATGTAACAATATCTACTCACTATATATACTGTAAACTCTTGAGATGTCTGATTTAATACATACATGACCCCCGAAATATTAAATCGCCCTAAACATACCAGGGCCAGACCCTTATAACTTTCATGACCAACACTATTTTAAGATTTTTGATACATCCCATCAAAAATCATTTCTCGTTCGCCCCTCCCCTCTAAAACAATACAATAACAATGGAAACATGTATGTACCTACTCAAACATCTCAAGAGTAAATATTTTGTAACCTGTCAGACTCCTAATGGATGTATACTTGGTTGTACTATTACAGTTAACATATACAAATATGGTACTATCTTACTGCTTACTAATATTTATCATACAAGATGGCAACTCAAAATTGCTACTAGTCTGCATCTATGTTAATCTTTGATTCTAGATGTGTCAGCATAAATATGAATATGGCTTCTATTAACTTGACGCAATGAACAGATCTATGTGCAGCTGTGAAATGTAGAAAACCACAAATATTGCCAATAAGTGATACCATAATATGTCTGTAACAAGTCTATGTGATATATGTTGTCCAATATTTCTTGAAAAATATTCAATGAGTCTATGAAAAAAGATTCGATGAACCAGTCTTTTGCCCACATAAGAACCAATCAAACATACTTGAATTTGCAATGTTCTTGAATTATATGCAATATTTTTGCTGTCTCTTGTTTACTCTATATATAACCTCTATTTCAAACAGTGTTGCTTGTTTAATACTGTATTACCACTTGTAAACATTTCCATAGTAATAACCTCCCCCCTTCAGTTGTCCCTCCCTGGCCCGTCCCGGGTGCGTCTGACTTTGGCGGTTGCCCGGCACGGAAAGCCGCCCAGAGTTTCTTTCTGGGCGGCGCCATAGGAGGTTACCAGGGCGACACTACATATACGCCCCTCACCTCCATATTGCCACTCCGGCGGACATGCGTAGTCCGCCGGTGAGGCATTCCGTGCCGGTGGGATGGGTG
Organism: Aquarana catesbeiana; assembly: GCF_042186555.1. Taxonomy (NCBI): domain Eukaryota; kingdom Metazoa; phylum Chordata; class Amphibia; order Anura; family Ranidae; genus Aquarana; species Aquarana catesbeiana. Next base: position 79,720,462 of record NC_133335.1, on the reverse strand, counting down.
TGCGTGACGCCGTTCCAACGTAACTGCGCTCGTGCATGCGCGGTAGGGGCAGCGCCGCGCATCCCCGTCTCGGGGAGCGATACCGGGACTCTCCAGCTGATGGGCTTCATAATTCAGCTGTATGCAATGATTGCGCTGGCTGATTGAAGCCCATCCTACATACACACCGGCTTCACTCATTCCCAGCTCAGGCATCATACCCGCCGGATGCTGGGATGCGTGGCCGGACAAACACAACTACTCTTTATTTGAAGGTATAGATCTACCTGTGTAATTCACTCTTAATCCTCTTAAAACCTAAACTTCAATGTTTCTGAAACTTACTTATTTACTTATCCCTTTTGTTTATTTTAAATTCTAAAAAAACTGAAACTGCAATGTTTTCCACACTCATTATTACCCATGAAAGCATGCCTGTGTTTTCTGCTATACTTTTGCTGCTCCCAATAATATCCAGGTCTGCAAATCTAACATAGCTTCATATCATGAACACAATATCAAAGTTAATTTGATAATATATCTAGGACTATTTACCTGCACCTCCTACTACTACATAACACTATATATATTTTGGTGTGGAAGTCCAACACATGACAGCATCATATTGCTACTTTCATTATGTCAAAAATATTAAAAATATTTTCACACTCACCCACGCCATGGAGGCTGCAACACTTGCTGTATATAATTCTATATTAACTTACCTAATGCATGTTTATTTACAATGGAATATCAAATAAATTTAAATATAAATAAGTAGACTCTAGAATAGAATTTATTAATATGACCAGTCATGCACATTATAGGCTTTCTCATTTTAATACTCTATTCATTAATTATCTATGTAAATTTGATTAATACCTAATAGAAGTCTCACATACACAAATGATTTTTATTCCATTTATAGGACTGTCCTTCTTCGCTCCAGTATACCGCCTCGGCCAGTACGCATCCGGGACGGGCAGGGTAGGTGAAATGCCAGATACCCCCAGTTGGGGAAATACTATATAGTGGTAGAGTACCTAGAGTACAGCATTTCGCATACACAAATTATACCCAACTGACACTCTATTCCCAAGCAACCTTTGCTTCTCCCTCTTGGTTTTTACCTGTTATTCTAAAGAACGCAACAATAACACAAAAGGTAGGCGATCAATTGATCATTTAACCTACTAATGGTATATTCACATATAGACCTGTAAGGTAATTTTATCGTTTATGCTTTTCAATTAATTTAGATGAGTTCCTCTTTTCAACTATGCTCCTGATGAAGGACTGACATATAAGGTATTCCGAAACGCGTTGGACTTGAATAGAGTCCCATCCTACAAGGCACACACTCCCTCTTTCCAAAAAACTCTTCTGAATTGTGTAAAATATACAATGTATTCATTGCTTGTAATACTTTGAATGTTTTTAATACAGGAGAATCTTTAAATAAAATACTGTTTTTACTCTTTATATGAGTTTGTACCTTTCCACTATATATATTCTGATGTGCAATTGCCGGAAAAATCCGCTTAGGGGAACCCCTTTCTTCTTTTGAATCATCTTTAGAAGAGGCTTCTTTCTGGGACGACAGCCATGCAAACCAATTTGATGCAGTGTGCGGCGTATGGTCTGAGCCCTGACAGGCTGACCCCCACCCCATTCAAGTTCTGCAGCAATGCTGGCAGCACTCATACGTCTATTTCCCAAAGGCAACCTCTGAATATGATGCTGAGCACATGCACTCAAATTCTTTGGTCGACCATGGCGAGGCCTGTTCTGAGTGGAACCTGTCCTGTTAAACCGCTGTATGGTCTTGGCCACCGTACTGCAGCTCAGTTTCAGGATCTTGGCAATCTTCTTATAGCCTAGGCCATCTTTATGTAGAGCAACAATTCTTTTTTTCAGATCCTCAGAGAATTCTTTGCCATGAGGTGCCATGTTGAACTTCCAGTGACCAGTATGAGAGACTGAGAGCGATAACACCAAATTTATCACACCTGCTCCCCATTCACACCTGAGACCTTGTAACACTAACGAGTCACATTACACAGGGGAGGGAAAGTGGCTAATTGGGCCCAATTTGGACATTTTCACTTAGGGGTGTACTCACTTTTGTTGCCAGCGGTTTAGACATTAATGGCTGTGTGTTGAGTTATTTTGAGGGGACAGCAAATTTAAACTGTTATACAAGCTGTACACTCACTACTTTACATTGTAGCAAAGTGTAATTTCTTCAGTGTTGTCACATGAAAAGATAGAATAAAATATTTATAAAAATGTGAGGGGTGTACTCACTTTTTTGAGATACTGTATATATATATATATATATATATATATATATATATATATATATATATATATTGTATATACACATATACACACATGCATGAGTGTTGAAGCTTTGGTGTGCACGCCCTAATGCAACAGGCTGTGCACACCTATGATTCTAGCATTACTTGGTTAAGCCAGGCTAGGATACAATGCAAAATCATATGGTAGCTGTAAACTGGTACTCTAATGCCCCATACACACGGTCGGATTTTCCGACGGAAAATGTGTGATAGAACCTTGTTGTCGGAAATTCCGACCGTGTGTAGACTCCATCACACATTTTCCATCGGATTTTCCGACACACAAAGTTTGAGAGCAGGATATAAAATTTTCCGACAACAAAATCCGTTGTCGGAAATTCCAATCGTGTGTACACAAATCCGATGCACAAAGTGCCACGCATGCTCAGAATAAATAAAGAGATGAAAGCTATTGGCCACTGCCCTGTTTATAGTCCCGACGTATGTGTTTTACGTCACCGCGTTCATAATAATCGGATTTTCCGACAACTTTGTGTGACCGTGTGTATGCAAGACAAGTTTGAGCCAACATCCGTCGGAAAAAATCCTAGGATTTTGTTGTCGGAATGTCCGAACAAAGTCCGACCGTGTGTACGGGGCATAAGTTGCCATGAGCTTGCAATTACACAAAGCATTAGGTTGCAAATACATTAGTGACAAATTCTGAGGGGGATACATTTTCATATGTTTACACCAGCACCAAACTCTAATGCCGCGTACACACGGTCGGACTTTACGGCAGACTTTGCCCGGCGGACTTTACAATGGACTTTATGACGGACTTTGCGAATGAACGGACTTGCCTACACACAATCCACCAAAGTCCGTTGAATTCGTACGTGATGACGTACAACCGGACTAAAACAAGGAAGTTCATAGCCAGTAGCCAATAGCTGCCCTAGCGTGGCTTTTTGTCCGTCGAACTAGCATACAGACGAGCGGGCTTTTCGACCGGACTTGAGTTCGACGGATAGATTTAAAACATGTTTCAAATCTAAGTCCGTCCAACTTTTGAGAAAACAAAGTCCGCTGGAGCCCACACACGATCGAATTGTCCAATGAAATCCCGTCCGCCGGGCAAAGTCTGCCGTAAAGTCCACTCGTGTGTACGCGGCATAATTCTGCAAGGCCATACTATTCAAAAAGAGTGTATTTGTTCCCTTGAGCCATCTCCATTAATATCCTGAAAGAGTGAAGTTGCACATGTAGCTCTACCCCCTAGAGGGCCGCTAGGTTTTGGGTCCCCCTAATCCTGCACAGCAAGGCAACATGCATTTTTCCAGCTTGTATTTACAGTCAATAACCAGTTGTTGGGATTGTTTTTATGTTTTATTGAGGGAATATTGGATAGGAATAAGGGGTTATGGGATGCCCAAAGTGAGTTCAGCAACAACTTGGAGGCCAACTTCTCTATGTACAACTTTCAGCAAAATGTATCCTAGACTTTACTCCCTCCATAATAATGTCAGTCCTTAAAGAAAATAATTAAAATAATATAAAATAATTTTTTCCTTTAGTAGCAAATATCCCTTTTTCTTACAGGAGCTCTATGTCCCCTTAGTAGAAAATGCAAACTCCCAACTGTGTGTAGGAGCTCTATGTCCCTTTAGTAGAAAATAGCAAAATGCCAGCGCACCTGGCTTCCAGAGCAAAGGATTAAGGTAAGCTATGACACTGTCACTCTTAAAGGTTAGCTAAATATTGCCTGGCTGCCTTCTCCCTTTGTTGGCTCTAGGGGGTGGTAGGTAAAGGTACTTACACTGTCCCTTGAAATCCTGCTGCTTGGCAAAGACTGTTGTTCAGGCCTCCTGCTGTACAGGTCCTCCCTTCGCAACACAATGGGGTTTATTTACTAAAGCTAGAGAGGGCAAAGTAGTCACGATTTTGCAGAGAAACCAATCAGCTTCCAGGTTTTATTGCTAAAGCTTAATTAACCACTTCAGCCCCAGAAGTATTTGACCCCTTAATGACCAGGCCATTTTTTTGCAATACGGTACTGCGTCGCTTTAACTGACAATTGCCCGGTTGTTCGACGCTGTACCCAAATAAAATTTATGTCCCTTTCCCACAAATAGAGCTTTCTTTTGGTGGTATTTGATCACCTCTGCGTTTTTTTTTTTTTGCGCTATAAACAAAAAAAGACTGACGATTTTGAAAAAAAAAACAATATTTTCTACTTTTTGCTATAATAAATATCCCCAAAAAATAAGAAGAAAATAATTTTTTCCTCAGTTTAGGTCGATATATAGTCTTCTACATATTTTTGGTAAAAAAAAAAAAAAAAATCTCAATAAGCGTATATTGTTTGATTTGCACAAAAGTTATCATGGCTACAAAATAGGGGATAGATTTATGGCATTTTTTTATTTTTTTTTTTTTAATTAGTAATGGAGGCGAGCTGTGATTTTTAGTGGGACTGCGACATTTTGGCGGACAGATTGGACAATTTTGACACTTTTTTGGGACCACTGACATTTATACAACGATCAAAACTAAAAATAGCCACTGATTGCTGTATAAATGTCATTGTCAGGGAAGGGGTTAACACTTTGGGGCGATCAAGGGGTTAAATGTGTGTCCTAGGGAGTGTTTCTAACTGTGGGGGGATGGGACTGCCTGGTGGAGGAGTTTGCTGTTCATAATCAGTATGAACAGCAGATCTGTCTCCTCTCTCCTGACAGAACAGAGATCTGTCCGTTTACATTGACAGATCCAGATTATGTCTCTCTCAGGAGCGATCATGGGTACCTGATGAACATTGCGGCTGCTGGGCACGTGCATCGGCTCTGTCCTCGCGCCGCACTCGCACGACCCCTAGTGGTCTTAAAGCGGCCAACCTACAGCTATGGCGATTCGTCTAGGGGAGCCAATCTGCCGCAGTATAACTTCGGCAGCTGGTCCTTAACTGGTTAAACAAGCTGAGGATAGAAGCTGATTGGTTTCTCTGCAGAATTGTGACTACTTTTGCCCTCTCTAGCTTTAGTAAATAAACCCCAGTGTCTCCTGGATGAGACTGAGGGTGATGAAGACCCCTCTGTCCAAATTGCTCCTTTCCTTCCTTCCTCAGCTCCTGTCTAGAGGCAGATCCCCCAGCCCCGGGGTCCTCTCCAGGCCTTATGATTTTCAACTAAGAACTCCATACTCCAACCAGCAACAACAACCCCACTGGCAAGGCTCTTCCATATTCATGGGTCCATCTTACTACCCTGCCAGGCCTCCTGCCTGGGGATTGGTCAAACTCCCATAAAATTTCAGATCCTTGCCTCTGTACCTCCGCCCACTAGCTTTTAGAAGTTTCCGGAAACTTCTAGAACCAGGGGGAGGTGACAGAGGCCTGACCTGTAGAGCCCTCTAGCCTGACCTGAACTTGAACCTCACAGACATGCTTACATTAGCTACTTGTGCGCTAAACTAAATTTGCCTAAGCTACTTAATCTAACCTTTTTAAACCAGGGGGTGCTACACACAACACGGAATAGACTGGTAAGAAGCTATGACACCGTGAAAGTTCTGCTCAATCATGTAAACACCGAGGTCAAGGAAATCTTTAAAATTATCAATGATAAAAATGGAGAGAAAACAGCTTTTTAAAGAACAAACTAAATGTTATTAACATAGCTGTTATACGAGATGATGGAGGGGATATTGCTGACTGATCCTGTTTCTATTAACACCCAAATTGCTTCAATCTATGGGCAGCTATTTACCCCTGGAGCCCAATATGCTGTTGATTACTTATGTTGCTGTCTTGATACGGTAGTGTTCCCTTCTCTTACCCCCTCAACTGCTGTACAAGTTAGGTACTCTGATCACTTTGTAGGAAGTGCAGCAGGCAATTCATCCTTCACAATCTAGGAAAACCCCAGGTGAGGACGGACTTCCTTCTGAGTTTTTTAAAACCCATATAGATGCATAACATGCTTTTAACTGATGGCTGTCTTCTGGCCACTATGCCCCAGGCAATTATCATAGTAGTGCCTAAATCAGGCAAGGATCCAAAGTTATGTTCTTACTTTAGGGCTATCTCACTGTTTAATGTGCACATCAAATTTCTTACTAAAATACTTGCCACTCACCTCAACAGTGGGATTCCTACCCTAATTCATAGAGATCAATCTGGCTTCATGCCCTGGAAAGGTATGGACATTACCTTGAAGAAGCTATTCTCTTTTATAGCATGTTCTGAGACAGTAGACCCTTCTGCTGTAATAGTCCTTTGACAGTTGAATGGGAATACTTGTAAATGGTCCACTGCAGGTTTGGCTTTGGTCCTAAATATATTTATTGGATACAGCTCCTGTACACGGCTCCCACTACCAGGGTTAGAATTGGAGATGCACTCTCGATATCCTTTAGCCTGCAGCAGGGAATGTGACAGGGTTGCCCCTTGTCACTGGGATTGTTTGCCCTAGCTATAGAGCCGTTGGCTATAATCCTGTGTTCCTCTGACATATTACAGGGTTTCACCATGGGATCTTTTGAAAAGAAACTATTTCTATAAGCCAATGACACCCTATTTTATTTAAAGCTTTATAACCCTAAACCCTGTTACTTTAAAGCAGTGGTTCTCAACTCCAGTCCTCGGGACCCACCAACAGGCCAGATTTTAAGTATTACCTTGGGGAGTTGCAGACTAGAATACTGCAATCACTGAGCAGCAAGTGATATCACCTGTGATGTATTTCAGCTATCTTGCAAACCTGGCCTGTTGGGGGGCCCTGAGGACTGGAGTTGAGAACCACTGCTTTAAAGCATGTTATATAGCACAGTGCTTGGCGCTGTCCTCCCCCCTGTAAACTGACCATGGTTTATCATGGCTGCTGAGCCCTGACACCGTGGTCAGTTTACATGCTGCCGTCATCCGCAGCTCTCATCTGTCCTCTCTCCCCTCCCCTCCCTGCCTGTCAGCTAGTAACAGTGCCCGCACCCTCCCCTCCTGCTGCTGAAACTATAGTGTAAATTACATGCAATCACCTCTGTTAGAGTCCTATGCTGCAGTTTCTGTGCTTTGTAAAAAATATGCCCATTTCTACCAGAATTCACAGCGTTGCTTGGCACTCACATGACCCTCGCTGCTCCTGTCCTCCCTGGCGGATGTCTCAGCTCTCTCCTCCCCTTCCTCCCCTCCTCTCGACTGATGTCAGCAGGGGATTCTCTGCCCCTCCCGCTGCCAGATCGGGAGAGGGAGCAGCAAGGAGCAGTGGTGGGGGTGAAGCAGTGGTGGGACAAGGTATTTCAGTGCCCAGGGCGAGGATGCCAAAATGCGCCCCCCCGCGCCCAGAGCAGGGGGCGGAGTTAGTAGAATTATTTTCAGCATACAAAATATGTGTGATGGTTGTGGATAGCGGAGAGCTTCAGTATTACTATTTACATTTGTGATTGGTAACTAATGAGTAACTTGGCTGCCCAAGGGTGGTTTTTGAAGATTGTTAAAGGTGCTCTAGAACTAATTGAAGCTGATCTTGGTCCTGCTTGAAAACCTCCTTCGATCTGTGGGCTGCAGCGCTGATCATTGCATTCTGACAGTGGAGGAGTCATGCTGTCAGAGTACAATAGTACAGAGGGGGGATTCCTCCATCCACCTTGTTTGAGTGGATGCAGGGATATGTTCAGCCTGCTGGAAAAAAAAAAAATAGTGTGTACTAGGGTTACACTGATACAGATATTGGTGCTGATACTAAGCATTTGCACGAGTACTTGTACTCCTTCAAATGCTCTGATACCTAAAACCAATATTTTGCATTGAGATTTGAGCTCATACAAAATGAATGTGCTCAAATCCCACTGTAAAGAATTGCATGCAATACAGTGTGATTCCTGTCCGAATCACATGTGGTTTCCCACTCAGTTTCTGTGTGAGCCTAGGCTTGTCATAGTGACTTCAGCCTGGGTTCACATAGGAGCGGTGCCTGAAACCACATGTAAAAAAAAGATCTCTCTAAACCTAAGCCCTCTTCAGGATCTAGTGACTAATGACCAATTGCCCTCCCTCGATACTATTAAAGAGACTTACAAATGCCTCCTCCTTGGACCACTTTGCATTTCTGCAAATTTCAGCATACCTACATCATAATCCGACCCCTTCTCTTACGATACCCCATACAGCCTGAGGAGTCACGTGAGTGCCGAGCAGTGCTGTCAATTCAGGTAGAAATGGGCATCTTTTTTACAAAGCGCATACACTGCAGCATAGGACTCTTTCTAACAGAGGGGATTGCATGTAATTTACTAAGTGGCTTAACAACCCCTTTAAGGCATGCTACCATCTCATGACCGTGGCCTTGGAAGTTACAGACATATTTGGCAGCTTCTCAGGTATAGGAATCAACTGGGACAAGTCAGTGCAGTTCCCCTTAAAACAAACATATCTCTTTCAAGTAGGTCTCTCCAACCTAAATATTTGGGTATTAATGTTCACAGTGATCCTTCACACTATTTTGCCCTCAATCTCAACTTTATTCTCCTCCAACTAACACAAAAATTTGCTGTGTGGAAGTCTCTACTTCTGACCCCAATGAGACAAGTTAATATTATCAAAATGACTTCCTCTCTAAATTTCTATGAAAACTTTGACACACCTCAGTCCCTATAACTAACACCTTCTTTAAGCACTTCCTGCCCGCCCTATAGCGGATTGACGTCCGGGAAGTGGTTCCGTTATCCTGACTGGGCGTCATATGACGTCCAGCAGGATAACATGCCGCCGCACGCCCGTGGGGGCGCGCATCGCGGCGATCGGTGGAGCGGTGTGTCAGCCTGACACACCGCTCCACCGATCTTGGTAAAGAGCCTCCGGCGGAGGCTCTTTACCACGTGATCAGCCGTGTCCAATCACGGCTGATCACGCTGTCAATAGGAAGAGCCATTGATCGGCTTTTCCTCACTCGCGTCTGACAGACGAGAGTAGAGGAGAGCCGATCGGCGGTTCTCCTGACAGGGGGGGCCTGTGCTGATTGTTTATCAGCGCAGCCCCCCTCAGATCACCACACTGGACCACCAGGGATCGCCACTAGGACCACCAGGGAAGGGGCAACATGTGGATGGCCAGGTATGTACCCCATGGCCATCCACATGTGCCCAATCTGTGCCAATCAGTGCCCACAAATGGGCACTAATTGGCACCATTATGTTTAGTTATGCCCAGCAATGCCACCAATACATTTTATCAGTGCCACCAATCAGTGTCATCAGTGCCACCTGTCATTGCCCATCGGTGCCACCTGTCAGTGCCCATCAGTGCCCATCAGTGCCCACCTATCAGTGCCCATCAGTGGCACCTATCAGTGCCACCCATAAGTACCCATCAGTGCCACCCATATGTACCAATCAGTGCCACCTACGAGTGCCCATCAGTGCCGCTTATGAGTGCCCATCGATGCCACCTATGAGTGCCCATCAGTGCCGCATACCAGTGCCACCTATCAGTGCCCATCAGTGCCGCCTATCAGTGCCCATCATCAGTGCCACCTCATCAGTGCCACCTCATTGGTGCCACCTCATCTGTGCCCATCAGTGCCGCTGTATCAGTGCCCGTCAGTGCAACCATATCAGTGCCCGTCATTGAAGAAGAAAACGTACTTATTAACAAAAAATATTAACAGAAACAAAGAAAAACTTGTTTTTTTTAAAAAATTTCGGTCTTTTTTTATTTGTTGCGCAAAAAATAAAAACCGCAGAGGTGATCAAATACCATCAAAATAAAGCTCTATTTGTGGGAACAAAATGATAAAAAATTTGTTTGGGTACAGTGTAGCATGGCCGCGCAATTGTCATTCAAATTGCGACAGCGCTGAAAGCTGAAAATTGGTCTGGGCGGGAAGGTGTCTAAGTGCCTGGTATTGAAGTGGTTAATAAATTAGATCAGATTGTCTCCTCATTTATCTGTAACTCCTGCTCTCTTTAGAAAGCTTGGCCACCCCATGCTTTCAGAAATATTTTTAGGCTGCAGTATTGGTTACTTTGCGGTGGTGGTTTTCCAAGACTGCTACCAATCCTGCAGAACTGAGTAACCTGCTCTTTGTGGGGTTTCCAATGGAACCCTAATGTTACTGTTCTGATGAAGAATTATTTTCTGGTTTGGAAGCAGGTAGGAGCTAGATTGGGTGCAGTGAACGCATCTGTCCCCTATACTCCCCTATACTTTTTTACAATTTTATTTTAATAATTTTTTTACAATTAATAGTTTTATATTTTTTTTACAATGCTTTTTTGGGGGGGGGGGGGTAGTGGATGAAGTCAGTAGTTTTTTAATTTTTACTTATTTTTTTTATTTACAAATTTATTTATTTTTTTCACAATTTTGTATTTTCATTTTTTTCACAATGCTTTTTGCGGGAGAGAGGGTTGGGGCAGTGGATCATCTCGGTAGAGCAGTGGATGGTATCATTAGAGCAGTGGATGATGTCAGTAGTTTTTATTTGTACTTATTTTTGTGTACAATTTTATTTTGTATTGTTTTTTTACACTTTTATTTTTTTATAATTTTTTACAATTAATTGATTTATTATTTTTTTCACAATGCTTTGGGGGGGGGGTGGATGTGTCAGTAGTTTTACTTTTTTCACTGTGCTTATGGGGTGGGGGGAGTGAACAGTGTCAGTAGGGCTCTGGGCAGTGTTAGCAGTGCAGTGGATGGTGTCAGCAGTTTTTTATTTTTATTTTTACTTCCAGCGCACCACACTTATACGGACATGGGTTTAAAATGCAACATAGAGCCGCACATCCAAAATGTTCGACTCAGGGTCACATGTCTTCCTTAGGGGGATTGAACACGCGTAGGGGAGGGGCTAGGACGGTGAAGGCACTCGGGCTCTACAACAATTTGAGGAGCTGGCCGAGTATTTGTTGCGCTTTAAACCCATGTCCGTATTAGTGTGGTGCGCTGGAAGCACCCACATATTGTGAGTACCCTGTACATTTTAATGAATGCATGTTAAAGTGTTTTAAACAATTCAAGCACTATTGGAGTATTTTTCTCTGCATATAATCTGTTCCTGACATACTGAGGAGGAGATCTTGGGAGAAGTTTAGGAGCCAGCTGTGTTGGATATCTCAGTCCTGGGGTGGCTCACAGGCATTTTCTGACCCTGCTTAGTTGGGGGGTTGTACTCCCAGAGGTGAGCCTATACCCATTGGGGGGGAGAACGAGTGAGGTAATTCACTGGTGGTCTGGAAGTTATATATAAAGGATTTCACAATTACATTTAGTTGTTCATCAATCAACATCCGTTTGTGGAATTTTCACTGTTTTAGGGCACTTTCACACTGGGGCGGGCGGGCGTCGGTGGTAAAGCTATTTTTAGCTGTGCTTTACCGTCATTTTCGGCTGCTAGCGGGGTGCTTTTAACTCCCCCTAACGGCCGAAAAAGGGTTAAAAGTGCCCGCAAAGTGCCGCTGCAGCGGTACTTTTCCAGCGCTTCGGCGCCGCTGCCCATTGATTTCAATGGGCAGGAGCCCTTTAGGAGCAGTGTATACACCGCTCCTACAGCGCCTTAAAGAAGCTGCTTGCAGGACTTTTTTTAGCGTCCTGCCAATGCACTGCTCCAGTGTGAAAGCACTCAGACTTTCACACTGGAGTGACAGAAGAGGCACTTTACAGTGTGAAAGTAGCCTTAATATGGACTTTTTTGCACTTCATTGTATGGACATTTAATCATGCACTTTATATGTTGTTTGATTTTTTATATTTGTTTATATTTCATGATTCAGCACTGCACTGATTTTTTTTTTACTAATTTATTTTTTATTTATTTTTTTCACACTGCTTTTTTGGGAGGGAGTGGATGGTGTTCACAGTTTTTATTATTTTTTTTATTATTTTTTTGTATTATTTTACAATGATTTGAGGGGGCAGAAGACAGTGTAAGTAGAGAAGTGAATGGTGTCAGTAGTTTTTAATTTTTATTACTTTATTTTTTATTATTTTATTTTTTTAATTTTTTTACAATTAATTTTAAATTATTTTACAATGCTTTACATTCCTTTTTTTTATTTTACTGTCTATATTTTTTGGGAATTTTATTTTTATTATTTTTTTAAATTTTATTTTTATATTATTTTTTTCCACAGTGCTTCGGGGAGGGGGGTGGCAGTGGATTGTGTCAGTAGGGCAGTGGACAGTGTCAGTAGACCAGTGGATGGTGTCAGTAGTTTTTTATTTTTCATTTTTTTTACAATTTTTTTAAATATTTTTTTATACAATTTTGTTCACAATGCTTTTTTGGGGGTGGGGGGCAGTGGACGGTGTCAGTAGTTTTTTTTATTATTATTTTATTTTCTAGTATTTTTTTACAATTTTATTTTTTAATTATTTTTTATAGTTGATGCAGACGAAACGCATCGGGTAGGACCCCACTGTCGCCACTTCTTCACAGCGCTGTTTTTTAGACACTTTTCATGTGAGTGTATACTATATTTTAATAAATTTTCATTTATACGGATTCACACTATTTGGCCCATCCTTCTTTTCCTCCATTCATTCTAACACGGATTCGAGTGACACGACCTCTGAGCCGGACCACGTTGGAGGAACACAGTCAAGTGGAAGTCATTCCACCATCCCTGCTCTTCTGCACTCGTTCCAGCCCAGCACCACTTAAGCCTGATTGACCTCACCTGGCGTATGCCTTGTTAGGTCCACCAAGTCTGGTAAGCCTCTTTATTATCATTGGTGGTGTGCGGGCTCCCTCTACAGAGGATTTGTACCGTGGTTGAAATTTGTTCCAGAGGACTTTATATTTCCATCTTTTCTCCAAGGATGTTTTTGTCAGCATATGAACTTTGAACTGTCAGTTCTTAGGCCACATTTTTTATCCCCTTCCTTAGCGCTACACTTATTTTGTTCTTTGTCTGTTTTCCATACTTGTTGGTTGTGTTAGCTGCTTTTCATTCCCCCTTTTAGGTAGCGCAGAATTATTGTATATACATTTTTTTATAATGCTTTTTGGGGGAGAGGGGTTTGGGCAGTGGATCGTGTTGGTCGGGCAAAGGATGGTCTCAGTAGAGTAGTGGATATGTCACTGTTAGGCGCCCGTCTTCTCCTTGTGGCCTAGGCTCTTGGGGATGTGGCTCAGTGGAGGTCCTCGCCGGCGGTTAATCAAAGACACATACACACATAGGTATGCTGAAAATGATTACAAGTCTTTATTTTTAGATTCGCTTTTTTATGCTGTCTTTACAAGACTCTGCCCACAATTTGGGGGCCAATCAAAATGATAATACATATTAGCATATTCGGTAATTTCCAAACATATCCCAATCTTGTGATTTTCTAAACATTAATAATGTCTACATCTTGTGATATCAAAAAGGGTGACCCCTGTAGTTCAAGTTAATAGGTCAAAACATTCCTCATCCTCTGTCACTTGTCTGCTGGACAACCGCAGCTTCTTTAAAAATTACAGAGACAAAACCACAAGCAGATGTTTCCTCAGATGAACACAGAAAAAGAGGAAAAGACATATATGAGATATTTCAGTAAATCATAAGACAGTCTGATCTTAATCAAAAATATACTAAGATATGTTTCTGATTATTAAAGCAAAATAAGCAATGTGAAATCATGAACAGAGTGAAATCAACAATTAATCAATTAATCAATAATGTAATGTAATATGGAATCTCCTTACAATCCTCCCTTTGACCATTCGATATCATCGAAATGGTCATTCTACCAAGTAGGTAATCAGACATGTCCAGAAGCATAATGTTTTTCCTGACACAAAGGTAGAAATCATTTTGTCAGGTACTGTGTGCAAAGTTCTGTTACACGTTTCTTCTTGTTGGTGGGGGATTGGTCTCGTCGTCCAGAGAGATTTGTGTTATGCCTTCTTGAATGTCCTTCAAACCTGGTCGCTGTTCCTGGTCAGAGGAGTCTTGGGGTGCTGGAGGAGGGTCAGGGGTCTGGGGTTGCTGTGGACACTTCTTTAACCGGCTGGCGTGGATCCAGGTGTTTCCCAGATCGGTCAGTACAGCAGTTCTGGAAACCTTCTCTATTCTCCAAGGTCCAGAGAAAATGGGTCCAACCTTCTTTTTGTGTGCCAGTTGTTTCACCAGTACTTTGTCTCCTGGGATGAAGGGATGAGTAGGTTCTGTTGAAAGAGGAGAAAAGGTGACAGAGACTTGTTCGTTCATATCCTGTAGCATACTTACCAGATTTTTCACGTACATTTCCTGTTGAGAATAGATGTTAATGTCAGTGTTTTTATCTAAAAGGGGCAGCTCTATGTTTGCAGGAACTCCCATCAAAATCTCAAAGGGCGAGAGTTTTGTTCTAGCATGTGGTGTTGTTCTGATCTGGAATAGGACAGAAGGAAGGTAATCCAACCATCCTTTCATGGTGCCCCCCGTGGCTTTTTTTAACTTGTCCTTAATATTCCTATTCATTCTCTCCACTACTCCTGCACTTTGTGGGTGGTAAGGGATGTGCAGTTTCCACTGTAAGCCTAGTAGCTTAGCTAAAGTCTGTGTAACAGAGGAGCTGAAGGCAGGCCCTCTGTCTGACCATATGGCCGTTGGTATTCCGAACCTACAAACCCAATGGTTCAGTATGCATTTGGCAGCAATTTTGGCAGTCTCACCTGTACATGGAATTCCTTCAATCCAGCCTGACCATTTGCATACGATTACGCAAAGGCATTTCAAATTACCTCTTTGTTTGGGCATGTGTGTGAAGTCTATTTGCAAATCTGTTAGGGGACCCAGGGGTGAGGGCAGGTGGCCATGTAATCCATGATTTTTCCCTTGGACATTGTTTTGTGCACAGGTTAGACAACTGCTGGTGAGGAGTTTTGCCTGTTTACTTAAGTTGTTCGTGCAGAAAGACTTTGTGTATATGTTTGTTAGGGCGGTGGTACCTATATGTCCTGGACCATGGAGATAGGAAAGTATGAGAACACTGCTTGATTCTGGTATGCCCAATATCTTCCCCTCTTTTGACCAAAGACCTTCTTGGTCCTTGGTCAAGCCATCCTTGACCCAAAAAGAAACATCCTCTTCTGTAGCTAATCCCTGTATTTGTGCCACAACGGTTTTGAAGTTGGGTGATGTAAAATGTTCTTTGAAGAACATTGTTGTGGGAGCTGGCTGACCAATGTATAGGGCAGCGGCTTTTTTCGCTTCTCTGTCTGCCAGAGCGTTTCCTTTGGAAACTCTGCTGTTATCCGATGAATGTGCTTTTACTTTGATGACCGCTATCCTCTTTGGGAGAAGAATCGCTTGCAGGAGTGCTTTAATTTGCGTAGAGTTAGCGATTGGCTTGTTGTCAGCAGTTTTAAATCCTCTATTCGCCCAGATTACGCCATAGTCGTGCGTTACGCCAAAAGCGTACCTACTATCTGTGTAGATGTTTACCTCCTCATCAGAGAAAAGTATGCAAGCTCTTGTGAGCGCCTCCAGTTCTGCTACCTGTGCCGAGGAGGGTGGTAAGGCTTTTGCTTCCAACACCACATCAGGTAGTTGGACAATGGCATACCCTGTCAGGAATGTTGCATCAGAGGGGCGAGTACAACTGCCGTCTATGAAGACGTCCTGTACTCCTGGTAAGGGAATATCAGTGAGGTCTGGGCGAGGGCTGGTTATTGCTGCAACCTGTTCAACACAATTGTGCTTCTGATCAGGGTCTCGTGGCAGCTTGAGCAAAGAATGTAAAAGACGGACAGTGGGATTACTTGGTGGTGCGTGTTTGAGAGTGAGGTTATCAGTATTCAGAAGTGTGATCTCATACCCACTAAGCCTCTGTGCTGTCATATGCTGCGTGTTCATGTTTTGCAGGAGGTGAGTTACTGAATGAGTAGTGTAGAGAGTCAGTTCATGGCCTAATACTGATTTGTTAGCCTCTTGAACTGCCATAGCACAAGCAGCAAGGTTTTGTAGACAAGATGGCATCCCTTGTACTTGGGTAGGCAACTTTTTTGAGAGATAGGAGACTGGTCGGTACCCGGTTCCATGTTGCTGTGTCAAAACCGCAGCAAAAGAATTTCCCGATACCACACAGTATAATTGAAAGGGTTTGCCATATTCTATCAATCCCAGGGCGGGGGCCTGAGTCAGACTTTTTAACAAGGCCTGAAAAGCACAGAGCCTTTCTGTTGTCCAATCTACTGTCTTTGGGGCGGTGGACAAGGTAGCCTCCCTCAGAATGCCATCATAATATGAACAATCTGGGATCCATTGGCGGCAATATACGATTGCGCCCAAGAATGAGAGCAAAGTTGCTTTGTCTCTTGGAGGACTGAGAGCCTGCAGGGCTGCGGCACGTTTGGGGGATACCAGTCTGGTTCCCTCCTTCAGAATGCATCCCAGGTATTCTACCTGACTTTGACACCATTGTATCTTCTTCCGCGATGCTAGGTGGCCAGACCTGGCCAGGTGATGTAACAGAGATGTGGAATCGACCGCACAATCTTCAGCAGATCGACTGCACAGGAGCAAGTCGTCCACATACTGTATTAGTACCGACCCGCGCTCAGCAGTCCATGACTTAATTGTCTCATTAAGGACCATGGAGAAGGCTGCTGGACTGTCCACATACCCCTGAGGTAATCTTGACCAGGTCAACTGCTTTCCCCTCCCCCATGAGAATGAAAACATGGGCAATACCCCTTCATCGATCGGGATGCTAAAAAATGCATTCGCCAGGTCTACTACTGTGTAGCAAAGGGAATCAGCAGGTATTTTCAAAAAGATGAAAGAAATATCTGCCACCAAAGGTGGCAGAGGTATAACCTGCTTGTTCACGGCCCTTAGGTCCTGTACAAGCCTCCACTCCCCATTTGCCTTTTTCACAGGGTAGATTGGTGTATTCCAGGGGCTTATGATGTGTTTCAGAATCCCTTTTGCTATGTAATCATTGATTAATGGTGTGATGCCTTCAATTTTTTCAAGTGGCAGGGGGTACTGCTTGTGATATTGTACTTCAGCGTCTGGACGCATTTGTGGTGTGTAGGGTGTACAGTTGATAAAACCCACACTCCCTTTGTTGTCTGCCCATATAGCATGTGTTTCTAGAGTGGGTGGCAATGATGCAAAGAGTCCCCTGAAAGTGTGTCTCTTTGGAGCATGTAAATCACAGAACGGTGAGCTGGCAGTGAGGGAGCCCCCTCTGTCAAATTTAATGGTGATATTCAGTTTTGAGAGTAGGTCCCTCCCCATTAAAGATACTGGACAATCCACAAGGACAGCAAAACTCTGGGTACACAGTTCCTGCCCTTCTGGAGTAGCCACGGGCAATGGTGGAGTGATGGGGTGGGTAATTGATGTCCCATTTATACCAATAGAGTTTCCCTCAGTGCAGTGCGGTGTGTCATATATGGCATCATTCAAACTACTGAATGTAGCCCCTGAATCCAACAATAGACATATCAGGTGATTGTCTACCCGCAATAGTACCTGCGGAAGACTTTTCCACGATGGATTGTAACACACAAGGCTGAGGGACGGGACATACTCTTGGCATCCCTATTGTGGTGTCCGCCGAGCGGATGGCCACTGCATCGGAATGCGTGGGGGTGGTCTGTTAGGCTGAGGCTGGTATTGGGGTTGTGGTTGGGGTGGTTGGGGTTGTGGTGGGTGAGGATACCTGATATCCTGAAGGCGACGGGGGGTGGTGTTAAGATTCCTACCTCTCCCTCTCTGGGCGTTTGTTCTAATTCTGTAGGGACATTGGGACTTCCAGTGCCCCAGTTCCCCACAGTTAAAGCACCCCTGGTCTGGTGGGTAACCCTGATTTGGGGAATAAGATTGCATTGGTGGATAAGGTTGCATTGTCATTATGTGGGTGGGCGGAGTCCCACCAGTTGGCAGAGTCTGGGTTGGTGTTAGGGAGGGAAAAATGCCACCCTTCTGTTCAAATACCCCTGATGTTTCTCGTGACCTAGCATCTTTCATAAATTCATCTGGGGGTTGTTCTGCCCACTTTGGATTAGTGAATTTAAGCAACTGTGTCACCTTCGTATCTCCACCAGCCATAATGGTGGTGGTGAACAACTGGGGGTTGGCGTTATCTACTGCTTTCCACAGACCATATACCCGGGTACAAAATTCATAGAACTTTTCCTTCGGTCCCTGTTTTGCTAGGACAAGTTCCTGAAGTGCAGATGAACCCTTGTATATAGTAGACCAATGATTCCCCATACCTTTCCAAAAAGATACCCAATCTTTATCTTCTTCTATGTGGGCTGTCCATAAGGCATCTACGGGATGCCCTTCTGGGCTGTCAGGGTCAACTATACTAAGGATCCCTGCTATATCTTCTTTATCCAGGCTAGTCCCTGCACTGTATTTTGCAAGGAAAGCTCCAGCCTCCCAATGTCAGTGTTTTATTTATTTATTATTTTTCATATTGCTTTTATTTGGGGGATGGGGGTGGTGGATGGTGTCAATAGTTTTTTTTTTAAATTATTATTATTTTTGTCCAATTTATTTTTGTATTTCTCTTTCACAATGATTTAGGGCGGGGGGGGGCAGTAGATGGTGTCGGTATTTTTTCTTTTCTTTTTTTTTACAAATTCTTTTTTTTTTATTTTGTAGACCCCTGGCATCTCCCCTTTGGGACAGATATTTCCCTGTTCTTTTCTCTGCAGCCTCAGCTGCACTGAAGATGAATGGACATTCAAACTGAAGCATCGTAAACACAGATGTACAATGCTCAGCTATGAATGAACAGTCAGTGATCAGTGACAAGGCTTATTTAGAAAAGGAAGGGTCCGGTATATGGCAGATTTACTGGCTCCTTCCTTCGCTCTCCATCCTGAATCATCCCCAGCAGCTCCGGTGGCAGAGGAGAGGAGGGAAGTCGGAAGTGCTGCAGGGGGGATGAGTAGAACACAGGGGGGGCAGAGGAGCACACAGTGGGGCCCAGGTTGGAAGATAAATCCGATGGGCAGTCAGGGAAGATCAGTGCAGTAGTGGGGACAGTTAAAAGCATCAATCTCCCTGTATAGCTTTCCATGAAGCAGTTGAAATCCACGGGAGGGAGAGGAGGAGAAGTGGTTTCAGTTAATTCATGGAAAGCCATACAGGGAGATCGGTGCTTGTAACTGTCCCCACCACCACACCGATGACCCCCAACTGTCAAATTTCACCAGCTGCAAGAGGGACCAACCAGGGACGGATCATCCTTGGGTGCAATTTTCAAGCCTTGCCACAGATTCTCAATTGGATTTAGGTCCGGGCTTTGACTGGGCCATTCTAACACATGAAAATGCTTTGATCTAAACCACTGCATTGGAGCTCTGGCTGTATGTTTAGGGTCGTTGTCCTGCTGGAAGGTGAACCTCTGCCCAGTCTCAAGTCTTTTGCAGACTCTAACAGATTTTCTTCTAAGATTGCCCTGTATTTGGCTCCATCCATCTTCCCTGTCAGAAACCATGAATCAGACTGAGACAGAAGTACAGTTAAATCACACTTGTTTAATAATAATAATAATAATAATAATAATAATAATAATAAAAAGGTAAACAGAGTAAATGTAGTCAAAACATAGCCAGTTTTCAGGAACCGGAATGGATAGTCAGACAAGCCAAAACGTCAGGGAGCCAGAGATGAGCGTAGTAGAACAGCAAGCAGGATCTGGAGCCAGACGGAATGTCAGCCAAGCAAGTCTTTAACAGGAACACAGGAGAGTGTCTCTAGAGATGTGATCAAGGCGAAGGCAGAGATCATCTGGGCTGGACGGCTTAGGTAGGCAGGACTGACGAGCAGGATATCATCAACAGGTGAGTCACTGTGGAGAGATAGGAGCTGGCAATTAGCCGACGGCTGAGTAGTCAGCTTTAAGAAGAAGGGCTGAGCCCAGCCCTGACAGTACCCTCTCCTCAATGACCCCTCCCCCTTGGAGTACCACCAGACTTGAGGGGAAAACTCACGGAGGAGGACAGGGGCATGTTTTTCTGAGGATGAGACTCCGGACCGTACCCTTTCCAATGCACCAGGTACTGTATGCGCCTACGGAACCTACGGGAGTCAAAATGGACTATACTTCATACTCCTCATGGGTCTCAACTTGTACAGGGTGAGGACGAGGCACCGAGGTGGTAAAGCGGTTGCAGACCAAAGGTTTTAATAAGGAGACATGTAATACATTCGAGATATGCATATGAGAAGGAAGGTCTAATGCATAAGCCACTGGGTTAATCCTGCAAAGAATACAGAAAGGCCCAATAAACTGAGGTGTGAACTTCAGAGAGGGAACACGAAGTCGGAGGTTTGCGAGATGACAGCCAGACCCTGTCCCCAACCTGGTAGGAAGGCACAGGCAGGCGTCTGCGGTCAGCATGGAGTCTATACCTATCATTAGCATGTCGCAAAGCTCCTGGACTTGTGTCCAAGTGGAACGAAGAGCATGGAGATGCTCCTCTAATGCAGGAATACTCTGCAGAACAAACAAGTCAGGCAACATGGAAGGTTGGAAACCATAGTTCGCCATAAACGGGGACAATCAGGAAACAGAATTCAAGGCACTATTGTGAGCGAACTCCACCCACGGTAAGAGGTCTGACCAGTTGTTATGATGGTCAGAAATATTGCAACATAGGAATTGCTCCAAGAGCTGATTGGCTCGTTCTGCCGCCCCATTAGACTGTGGGTGATACGCAGAGGAGAAAGCAAGCTGAATTCCCAACTGTGCACAAAAGGCTCCACAGAACCGGGGCACATTTGAGAGGGGGGTACAATCTCTTGAGGATTAAGGAGGGCGACGAGTGGAAAACTGCGTTTAATACCAGAACAGGCCATTATGAGTACCTCGTAATGCCTTTTGGCCTTTGTAAAGCCCTGGCAGATTTTATTATATAAAATATATATAGAATTTATTAACGATGTCCTCCGAGATTTGTTGCAGTTATGTGTGGTGGTTTATCTCGACGATATCCTCATATTTTTCAAGTCCCTGGAGAGCCACCACACAGATGTCTGTCGTGTGCTTCAGAAACTGAGAACAATCTCTATTGTAAATTGGAGAAGTGTGAATTCCATCGTGAACAGGTTAAACAGATCTTGCTGCACTGCTTATCAGAGTCAACACAGGCAACCCAGAGTTAGGAGACACCTAACCAAAGGGACCACTGCTACTATATTACTGGGTCTGGTGAGAGGGCCTTGCTGCCATTACCTGCTATCTTTAGAGACTGAGCCACTAGGAACTACCTAACCAGCTAGGTTATAGCTATAGAATTGCCTGCAGGCCTTGTTGACTGTCCTTAAGTGCATCGATAATTACTGGGCTCCAACATTTAGCTGGTTGAACTGCCCCCTAATAGTTGCTACTGTACCGAGAGATCTTTTGCCCCTTTGCTGTTGCACCATACCCCAGCCAATCCCTTGTAGTTGTAGTATCACTCATACTGCATCTAACATTTATTTACATTGTTTATTGCTGTTTTACCAATATTGATTTCATTTAGTAGTATAGAATCTGATTGTTTTTTTATAGTTATCACTCTGTCTAGCATACTGTGTGTTTATTTATGCTCAAACTGCCACAGCATACTAACCACAACATACAAAGCCATTCACAACTCTGCCCAAAGCTACATCACCAATCTTGTCTCCAAATATCACCCAAACCGTCCTCTACGTTCCTCTCAAGACCTCCTAATCTTAAGCTACCTTGTCTCCTCCTCCCATGCTCGTCTCCAGGATTTCTCCAGAGCCTCTTCCATCCTCTGGAACTCTCTACCTCAACCTGTCAGGCTATCTCCTATTCTAGCTGCCATCAGGCAATCCCTGAAAACTCATCTCTTCAGGGAAGCCTATCATACCTCCGCCCTAATAGATTGTAAGCTCTTCTGAGCAGGGCCCTCTTAATCCTCTTGTATTTTATTGTATTGTAACTGTATTGTCTCCCTTTTATATTGTAAGGTGCTGCGTAAACTGTTGGCGCTATATCAATTCTGTATAATAATAATAATAATATTCCAATCCATATCAATCGATTAAGTGCATTTGTCACTAAACTTACATAAAGCATGCAGACATTTACCTGCAAAGAACAGACACACTGAATTATATAGTGTCTTTAACAGAAGAGCTAGTACTATGCTCTGTCTATATGTAACTGTTGGAGCTGGGTATGCAGGGAGAAAAGTAGCAAAAGCAGAACATATAAAGTCCAGATTTCGTTTTATGAAAATTCTTTTATCAAAAAAAGCTAATGTATTTTTAGGGTTTACCTGCTTGCCGACAGCCGCCTCTATTGTACTGTGGCAGGTCGGCTCTCCTGCACAAACCGTCGTAGGTGTATGTCGGTCTTTGCATAGGGGATAGCCGGCGATGTACAGAGGCAGAACGGGGAACTGCCTATGTAAACAAAGTGATTCCCCTTTCTGCCAGTGATCGGGAACACCGATCTCTGTCATGCCCCTGGTAGCCCATCCCCCCTACAGTTAGAACACACCCAGGGAGCACACTTAACCCCTTGATCGCCCCCTGGTGTTAACCCCTTCCCTGTCAGCGTCATTTTTACATTAATCAGTGCATTTTTATAGCACTGATCAATGTAATAATGTCACTGGTCCACAAAAAGTGTCATTTGGGGTCAGATTTGTCCGCTGCAATGTCACAGCCCCACTAAAAATCACAGATCACCGCCATTACCAGTAAAAACAATAAAAAATAAATAAACGTCCCTAAATCTATCCCATAGTTTGTAGATGCAATAACTTTTGCGCAAACTAATCAATATAAGCCTATTGCGATTTTTTTTATCAAAAATATGTAGAAGAATACATATCGGCCTAAACTGATGAATAAATTAGTTTTTTTATATTTTTTTTGGATATGTATTATACCAGAAAGTAAAAATAATTTTTTTTTTTTTTTCAAAATTTTCTTTTTTTTTTTGTTTATAGCACAAAAAATAAAAAACGCAAAGGTGATCAAATACCACCAAAAGAAAGCTTTATTTGTTTGGGTACAGCGTCGCATGGCTGCAATTGTCAGCTAAAGTGACGCAGTGCCAGACCGCAAAAAAATGGCCTGGTCATTAAGGGGGCAAATCCTTCCAGGGCTGAAGTGGTTAAAGGGTCCTCCTTTAACCATTTGGGTTTCCAAAGGATGATAAGTATGATCACTCCAGCCCCTTAAGGGCTTAACCGCCATCTGGAGTGATCGTACTGATTATTCCTCAGAACCCCTAAAGTTTTGATGATAGGGGCCCTTAGAACCCCAAAAATACATTGTATTTTTATCATATAAGAATCTGATCAAAATCAAAGCTGGAATGTATACATTGTGATTTTGGCAAGTTCCTCCTTGCATATCTGTTCCTTACTCGAGCAAAGAGCCAACCTTCAGCCACCAATTCTGGAAGGGCTGCCTAAACAGAATTATTCCATCTTTACTGTTTAAGACCAGACTGAGAATACCTACTGCTATAGGAATTCCAGCAGCCACACATTTCTTCTATTTCTCACCTATAAATGTAGTCAAGCCTTTAGAAACTGCAAAAAAAAAAAGGCCTTGTGAGGGCTGTGTAAGAGAACTATCTTTGCGCTTCAGGCGCGCTCGTGCACGCAAGCGCATAAAGAACTCGACAGA
This sequence comes from Aquarana catesbeiana, assembly GCF_042186555.1. Classification (NCBI taxonomy): domain Eukaryota; kingdom Metazoa; phylum Chordata; class Amphibia; order Anura; family Ranidae; genus Aquarana; species Aquarana catesbeiana. The sequence continues at coordinate 79,696,586 of NC_133335.1, read as the reverse complement.
TCGCAGATGCGCCAATGTGCGTGTGCAAAGAAGTGTGCGCGTCCGCGGGAATGCGTCCACACTTTCCTTTGGCACCAGACGGCCTATTTAAGGGGCGCACTGACCTCTGACAGATGCTGACTGATCTTCAGCTGTTCCTGTACCTGTATCCTGTTGTATCCTATTGTTACTTGCCTGTTATCCGTTGCTGAACCTTGGCTTTTCTTGACCTTGCTGCTGGACTCTCCTACACTTCTAATTACTGGTTCCTGATCCCGGCTTCCTATTTGATCCTGCTCCTGCCTGATGTCTTGGTACCTTGCTGCCAGCCTGCTACCGAACCCGGCTATCCTTGTGACTTTGCTTCTGTCTCCTTTTTGACTCTACACTGCCTCCCGGGTATCTGCAACTACTTTCCTGCGACCTGCTGCGACTTTCTGCCTTTCAAGAATCGCATCTTCTGCTTCAAGCTTCTGGGGCTACATCTGCAGGCACTGGTGTACCCCCTGTCACTTGGTTCCTTCTGTTTATACTCTCAGCGGGACCTGGGCTGGAGATACAAGACAGGCTGACCTCGTCACTTCAGACTCCAACCAGGTACGTGACAGGCTATTTTGTAAAATACAATCAAGGAGATTCAAGAATCCCTGGTAATGAAGAAGAGGGCTAGGTTAGGTCTCTTTCTCCAGGGAGATTATTATTTACTGCAGAGTGAGATGGGTAAAAAAACAGGATGACTCCTTGAATTTTAGGGTGAGTTGACATGACTGCATGGAGTACATACACTTTACTGAAGGTTTGCTAGAGGGACAATGACACAATCAACTTTGCTGTCAGTTACGCCACCCTCCAGAAACCAACATGAGTCCAGCTGTCAATGGAGTCAGCCAAATTTGCAGAGAAAAGGCCCATCTGCCCTTTCCCAGGCACAACAGCTCACTTCTCTTGATTATATAACACACCTGGCACCTTGTACTCCATTTTTTAATTTATAATTGGCAGGTTCCCTTTATTTAAACCATTAGTCATACACACTAGCCATCACACTTAACATAAGTACCCTGACTTTATGTAATCCTACGAAGATGGAAGTGTTGCCAGGACAGGGTGTGAGTTTGTCCAGCAAATATTTCTGATTATACAAACGTCATATGTTCTGCTAAATAAACTGTTCCCCTCCGGAAGTCACATAATAGCCCAAATCTCTCCACAAACAGGGCAGGGAATGTCTCAAACACTTTGCAGATTGAATGTTAATGGAGTGTGGAAGCTCAAAGTATAAGCAGTGGTTAATTAAAAAAAATTATTAATCATTTATCATATACAAGGCAAAAAACTCTTAAAGCCCCTTCATCTAGGTTGAACTGTCTTTAGGCTCCATGCACGCTGGGCTTAAAAAAACACCAGTTCCCTTGGCCAAAAAAAATAAATAAATTATATAGAGAGTTTTTGTATACATGTTTATGCGCATATAGGAGAATTTAGTGTTTTATTCTGCCAGCAAGCTCCAAAAACACAAACAAAAAGGTTTTTTCTTTCCTGCCTCTAAACGCTGAGCTTAAAATATGCCTGTAATCGTCCTAATGTACATGGATACATATACATAACATTTAGCCGCTTCTACAGGCAAAACACAAAACTCCTGTAGAAGCAGAGATTTTTAAGTCAGTGCTCATGGACCCTTGCAGATATTTGGATAGTATATCTGGCCACTTTTACCTCTTGGTGCCGATAGCATGCAATGTTGCAAAAACAGCTGTGCCAAGAGCGTACGCCCTGCCTATTAGAAGGGGACATGCCCCTATGCATGCTGGGTGCCTGTATTTATATTTAAGCAGCACCTGGGCTCTTGGTTCTTTCCTAGCAGAGTATTGCACCAGGCTGGGGGAGAGGTGCTGCCTTCCCTGGCACTTGCTGCCATGTGGCCTCAGGTGGGTGATTTCTTAGTCATTAACTATTGTGTAATTATTGTTTGATTTATGTCTTCATCACACAGTTATCAATTGCTTTAGGTGATTATATTTTTCTCCCCAAGATCAGGGCTTTTTGAATTAACAGCCACACACATCTCTTGTTGCCTTGACTGCTACCCTCCTGCACGTCTGTTTCTCACTGTACCACCCTGAATGCCTGTTCCCCACTGTGCCCCCCTGCACACCTGTTCCCCAGTGTACCACCCTGAATGCCGGTTCCCCATTGTACCCTCCTGTCTACCGCTGTAGCTCCCTCTGCATGACCATTCCACCATTCTAGCTCCCTCATGTTCTAATGTGATCCCCTGTATGCCAGTTCCACGACTGTACTCCCTGCAGATTCCAAGTTTTTATTGAACAGATGACTGGGCGCAGACTGAGCGCTACATGCTGCCTATTCTCCCACTACCTGAGCCGGCACTGCTGGTGGCCTCACCTAGAGGAGAGTGGTGCTGCTGCCTGACCTCCCAGAACAGATCCCTGACGGAGAGGGAGGAGATATTGTGGCGAGCCAGAACATGCAGGGCTTCTGTTGCACCTGCCCCAGTCTCCTATCTTGCCAAACCTCCGGCTGGCTGTTCTTTGTCCCAGGTCTCTCCTTTTCTGCTCTCACTGCTGCTGCTAGGGCTGCACTGCAGGCTGAAGATGGAGTGGAGTCCCAACAGGAGAGCACACTGATCCTGCAGGGGAGCCCCCACACAGCTGGCACTCATACAGTGAGAGACCTAGACAGCACTGAGGGGAGGAGATAAGGAAGATTTTTGGGAAGGAGAGGGGCAAAATACTGCGGGTATGACAAAAACTCTAATGCCGCGTACACACGACCGTTTTTTCTGTCGGAATAAACTCTGAAGTTTTTTCCGACTGAGTTCCGCTGAAACTGTCTTGCCTACCCACGATCACACCAAAGTCCAACCGACCGTCTAGAACGCGGTGACGTACAACAAGTACGACGGGACTAGAAAAAGGAAGTTCAATAGCGAGTAGCCAATAGCTGCCGTCTTGTACTTGCTTCAGAGCATGCGTCGTTTTTGGTCCGTCGGAACATACAGACGAACGGTTTTCCCAATAGGAACTGATTCCGTCGGAAAGATTTAAAACATGTTCTATTTCTAGGTCCGTCAGAATTTTCGAAAAAAAAAGTCTGATGAGGTCCACACACGATCAAAATGTCCGATAAAAAGATTCCGTCCAACCATGTGTACGCGGCATAAAAGGTGCGGCGCTTACACATCACAATCCATAATTTAAGGTGCAATATTGTAAACAATGTTGCAACAATGTGAAGGGAAAGGGGTTGGGGAGCGCTAGATATTTAGACCAAGAAAATATTGGTACATATAAGATGAAAAAAATTCCCTTGAATGAAATTAAATTCAAATAAAAATAAATTCAAATAAAAATAATAGTAATAATAATACCAGCCTGCCTATATATCTAATGTGAACAAAATTCAAAAGTGAACAAGGATAACTGTACAATCGTGACATAAAGTGTCAAAAAATATAAAATAATTGTGTATCAAATATGAATTAACATCAATAACAGATGTCTAAATATCTAGCGCTCCCCAACCCCTTTCCCTTCACATTTATGCATTTATGGGTTTTCCCATTTTTTGCTTAAGGGTGTAGCTGCTTCACTTCAATATATATATATATTTTTATATATATATAATTTTTTATATTTTTTTCACTATTTTCATATGTGGCGCGGAATTATTCACTATTGATCCAATGTTGCAACAACATTAAGCAATTGAAAATAAATGTAAAGTAGTAAGTATTAAAATAACAGTAAAAAGGTGTATACATTTATTTTTTATTTTTATGAAAAGTTTTTCAATGTGCACAGTCCAGCACAAAAGATGTGATAAGATAAAAAGCCAGTTCCTCAATAACAGCATACAATTGTTATATCTTTACCACTTATGCCCAAAGGATAGCTGAATTGCACACTCACCAAAATTCCATGACCCCCCCCTTACAGAAGGTCAAACAGAGTTTAGGTTATGCAACAATCTAAGATGTTCAGGACAGAGATTTACAGAATCTACTCCCCCCCAAACCAAAGTTTATCTATAGACGGGCACCAGGACTTAGGAACATGATAGCCCCAAATGTGCCCGACCCTCCTAAGAAACTGTCTACCTTTCTGGATGGTTCGGGTTTTCATTATTGTACCAGATGTAAAGCCTGCCGTACCACAAATAGAGTAGGGAAAAAGATTTCTAAATTCTACTCCAAGGTCACCCGACAAGAATTCTCCATAAAACCTCTGATTACATGTAATTCCAGCTATGTCACTTACGTGTTAGAGTGCCCTTGCTCAATTCAATATGTGGGTCGTACCACCCGCAAATTGAGAGTTCGTATCAATGAACATGTGGCTAATATTTCCAAAGGTTATTTAAATCACAGTGTATCACGGCACTTTCGTATGGTCCACAATAGAGACCCCCGATTACTTACTTTTTATGGTATAGATAAGATTACCTCCAATTGGAGAGGTACTGACCTTAAAAAGGCTGTTTCTCAGAATGAGACCCAGTGGCTGTATCGTTTACAAACGATGCAGCCACAGGGCCTGAATATCGAACTGGATTTAAATTGTTTTTTAACCAATGATTAGGTCTATGCTGGATTTTTTTGATTTTTTTATTTTTATGGTTATAAATTTTTTTCGCCCTTTAAAAGTTTTTTTAGGTATTTTTCTAATTTCTTATTTATGTACTCATAATTATAATTTTTGATTAATTCTTTATTTTTTCATAAGGAATTTTTTTATTAAATCATCATTTTTTTATTTTTTATTTTTTAATTTTTAATTTTATATATATTAATTTCTAAATAATAATAATAATTTTTTCTTTATACTGCTGGGTTTTAGTTACTTTTAGCTGGTTCCCCATTTAATTTATATTGAGGTATATTCACTATTATTTGTGAATGTTAGGCGGAATATGCCATCATTTTGAAACAATATATAAGATTATTCATACTGTATAAATCATTTGTAAAGGCTAATTTATTTTTTGTCATGTAAACTGCTATGTGAGATGGTTGTACGGTGTTCTATGAACGGCGCTGAGGCTGTGAAGCATTCAACCCCTCCCCTTTATGCAAATCTCCAACTCTATTTAAATCGTCTCCTTAGTGACCAAGTACGCTTCCTGAAGACGTGTAAAACGAAACGTACGTCGAGGCGGTACTTGGTCACGCAATTACATCACTTCCGGCCTCCGTGGTTCGTCCGTCCGTCGAGGGTGGAACGCACGCCGTTGCCGAGATCATCTGGGAAACTTCTCCCATAGATTGGATTCCTCCATCCTTAGACACGCTTTCCAGCCCCAGTGCCGGGCGATGGCACCTTCTATGTGAGTAGCCATTTGGCTATGTTCTGTTTTAATTTTCATTTTTAAATAAATGGTGTTACACTATGTTCGGTTCCTCTCCATCTATTTTATATCCCATGCGTGAGATCCTGTGATGTGAGGACAAGAGTCTGGTATATATTTCTCCATTGCAGCAAGCAATATCTTGCTAAAGCCTATTTGACCTTTTTTTAATTAAATTGGTCAACTCCATCTGGTAAGCGGACACCCATTTCCATGAGCACATTGGTGTGGTCTTTTCAGTGATGGTGAAGGGATTTTGCTGCTCACGTTTTTGTTATCAAAGATTTACATCAGGATTTTACACCAATTTTTGATGGACTCTGTTATTGATGTTAATTCATATTTGATACACAATTATTTTATATTTTTTGACACTTTATGTCACGATTGTACAGTTATCCTTGTTCACTTTTGAATTTTGTTCACATTAGATATATAGGCAGGCTGGTATTATTATTACTATTATTTTTATTTGAATTTATTTTTATTTGAATTTAATTTCATTCAAGGGAATTTTTTTCATCTTATATGTACCAATATTTTCTTGGTCTAAATATCTAGCGCTCCCCAACCCCTTTCCCTTCACATTAGTTCCTAACATAAAACAAGGGAGTGTAGTATTTAATAAAATTAAAACTGGTATAAAAAGTAGAGATTGCCAACTCACATTTTACAGTCCCCAATGCCGGCACCACTGTATACCATTTTGTATTATAGTGATCCACTCACTGTCTCTCGGGTTCCAAGACTTACTTTCGTACCGGACGTGACGTCATGTGTTTACCAGAAGTGGCGGGTCCAATACCTCGACGTATGTTTCACAAACCAATGGCATTTTCAGGGAGACAGGGACAGGTACTCCACCTGTTAGGGACAGTACTAGTGGTAAGAAAAGGTTCCTGAAGAGGAGGGAAAGCCTCCTTTGCAAGAGGGGAGGGAGAAAGCTTCATGATGAAGGAGTACGCATGCCCTGAACGTGAGCTCAACCACGCCCCTTGTCCTAGAGTGCTGACGTGCCTGCTGACATGTCTGCAGTGAGACAATCCAGCCTCAGAGGTGTGGAGACCACCAGGGCAGCCGGGGACTGTGCTATCACCGCTGCTCAGCTGGACATCTAAGGAGCAACTAGGACAACCCAGGATCACCAAGGATCTATTAACGAATGCTTTTATATCGTCACGCAAATGTACGTTTGACCTGAATTGAATTAAAGTTGTTTTTAATCCACATGCTGCACTTAGCATGGCGCTGCTCTCTCCCTCCCCTCTTCTCATGTTTACAGAGTCTCTTCTGCTCTCCTGAGCTGGCTGCTGCTACTGACATTGACCAGAACCTTTAACATAGGTCTGGCCTTGGGAGCATGTGGACTTTTGCCTTTAGGCATACTGGACTATTGTTTATTCCAATTTATTCTATTTTTTTTTTTTATGATTTACAATGCCACTGGCTGCTCTTGTAGAGCTCCATCCAATCCTCATTAAAGTAAAAAGTGTACTAAAGCGCTGATATGAACTAGTAAATAAATAAATAAGTGACAAATACTAGAAGATGACCAAATAATATAGCTGCAATTATTGTGTATGTGAACTGATATCACACAAAAAGTGTTGTATATATTTGGAATGTATAATGCGCCAATATTAACCTCCCAGTATAGCACAGTGTAATCTCCTGATGGTGTGAATCATGTGCAAAATAATCAAATGGAGCCTATTATAAATAACATAACATCCTTCATCCTGTTAGCTGTATGCAACTGACCTTACCATATGCGATTTATTCTGCGGAAAAGTGTGAGTGAAGTTTTACCCTTAGTTTATAGGGAATACATATTACACTACCTGCGCAATGTTCTCTTTTTTTGTTGTTTTATAGTGCGGAAGTTCTTTGAAAGCCAGAAGACAGCCCAAGCTAATGAGCAGCTGAATATATGAGCAAGCCATCTATCTCTGGGGATTACTCATTGAAACCTGTCTATATTCATCAATCACCAAAGACGTTATATTTCTTCACAGCGGTATGCTGTCCTATTGAGATATCTGTGCACTGTGGTTCAGCACATTAATATATCTCATCTTTCTCTCTTTCTTTTTTATTGTGTTCAATAATTTATTATCACATTGATATTTAGTTATAGGATTTTGTTATGGTGAAGGATGTTATGTTATTTATAATAGGCTCCATTTGATTATTTTGCACATGATTCACTGATATTATATATATATATATATATATATATATATATATATATATATATATATATATATATATATATATTGGGAGGTTAATATTGGCGCATCATACATTCCGAATATATACAATCCTTATTAAAGCCTCCTTTGGACATCTTCCTGCTTAAGTATAAGACAGCTACTCCGCATTCCGCCCTCTTAATAGACATTGTCAAACCAGCTGATAGCTGTCATCTTCACATTGTTGGAAACCCTGAGTTTACCTGGTTGGGCAGACGTCCCTCCCGGTTGTGAACTATTGCTGCATTACTTTAATACAAGTTTTCTATTGCACCAGTCTGTGCGAGTTACTGCCACTGCACATGCTGCACCCCACCTACATACCAATTCCGGCTTTGTCTAATGTCTATGCTTGCCTGCCATCTGCTCTAACCTTGGCCTTGGTGAAGAAGCAGGCTGGGGCTTGGACTTCACACCCTGGGGAACCCTGAGTTGGTGAACTACAAGAGCTCACTATCACAGACCCCTGACAAGGTGGTGGTCCATAATTGGAAAAATGTCCTTGTAAGGAGGATTCCCATGCAGCCAGTTCATGAGAAGCTGCAGATTACATTTTCTCAGGCAGGCTCTCACTTCTTTCCCATGCGGTCCCTTCTTCCCCCTTTCAATCCCATCCCTCCCCCTTTTATATGTAATACTGCTTACACACAGTCTATAGTAGAGTAAATCTTCACATTTCTGTGTCAGCAGTTTCTGCTTGTGTTCAAGCATGGCACTGCACAGATTAATGCATGACCTCTATAATCTCAGAAACGACATATCCAACAATCCCTGGGTCTCTCAGTCTAGTGCTCTGCAGGTGAGAGCTACATGGTAATTAGATCTGACACAGACTTGAGCAGGCAGAGCAATCAAAGTAAGAGATGTGTTTCATCACATTAGCACTCCCACGTTTGTGATGCAACACAGAAAATGATGAGGCATGGGTTGGATGCTGCAGGACCCAGAGCAAGAAGCTGCCTGTCCCTTTAGCGAATAGGGACAGACTAGGGGAATTAATACATAGACATAGGGGAATTGATCAGCCTTGACACTAAAAACTTCAGCCACAACATGTGAACCCATCATTACAAGGCAAGGCAAACAAACAACACAGGGAATATAACTACACTAATACCTTGTTAAAACACCAAAAACATTTGGAAATGTACAATGTCTAAAAGGGGAACACACACATGCACAAGTACTACAATTTACTTTTGTTTTATTATTTATATTAACCCAAAACAAGGCAGAAAATGCCTCCAACAAATTCACTTATCTGAAGATAAAACACGCATGCATCTTGAGTGATGAGTAAATCCACCTAGGTTTGATTTTCAAGGACTTTGGCAAAATCCTGATAGAAGTTCATCAGTTTTTGAACTTTGTGGCGAATTTACGTCAGGTTTATGGAGGACAAATGGTCTTGTCAGCTAATTCTGGCCATTTACAGGGCTAAGATACAATCTATTGCCAAAAAGCCATGGGAGACTGGAACCTGCTATGGGGTATCTATGTCAATGCCCAAATGTAAAATAATGTAATGTTAAATACCTTATAGCAGGGAGAGGGTCCTCTTCATGTGACTTCGAGGGTGACATAGAAAATACACAAAAGTGTAACTTAGCCCTCAGTTGCAAAACATGCGCACAGAAAGGATTTTTATTGCAGAAGTCATACTATGTCTCTTCTACAATAAAGGCTTCTTACCTTCCTCCTTGCAAGGTGGTTTAGCATGTACAATATATATACAGAGCTTAGTGTACATTCTCGGCACACCTTGGTGCCAGGTAAGCAGGCAACCTTAGATACAGCATGTCTTATCAGCAAATTTGTTTGTGTACTTTAAATTTTTTTCTTTTTTAATAAGCTTCACTTATAGACAAAATCAGCACCCCAATAGATTATTTAACCAGTTGCCGACCGGGCCATAGCCGAATGACGGCTACAGTGTGGCCGGATAACTCTGGGAGGCCATCGTATGACGTCCTCCCAGAATTACGCTCCCGTGCTCCCCCAGGGGGCATGCACCCGGGAATGTCCGGGACCGTCGGGTCTTGAAGACCCGGCACATCAATGATCAGGGTAAAGGGCCAATGCCCCCGGCCCTTTACCACGTGATCACGACCTCCAATGATGGGGTAATCATTTGTAAACTTGTTTGGCTCCTCCCCTCTCCTCATGCCGATCAGTACAGTGTGTGAGGAGAGGGAGGGAGGCAGGCACAGCAGTGCTGTGGGCTGGATCTGAAGTGCCCACAGTGCTGATCTGTGCTCATCCATCCTCATTCTGGCTCATCCGTGGCTCATACAATGCTCCATTCATGGCTCATCCATGCTCCATCCATGACTCATACATGTTCCATCCATGGCTCATACATGCTCCATCCATGGCTCATCCATGACTATACATGTTCCATCCATGGCTCATCCATGCTCCATCCATGGCTCATCCATGCTCCACTCATGGCTCATCCATGCTCCATCCATGACTCATACTTGTTCCATTCATGGCTCATACATTCTCCATCCATAGCTCATTCATGCTCACTCATCCCCATCCATGGCTCATTTGTGCCACATCAGTGACCATCCATGCCACATCAGTGATCATCCATGCCACATCAGTGATCATCCATGCCACATCCGTGCCACATCAGTGCTCATCCGTGTCACATCAGTGATCATCCGTGCCACATCCATGCCACATCAGTGGTCATCCGTGCCACATCCATGCCACATCAGTGATCATCCATGCCACATGCATGTCACATCAATGCTCGTTTGTGCCACATCCATGCAACATCAGTGCTCATTCATGCCACATCAGTGCTCATCTGTGCCACATCCAGGCCACATCAGTGCTCATCCGTGCCACATCCATGCAACAACAGTGATCACCCATAGCACATCCATGCCACATCAGTGATCATCCATGCCACATCAGTGCTCAGCCATGCCACATCAGTACCCAGTGGCGTAGCGTGGGGGTCCAGGGGGTGCCGTGGCCCCGGGCGCGACATTTAGGGGGGCGCCAGTATGTGTCACTGGCTGCCTCCTCCTAATTTTAAATTTAAATTCCGGCCGCCATGTTAAGTGTCCGGCGCCCTGTGATTGGGCGTATGGGCGTCATGTGAGGCGTTGGGCTGGCCTGTCCTCTATCGCTCCTGAAGTCCCGCCTCCGCACACATGACCCCCCATATGCCCAATCACAGAGTGCTGGACACTGAACATGGCAGCAGGCAGAGCACAGGGGAGAGAAGAATGTGAGCTGCCGCTGTCTTCTCCTCCTCCTCCGGATCGATGCAGGCCAGGATAAGAAGGTGAGTGAGAGAAGACTCGTGAGAGTCTTGTTACTGGCCGGGGGGGGGCGAGAGAGACTGTAGGCAGGACAGTGTAGTGTAGTATAGTGGTCAGTATAGTGTAGTATAGTGGTCAGTATAGTGGTCAGTGTAGTATAGTATAGTGGTTAGTATAGTGGTCATTATAGTGTAGTTTAGTATGGAGGTCAGTGTTGTGGTCAGTATGGGGGGTAGTGTAGTGGACAGTATAGTCTAGTGGTCAGTGTAGTGTAGTATAGTGTCGTGTAGTATAGTGGTCAGTGTAGTATAGTGGACAGTGTAGTATAGTGGTTAGCATAGTGGTCAGTATAATGTAGTTTAGTATGGAGGTCAGTGTAGTGTAGTATAGTGGTCAGTATGGTGGTTAGTGTAGTGGACAGTATAGTGTAGTGGATAGTGTAGTATAGTGTGGTGGTCAGTATAGTGTAGCATAGTGGTCAGTGTAGTGTAGTATGGTGGTCAGTGTAGTGTAGTATGGTGGTCAGTATAGTGTCGTGTAGTATAGTGGACAGTGTAGTATAGTATGGTGGTCAGTATAGTGTAGTATAGTGGTCAGTATAGTGGTTAGTGTAGTATAGTATAGTGGTCAGTATAGTGTAGTTTAGTATGAAGGTCAGTGTAGTATAGTGGACAGTGTAATGTAGTATAGTGGACAGTGTAGTATAGTGGTCAGTGTAGTGTAGTGGTCAGTATAGTGTAGTATAGTGTTCAGTATAGTGGACAGTGTAGTATGGTGGTCAGTATAATGTAGTATGGTGGACAGTGTAGTGTAGTGGACAGTGTAGTGTAGTATAGTGGACAGTGTAGTATGGTGGTCAGTATTGTGTAGTATAGTGGACAGTGTAGTTTAGTGGTCAGTATAGTGGACAGTGTAGTATGGTGGTCAGTATAGTGTAGTATAGTGGTCAGTATAGTGTAGTATAGTGGACAGTGTAGTATAGTGGTCAGTGTAGTGTACTATAGTGGTCAGTGTAGTACAGTGGTCAGTGTAGTGGTTAGTGTAGTATAGTATAGTGGTTAGTATAGTGGTCAGTATAGTGTAGTTTAGTATGGAGGTCAGTGTAGTATAGTGGACAGTGTAGTATAGTGGACAGTGTAGTGTAGTATAGTGGACATTGTAGTATGGTGGTCAGTATAGTGAAGTATAGTGGACAGTGTAGTATAGTGGTCACTGTAGTGTAGTGGACAGTATAGCGGACAGTATAGTATAGTGGTCAGTATAGTGGACAGTGTAGTATAATGATCAGTATAGTGGAGTATAGTGGTCAGTGTCATGTAGTATGGTGGTCAGTATAGTGTAGTATAGTGGTCAGTATAGTGGTTAGTGTAGTATAGTATAGTGGTTAGTATAGTGGTCAGTATAGTGTAGTTTAGTATGGAGGTCAGTGTAGTAGAGTGGACAGTGTAATGTAGTATAGTGGACAGTGTAGTGGTCAGTGTAAAATAGTGGACAGTATAGTATAGTGGTCAGTGTAGTGGACAACGTAGTGTAGTGGACAGTGTAGTTCTCAGTGTAGTGGACAGTGTAGTGTGTAGTGGTCAGTACTATTGTATTTGAAGGGACTCAGGGATAGCTAAAAGTCCGCAGGTTGGGGGGGGGGGCGCAAATTACTTGCCTTGCCCCGGGTGCTGACAACCCACGCTACGCCACTGTCAGTACCACATCCATGCCACATCAGTACTCATCCATGCCACATCCATGCCACATCAGTTCTCATCCATGCCAAATCCATGCCACATCTGTGCCACATCAGTGCTCATCCATGCCACATCAGTTCTCATCCGTGCTACATCAGTGCTCATCCATGCCACATCAGTGCTCATCAATGCCACATGCATGCCACTACAGTACCTATCAGTGCCACTACAGTGCCCATCAGTGCCTCACAAAAGTGTAATAGGTAGTTACATTAGATTTGAAATTTATGTCCCTAGAACACCTGACAGTGCTGCCTGCATGTTGGACCTCTGTATGTAGCCAGGCTGTGGAAAAGTCTCACACATGTTGCATCGCCATACTTAGGAGGAGTAGCAGAATATATTTTGGGGTGTAATTTTTGCTATGTACATGTTATGTGTAAGAAATATCTTATAAATGGACAACTTAGTGTAAAATATAAATGTGTTTTCATTTTCCTTCCACATTCTCCAAAAACTGGTGGAAAAAAATCACATGTTCAAAAGACTCGTTATGCCTCATGGAATATACATTGGGGTGTTTACTTTCCAAAATGGGGTCATTTTTGGGGCGTTTCCATTGTCCTGCTCCAGGGCCTTCAAAAGTGTAATGCCCCGTACACACGGTCGGACTTTGTTTGGACATTCCGACAACAAAATCCTCGGATTTTTTCCGACGGATGTTGGCTCAAACTTGTTTTGCCTACACACGGTCGCACAAAGTTGTCGGAATTTCCGATCGCCAAGAACGCGGTGACGTCAAGCACGTACGACGAGACTAGAAAAGGCCGGTTCAGAACCAAGCGCGGCACCCTTTGGGCTCCTTTTGCTAATCTCGTGTTAGTAAAAGTTTGGTGAGAGACGATTCGCGCTTTTTCAGACTCGTGGCTTTCAGATCGTTTTCTGACGTTCAGTTTGTGCTTGTGGGTTTGTATCTGCTCTTCAGTGCGTGCAGTCAGTTCGTATTGGAGTTTTCTGTGCGATCTTGTCCGCTCGTTGCTGTTTTTCAGGTCGCTCTTCACAGGCCTTGCTGTTCTTCAGTGCGTTCTGTTACTTCGTTCTGAGCAGCCGACCGTTTTCTAGCCATGTTGCGTATGCGTACTCCTCGTAGAGTTCGTGCTGTGCGGGGGCTTGGTGTTGGGGTCCTGACCTTGACACAAGTCCAGTCCATGAACAGGGTGGGGAGGAGTTCATGGACCAAGAATTGGTTGCTTCAGCGTGACCAGTTCTCTCATATGCCTTTGCTCCGTGAGATCCGTGAGAATAATCCTGATGATTTCAGGAACTTTCTCAGGATGACGGACCCCGTATTTCACCGTTTGTTGGCTTCGCTGACCCCCTATATTAGCAGGCAGGATACCTGCATGAGGCAAGCCATCAATCCGGAGCAGAGGTTGGTCGCTACCTTGCGGTATTTGGCCACAGGGAGAAGTCTGCAGGACCTCAAGTTCTCGACAGGCATCTCCCCCCAGGCTCTGGGGATCATTATCCCAGAGACCTGTTCTGCCATCATCCAGGTCCTGCAGAAGGAGTATATTAAGGTAAGATTTTTATCCTTTTATATCACATTTTATTGTATTGAATGTTTGATAATATATTGTATTTCTTTCCTCATTCCCTAATTACCATGATTGTATTATGCTGTGAATGTCCCCTTTGTCCTCATGCATGCTGGATTTTTATGTAATTATTATTTTAGGTCCTTCATACATATTTGCCCTTCAATAACCTACCCAGCATGGTGTCTCCTGCCCTATATTCACCTCATGTAGTTACTTAACAATGTATTTTATCAGCTCCATAGTAGTGCTTTACCCCGAACACCCCCTAAAATGTTTGGAAATGTTATTTTTGATTTAAATTCAGGCAGAGGGCCAGAGGCTTTTTTTTGTGGTGTCCCCAAATTTTTTGTAACCCTCCCTCCCCCAACTGCTAAGTCAGCTGATCCCAATTCTCTATCCTCAATCATCTATCTGCTGACTTTGCCAAACCCATACACACTATACCCATCTCTTTAGTGCTCAGATTTATGGATGAATTCCCCAAAGCATGTAGTGCAAGGGCCTGCCTGTATACTTTCCAATGGTACTGTTTAAAGTTCTTGTATCCTATTATGATCTTGATAGGTAATAGCAGAATGTTCAAATGTCCTCAAATGTGTACAGTGTGTATTTATATCTTTGTATTATGACACTTCTTACCTGTCCAGTGGGCTGCCAATAGTGTAACTAAGGAGGGGCTGTTCCAAGTAATACCCTGTATTTAGGCATTCATCTCTCAATGAAGTGAAGAGGGTTACCTGTCCAAGAGTCCCCCCCCCCTATAATGTTAGAAATGGCCCATGAGGGGGGGGGGAATATGATAGGTGTACCTTATACTTTGTTGTTGTTAAATTCCCCTTAATAAATGCTATCTGGAGGTTGACCCATAATGTTTGTGTCTAATCTGCTTGCCAGGTTTCTGTGAAAAAATAGTAATGTTTATTGTTTTTTCCTCAACAGTTTCCTTCCACGCCACAGGAATGGCAGACTGTGGCCTCCCACTTTGCCCAGCGGTGGGACTTTCCTAACTGCGGAGGGGCAATTGATGGGAAACACGTCCACATCGTCCCACCACCCAACTCGGGGTCGTACTATTATAATTACAAGGGGTTTAATAGTATAGTGATGTTGGCGGTAGTGTCGGCTAATTACGACTTCTTGTATGTGGACGTGGGGAAGAATGGCCGGATGTCCGATGGTGGAGTGATCGCCCAGACGGAGTTCTACAGGCGTCTCCAGAATGGCAGCTTGGACTTGCCACCTCCAGAGGACAATGTTGAAGGTCTCCCATTTGTGTTCGTTGCTGATGAAGCATTTGCGCTGGGGGACCACCTGATGCGGCCATTCCCGATGAGGACCCTCACCCCGGAACAGAGGGTTTTTAATTACCGGCTGGCCAGAGCCCGAAGAGTGGTGGAGAACACATTTGGAATCCTGGCCAGCCGGTTCCGATTATTTATGACACCCATCCATATGGCGGAGTATAAACTGAACCATATAATACTTGCCTGCTGTGTTCTCCATAATTTTCTACAAAAACATTCAGCCAACTATGCTGGCTCAGTTGGGCCTGAGGCCGGAATCCCAAATACATCAACAATGACGGCACTTGAAAGCGGCCGTCCTGGCTTGCCCTCCCTGAATGCCCGTGATGTCCGGTTACGATACCTGGAGTTCTTTGCGGGTAGGGGGGCTATCAATATGCCAGACAATATGTGACACCTTTTTCAAATAAAAAACACCCAAAAGAAATTCTTGGTGGACATTTACTGCTTGTGTTTGTTTTAGCTGACCCTGACAGAAATGTGTTGAGTGCAGAAAATGTCATGATTGGGTAACCTTATAAAAAACAGTGTTGGCTGGTACTTCCTAAATGCAAAAACACATTTCACTACAAGTGCACTTGCAACTGCACTGAACCTGCACTTGTAGTGCAAAGAGGATTTGCCCTTAGGAAATAACCCCCATTTGTGCATAAAACAACAATTACATCACCCCAAAAGTGTTGTAGTGTTGAGACAATAATCCACACATTCTTGAGTAAGGCACTTTTTTATACCTGCACAATCACATGCGCATTTACCAAAGGTTTTTAAAACAAACCAACATGTTTGTTGTATAACAATGTTTGCAGTAGCATTATGAAAAATCAAAATATCCATTTCAGATAAAACAGGCCTGTGTAAAACCAACAAGAAAGCCAAAAAACTTGAACTTACAAAGTTCACATTAGGTAAAACCTGAAGGCTATATCAGACATCAGTATTTAGGAACTGGGTTTGATATAGCGTTCAGATGGGGGGAAATCACCCCTGGAAAAGCCAAATTTGGAAGATGCACACCAATTTACAAATGTCCACAGGTGCTATCTGCCATCATGGGGGATCAAGGGACGTGTTTGGGGGGAGCAAGCCCTTCCTCAACGCTACTTTATAATTGAGGAAGGGGTTGCCCCCCCAAAACGCGTCCATTGATCTCCCATGATGGCAGATAGCACATGTTGGCACACTGTGTGCATCCTCCAAATTTGGCTTTTCTAAACATTGAAAAAAGTTTGGTACGATAAAACAGGTGATTTTGTGGGGTTTAAATTCACCCCAAAACATCAATGATGTTATTATTTTTTTTAATAACATCACTGATTTGTTGATGTATGTTTTGCAATTGGAGATTACACCCCATGATCTCCCCGATGAGTATCTGGGCACTTTCAGATGTAAAGCGTTCTGGATCCCTCACATCACGATCACCTAAAAAGAGATAAAGAACAAAAAAAAAGGTCTCAAAAATCTGCCACCATCCATCTCTTTTACCTGAGTCTGTGGTCGCAGACACTCACCTGTTGTGGTGCCAATCTCCACCACGTCTTCTTCTTCCTCCTGCTCAGCTTCTTGGGTTGGTATTTCCCCTTCTTCCAGAGAGGGGGGGTCTCTGGTCTCCTGGGATGAGGGGTGTCCGAGTCTTTTCTCCCCTATGTAAAACAAAAATGGTATACTTAGCACACAGATATTTGATGGCAGAACTATAGAAATAGGAAACATTGCTTGGAAGTGGGGTACAATTGTCTATTTTAGCCGAGTTCCAAGATGTATATTTTTTATTGCCCTTTGTCAAGCTGCAATACTTTACCTGTTTGGTACAAGCTTCACAGATGGAGACCCCCCTATAGTATACACTGGAGCACCTGTGTGGCCCCCTAATAAAAATGGTGTTCTTGTGTCCCGCACTAGTGCTCCAGTGTCCAGATGTGAAAACAGCTGCTCAGTGTCCTCTCCTTACACACAATCTAGTTTGCATTTCATTCTAGTAACAAACCCATCTACACAAACAAATATTTGGCATCCAAGTAGGCCCCCAAAAATGTGTGAAAATGCATATGGCCTAAACAATGGTGTTCTAGAGGCCGAAAGAAAAATGTTTGATACGAACGAATAATGTGCCCATGAACATTAAAGTTGACCTTTGGAAACGTTACAACTAATCAAAGCATATGGAGCAGAACGAACGTAATAAAGACAGAAAGAATAGGAACACAGCACAACTACTTACTTTTTTGCAGCACTCTCCGGATCTTTCGGTACTGCTCTGGCTCTCTCAACTTCAGGTCCGACCACCGCTTCCTGAGCTGATCTTTAGACCTTCGTACCCCGAAATTCCGCTCAAGACTCCTGACCACTTTCGCCATGATTTTGGCCTTTCGGATATTGGGGTTGGGGTAAGGCCCATATTTTCCGTCATAGTCGGACTTCCTCATGATGTCCACCATCTCCAACATCTCCCCAAACGACATATTTGTGGCCTTAAAACGTCTCCTTCTGGATCGGGACGTGCCTGGATCCGCCCTTTCCTCCTCCTCCTCCTCCTCGTTGCTACAATTAGCCCGCACCTGCTGTATGTCCGCCATCATGCTCTTCCCCCACTGCGCCGAACGAAAAGGGGCGGGGAATACACTAGAAAGAACGTCAGGGGCGGGCGGAGTTACATGCATGCGCAGTGTACATAAAGCGTAACACGCGTGCGTATTACGTTTGATCTGTGAGCGGAGGAAGGAGCATTGAACGTGGCGATCGTAAGAACGAAGGTAAGAGACAAACTTGGGCCTATACTGCTTCTATAGATTGAGGCCTATATTGTAACAAGATTAGGAGAGTTTGGTGTGACATTAGGCTTTGTCTTGTGTTGTGTCTTGCAGTGAACATGGATATGGTACTGAAAGATCAGGACTTCATTTCAGTCTTCATAGAGATGCTAAGGGAGCTGCCCTGTCTGTGGGAGATTAAACACCCCCATTACAAGAACCAAGCAAAGAGGAAGGCAGCACTGGAGCAATTGTGTGAAATTGTGAAGCAGGTGATCCCCACGGCAGACATCACTTATTTAAAGATTTTCATTGGTGGCCTGAGGAGCACATATCTGAGGGAGCGCAATAAAGTCCTTGATTCGCAGAGATCCGGAGCAGCAGATGACATCTATGTCCCCAGGATGTTGTACTACGACAGGCTGCACTTTCTGGCAGGCCAGACTGAACCCAGGTCATCACTCTCCAGTCTTCCTTCCACGCTTCCTTCCCCCCCGGCTGAGGCTTCTGACGCCCAACCTGGGCCTTCCAGGCCACATGTGGAGGAGCCCAGATTGAGCCAGGTATAGCATTCCTCTAAATATTTCTGCTTGTACAATCAATGATGTTAACTAGATGTTAGTTGGGAGTACTAATTTATGATTGTGATTGATGATGCAAAAACTAAAACCATGTCCCTTTTTCATACACAGGGAAGTCTCAGCCAGGAGGTGGCCGGGCCGAGCCGGCTGGCTGATCTGCAGGTCCCTCCACCCCCCCTGGAAACAGAAAGTGGCAGTAGGAGGAGTACCCTAGAGGAGGCTGCTATCAGATTTTTTTGTAGGGCTACAGAGGTCCTGGGAGCACCCCACACCAGGCAGGAGAACATTGCTGCATTCATAGCCTATAAAATGCAGAGAATGGAGGAGGGCCAAAAAGCCATGTGTGAGGCCCTCATATCAGAGGCTCTGGCGAAAGGTATGAGGGGCCAAATTACACCTCACACACAGCTTTGGGATGGTCCTCCTCCTCCTCCTGCAGGTCCTACTCCTCCTCCAGGTCCTACTCCTCCTCCTGCCACATCTCCAACTGCACAGCCACAGCCCGGAAGGAAGTGTGGAAGGAAGACCAGAGAGTGATTGCCCTGGATCCAGTCTGGTCGGCCAAAAGATGCAGCCTCTTGTGGTACCACAGCCTGGGGACACTGATGTCATCTGCTGCTATCCGGATCTCTGTGAATCCCAGACCAGACTGCCCTCCCTTACATATGGACTCCTCAGGCCACCAATTTTGATGTTGAAGAATTGATGTCTGCCGACGGGGTCCCAGGCTTCACTAATTTCTCCTGTTGATCCAGTGTTGCCTTCCTCTTTGTTTGGTTCTGAGCCCTTAATAAAGGATTTTTGTTTTGAATTATACTCTCCTATGTGTTTTACTTCAAAAATGATGGTTTGTTTGTGAGGATTCAGGTACATTTCTAATATACAATGTGAAATGAACAAGGGACACCAACAACAAAAAATCTCATGGAGATTAAATAATAAAAGATATCAATGGTGTTGGGGTAACTTGCCACACAAAACACACACAAAAATATTCTGGAGTAAAAATAAAAATAACATTGAACAAAGATCAGCCTTGGAAAAAATCCAAACAATAAAGAAAAAAAAAGGCTTAAAAAAAACCATAAAAAATATAAAACTGTCAGATGTGACAACTAATAACAATATATTGAGGGAATCCCACTAAAAAAACACAAATAAAACTTTGTGAGAAGTGTGTGTGAATATGAGCAGCAAAACTACTTAATTCTTGTCACATTATAAAGAAGAAGAGAGTGCGCTGTATTAAACCATTTTTTACATTGCAGCGTGACGAAAGTGCTGTATCCATTGCGAACGCTAAGTTTACCAGAACGAGCTGTCCCGTGTCGGAATTTCTTCTGAGCATGCGTGGCACTTTGTGCGTCGGAACAGGCCACACACGGTCGGATTGACGCGATCGGATTTTGTTGTCGGAAAATTTTATCTCCTGCTGTCCAACTTTGTGTGTCGGAAAATCCGATGGAAAATGTCCGATGGCGCCCACACACGGTCGGAATTTCCAACAACACGCTCCGATCGGACATTGTCCATCGGAAAATCCGACCGTGTGTACGGGGCATAAGAGGTAGTCTAGAAATGATATGTTTAATTTATGTCCCTAGAACGCCTGACAGAGCTACATGTTGGGCCTCTCTATGTCTCCACGCTGTGTAAAAGTCTCACGCATGTGGTATTGCCATACTCAGGAGGAGAAATAGAATGTATTTCGGGGTGCAATTTGTGGCATGCACATGCTGTGTCAGAGAAATAACCTGATAATATGAAAATTTTGTGAAAAAAAGAAAAAAATCTTCATTTTGCAAAGAATTGTGGGAAAAAATTACAACTGCAAAAAAACTCATTCTTCTTACTAAATACCTTGGAATGTCTGCTTTCCAAAAAGGGGTCATTTGAGGTGAATTTGTACTTTCCAGGCTTGATGGTGTCTCAAAAAATGAGATAGGCCATCAGTACATCAGGTGTGATCAATTTTCAATGATTTGCCCCATAGATTGTAGACTCTATAACTTTCACAAAGACCAAATAATGTACACTGATTTGGGTTATTTTTACCAAAGATATGTAGCAGTATAAATTTTGTCCAAAATTTATGAAGAAAAATTACTAATTTGCAAAATTTTATAACAGAAACGAAGAAAAATGCATTTTTTAACAAAATTTGGGGTATTTTTTTCATTTATAGCGCAAAAAATAACAAACCCAGTGATCAAATACCACCAAAAGAAAGCTCTATTTGTGTTAAAAAAATGACACAAATTTCATATGGGTACAGTGTTGCATGACTGAGTAATTGTCATTCAAAATGTGAGAGCACTGAAAGCTGAAAATTGGCCCGGTTAGGAAGGTGGTATAAGTGCCCAGTGGGCAAGTGGTTAAATAACACTAGTTAGAACAAAAAAAAGAGGAAAGTGCACCAAAAATAAGCCACGTCCATAAATCATTGAGGATACAAAATAAGGTAGTACTGAGTATTACCAGGGAGGCTGAGTTTTTAGGCTAAGAACCAGTGGAGAAGATATAGCAGTATAAAAAATATAAGTTTATTGAAAAATACAATATCTAAAAAACAATGACAATTGTAACATATAGCATCTATGATTATTGTGCAGTGAGCCCTTGTATGTCTATGCGTTTCACCGTTAGGCTTCCTCAGGACACGGCCAAGGTTCACAGATGAGACAGAGAAGGAAATATGTCTCTCTATCTTAAATTGGAATGTAAAATTATGCAAGTCACGGTAGCATGAGAAAGTTCAATCAGCAGTAAGAAAGTATATTAGATATAGCTAAATATCTCAGCAGGGGCATGTAAACAATATTCCTAATTAAGGGAGCAGCCATTAGAGGGAGGAGGGCCAACACCGGATTCACCACTTAGATCCTGGATTTAGTATCAGCAATGCTGAAGGCTCAATACAATCCCATCGCTGCATATTCAGGATACAAATAATCCAGCGTGCCCCTGGGAGACAGCAATACAGTGTAATAAATATGCTATGCTTAGCAGCCATGGCTTAAATTACAAAGCGCAAAGTCTTTCATTTTTTTAATTATTTTTTTTAAAACATTTTTTACTAATTTTTTTTACATTTCTATTCATTTCTTTTTTTACATTTTTTGCAACTGCCCTTTTGGGGGGATTTAGTGAAATATCAGGGTTTTAAACAGACCCCCAATGTCTTACATTTAGGACTGAGAAAGGGACTGAGGACAGGATGAAGACACAGATGCTAGAACTGATCCCCCTGCATCCGGCAGGAGAGGATGAGGAGCTAGCAATGCTGCAGGGGGAGGAATAAGAGGATCAGTATTTGCAATAAGGCAGTATAGCCAATGCTCCTGATTAGCAGGTGCCCGTGCATCCCTTTTGAACCAATAGTCGTAGCTCAGCTACGACTAAGGCTACTGCCGAAACGCGTCAGATTTATTGTTTTATTGTCACTCTGATGTATCAATAAATGACACTTCAAGGATTACAGTTTTGCCGGCTCTTCTTACTATTATAAGCTAGAAACATCGCATGTCAGTCAGGAAAAATTATCTTCCCAATTCAAATTTTCAACCAAATGTAATAAATGATTAGTATCTTTTAGGTAACCAGGCAACTGGATTACTTGAGGCTGATGCTGTTTATCTAACCACTGCCCAAGTCTTTCGTTAAGGGACCCAATACCTGATACGATTGGTCTCCCATATAGGGGTTCCAATCCCTTATGTGTCTTGGGCAAGTGGTAAAAAGTAGATAGAATGGGATATTCGGGGGCCAGAGCATTAGCCTCCTTTTGATAGAAAAGTCCCAACCTTTTCCCCCTATCTACTAATCTAAACAGAAGGGTCTTAAAACTCTTATTTGGATCACCATTGAAAACTACATAGGTATTATGATGTCAGACAGTTGGCAGATAGCCTCTGTCCAATAGTCATCCACATTCATGACCATGACAAGCCCCCCTTGTCGGAGTTACAAATAAAGATAGACTGATCTTCTTCTAGGCTTTTCAGGGACTGTCTCTCACCTTTAGTTAAATTGTCCCGCCACTCCGTTTGTCCACCCAAAGAGGATTAGGCTAAGGCTGTTAAATACCACTCCACCGATTTTTGGAACTGATCCATCTAGGGGGTGCAGGATTTGACTGGATAGAAATCTGATATAATCTTATATTTAACTGATTGTACTTTATCTTCCTTAGATATAGATAGATCAGTCAAATTACCCTCTTGTGATAAATCTTCAAGATCCCTAATAGCACAAAGCTCTCTAAAAGTATATTCTATTAAATTAGACCTGTCATCAGAAGACTCAAGAAAGTTACCATTGGAATTATCTGTACTGTCTACTGTACGATAATGTTTTCTAAGAGTGAGGTTTCTGACAAATCGATTGACATCCAAAATGGTGTCAAATAGATCAAAATGTCTACATGGACAAAAATGTAAGCCTTTTGACAGCAAAAGTGACTCATCAGTTGTAAGGACTGACAGAAAGATTTAGAATATTTGGAGTCAGGGGGACTCTATTACATCTTCTGGGGTTGACGCCGGGATGGATAGCGCTCCTGCTCTCCAGGATCCCTGTTTCTTACCTCCCCTGCATGTCCTTTTATGTCACTTTGCCGATTCTTCTTGCTCTGTCTGTGCCTTTGTCGCCCATTTTTTTGGTTGATTCAGAGTATGTGTTCCCCCCTATGAACCAGCAGCCATGGCTTGCGTAGGTGACCCCTCTCAATCAGAGGTAGGTAAAGTCTCGTCAAACAGTTCTGTCTTCACATCTGAAAAACTAACATGTTTCCTATGCCCACTGGCAGTTTGTGAAGAACTACTCCAGTGTCGTCCATGTTTCCAAATATACACATTGTTGACCCTCCTAATCCTATTGGGGTTGCGGCAAATGTCATAAATCTTATTTTTATTTGTTTTTTGTGCAAACAGAACAGTACATGAGGGCCCCGAAACATAGGTCTTACAACCAATACAGATAAGTCTTTGTTCTAATAGCACCTACTTCAATAAAAATGGGTAGGTCCAAAAAGTGAACCTCCTGTTCACTGTACTCATATGTCAATGTAGTATTAATTTACATGTATTCAAATCCTCCATAAAACCAAACAAAGGTAGTTGGTCTTCTCTCCAAATGGACAGAATATTGTCTATAAATTTCCCCCATAAAATGCCCCCGTGGCTACACTTTTAGTTTGTATATAGTATAGTTAATTATTAAACCAAAAATAATGATGGTCCATAGCGAATGTTAAACTTTCAACTATAAACTTCTGCTGTCTCTGCACTAGAATGAACTTTATTGAACGGCTGTTAGATCATAGGAATGGGAGATGCGTATATCTATTTAGAATTACTGAGATAAGAGGGTAATCCCATAACTAAAGATTATAGGAAAAATATCAATACATTGAATCTAGATGTTCAGGAAATTATCCTACTTATGATGGGGTGACCTGGAGGTTTTCTGTATTTCTATGGACTTTGGGTAGATAATATAATATATCAGTGGTGATAACAGTGGTAACACCCCTTCTCTATATCCAGGGTTACTGTTAAGGGATTGATACACCTAATAATAGTGTATTTAAATGGCAAAATAAAGAAAATGAGAATGAAACTATTGCAAGCAAGGATAATGATCCTTTTATTTCAACTAGACCTGATCCAAAAGTTGAAGAAAATATGAGTAAACAGAAAAATAAATTCAAAAGGATCTATGGAAATTATAGACAGGATCAATGGAGGGAAAGTGTTAAAACCAAGGTAATAATTGGGAATTTAAACAAAACCAAAGAGTTCATGATATAGTTAGGAAAATAAATGTTTCTTTGCAGGGATGGAAAGTAGATCATTTGGATACATTTGAATTGGTGAATTAGTTAACATCCCACCAGTTATAAAGAACCAGTTTTTAAGGAGGATTAAAAACCCACAGTATAATTAGGGTTTTTGTATCCCCATGAATGTATACTCCACAAAAAGGCCTTTAACCTCCTCCCGCCCGTGCTATTGCCGAATGACGGCTACAGGCCGTCATATGACATCCTCCTGTGCATGAGCTGTGAACACCGAGTTTATGAGACGTGACTGATCACAGATCTGATCCCGACCCCTTACCACATGATCAGCTGTCAGCCAATGACAGCTGATCACGTGATGTAAAAATAAAAATTAAGTACAGCGCTACGTTTAGAAAGAAAGTGAAAAGCAGCCAACACACCTATAGACTCAAGGCAGAAAAAAAACAAAAGAAACAAAAGTGTGGCGCTATAGATCACATCCACAGCCGTGTGTATTACAATAAAAACATATAAAAATAGTGAATACTACCAAAAATCGTATGATCATAAAATGGATAGTGTCAAATAATTAATCAGTGTTGATCACATATAAAGTAAATACACAATAATGCTTAATCATCAGATGTGCCAGTGATTAGTAGAAATCCGTGCTGGTTCCATGAGCCAGACACCAAACATAAAAAACATAAAACTTTAAAAGTCCATAAAAAAATATGTAGAAAAATAGTGAAGAAAATATCAACAGAGTTCAAAGGGGGTGATGCATGGCCAGATGGTATTCACAGAATTTTAGTCGCACCAAATCTGGC
The DNA here is from genome assembly GCF_042186555.1 of Aquarana catesbeiana. NCBI lineage: Eukaryota > Metazoa > Chordata > Amphibia > Anura > Ranidae > Aquarana > Aquarana catesbeiana. The sequence continues at coordinate 79,671,174 of NC_133335.1, read as the reverse complement.
GAGTGGGCAGAAGTCGCACCAAAGTCGCACCAAATCTGGCGAGTGGGCAGAAGGGAAACCACAAGTGTGCATAGATTGTACATCAGTGCCGGGGCCAACACCAGGAGTAGAGGAGGCTTACCGGAAAAAATTGACCTGAAATGGCATACGCCAGACAAGTCAAAAAAGCATAATAACCACTGGTTCTGGGAAATTCGTCTTGTCAGATGTCATCAACAGATGGTGGAAAGAAAAAAGGGGGGGTCCGCACGGCTTCCTCTCCCATAGGTAATCCAGCATAAGCCAAACGTGTAGTTTCATATGCCATGCAAGGAGCAAACAAAACTCACATAGCGTAATAACGTTTTAAAACACTAGTTTATTAAAATAATAAAAAACAAACTCACATTTGGAAGAACGAAACAGAGCTTAAATATCAAATAGCGGCGATCGTGAGGGGTCCAACCGACATGTTTCAGCTAAGGATGACCCAGATGACGGTTCCTTAGCTGAAACATGTCGGGTGGACACATGTGTCGGGTGGACACATCACTGGCACATCTGATGATTAAGCATTATTGTGTATTTACTTTATATGTGATCAACACTGATTAATTATTTGACACTATCCATTTTATGATCATACAATTTTTGGTAGTATTCACTATTTTTATATGTTTTTATTGTAATACACACGGCTGTGGATGTGATATATAGCGCCACACTTTTGTTTCTTTTGATCACGTGATGTAAACAGAAGATGGTAATCGTTTTTTTTTTTTAAAAAGCCGATCACAGGCTACTGTCAGAGGGACTTCGGTCCCTCACACAGAGAGCCGCGGCTGCCTCATCTGTGTACACCAGTGCCACCTATCAGTACCCACCAGTGCTAACAGTGCCACCTACAATGCCCACCAGTGCTGCCAATCAATGCCCATCAGTTTGCCACCGATCAGTGCTGCCTATCAGTGTCACCTACCAGTGCCCATCAGTGCCACCCATCAATGATCATCAGTGCCCATCAGTGCCACCTATCAGTCCTGCCTATTAGTACCACCTATCAGTGCCCTTCAGTGTCGACCATCAGCGCCACCTATCAGTGCCACCTCTCAGTGCCGCCTTATCAGTGCAGCCTATCAGTGCCCATCAGTGCAGCCTCACCAACGCACATCAACGAAAAATTACCTGTTTTCAAAATTTTATAACAGATTATGAAACAGTTTTGTTTTTGTTTTCAACATTGTCAGCTTTTTTTTTAGCAAAAAATAAAAATACCACCAAAAAAAAAGCTCTATTTGTGTGAAAAAATTCATAAAAATTTCATTTGGGTACAGTGTTGCAAGACCGCGCAATTGTCATTCAAAGTATGACAGTTCTGAAAGTTGAAAATTGGTCTGGGCAGGAAGGGGGTTTAAGTGCCCAGTAAGCAAGTGGTTAAGAGGAAATGGGGAACTGGAAGAGGCGTAGGGCAAAATGGAGAATATAAAAGATTCTGGTATTTTTAATTTGAGTGGTACTGACTTAAATAAGGATGAGTTAAAGGGAAAGTCAAAGAAAACTCAATAAACGTGAGACTTTTATTAACATGCATAGGTATATCAGGAAAATTAATTTAAAGAAATGTTTTTGAGCAATCCTGAACCGCAAAATTTTAGGAATATTAAAAATAAGCCCATGTAAAAATGTGACACTCACAAACTTAAAGCGTAACTCCACTTTTGTTGAGAAAAAAACATTCCCCCATGGGTGATCATTGCAAGGATTTTAACAATCTTTGTTACAGATTCCTACCTTTTGTTATTCTGAAGAAATCCCTGTGTTTGTCTGTATCCGTGTGGGAAAGTGAGTCTAATGGGAGTGGTTTCATAATCATCAATCAGCTGCAGCACCTGCAGGGAACTCATGAGGAAAGCTGCTGGGCCTGCATCCCTTTAGACTTGATTTCCTATTCAGAGTATCTCACCAAATTACATTTTTGTTGAAGGGGATGCCTGAACTCTGACTTAGGGCAGACTTCTGGGAATATCAGTGAGCCAATCACACAAACAGGAAATTATGTTTCTGGGGGAGGCGTACTGTACACATTCTGTGCACGGAACACCTCCAAGTAGCCATATTGGATTGCATTTTCAGAAAATTACAGAGCTGCAAATTGAAAAGGAAAGGTCATTTTTAATAACATTCAATTACAATATGACTTGTCGTGCGATTGTATACGCTATATTATTTTTTCTTTATTTGCTTTTTTTTTCCCCACGGAAAGTGGAGTTACCCTTTAAAAAAAATTGTATTTGTTTAATTCTTTAAATCCTAGTAACAGGTATATCATGACATTTAAAGAAATGGTGTAAGTATATGACTATTGTTAAGATGAAATGTATAAATTTTATCCAAAAATGAAACCCCTTATCAATAGCCCTGCAGTTAAATATAAAAAAAAAAAAAATCAAACAGTCTTATTGATAGTAGATATAGAGAAGGGATTTGTATTCCAAAGAAAACAGTTCCTGTTACCATCAGCACTTAGGGTACCGATAATATATTAAAAGTCTATAAAAATATAGAAATACCTCAGAGACACTCCGTCATCAGTTGATAGAATCCTTAACTTCTAGAGTTGGTCAATATATAGATTTTTTTTCCTACAATTTTTCGTTTTGGAGATATCCTCTTATCTCAGGGATACTAAATGTGATACATTTCTTTGATAAAATATATTTTTTAGTAATTGTAGTATTCCTTTATACGAGTATCTCCTATTCCCATGGCCTAACAGCCAGTCAATAGTATCTAAACAAATCTGATTTAGCACAGAGACAGGGAAAGAATTTATAGTTGAGAGAAGGGGACTATTTGAAACAGGAAAAATATATTGAGGTAGAGATTTTTAGAAAAAGGATTTGACAAAGAAAAAATGGATTCAACTATTGTTTCTAGAAATGTAGATAGGGGTATTCTATGGATAAACCTAAGGCACTGGATCAGAGAAATCCAGATTATGACTTCATTATAGGTTTTTCTTCACAACATTGTGAGATTTAAAGTATTTTTCATAAATATTGACCCATTTTAGAGACCATCAGTTATACATAGAAAGGTTCTGGATTTGAGGAGCAATCTAGCTCCTAATGTGGTTCAGTCACCCAACAGTATTAGTTTCTTTAATCTTCAGGGATTTTATCCTTGTAGGAGGTGTGCCATGTGTAGTAGATAGGGGCGAATGCAATAGAAAAAATACATATTCTGATGTCACTGGTAAAGAGTATGTGATAAAAGATTTTCCGTATGGTCTCCATTATGTGGGGAGACCCATACAGGCACTAAAGGTGTGTTTTAGATATGTGCGGTTGGTTTTGTTCCGAATTAATATTCAGACAATTTTTTTGTTATTCGGAGATTCGGATATATCTGAATACCAGAATTACAATATAAACAAATTTTCCCGAATCCTCAGAATAACGTAACAAAATTTGTCAGAATTTTGGAAATTCGGACTGAAATTCGAGTCTAATTTTACATTGAATTCTAACTACACATATTGCTGAAATAAAAGACTGTATAGATTTAGTCAAATTAGAGTACCATTTCGAAATAATGCTGTTTTTGTTAAGTCAAAGATGATTTAAAAAGTCTTTGCAATCATTTGATGAAGATTTTTCTTTTGTTTTGTTCTCTTTTGCTGCATTCAAATCAAAAACAATATAACATTTTCCTTTTGACCGATTCGAAAATGTATCGATTTGAACGTTTTGATTCCAAAAAAATCGGTAAACTCAAAGAAAATTAGAAAATTCTAAACACAAATTCCAAATTGAACGAATCAACTGAATTGAACTAAACAAAATAACTAGATTAACCGGTTCATGACCGCCACACGCAGATATACTGCGGCAGCATCGCTCCCCTGGGCGAAATCCCGTACGGGTACATCAAATCCCTGTGCTATCAGGGCAGAGGAGACATGTCGTTTGTTCCTACTACGTGGGAAAAATTATATATCTCCTCTCCTAGTCACTCCCATCCCCACACAGTTAGAACACATTGAGGGAACACACAGTTAACCCCTTGATCGCCCCCTAGTGTTAACCCCTTCCCTGTCAGTGATATTTACACAGTAATCAGTGCATATTTATAGCACTGATCGCTGTTTAATTGTCAATGGTCCCAAAAAAGTGTCCGATCTGTCCGTCGCAATGTCAGTACCGCTAAAAATCATAGATCACCGCCATTACTAGTTAAAAAAAAAAAAATAATAATAAAAATGCCAGAAATCTTTCCCATAGTTTGTAGATGCTGTAACTTTTGTGCAAACCAATCAATATACGCTTATTGCGATTTTTTTTTTTTTTACCAAAAATATGTAGAAGAATATATATTGGCCTAAACTGATGAAGAAATTTGTTTTTTTAAAAAAAATTGGGGATATTTTTAATAGCAAAAACAAAAACAATTTGTATTTCTTTTTCTAAATTGTCGCTCTTTTTTTGTTTATAGCGCAAAAAATAAAAAACGCATATGTGATCAAATACCACCGTAAGGAAGCTCTATTTGTGGGAAAAAAAGGATGCAAATTTTGTTTGGGTACAGCATTGAACGACCGCCCAATTGTTAGTTAAAGCGACGCAGTGACAAAATGTCAAAAGTGCTCTGGTCAGGAAGGGGATAAAATCTTCCGGGGCTGAAGTGGTTAACGAATGAAAACTAAGCAAATTTTTTCATCGTGTACACGTCTAGTGTGTTTTGACAACATCAGGAAAGAGTGAAGAACTCACAACTTATCATTGCTTTTTGCCCAAGAGCATAATAAAGATCCAGAGAGGATTAGTTAACAGCTATTAAAAAAATGAAAGCACTGTTGGAGAAGCCGCAAAAAGAAGAGACAAATATATAAGAAAGAAACACAGTGGATCAATGAGCCTAAAATGCATGCCGCTTCAGTGGTGTCAATAGGGTTGGTGTCACCCGGTGCGGTAAAACATGGTGTCAACCCCCCTCCCTCAGCAGGACAAGCAGTAGGGCACTGAGCATGCTAGCACATCACGCACCTCTCATGCCACCCCCAAACTGCTGCAGTGCTAATTGATAGTGTCACCCAGGGCATTCTTCTCACAGAAAAGGTGCATGAACTCAACCACGCTCTACACCTTTCCCCAAAGTAGGGAGGTGGGGGGTTGAGCATGCCACAGAAACTGGGTGTGGGAGAGTGCTTAAGGGTCATTAAATATCATGGTGGTGCTACATACAGTGCAGAGTGAAGTTGGGTGCAGGCTGCAGAGTGCAGTTGGGTGCAGGGTTCAGGTGGGTGCAGATTGCATGTGGGTGCAAAGTGCAGGTGGATGCAGGGTGCAGAGTGCAGGTGGGTGCAGGGTGCAGAGTTCAGGTGGGTGCAGGGTTCAGGTGGGTGCAGAGTGCAGGTGGGTGCAGAGTGTAGGGTGCAGGTGGGTGCAGAGTTCATAGTTCAGGTGGGTGCAGGTGGGTACAGGGTGCAGAGTTCAGGTGGGTGCAGGAAGCAGAGTGCAGGTGGGTGCAGGAAGCAGAGTGCAGGTGGGTACAGGGTGCAGAGTTCAGGTGGGTGCAGGAAGCAGAGTGCAGGTGGGTGCAGGGAGCAGAGTGCAGGTAGGTGCAGGGTGCAGAGTTCGGGTGGGTGCAAGGTGCAGGTGGGTGCAGGGTGCAGGTGGGTGCAGAGTTCAGGTGGGTGCAGGGTGCAAAGTGCAGGTGGGTGCAGGATGCAGAATTCAGGTGGGTGCAGGGTTCAGAATTTGGCAGTTGAGGGTCAACGAAACTGAAAATGCTTTCAAAATCTGTTTTTAGTACTTCTCCATTCAACTCTATGCACTATGCTGTATTGCATTGATGTGAATGGGCATCTTCGAAAATAATATGATTTCCATTGTCAAGCCATTCTGTACAACTCAAGTGACATCAAAAAGCGCACTAGTCTGAACTGAGAAGAAGAAAGTGTGAACTCCTCACTTCTTCAACACTCAGTGCCCTGGGACCAGAATGCCTTGACTGTTCCTCACTTTAGTGCACTCTTCATCTAAACGGGGAAAATCCACCAATCATCAGACCGAATGGGCCACACAGGTAAAGTAATGCCCCTTCAAGACCCCACAAGCATAAAGCATTGTTGTTGTGTCTGTTTAGGCAAAAGTCTAATATGCTGTTCATAACACTATTTTGATATATTTGATTCACACTCCTAGATGTTCCAATTATATTTTAATAAAAACTGCAATTATTCAGAATACTGATTACAGAACATTCTGAATCTATCAGTACAATGCATTGTATCATCAGGGCCAACTACCAGTATTTTATTGAAATTATGTTCATGCACGTTACATAAATGGAACAGATCATTACATGCTTCTCAGCACTCACTGCCCTTGATTTTGGGCACATAATGGGTGTTTGTTAATATGGACACAGTTTATAAGAGCAAATAAGCAGCTTTGTTCCTTCTGGGCTAAAACAAAGAGCAAGCTGCAATGGTGATGTGAGATATATTGAAGAGACTTTGGAAACCTACCATCTCTACACCATGATTAGCTAAATCTCACTCATCTTGGTCCATGGTGGACTTTATTTTTATTTTTTTGCTGAAAAAGTTTATAATTTAACAGTAAGAATATGTGAAGCAGCCATATGAATTGTGTCCATTTACATAGAGGTTAGTTGTTTTTCCTTCCAATATGTTCAACCTTTTTACTTTTTATCTGATAGCGGGGCACAAGTGGCAACAATGATGAGTTCTTTGTAACCAACCGTCCATCACACAAATAACATCAGATGATATTCAATTTTGAACAGTTATCTTGGGGTATATTGAAATTATTTTTTTCATGTTTATGCTATTTCAAATGCTTGTATTTTTCACTTTCTGTGCTTAGATTAGCACCATATAGGAGGTGAGTATTGCAGCAAGAGACAACCAAAAGCCTGAAGCTGGACTTTTAAGTACTGAACTCCCAATTTCTAGCTAATCATTGAATCCCAGCACCAGAAATATAATGTTCCTATGTAATGAGAAAAATGGATAAGCCTCCATCCCAATTATATTTAACAAAAAGGGAGAAACCTGGGTCAACAGGACTTTAGATGAGGCAAACCACTTCTAGAATCATAAGTACACATAATAATAAATGTATTGCATGATAGCAAGTTTCATAGTAGCAATTTTACAGACATAATAGAATACAAGTTAAAAAGACATTTCATTGAGCGAAAGCCTAAAAGATGATCATCATAAACACTGTAATTACATGAAAAAATATATATTGGTATTCATATACATGATGTTTGATGGAAATACATGATTGCAAATTGTATAGCGATCCAAACATTTCAAAACATTCCAAACATTCCAAACCCAGAGATTTCTCTCACCTCTTTACACGCTAATTGCCATCTGATCCCTTACAGATGGCTAGATACAAAGGTTAGACAAAATTTTGCTTATTTATGTGCTTTTTCAACAAATATCTTTAACCACTTCAATACAGGTCACTTTCACTCCCTTCCTGCCCCGGCCAATTTTCAGCTTTCAGCGCTGTCGCACTTTGAATGAAAATTGCGCGGTCATGCAACACTGTACCCAAACTAAGTTTTTATCTTTTTTTCCACAGAAATAGAGCTTTCTTATTGTGGTATTTAAGCACCACCGATTTTTTTTATTTTGCAAAATAAACGAAAAAAAGACTGTAAATTCTTTGTTTCTGTTATAACATTTTACAAATAAATAATCGTTCTTAAAGTTAGGCCAAAAATGTATTCTGCTACATTTCTTTGGTGAAAATAACCCAAATCAGTGTAAATTATTTAGTCTGTAGGGAAGTCAAAGAAAACTATGGTTTAAACAGTATATCTGAAAATTGATCAATCCTAATGTACTGACGGCCTTTCTCACTTATTGAGACCCAAAATGCCAGGAAAGTACATATATACCCCAAATTACCCCCTTTTGGAAAGCAGACAGTGCAAGGTATTTATTAAGAGACACGGTGACAAGAAAGTTCGAAGGAGCATAATGGAAATTTTTTCTTGAATGGATGAAATTTTAATCGTGAATGTGCTTTTCATTGAGGAGAGTCCATTCACTCTAAAATCAAATGTTGAAAGTAAAATTTTTGTTGAAGCACTTTCGAATGATATTAATCAAGTTATCAAATGTACTGATGGGGAATTTTCATATGTATAATTAAATAAAGGTTCATATGAATGTTTATTTGAAACATCTACTAGTGTATGGCCAGCTTTAGAACCTGTCTCAGGTTATTTATGCCGTCCTCACTGAGGAGATTTTCACAGGGACAGGAGATGATGGCATATGTCCAGCAGTAGCAAAACCACTTTTATAGCATTTCAGTGGTCTCCAAACTGTGGCCCGGGGGCCAATTGTGGCCCTTTGCTTGCCTTTATCCAGCCCTTGAGGCATTATTCCACTGTAACTAACAAGAAGGCATAATTCCTTCCACTGACATCAACAATGGGACACTCTTCCTCCCAGTGAAACCAATGATGGAGCACTATTCCTCCATCTGACACCAACTATTTCTCCCCCTAATACCAAAGATGGGACATTGTTTTCTTCTACTGGGCACAGTCCGGCACTTCTAAAGTCTGAAGGACAATAAAATTGCCCTTTGTTTAGAAAGTTTGGAGATCCCTGCTGTATTTAGTAGACTAGGAAAAGTATAGAACCTCTGCCAGATTTTTTTTTGCTGTCTGTGACTTCCTGTCTTGGTGACACCTATACTCCTCACCTTTGTCTTGGTGGCTTAGAAAATTTATATTCAGAATCTCCCCAATACTGTCACAGACAGAAACAAAAATGGACAGGCATTCTAAAAATGCCCTATTCTAATCAAAAGAGTACAAAATGGATGGAACTAGGCTTAACAACTCAACTCTAGCCTCTGTAAGAAAATTATTATTGGTAATATGCACATAAAAATTATGATTTTTAGAATGATTAACCCCTTGTCTGCCAAGGTACATTATACATGTCCTGCTATTAAAAGGGTTAAAACAGGCGCATGGTGGTGGACGTGTGATCCGTGAGCTCCGGACACGCTCTGCTCTCCGCGACCCCTGCACAGCTCCATTAGCATACATTCGACATACAGACCCCCAGAGCCTCCTAGCACCCCATGGTAAAGATTGGGGACCAATGACCTTACTATCGACCCAAGCGCCACGGCCTGTAGTCACAATAGACCGCTACTTGACTAGGCCTCAATCCCCGGTCTTGATTAGACTAGGAGACCTGGAGGAGTACGTTAGCACCCTGATGGCGGATGACAACTCCCAGCAAGGCCTTTCTCTCATCCCCCCACATCTCCCTTCACCATCTCAGTTCGTTTAAACCCCTGAACTGCTCGATGTCAAACTACAGGCTCTAGCACAGCAGCTCTCAGGGGAAATAGCCCAAGAGGTGGGGAACATTTCCAGGGAACTCAGATGGGAGATTGATCAGCTTGGTGAGTGTACAGCAACTTTGAAAACCAAGTTTGATGAGACATTACAGTATGTTCAGGCCCTGGAAAAGGAAAATGCCTCTCTTAAAAACCCTGTGTCCTTGCTACAACTTCAGCAAGAAGACCTGGAAAACAGAGAAAGGCGACAAATCCTGAGGATCCGCGGGGTCTCAGAAAATGTGGCTGCCAAAAACATCAGACCGTACTTATTAGGCCTGTTTAACCACCTTGCTCCTGACATAGTGAACATAGACTGGCGCCTTGATTGGGCCCACAGGTCTCTGGCTCCCAAACCTCCTGCAGGTGCCAGACCGCGAGACATAGTGGTGCGGTTCCACTATTACGAGAGTAAAGAGGCGCTGACCTGGCTACCCGCAATCAATTCCATATTGATTATTAAGGGGACAGAATTCAAATATTTAGCGACCTCTCTCCAATCACCCTGGCTAAAAGGCCCTCACTATGTCCCATCACCTCTCACTTTCAACTACACAAGATCCCTTACTTCTGGGGCGCCTCAGTGCAACAAAAGATTGCGCCCAACATGCCCTCTGCAAGAAGGAGATTCTTTCCTCAAAATCCTGGACCTACTGGCGGATGAAGGGCAACCAATGGCTACTACTCCACGACTTTTTTCAGCCCCATCATTTTCCCATCAGGAAAACGATCGAAGGCTTGCTCCACTCCTCAACGGCCTAGGCAACCTATGGTGCACTGCATTTTATTTTATTTTATTTTTATTTAGGCCTAGGCAACCTAGCTGAACCCCCATGAGTCGTCCTTCAGGAGGTTTTCCTTTCCTTGGGATCACGGATCCCCACAACTCCTTCTCACGGGTTTGATTTGTTCCGATTCACCTTGTTGCCAACAATGGAAGATTAACTGTTGTTTCTTTTTTTGCCATCGGGGTGTTTTGCATTGTTTTCTTTTTCCTTCTGTTAGAATCTCTGATTTTCTATACAAGGTTGGCTATGGAGTCTTTTGTTTGTTAAGACCACTAATGGAGCAGCACAGTAGGTTCTCATGGTTCTTACCAGTTGGAGTCCGCCTTGCTCCACCATTTGTTCTCTGGCTGCAGCTGAGGACTCCTGAGTCGCTGTTTTTTTTTTCCTGTTATTATTTTCTTTTCTTTTTTACCTTTGCCATTTTTCTAATGTTTTCCAGAGTACAGTATGGTATGTTGAATATTATAAGACTATTAACCTATAATCCCACTGTCGTGAAGCTACCTGTTCCACTATATCTACACTGGCTAAATTCTACTACCTTGGTATGGCTCTGAAGCTGCTGTCATACAATGTGAAAGGCCTGAACTCCATCAAAAAATGATGGCTGGCTTTGAAGGAGTTCAGGGCCTCCGGTGCGGATGTGATCTTGATTCAGGAAACCCACTTCTGCTCTGGAGGTTAATTTTAAATTTACATCCAAATATTTTCCAATCTCTCACATGGCGTCTGACTCATCTGGTAAGGCTAGCGTCGCAATACTAATCAGATGCTCACCATACTGACCACACGGTCGCTACATAATAATGCAATGTGTTTATATGTCTTGTCCCATTACAATTATGAATGTATATGCACCTAACTCAGGTTAGATCAAATTCTTAACTGAGGCATTTGAACAGCTCCAACGCTTCTCACAGCCCTTACTTGAGACTTCAATGCCATTCTCTCCCCTACACAAGATAAGAGATCCCTATTCCACACTAAACAACCCCTCCCAGCACAAACTTTATCCACATCCTTTCGCAAACTGACACATGCCCACCACCTGTTTGACACCTGGTGGATTAAACACCCTACTAGCAAACAGTTTTGATTCTATTCTCCTCCCCACAAAATGTTCTCTAGACTTGACCACTTTTTTGTGATGGCCCCCCTCCTACCCAACACAGTGTCAGCTGATTTAGGCCCCATCACCTGGTTGGACCATAACCCTAGATCTTTCCCTCGCCACTGCGTACCCTAAGAAATGTCACTGGAGGCTTAATGAATCACTGCTAAACGACCCCAAAACTAAAGATGTACTTTCCCTCGCTCAGACAGAATACTTCCAGCTCAATGTAGGCACTCTCTCCAGTCCATCCACTCTATGGGAAGCTCACAAGGCGTATTTCAGGGGGCAATGTATTTCAGTAAGCGCCTATAGAAAGAAGGATGCCGCCCTCCTAAAATCATCCTTACTGGCTGAACTGCAAACAGCTGAGCGCTCCCTAGTTCACTCTCCCACGGTGGCTCAACTACGGACAGTAACTTTGCTACAAAACAGGCTAAAGTCCCTGGAGATGTCAGCTATAGACAAATCTCTCCTATGGGCTAAGCAAAAGTTCTACGAGTTCTCCAACAAACCACATAGAATGCTAGTCTCCAGGCTCAACCCTAGGCCCTTCCATTCCTTTCACCTTAGACAATCCGATGGAACCCCCACCCATTGCCCACAAACCATCTCTCGGGTCTTTGGTGATCTTTATGCTAAACTTAACCCCAGAACTTCATCCCCCATTCGGTCAGGAGACTTTTGAGACTTTTCTGTCAGACATAAAACTACCAAAACTGACCAAACTGGACCTACACATCTTAAATGCCCCCATTACTGGAGAAGAATTGGCTAATACTATTAATCACCTACCTCTACACAAATCTCCGGGCCCAGACGGTCTCCTCTATTCCTACTACAGGACATTTTCACCGATCTTGTCACCCCACCTATTAACTTTATACAACTCCCTTCTACTGGGCAAGGCCCCCCACCAACCTTTTCTTCGTTCTTATATCTCGGTCATTCCTAAACCAGATAAAGACCCCCTCTATCCCAGATAACTACCGACCAATTGCACTCCTAAATTCGAATTACAAACTCTTCACTAAAATTCTGGCCAATCGCCTATCCCAATTCCTAACCAAATTGATTGATAGAGACCAAGTAGGCTTTGTCCCCACTAGATACGCTGAGGACAACACTAGGCACACCATTGATATCATCAATATGCTGAACAGAGTATGCAGACCAGCATTGATCCTCAGCCTAGATGCCCAAAAGGCATTTGATAGATTAAGCTGGCCCTACATGTTTGCTGCCCTTTCCAAATTTGGGTTTTACGGTCCATTTATATCTGTTTTATCGGCCCTCTATTTTAACCCCTAATTTCAGGTCCAAATGGCCTCATTTACGTCCCAGACTTTCCCTATGTCAAACGGTACCAGACAGGGCCTCTATCCCCGCTCCTATTCATTCTATGTCTGGAACCCTTGGCGGAAGCTATACGGTCCCATCCTGATATCCAAGGGGTTCCAATGCGCCATAGAGAATATAAATTATCCCTATTCACGGATGATATTCTGCTGACCCTCACCCACCCTCACATTTCCCTCCCATCCCTAGACGCTCTCCTCTCCTGGTTTAGCTCCCTATCTGGTTACAAAATCAACACCTCTAAAACAGAAGCCTTGCCTCTACATATCCCCCCAGAAGATCTAATATCCCTAAAAAGCTCATACCCATACCACTAGTGTGCCTCAACCAACTACACACCACTGTTTAGGGACATCAATGCCATGTACTTCCAATATCGTGGTTAGGCAGAATCAATGTGTTGTAAATGTCGGTCATGCCTAAACTACTATATTTTTTCGAGACCCTGCCAGTCCCCATACCCATGTCTCAACTCAAACTGATCAAACGATGGTTTCTCAGATTCATATGGGGAAATAAGGCACACAGAGTAGTGAGCTCAGTGATCATCTCTCCCAGAAACCGAGGGGGTCTGGGGGCCCCAGACATTCACAAATACTACCTGGCCTCACATCTTCATGCAGTGGTATCCTGGTCTAGCCTATAGCCGCCAAATTGGTGGTCGTAGATTGAGATGGGTTCTCTGTTCCCTACCAGTGTTTCCATCCTACGAGATTGAAATTTACAGACATGACACCCAAAATTTACTGCCACAGCAAAATTTTTACTGGCATTTCCAAAATTTACAAAATTACAGTTTTAAGTGCAAATTTCAGTATTTAGACTACAAACAAGTACAATATGCAATTAGAAATGTGATTTAAAGCGGATATTAAGGCAAAAAACATATTTTATTTTTGAAATAGTAAGTGAGTAGCTCAGAGTCAGGGCAAGAAATTAGAATGGGAAGGCACACATGCATGAAATTGACTCACACAGTGACACAGTCAGCAGCACAGATGATGATGACACCTCACCAACATGACACGTCCCCTTATGAGTCACAGTGACAGTCTCTCTCCATAACAGGTGGTCCCTTTGGTCCACTCCAGTCTGAATAGCACTGACAGTCCACCTCCCGGCTTGCCTTGCTCCCGTACCACAGACCCACCCACGAGGCTCCAGTCGATCCCCTCGGCCTCCTTGCATCACATGACATGCTCAGACTCTGCCTCCACCAGATCCACCCCCCCCCACTGGCACTGCCCAAACACACTGTAGCATGCACTCGTATGGTCTTGGCTGGCTCAAAACCAGACCTTTGCATGCGCAGTGCGGAGCTGAGCGTCACAACCATATTTTTAACTGGCAATACTTTCCTTTTACTGGCATTTACTGGCAGGAGAAAAATGCCTGTTTTTTACTGGCTGCCAGTAAAAATACTGGCGGTTGGCAACACTGTTCTTTAAAAAAAGTATGAAAGAAACCGCGCTGTCTTAAACAAAAAAACTAGCTGCCGCCACATCAGATAGTCTGTGAAAAAGTAAACCAAATAAGATAGTATAGTGCAGCGCTAATGCAATGAGAAAAACAGTGAAGATATCCCAGTGGGAAATTGGGGTATATATAAGTGCAAATACAATAAAATTATTAAACCACAATATTGTTGAAGTGTAGATCAACAGTGATAGTGTATATAAAGTGCATATAGTCCATGTATGGCATCAACATGGTGACTATAAATGAGTGTGAACTGGTTGTCTGTAGATAATCCACCACCGTAAGGAAAAAGGCTTACCAGACAGGTTGAACCCAACACGGCGTATGCCTGATGAGTCAACCAAGCTTTTGGTGTAACACACCCAAGGAGGTACAGCAACCATGACTTCCAATCTAGACCGAATCGGATGTGGATCCTTGACGATTATGATATCAGTGAGTATCCACCATATGAATAGCAAACGGAATTTGTAAGCAGTTCCTCTCAGTGTGACATATAGCAAAAGGAGAGAAAATTGGGCCACATAGTGTGATTCCGTTTAGATGTAAAACATTTATTAAAAATGCTAAAATGGTCACTCACATTTGAGAAGACATTAAAAGTGTTTGGTTATAATCAAAGCAACGCAGTGGCATCAGCCGAGCCCGTCCCGACGTTTCGTCCTAATAAGGCATCCTCCACCCCAATTTATACCCCAATTTCTCATTGGGATATCTTCACTGTATTTTTCATTGCATTAGCGCTGCACTATACTATCTTATTTGGTTGGCAACACTGTTCCTTACTCATCCCTGCTCCCTAGTCTGGTCGCCCCCACTGCACCAAGATCCCAAACTTCAAAGTTTATGCCTGGGTCCTATGCTGTTTTCATTAACCACTTGCCTACCAGGCACTAACACCCCCTTCCTGCCCAAGCCATTTTTCAGCTTTCAGCACTGTCGCACTTTGAATGCCAAATGCGCGGTCATGCTACACTGTGCCCAAACAAATTTTTTTGCATTTTCTTTACAACCCTTTAATCCCAGATAGTCTATCCCACACTCAAATGCTTCCCTGGGCACAAGCAGGTCTGTTTCAGCTCCGCCAATTTGCTCATTCAATTACCTGAAAACTCCGGACCTTTGCGGACCTCAAGTCTAAGCACCAGATACCCAACAATTTGTTCTACTCTCCAAGTGAGTCCTTATCTATCAACTCTCTCTCTGACCTATAATCTACCTAAACCAACAGCCTTTGAGCTCCTTTGTTCCCAAGGCCTTCATCAAATGTGGGTAATATCTACTATATATCAATTACCGCAGGAGTCCCCTCCACTCTCTGAAGACTTACACACTTATATGCGAAAATGGGCCCATATCACTCAAAAAACAATCTCCCTCCCTCAATGGGATAAGATCTGGACCTCAACGTCCAAAGTATCCAGGTGCGTGACGCAGAGAGAGACAGCACTTAAAATACTGCTCTTTTGGTACAGGACTCCAGAAATACTGCATCGTTATGACCCCTCCCTCTCTCCTCTTTGTTGGAGATGTCATAAATCTAGAGGCACCCACTACCACATCTTCTGGCAATGTGAACTAATTGTGCCCTTTTGGTCCATGGTGATGTCTCTGCTTCAGCGTATATTTGAGAGTCCTCTTCCGCTGGATCCATTACATCTCCTTCTGGGTCTCCCCTTCTCGGGCCTGGGGAAAGCTTTGAACAAATTAGCCTCCTATATCTTGCTGGCTGCCAAGCGAGTAATCCCTATCTGTTTGCATCCCCCACCCCCCATCTCAGAATCAATTTTTACGGGTTATTGCCGAAATCCGTAGAATGGAACACATGACAGCCCAGGCAGATGATGCAGTTGACAGATTTGATAGAGTTTGGGATTTGTGGGGCAAATCTGAGTATGGCATACATCCCACCTAATACCCACATATCAACCCAACATCTCAGTCCCTTATCTTCAGTTTCCAACTACCTCTCGGTTATAGCCCTCTGATTATACCCCTTTGTATAAACTTTTATTTTGTTATACACGTTGTACTAGATCTGTTTGATGTTACTTGATCTACAATTCATTCTTTTGAATTTCAATGTGCCAGATGTGCTTTTCTTTGCATTTTTTTTAGTTTCGTTTTAGTTTTAGAGGGGGGGGGGGGGGAGTATGAACACCTGAGGCCTTCCCCATCGCCAGGGGTCAACCACATGCCTCCACCCAACTCGACTACACTTTGTCGAATTTTTGAGGACAGTTCCTGCTCTCACATGTTAAACGATATAGCGGCACTGCATTGTTTACCGCCGCTTCCCATGCATCACTGGTGGGCGCCTCTTTTTTCTTCCACTTAAGGAGTATTTCTCTCCTTGCATAAAAAAAAGAGTATGTTAAACACTGTTTAATGTAGCGGTCTCCCTCTATTTCCTCTAAATAACTGAGTACTAGAATTGAAGGATCCATTGGTATCTCAGCCCCGCATACCACTCCTAGCTTGTCTGCCACCGCACTCCAAAACGGGCGCAGCTTGGGACAGGACCAGACCATATGAAAAAAAGTTCCCACTTCTAATTCGCATCTGGTACAATTGGAGCTCTTTTCAGGGTAAATTTTTGCTAGTGAATAAACTTTAGTTGTATAAATCTATCCTTAGCTGCAATCATGGACGGGATAAACGTGGTCAGGCAATCTTTCCATTCCTCCTCCCCCAGCGAGGGGATATCTGTCTGCCATTTGATTCTGGTTCTGTCAGTTTTAACATCATGGGCAACTGTTAAATACAAATACGGAGAAGAAAGGGGTTTCTCCAGCATCCCAGAGATCAAGAGACACTTGATTGAATCCGGTTCGAGCGTCACCTGAGAGGGAAACTGGGCCCTGAGGGCATGTTGCAGCTGCAAGTATCTAAAGAGGAAGGAATTTGGTAAGTTATGAGCCTGTTGCAGCTCTCTGAATGACTGTATTACTCCCCTTGACATTACCTTTTTTACCGTTTTTTACCGTTTTAATTTGGTAATGCCTCGTCTAGCCCACGCCGCCGGGTCCGGGACACTGAAGAGATGCGGGATAGGATTGGCCCACAATGGAGTGTGCGGGGACATAGTGGACGGTTGTAATAAAGCTGCCCTAGAGGCTCTCCAGACTTGGATTGTGGTCTTCATGGGGTCTGTAACAGCAGGGGTAGCCTTTATTCCCCTATACGGGAGATTGGACAGCGCTGCATAAGAGCCCATGATTGCCGCCTCCAATGTAACAGCCGGGTTTTGGCGAGGCTGCGAAAACCACCACCTCACCGTCACTAAGACGGCCGCCCAATAATATATTAAGAAGTTCGGCAAGGCTAGTCCACCTCCAGATAATGGAAGGTATACAATGGCTTTATCTACTCGTGGGGCTTTCCCTGCCCAAATAAAAGAAATCACCACGCTCTCCAGCCTACGAAAAAAGGATTTTGGTATCAGAACTGGAGTGTGCCTGAAGTAATATAAAAATTTTGGTAAGTAGATCATTTTTAATAAATTCCCCCTACCTACCGGGGACAAGGGGAGGGACCTCCAGGTGGAACACTTTTGTTGTAGTTGAGGCAATAGTGGATAAACATTTCTGTCTAGGTACCCCTTTAACTCACCCCCTACCCTGACTCCCAAGTACATGAACTCGCCTACCCACTTCAAGGGGGTGTCTGTGTCCGTAAGAGGTACAGATCTGCAGAGGGGAAAAAGCACCGATTTGTTCCAATTGATATGGATACCCGAAAAACGACCGAATGTATCAAAAAGGGCTAATGCTGCTTGTAGGGAGTCCGAGCCATCTGCTAGATACAAGAATGAGTAATCCGCGTATAAAGAAATTTTTTCCGTAATCGCGCCCACCTGTATCCCCCTGACCGCTTCATCTGCTCTAAGTAAAATGGCTGGTATTGATTTTCACATCCAATTCTCGGCTTTCAGATAAATGTGATCTGGGTGGCTCTGGAGCCTCTGGATTTTCTTTGCATACCTACTGTATATTAAATATATGTATTTTTGTATTAGCACCAAAAAGCGTATGTTGATAAAGATTTTTTCACTTTGGTTCTTTTTTAGACTTACCGTATATACTCGAATATAAGCCGACCCGAATATAAGCCGAGGTACCTAATTTTACAACAAAAAACTGGGAAAACGTATTGACTCGAGTATAAGCCTAAGGTGGGAAATGCAGCAGCTACTGGTAAACAATGCCCATCTGCAGCCTCATTGTGCCCATTTGCAGCCTCACTGTGCCCACCTGTATCATCAGTGCCCATCTGCAGCCTCACTGTGCCCATCTGCAGGCTCATTGTGCCCATCTGCAGCCTCACTGTGCCCATCTGCAGCCTCACTGTGCCCACCTGTATTATCAGTGCCCATCTGCAGCCTCACTGTTCTCATCTGCAGCTTCATTGTGCCCATCTGCAGCCTTACTGTGCCCATCTGCAGCCTTACTGTGCCCATCTGCAGCTGTACCTTTGATGACACTGATTCAGTTTCCCAGCATTGTAACAGTGTTCAGTGTTCCGTCTATCACGGACGAGGAGGAGGCGGGGCTTTGTTACAGTGGACACCGCCGAACAGTTAAGACTGCATGACACAGCGGGAGACACCCGCTGTTTTGGTTATCAAAGGTACAGCTGCAGATGGGCACAGTGAGGCTGCACCCTCACTTGAGACCCTCACTCAAGTATAAGCCGAGGGGGGCTTTTTCAGCATAACAAATGTGCTGAAAAAGTCGGCTTATACTCGAGTATATACGGTAAATCATTTTTTTATATCCAAAAAACACAAATTTATTATATTGCAGCTCATCAGTTTTTACATGTGGTCGCTGCCTTAGTTTTTTATAGGCTTTTTTCCCTTTTTCATTTGGTGATCCAGCCAGTAAGTGTGCAATTTTCTACTTCCCTTTACACACCAAGCTGTCTAGCAAAAGTGACAGTTAGAGAGTTGAGACAAACCATTTAGCACGGACAGGGTGCTTTCAATGGTCATCTTTTATTCATTTATGCAAAGCTTTATTCCAAAAAGAAATAAATTGCGGACCGACGGACGCCGATATGCGCCCTAACTTTGAAGAGGAATATCATTGTTATGGCAGCAGCTAGCTGCCATAACCCCGGTATCCTTTTCTTCGGCCGGCGGTCCGCTTTCCGATAAGAATGATCTCTGCAGCGGATTTTTTCTGATTTGATCTTTTTGCTGTTGTCACCAGATAATACAGCTTGTTCCAAATCAGTCCCTGAAGAAGGAATTAAATATTTAAGCATATATTCCGAAACATGTTGGGACTTCTGTGTACAAAATGCACTTCGTTTGGCCTCCCACTATGAGATAAATCGTGTGTTCCAGAACCTAGCTGTATTATATCTATATAGCATGACTATCCATTTTGCTTTTAGAATAACCCAATTTTGTGTAGAAATTTTCATTTGCATGTTTTTTGTAATTAATACATTTTGTATTACTTTTTTATATACGCCTATTACTACTTTATCTGTTTTTTATCCTTTGCCCATAAAATCACAGGGGCACCTCCTCTGTGTTTTTCTGTTTTTAGTGCAGTATATTAGAACAGGTACAGGTACACAATTTATTAAGGTTAAAATGGCAACTCATAGGAGTAAGGGTCATAATGGTGGCTTCGCCGTGTGGTCCTAATCCAGATAGTCGGCGGTGTGGGGCGCTACTGATGTCTTGCTAGCTTCAGGGATCACCAAGGCTCAGAGTCAGTCCAGCAGTCGTCTCCCCGTCAGCTGTGACGTCACTGGATGTGGCAAACAAAGATTTGGGGGCACACCCAAATGCATAAAAGATGCAACCATAAGACCATACAGACAGAAAAAAAGATTACAGCGCACACATACAAAAATGACATTTAACTCCTGCAAGGCTATTTAAAAACTTAGCATATTCAGAAAACATGGGTATTTAGTTACACCATATGGCCATATAGTGCCTTATGAATTGGTGAAGTACCTAAAAAATATACAGATTAGAAATGGTATGAAATTATGTAAAGATAATTATAAGGATTATAAAGGGATGAGGATAGTCAATGGATAGGCCAGTGGATAAGACTCTAGATAACTTCATGCAGAGGGATAAATTATAAGACAGAGTGGACCTCCAGATCCTCCACACCTCCACACCTATTTGTGGGCAGTTTCTCCCATTCTTTTTTGCAGGACCTCTCAAGCTCCATCAGGTTGGATGGCGAGCGTCGGTGCACAGCCATTTTCACATCTCTCCAGAGATGTTCAAGTCCGGGCTCTGGCTGGGCCACACAAGGATATTCGCAGAGTCGTCTGGGAGACACTTCTTTGTTATCTTGGCTGTGTGCTTAGGGTCATTGTCCTGTTGAAAGATGAACATTCACCCAAGTCTGAGGTCCAGAGCACTCTGGAATAGGTTTTCATCAAGGATGTGCCTGTACATTGCTGCATTCATCTTTCCCAACCAATCCTGACTAGTCTCCCAGTTTCTGCGGCTGAAATACATCCCCACAGCATGATGTTGCCACCACCATGCTTCACTGTAGGGGTGGTATTGGCCAATTGATGAGCAGTGCCCGGTTTCCTCCAGACATGACACTTGCCATTTAGGCCAAAGAGTTCCATATTTGTTTCATCAGACCAGAGAACTTTGTTTCTCATGGTCTGACAGTCCTTCAGGTGCCTTTTACTGAGGAGTGGCTTCCGTCTGATTACTCTACCATATAGGCCTGATTGGTGGAGTGCTACAGAGATGGTTGTTCCTCTAAAAGTTCTCTCCACAGAGAAATACTGGAGCTCTGTCAGAGTGACTATCGGGTTCTTGGCCACCTTCCTGACTAAGGCCCCCCCCCGATTGCTCAGTTTGGCTGGACGGCCCGATCTACGAAGAGCCCTGGTGGTTCCAAACTTCTTCCCTTTGCGAAAGATGGAGGCCACTGTGCTCATTGTGACCTTCAATGCTCCAGAAATTTTTCTGTACCCTTCCCCACATCTGTGCCATGATACAATCCTGTCTCGGAAGTCTACAGACAATTCCTTGGACTTCATGGCTTGGTTTGTGCTCTGACATGCACTGTTAACTGTGGGACCTTATATAGACAGGTCTGTGCCTTTCCAAATCATGTCCAATCAACTGAATTTACCACAGGCTGACTCCAATCAAGTTGTAGAAACATCTCAAGGATGATCAGTGGAAACAGGATGCACCTGAGCCCAATTTTGAGTGTCTTGGCAAAGGCTGTGAATACTTATGTACATGTGATTTTTTTTTTTGTTTTTTATCTAATAAATTTGCAAAAATTTCAAACAAACTTCTTTCACGTTGTCATTAAGAGGTATTGTTTGTAGAATTTTGAGCAAAATAATTAATTTAATCCATTCTGGAATAAGGCTGTAACATAACAAAATGTGGAAAAAGTGAAGTGCTGTGAATACTCCAGACTATCAGGAACCATGAATCAGACCGAGACAGAAGTATAGTTAAATCACACTTGTTTAATAATAATAATAATAATAAGGTAAACACAGTAACCAGATCGGGAAGTCAGCCAAGCAAATGTCAGAGAGCCAGAGATAAACGTAGTAGTACAGCAAGCAGGATCAGGAGCCAGAAGGAACGTCAGCCGAGCAAGTCTTCAACAGGAAAGCAGGAGAAAGTCTCTGTGATGTTGACAAAGGCGAAGGCAGAGATCAAGTGAGCTGGACGACTTTAAATAGGCAGGACTGACGAGCAGAATCAACAACAGCTGAGTAACTGTGGAGAGAGATGGGAGCTTGCAATTAGCCGACAGCTGAGCGGCCAGCTCAGAGAAGGAAGGGCTGAGCCCAGCCCTGACAAATCACACATAAAAAATTTGGTGAAGTTGGGGATAATAGATTGTCAGCCTGACCTTTTCTGAAAAATGTGCCAAGCTAAGGTCATTTCTGTGTTATCTAGACATTTTCTGAGAATGAATATCCTTAGCATATCTGAGAAGCAATACATAATTTCCACACCAGCAATACACCACGGATATACAGCTGATAAGCACATTATGTCACATGGAGAATTGTGCAATTATTACTTAAAAAATAAACAATTCCCATACCCATGCCTTATGCTCTGCTGACATTTGACCTGCATTAGATTATTTCCATCTGTGACTCTGTAGATTTTATCTTACATCTTGTCTGGTGAAACTTTTGTCAGTAGCAGGGGCGTTGCTAGAGCCCATATCAGGGAAGTAAAGAGAGTCATACGCTTGGGCAGGCATACACATGTATATAATATAAGTGTGTGTGTGTTTGTGTATGTGTAGAACATTATATATTATTACATAAGGATCCTCAAAACCCCCCTCATTACATCGGGGTCACCAGAAAGCTTGTCACGTCACCTGCCACCAGATGCGGATTGTGTATACAGAGAGGCTGGGTATACAGAGAGGCTGGGTATACAGATAGGCTAGTGTATATACAGAGAGGCTTGGTGTATACAGATAGGCTAATGTATATACAGAGAGGCTGGTATATACAGAGAGGCTGGGTATACAGAAGATAAGCTGGGTATATACAGAGAGCCTGGTATATACAGAGAAGCCGGGTATACAGAAAATAGGCTGGGTATACAGTAGGGTTGCCACATCATCCCTTTAATCCAGGACACACATTAATTACATAGGTTCTGTGGCTGATTAATGTGGTAATTAAACTCACTTGGTCCCTTATCTGCATTAAATCAGGATCAGAACCTGTGTAATTAATATGTGTCCTGGATTAAAGGGATGATGGGGCAACCCTAGTATACAGAGAGGCTGATATATACAGAGAGGCTGGGTATACAGAAGATAGGCTGGTATATACAGAGAGGCTGGGTATACAGAAGATAGGCTGGATATATACAGAGAGGCTGGGTAAATACAGAGAGTCTGGGTTTATACAGAGAGGCTGGTTATATACAGAGTGGCTGGGTATATACAGATAGGCTGGGTATACAGAGGATAGGCTGGGTATACAGAGAGGCTGGTATATGCAGAGAGGCTGATTATACAGAGAGCCTAGTTATACAGAAGATAGGCTGGGTATATACAGAGAGTCTGGTATATACAGAGAGGCTGGGTATACAAAAAATAGGCTGGGTATACAGAGAGGCTGGTATATACATAGAGGCTGGGTATACAGAAGATAGGCTGGGTATACAGAGAGGCTGGGTATATACAGAAAGGCTGGGTATACAGAAGATAGGCTGGG
Organism: Aquarana catesbeiana; assembly: GCF_042186555.1. Lineage (NCBI taxonomy): Eukaryota > Metazoa > Chordata > Amphibia > Anura > Ranidae > Aquarana > Aquarana catesbeiana. The sequence goes on along the minus strand of NC_133335.1, from coordinate 79,647,820 downwards.
TATATACAGAGAGGCTGATATATACGGAGAGGCTGGGTATATACAGAGAGTCTGGTTATACACAGAGAGGCTGGGTATATACAGATAGGCTGGGTATACAGAGGATAGGCTGGGTATACAGAGAGGCTGGTATATGCAGAGAGGCTGATTATACAGAGAGCCTAGTTATACAGAAGATAGGCTGGGTATATACAGAGAGGCTGGTATATACAGAGAGGCTGGGTATACAAAAAATAGGCTGGGTATACAGAGAGGCTGGTATATACATAGAGGCTGGGTATACAGAAGATAGGCTGGGTATACAGAGAGGCTGGGTATATACAGAAAGGCTGGGTATACATAAGATAGGCTGGGTATATACAGAGAGGCTGATATATACAGAGAGGCTGGGTATACAGAGTTCCTCCTCTCCCGTGGTCTGCACTTACCAGCTCCTCCCGACTCTATGATATGGGCGGAGCAAGGGAGGAGACTCTATGATGTGGGCGGAGCAAGGGAGGAGACTCACTCTCACACTCATCTCCTGGCTCTGGCTGTGTCACTGACTTAGTGAGAGTGCCGCGGCTGTGCGGGAAGAGCTGTGCCTGGCAGCCTGCGACTCTCTCACAGTATGGCCGACCCTGGACTCGGGGCTATAGGCCCCAGATTTAGGGCTCCAGCCTCAATAGCCACCCCTTAACGACGGCTATGGCGGACGGTCAGCTTTATTGTAATAACAACCAATGTGACTCAGCATCCGCTCGGCCGGGCTCTCCCGTCCCACCGGGAGGCCTGAGCAACCATCCGGCACATCTGCCAGCTGGCCAAAGACCCGAACAAAGCCGATGCTTTGTTGGGGTCTCGGATGTAGTAACCTGGAAGCAATGTCATGACATCACTTCCCAGATTACTGGCATCTTATAGGTGCCAGTTTTAAAAAATAGAAAGCATTCAAACACACCGATCTTGACATTTGGAAAACTTTCAAGTGCAGAGGGGCCTTAAAGACCCCCGATCCCTCCATAAAGAGTACCTGTCCCTGCCTATTACTGTCACAAGGGATGTTTACATTCCTTGTGACAGCAATAACAGTGATTAAAAAAAATGTAAAAGGACAGTGTAAAAATAAAAACGTTATATGTACAGAATATCGTCAGAGAATATCGGCTATCGACCTGAGAGGTGGAAATATAGGTATCGCATCAGCACCGAAAAAATTATATCGGTCGATCCCTAGTCCTGTGAAATACTTCTGTAATAGATGTAAGGACTTCATCATACATGAATGTTAATGTTTTGGGCAGTTTTCACATTGCACATGAACAATAAGGTTCAATAGGACCTTTCAGCACCATAGCTGATTTCAAGGGACTGCTTCTCATTTGGAACAAAGTCCCTCTGTTCCTCTTTCATCCTCATTTGTCCCTCATTTTGCTCTGATGTATACATACCTCCAAACATTTTTAGATGGGAATGAGGGGCACCTAGTAACAAATGTATGTAGGCATAGGACACGCCCCCCTGCCACACCCCCTTAAAGGAGAATTAACCAAAAAAAGGTTAATTAAATCCACATGGACTTTTTTTTACCAGTACTATTCCTTTATATTGGCTTTTAAAATGTACAAATGCAGCTATTTAGAAATTGGATGAAAGGTTTAGCACTGTGAAACACTTTTTGAAAGATAAAAAGTAAATTTTATATATAGCTATATAGATCAGACCAAAATGAGAGACAAATGAGGAGGAAAAAGGGACATTGTTCCAAATCAGGGACAGTCCCTCCAAATCAGGGACAGTTGGGAGCTATGTTTATATACCTGTATAAAAATGCATGATTTATCTATCAAAGAGTGTTTCCTAGTGCTAAACCTTTCATCCAATTTCTAAATGGTTGCATTTGTACTTTTCAAAAGCCAATATTAAGGAATAGTAGTGGTAAAAAAAAAAGCATTTGTGGGTTTAACCAATAATTTTTTGTGTATTAATTCTCCTTGTAAGGGGGTGTGGCAGGGGGTGTCCTATGAATAAATATCTTTCCCAATAGGTGTCCCTCTTTCCCATTTCAGAAAATTGGGAGGTATGCAGCACCAGAATATAAGAAATTACTTATAACTGCAGACATTATTATTGTATCCTGAGTTTAAATTGGGATTTCAGTATGGATCAAAATCCTTATGTTTGGAGAATGTTTAAACTCAGCCCTGGGTAATGTCACATGAGCAGTAATGTATATAAAGCCAATGTTATGGGAAGAACAGGAAATCCCAATGTTAGGAGGACTAGAGCATGAAAATGCAGATGGCAATAATGCTTTGTAATGGAGACAGATATTTTACCACTGAAAAGGTTAATAAACAGCAAACTGATTGGTGTTATATAAATGTTCACATTACAAAGCAGGACTAATCTGCCTCTTCTCTAAGTACAGCCATCTCTATAACAACAGGTAATCAATACACAGATCCCCTGCTAGTGAGTTCTTAATATCAGTTATTTGTGTGTTTATGCCATGTGTACGGGGAGTTTCCTTTATCCAACATGGACAAAGACGCATCAGTCTTATCTACGTGATCCCGGTAATCCACATTTATCTATTACATTTTCTCCTCAGTCAACAGCCAGAGCATTTGAGTCCTCATTGGCTGAAGAACTCTGCTAAGCTTGCTTTTATGACAGCCTTGTGACTTTTCCACACTGTCGTCTTGGAAACTCTACAAGCCTTTATGTGAAAATATTACTTTTTCATGCAGAAATCATATCATGGCCAGTATGAAGGATCACTTATCAGTTTTATTTCATATCCTGCCCTCCGTCTAAAAACTTGGGATCCATCTCTTTGTTTTTCATGGGCACAGGTCCCTCACCTGTCCTCGCTTACTGGAGGCAGTAACCATGATAAAGGCTGCACAATGGCCCAGTAGTTACCACTTCTGCAATCCAGGACTAGGTTCCTTGGTTTCAGTCCCAACCAGGACAATACTTGTATGGAGTTTGTATGTGCTCCCTGTGCTTGTGTGGGTTTACTCCCATGCTACAAATACATGCTGGTAGGTTAATTGGCCCTAGTATGTGTATGTATGCATGTGAGGTAGGGACCTTAGATTGTAAGCTCCTTGAGGGCAGGGACCATTGTTAATGTAGAGTATGTAAATTTGCAGCTTTACATAAATACCTGTAAAAAATAAAACGAGACACCTATGAGACACTTATAATAAAACACTTGCCTACTGGCCTATGTTCCTTCAGTGAGAGATGATTTCTCTGAAAGAGAGTGTGTGAGTAGTGAGAAATTGGGTCCAGACTGCATTCTTTGAAACTTTAAAGAAAACGGGGAAAGGGGCCTCAAGACTCAAGAAATAGTTCACACAATGGTACAAATTGGTGATCAGTGATGAGCAGACTTGCCAGGATCAAAACAAACTAGGTTTGGACATACTTGTTCCCTAATATTTAGCAAAGAAGGTATTTCACCGTGTCAGACTAGTGTGTTGTTGCCACATCCCTGTTGTATTAGAAAAGAAGAACCCCCTTTGTTGGGACTTTGTAGGCAACAACCACACATAAATAGATTGGAAAATATATTTATTGTATTATATGTTCCCTAATATTGAGCGCATCAGATGGTTGCAAGTGCTTGCCATTTAGGGCCTAGAATTCAGAGCATCACTCACAGTCATTGGGGCTGTGCACAACGACCACTGTGCAGGGCCGTTGCTAGGTCTACAAAAGATCTGGGGCTAGAGCCCATAGCAGCGAAGTAAAGAGAGTCATACACTTGGGCGGGCACACACATGTATATAATATACGTGTGTATGTGTGTGTGTATATATAGAACATTATATATTATTACATAAGGGTCCCAAAGCCCCCCTCATTACATCAGGGTAACCTGAGAGCTTGTCACGTCACCTGCCACCAGATGTGGATTGTGTACACAGAGAGGCTGGGTATATACAAAGAGGCTGGGTATACAGAGAAGCTGGGTATATACATAGAGGCTGGGTATACAGAGAAGCTGGGTATATACAGAGAGGCTGGGTATATACAGAGAGGCTGCGTATATAAAGATAGGCTGGGTATATACAGAGAGTCTGGTATATACAGAGAGGCTGGGTATACAGAAGATAGGCTGGGTATATACAGAGAGGCTGGTATATACAGATAGGATGGGTATACAGAAGATAGGCTGGGTATATACAGAGAGGCTGGTTATACAGAGAGGCTAGTTATACAGAAGGTAGGCTGGGTATATATAGAGAGGCTGGTATATACAGAGAGGCTGGGTATACAGAGAGGCTAGTTATACAGAAGATAGGCTGGGTATATACAGAGAGGCTGGGTATACAGAAGGTAGGCTGGGTATATACAGAGAGGCTGGTATATACAGAGAGGTTGGGTATATACAGAGAGGCTGGTATATACAGAGAGGCTCAGTATATACAGAGAGGCTGGTATATACAGAGAGGCTGGGTATATACCGAGAGGCTGGTATATACAGAGAGGCTGAGTATATACAGAGAGGCTAAGTATACAGAAGATAGACTGGGTATACAGAGTTTCCCCCCTCCCCCCAGCGCTGTGTCTTGGCCTAGGCTGACAAGGCACAGGCCTAGAGCGGCACTTTGCGGGGGGCGGCAAAAAAAAGCCCCCGCACAAAAAGACTCCCCCTCCTTGTCCCGCCTCACAAAAACAGTCCACGGCTTGCTGTAGCACCAGTGTTATTATGGAGCAGACTGGGCAGAGACTGGTGCCATTTATGGGGCATATTTGGCCGGGGGGGCAGGGAATGGCGCCCACATAAAGGGGCCGGTGGCTGGCCAGACCAGCCACGCTTAATGCGACTGGCTGAGGTGGAGCCTAATGCTCTGTCTACCCTCCTCCGCAGCATTCTTACACATCACAACTTCCTCACGGCCCGGGCTCTGTGTCGATAGGAGAGAGGAGGATAAGGGGAACCCCCAGGCCAGCCAGATATGATTAAAATGCAATTGGAGACCCTTATTGGGTCAGAAAAGATGGTGAGTGTTGTTGTTTTCAGGGTACAACTCTTCTGACTTTAAAATGAAACATTTGCCCATATTAATGGCAGCAGAGCCATAACAGTCCTGCAATTTCCTACTGAAAATGTTCAATGTTTGGAATCCATCTGACAGTCATCAGTAATATTACATGCCATTTCCTCTTGTATGAAACAGAAACCACATATGTGTTAGTAACCGGGGCAGTTGTCTATTTATTATTTTAGTTTTACCACCTATATATTTTTTCTGATTTAAAGGCATCCAGTACATTTTCAGAAATGTAAATGCACATAAACTGCGTTTTCTTCTATATAGCACAAGCTACTATTACTTTTGTAAGTCATGTGCCAATCAAATATAAAATGCTTAATTAGAAACCTGTGCAACCAGCCATCTTGCGGCTTTGCTCGGCTGTTCGTAACCGTAAACTGGAAACGATGACATGACATCACTTCCAGTTTACTCGGGAACCATCAGCATCAGGAGGGATCCCTATGTCACAAGGATGTTTACATTCTTTGTGACAGCAATAAAAGTGATTAAAAAAAATTAAAGAAAGTGTAAAAATTAAAAAAATAAAATAAATGTAATTATAAAAAAAAATTAAAGTGTCCCCGTCCTCCCATACTTCGTCTATGGATAGTAAAATGTACGTTGTTTGTCGTCTTTGCACGGGCGTGCGCAATTTTAGAGCGGCTGGGGTGGGACAAATTTAGATGGGGTGCGCCCATTTGTAGTCTTGCCTAGGGCAGCACAAAACCTAAATACATCACTGCCTCCTCCTCCCCATGGTCTGCACTTACCAGCTCAGGAGAGATTAGTGTGAAAAAGTTCCTCCCGACTCTATGATATGGGTGGAGCAAGGGAGGAGACTGATTCTCACACTTATCTCCGGGCTCTGGCTGTGTCACTGAAGCATGGCTGACTTCCCTTCTGGTTTCTGATTCCACTTGCTGCTTCTGACTAGGCTGATCTCTGGATTCCTGTTTTACTGGCTTGTTCTGATTACCCACTCTGTTTTGACTACGTTTACTATTTGTACCATTTTTACCACCATATTAAAAGGTGTGATTTTACTGCATTTTCTGTCTCTGTCTGATTTATGGTTCCTGACAGTCTGAGGGGGAAAGATTGTGTGTGCTACTGTACCTGGGCTTTTTGGATCCAAATATTTTGTGATTAGTTCCTGGAACTCTATCTCTGTTGTCTTTTTTTGTACCCAGCCTACTCACCAGCCTACTCACCAGCTGCATACATTTGGGGGAAGGCTGGGTTCAGGGTCTTCTGACAGGCCACATGCCATAACTACTGTGGAGGAATGACTGCTGTGCCTCATAGTCCATCATAGGCATCAGGGATTCGGAGATCAGCCAAGGCTTGGAGAATCCCAATATGCACTACTACCTTTCTAAGGTATGCCTGGGCAGCCAAACAGTTGTATTTAGGGTCTTTAAGTAAAACTGCATCAACTGTTCTAAGCCTGGTCTAAAGTTATTTATAGGGGTACATGTTGGTTCCTGGCATGTAGGGTCATGTTGGTGCCCTGCCCAGCAGTCGGTTTCCCGTAGCAACCGGAACCAAATTAACATTACAGAGATCCATGATTCACATACGTACAGGGAAGAAGGAGGTAACACGTGCACGCATGAAGTCTATACTAGGTGCATGGCAGGACCCTATTCTGTACTGGGAGTGAGGTAACAGAGGTACTGGTGGAGCAGGCGTAGGCTTGGCAGCGTCCCTCCTAATGCAACCTACATGAAGCTACAGTGTGTAGTGACACAGGGCAGCACTTTTTCACAGGAGCTCAGTATTTTATTACTGGACACAGGGTTACAACTCATCTCTAAGATACGGAAATGCCTTAAGGTAAACTTTCACATGACCGCAGTCTCTGCCCAGTCCCAGGCATTGGTGAGTGTGTGCATGGTCGAAAGGTACCCCCACGTGCAGGGAGAGCTGGCCCCGCCCCAACAGCCCCACTGTCAACCCCCTGTCCCCTCACTTCCCCTATCCACCCTGTAGCGGCCCCATTGGCTTTGAGTAAATAATGAGAGGAGAGCTTCTGACGGGTGCAGTACTTTTATTCTTTTGTCTCAAAGGTGTGCATTAAGGTTGAACACCACAGAGGTTAATATTTGACTCCTTAAACACTTTAAGCACCATAAGCACCATAAGCACCATTTGCACCGTGAAAACTGTAAAATGATATACAATACATTCGTTTACAGAGATCACCAAAAAGGGGTTACAACAGAATTACAAATGTGGAGTTACAAAGTGGTGTTCCATTATCTATACACATATATCTAAATTAACATTAAACATTTAAGGAAGCATGACTATATGTTCAAACATGTGGATTGTCTACAGCATATCTTTTAACTAACAGCATGGACTCAGTTTATGCCTAAAAACATATACACTGACAATGACAATGCACCTTTACTGCATACCTTGCTCCGCTTGCCAAGGGGTGCAAACTTTAAACTTTAGAAAACTTCCATAAACTGTCGCCTTCCCACAAGGTACTGCTGTATTGCCTGTGAATGTTGAATTAAATGAAAGCCCCTTTCTCTAACACTAGAGGAAGCAGGAAGTGTCTGGTGATTAAAACATTCCCCAGAGAAACAAGAGGAAGACAATAAAGGTTTCACCAGTCAGTCAGTGCTGAACAAAGGTTTAAAGTGACAAGCAGACAGTTACACACCCCACATTTCCCCCTACTGCCCTCCTGTCCCCACACTGCCCCCTGACCACCCCCTGTCCTCCTATCCACACCCTGTCCCCCAATTGCCCCATTCCATCCTGCTATCCTCCCACTGCCCCCTGGCTACCCCACTATCCCTCTCTCTACCCTGTTGTCCCCCTGTCTACCACACCTCTCCCCTGCCTCTACCCTGTGCACCCCACTGCCCTATTCCACTACCACCCTGTCCACCCCACTGCCCCCCTATCCACCCTACTGTTTGCCCATAACTCCTCTATCCAACTCAGTGCCCCCTGTTCCACCCCTTTGTCCCCCACTGCCCCCCGTTCCACCCACTGTCCTCCATTGCCCCTGTACACTGACCCCCATCCACTCCATTACCTCCCATCTCACCAGTGAGCACCATTCTCCCACTATCCACTCCACTGCACCTGTCCCCCACTGCCCACCTATCCATTCCACTTCCCCCTTTATCCTTACTGCTTCTCTGTCCCCCCACTGGAGCACCAGTGTCACTCTGTTCACCCCACTGAGCACTGGTACCCCCCGTCCCACCTCTGAACACCACTACATCCCACTCTTCACTTAGCACCTCTACTACAGACTGCGTGGTGGGGAGAGGACACAAGCTACAACTTTGTTACGCATTTCACATACTGCATTGTGGTAAGAAGTTTTGGGCTACAATTTACTTGAGGTCCATCTAGATCCAGCGACATTGCGGCGGACAGATCGGACACTTTTGAAATTTTTTTGGGACCATTGACATTTATACAGCAATCAGTGCTATAAAAATGCACTGAATACTGTGTAAATGTCACTGGTAGGGAAGGGGCGATCAAGGGGTTAAAATGTGTTCCCTCATGTGTGTTTCTAACTGTATGGGGATGTGACTGACTAGAGGATGGGACATATATCAGTGTTCCTGATTAGTAGGAACAAACGATCGGTCTCTCCTCTCCTGTCAGAACAGGGATGTGTGTGTTTACACATATCCCTGTTCTGGCTCTTGTGCCCGCGATCGCGCATGGCCGGCGGACAACGTGCCCGCTGCCCACGCGCATCGAGTCCCCCACCTGCTATAGTTGTTTAAAGGGCCAAGCTGACCTGCCGCAATATAATGACGGCGCCTGGTCGGCAAGTGGTTAAACAAGGACAGGCGAAAAGTACTACATCGTAAAATCATAGGCTACATTAGACAAAATTTTGGTAAAGGTGTAATTGTTTTTCGCATATTGTTAAAGTAAGTTCTGTGTATCCATCCCTAGGCACAAAGATCAACTCCAGGACATACAGTATCTCACAAAAGTGTTTACACCCCTCACATTTTTTGTAAATATTTTTTATATCTTTTCATGTGACAACACTGAAGAAATGACACTTTGCTACGATGTAAAGTAGTGAGTGTACAGCTTGTATAACTGTCCAACATTGCTGTTCCCTCCAAAATAACTCAACACACAGCCATTAATGTCTAAACTGATGGCAACAAAAGTGAGTACACCCCTAAGTGAAAATGTCCAAATTGGGTCCAAAGTGTCAATGTTTGGTGTGGCCACCCTTATTTTCCAGCAATGCCTTAACCCTCTTGGGCATGGAGTTCACCAGAGCTTCACAGGTTGCCACTGGAGTCTTCTTCTACTCCTCCATGAAGACATCACGGAGCTGGTGGATGTTAGAGACCTTGCGCTCCCCCACCTTCCGTTTGAAGATGCCCCACAGATGCTCAATAGGGTTTAGGTCTGGAGAAATGCTTGGCCAATACATCACCTTTACCCACAGCTTCTTTAGTAAGCCAGTGATCATCTTGGAGGTGTGTTTGGGGTCGTTATCATGTTGGAATACTGCCCTGCGGCCCAGTCTCCGAAGAGAGGTGATCATGCTCTGCTTCAGTATGTCACAGTACATGTTGGAATTCATGGTTCCCTCAATGAACTGTAGCTGCCTAGTGCCGGCAGCACTCATGCAGTCCAAGACCATGACGCTCCCACCACCATGCTTGACTGTAGGCAAGATACACTTGTTTTTGTACTCCTCACCTGGTTGCCATCACACACGCTTGACACCATCTGAACCAAATACGTTTGTCTAGGTCTCATCAGACCACAGGACATGGTTCCAGTAATCCATGTCCTTAGTCTGCTTGTCTTCAGCAAACCGTTTGCGGGCTTTCTTGTGCATCATCTTTAGAAGAGTCTTCCTTCTGGGACAACAGCCATGCAGACCAATTTGATGCAGTGTGCGGTGTATGGTCTGAGCACTGACAGGCTGACCCCCCACCCCTTCAACCTCTGCAGCAATGCTGGCAGCCCTCATATGTCTATTTCCCAAAGACAACCTCTGGATATGATACTGAGCTTGTGCACTCAACTGCTTTGGTCGACCATGGCGAGGCCTGTTCTGAGTGTAACCTGTCCTGTTAAACCGCTGTATGGCCTTGCCCACCGTGCTGCAGCTCAGTTTCAGGGTACTGGCAATCTTCTAATAGCCTAGGCCATCTTTATGTAGAGCAACATTTTTTTTTTTCAGATCCTCAGAGAGTTCTTTGCCATGAGGTGCCATGTTGAACTTCCAGTGACCAGTATGAGAGAGTGAGAGCGATAACACCCAATTTAACACACCTGCTCCCCTTTTACACCTGAGACCTTGTAAAACGAATGAGTCACATGACACTGAGGAGGGAAAATGGCTAATAGGGACCAATTTGGACATTTTCACATAGGGGTGCACTCACTTTTGTTGCCAGCGGTTTAGACATTATTGGCTGTGTGTTGAGTTATTTTGAAGTGACAGCACATTTACACTGTTATACAAGCTGCACATTGTAGCAACGTGTAATTTATTCAGGGTTGTCACATGAAAAGATATAATAAAATATTTACAAAAATGTGAGGGGTGTACTCACTTTTGTGAGATACTGTAAGTGAGGACTTGCAGACTTGTGAGTTGAGATCCCATATTGTTATTCTAGGTAAACTTAAAGTGGTTGTAAAGGCAGAAGGTTTTTTTTATCTTAATACATTCTATGCATTAAGATAAAAACCTTCTGTGTGCAGCAGCCCCCCTAATACTTACCTGAGGTCCATCTAGATCCAGCGATGTTGAAGGAGTGTCTCATCTTCCCAGGACTCCCCCCCTCATTGGCTCTCGCTGCTGTCAAAGTCAGAGAACCAATGAGGAGAGAAAGTGGGCGACCCTGGGTCGCGGCTTCATGTCTGAATGGACACAGGGAGCTGTAGCTCGGCTTGGGTGCCCCCATAGCAAGCTGCTGGCTGTGGGGGCATTCAACAGGAGGGAGGGGGCCCAAAGAGGGACCCAAGAAGCAGGGTCGGTGCTACCACTAGGTAAACTAGGCAGCCACCTAGGGCGCACTGCTGCCTAGGGCGCCCGGCCACTGGTGTTCCTACTCTCTTCTCTCTGCAGCAAGCAACTAAGTCTCAGCATCAGCAGGCATCCGCCGCTCCGTTCGCACATAGTGTCATAGATGCAGCGGAGGATTGTTTCCCAACTCCTGAATGAATGGAAGCAAGCAAACATTCATTGATGGGCGCTGGTGAGGCTGCATATGATGGCCGCTGGTGAGGCTTGATGGGCGCTGGTGAGGTCGCATTTGATGGGCGCTGGTGAGGCCGCATTTGATGGGCACTTCATTAAAAAGGTGGGATATGCATGGGCAGGGCAAAGAGGGTGGAGTCAGGGGTGGAGCAAGGGGGCGGCAAAATGACTTTTCGCCTAGGGTGTCAAAAATCCTTGCACCAGCCCTGCCGAGAAGAGGAGGATCTGGGCTGCTTTGTGCAAAACCACTGCACAGAGCAGGTAAATATAACATGTGGATGAGGGAAACAAAATACCTCTACAAAGTAAGCAGACCTAATAATAGATGAATACTAAGAAATATGAATACAAATGTGAAATATGACAAATACATATAAACGCATCAAAGTAATAGATGCAAATTTAAATGTGAAATATGACAGATTAACGCATCAAATTGCATAAGTACCTGTAGTTTTTTCTTCCCATCTATATATTCTTTACTGCATTGGAGCCTGGGATCCTGTGATCTACTTAGAACCCGGGGTGGTTCACAAGCGTGGTTTGACTTTGTCTAGCAACTTGGTCACACGCTCTGAGGTGAGCGCATTACCTTTGTGGTCACCGAATTGCACCATTGCATGGTCTGTGACACTTTGAGAGTTACTAGCAAGTTTGATTGTATCAACAGTGGACATCGCGTTTAGGCACCTTTATACCTTTTATAGGACTTTATAGTGAACTATATTTTTTGGTTCCATTGAGGACTTTTTTACACATGAACTGTGTGACACCAAATTGTTTTTGTTTTGTTTTTTGCACTTAGCACTTTTTACATGCTCATATATATATTTATATTGTAATAAGTATGTTTATTTGCACATTTGCAGTTTATGCGTTTATATTGTGCACATATTGTATTTAGTTATGCATATTGACACATTTACATTTTGATGCGTTTATATTCATTTATTCATTGCACTTTTTTGTAATGCTGTGATTCAGGTATGCTTATTGGTACCTGTGCACTTTGATGCGTTAATCTGTCATATTTCACATTTGAATTTGCATTTATTACTTTGATGCGTTTATATGTATTTGTCATATTTCACATTTGTATTCATATTTATTAGTATTCATCATATACTTCGTAATTTGTTTCCCTCATCCACATGCTTTTATTTAGACGCAGTTGTCCTATCATGCTATAATTTAGTAGCATGTCTAACACACTCTAGTGCAGCGTAACCCTTTTTACATTTGTCATTTGCATCCGTATGAGACGTGTTTAATGCACGCAGCTGAGTAGTGTTTTATTTAGTTTTGTGTGGCTCACAGGATCTTTCCCATCGAGGTAAATATAACATGTTTGTCATTTTTATAGAAAAAAAACAACACTTTAGTATCACTTTTAACCACTTAAGGACCAGCCTTGTTTTGGATTTTAGGTATTTACATGTTTAAAACAGTTTTTTTTTTTGCTAGAAAATTACTTAGAACCCCCAAACATTATATATGTTTTTTTTCTAACACCCTAGAGAATAAAATACAATTGCAATACTTTTTTTTGCACCGTATTTGCGCAGCGGTCTTATAAGCGCACTATTTTTGGAAAAAATTCACTTTTTTGAATAAAAAAATAAGACAGCAGTAAAGTTAGCCCAATTCTTTTTTATATTCTGAAATGTAATGTTACGCCAAGTAAATTGATACCCAGCATGTCACACTTCAAAATTGCACCCGCTCGTGGAATGGCGTCAAACTTTTACCCTCAAAAATCTCCATAGGCAACGTTTAAAAAATTCTACAGGTTGCATGTTTTGCGTTACAGAGGAGGTCTAGGGCTAGAATTATTGCTCTCACTCTACCAGTTGCGGTGATACCTTACATGTATGGTTTGACCACCGTTTTCATATGCGGGCGCTACTCGCGTATGCGTTCGCTTCTGCGCACAAGCTCGTCGGGATGGGGGGGGGGTTTTAAAAAAAAAAAATTTATTTTTATTATTTATTTTACATTATTTTATTTATTTTTACACTATTTAAAAAAAAAATTGTATCACTTTTATTCCTATTACAAGGAATGTAAACATCCCTTGTAATAGAAAAAAGCATGACAGGACCTCTTAAATATGAGATCTGGGGTAAAAAAGACCTCAGATCTCATATTTACACTAAAATGCAATAAAAAAAAAGTCATTTAAAAAAATGACATTGAAAAAATGTGCCTTTAAGAGACGTGGGCGGAAGTGACGTTTTGACTTCGCTTCCGCCCAGCAGTGTCATGGAGACGAGTGGGCGCCATCTTAGCCTCACTCGTCTCCAGGCACAGAAGGGAGACGGACGCGATCGCCTCCGCCGCTACCGACGGCTCCGGTAAGCGACGGAGGGCACCGGATCACGGCGGGAGGGGAGGGGGCCCTCTCCCGCCACCGATAAAAGTGATCTCGTGGCGAATCCGCCGCAGGGACCACTTTTATCAGAAAGTCGGCTGCCGCACGAAAACGGGGATACTAGGGTTATGGCAGCTAGCTGCTGCCATAACAACGATATCCACCGTCAAAGTTTGGACGTACATCGGCGTGCAGCGGTCCGGAAGTGGTTAAAGAGGCTAAAAAGTGATAAGGTTATAGAATAATTACATCAACCCTACTATTTTTTCTCTTCACCTTATTTTTCCCCAAAAATAAGCCCTACCCTGAAAATAAGACCTACAAGGACTTTAACTAGGGCTTATTTGGGGGGTAGGGCTTATATTGCATCCATCACCGACAATCACGTTAGGTCTCATTTTTGGGGAAACAGGGTAGTACTCATACATTTTAAGACAGATTTTATAGAATTTTGTCTCCATTCCCAGTCTCAGGCTCAGATTGCCACTGGTATGGTCTGCCACTGGCAGCGAATAGTCAAACAGAGGTGCTCTCAATCTAACTTCCTCTGTGCCAATAGGAAGAAAATTCCCTGGCAGTTTAATAAAAATCATCTCTCACTTCTCCTACTGCACAATGCCTATTGAGATATGTTGTGTAGGGAGTCAATTTGCCCCATTATATGGCTGCTGTCTCAAACTACAATTACCCAGATTCCTAGCGCTCTGCATAGAATTGTATGGGCTTGCTTGACTTTAACAATCCCCCTGCTGTCCAGAGGAGAATGGTGCAGCAAAACAATAATATCTCAGTAGAGGGGGAACAGAATTAAAGGCAATGGGGGAAATTTACTAAAACTGGTGCACACAGAATCTGGAGCTTCTAGGTCGTATTGTCAAAGCTTAATTGAAAAAGCCGAAGCTAGAAGCTAATTCGTTACTATGCACAGCTGCACCATTTTTTAGGTGCACCAGTTTTAGTAAATCTCCCCCAATGTCTCCTTCTCCATATTTCTGTAACCCAGCACCTGGCTACATGGGCATTGGTGACAGTGCTAGTAGGCTATCACTAGGTCCAAGCACTGTCACATAGCAGAGAAGAATAAGTCATCTGCCAACATGGGGTATTTGGGTGTTTGCTGAAATGGAGGTAGGAATGTGGGTGGCTTGCTGGAGACGGAGGTCAGTATCTTTTTTTTGGGTGGGATGTCTATTCACATTATGCTAACAGTATCACTTTAAAGTGATCCTAATCTTTGCCTATGCAGGTCAAAGAAATAGGCTCCCTTTAATGTTGGCCCCACAGCATTTACTTACTTTCGATTCCCCACCTTTGGGAGCTGGGAGAACAAGTTCTGCAACCTCATTCAGAACTTACAAAGGGCGAAAGACTTTCTCTCCATCCCTATGTGACAGCTCTGGGTCACTCATCAAGTACCATCACTGTCACAAGACTGAAGGGGAGTCACATTAATTTTGTACACCAAAGTATTGGGTATTTTTCTTTGCCCCTTCAAGTTAATTGAGTGACAGAAAGAAATAGAAAGATGACTAAAGGCCCATACACACAATCAGACTTTTTGACAACAAACATGCAAATTACCTGTTTTAAGGCAACATCTGACCGTGTGTACGCTCCATCGGACAAACTTTTTCGGTTTTCATCGGACAAATGTTGGCTGTGCGAACAGACAAACTTTCCTGCAACAAAAGTCCTACGTCGGCTAGTCTGATCGTGTGTACACAAATCTATCGGACTTTAGTCCAAAGTACAAACACGCATGCTCAGAACCAATGCAAAAGATCAGACAATACAGAAGTTGTCCAAAGGGTGGCAGTAATGAGCTGAAAACCCAAGTGATTTGGTGAAAATTGGCTGAAAAAGTCCTGCCGTGTGTATGCATACCAAGTTCACGGCCAACTCCCTTTGGACAGAAATCCACAGAAAAGTTTGTTTGAAGTCCGATTGTGTGTACGAGGCTTAAGGCTCCATTCACACTTGTGCAACTTGCCATGTAACTTTGGACATCAAAGTTCCATTACAAGTCGTTCCCCATGTTTTCCAATGATAACCATTAATATATATGCAACTAAAAGTTGTAGCAACTTCAAAGTAGTTCATGCACTACTCTGGTCTGAATTTCATGCAACTTCAATGTTAACCCTCAGAAGTTGCATGAACGTCATACCTGAATGTTATAAAAGGCAATGTGTGTGCAACAGTTGTCCATTATCACTGGTCAAAGCCAAAGTCGTTTCCAAGTTGCTCCCATCCAAAGTTGGGTCAAAGTGGCACTCCAAAGTCAGGGCAACTTTGAAGTCGTACAAGTGTGAATGTAGCCTAAATATCAAAAGGGGGCTAGGCATTAAAATTAACTTGTTGCTAGGATATGCATTAGCAATGCAAAGGTTCACTTCAAAGTCCAGGCTTTAGAAATTCAAAATTTCAAAACAAGCCCCCATTGGTCCTTGCATATTGACAGCATAGTGGAGCAATTCATTCCTAAAGTTCACAGCAGAAGAACTGAAGTTGTTTACATCATTCACTAAGACTGCTCAACTTCCCTCTCCACCTTCTCTTTCATGGAGGAGGGGCAGCTGAGCTTCAGAGAGGATGACGTGAAAGAAGTTGTATGGTGCATACACTTTCATCTTATAACATTAACACTGTAAAAGCAATACAAACAAATGTTAATATTGATAATCCAACATAAGCTTACTTGAAAGAAATCGAATTTCATGTTGTGAGAGCTACCTGTCTACTGGCCACCTCTTTCCACAACTTCCCAAATTCCCTGCATGCTTTGCAGCTTCTTCTCTGCTGTTTACTTTCAGTTTCCAAGGACTACATATCCCATGGTACCTTGCTAACTGCAAGCAGTGATTCCTGTACTGACTCCACCTCCTGAAACGCTTCTTCTTAGCACCTCTGTAGTTCAGAAGGCAGGCTCTGTGAAATGTGTGACACAGCAGTGCCCACTCACAGGACACGGTGACTACATGTCACAGAATTTAAGAAGGTAAATGAGTGGCAAACTTTGTAAATTTGTAAACTTCAAGATCATTGAGATTAATAGGACTAGGCTAGAAATAATTTAAATACAATGTGGCAATGAATATATGATGTTATATTGTAGCCCCCTGTTCCTAAAATTGGGGCTATAGTGTAAATGTAGTTTTTGGCTGAGCTGTAAACAGCTCAGATTTGATTATGTATTTGGTTCTGTTTTAAACTTGGCTGAGTTGTGCATTTCCCAATGTTGCCAGTATGTGTCACTGGTACCACAGGACAGTGTGAGAATTACAACTAGGTTGAGCTGTAATGAATATTCTTTTTCCGAAAACAGCCCAGTAGGAGGTTCCTGGCCGCTGTGCATTCTGGGAAGGGGTATTTATTTGACAGATGCCATGTGCTCTGGTCATTCGTTACCTCAGGGCCCTTCTGGCCTGAGGATGTGCTGCTGCCTATTCTGCAGTAGGCCCAGAAGCCTGTCCGGGGCCTACTAACCCTGAGGTGGTCCTTAGGATGTCTTGCCTATGTATAAGAGGCCGAGCCGAGCTGAGCTGAGGAGATCCAGGGGAAGACCCTTGCTTGAGAGAGCCAGGATGAAGGCTGGTCTCTCAGAAGGGCCTGGTGACTCGTTTGGAGGAACCTATATCTAAACTACCCTTACAGTACCACCGGGTCAGCTTAAAGATTCTGGTACTGTTAAGCTGTTCTACAATCTAAACAAGGTAACTAGCTCCTGACTGCTAAGTCTGTGAGAGGGACTTATCCAAGAGTGATACTGGCTGCTATGTCTGTGAGAGAGACTTATCCAGGTATTCAAGATCTTCTAAAAAGAAAGCTGTTTGTCCTTTGAATTCAAGGAGTCTGTAAGTGATCTGCTAAAAGTGTATCTGAACCCCCCCAAAACCTCTCCCCTACAACTTTTATCAAGTTTTCATTAAAGCATTGAAAAATACCTAAAGTGACTGGCGCCTAAATTCTGTTCAACTTCCCATTATAGCCATAGACTCAGCCTTGGGGTGAATGTAAGCTTGCTCCCTGTATCTGGAGGTACCTTTCTGCTCCCAGTAGACCCAGGGGGGCGCTACAATATTTTGACCACAAATACACTTTAAGCGGTTTCAATTTTGCCTTGTACTTTGAAGATAATTTGTTCCATGGTTACAGAGGTCACAGAGAGCTCATTTTAAAGCTCATCTGTGGCTTGTTAATATTAGGTAAAGGCTAGAACAGCCTATTTTAACCAGGGAGCCTTGAGGTTTCCTCAGGGGTGCTGTCATGGTTATGCAATAGTGTTGTCTATCTGCTTACCTGTTTCCATGTGTTCATCTCTAAAGACCAGCTGACTCTCACCTGACTGCTTTTATTAACTCTCCTCTAGCACGGCCCCACCCCAGCTCCTATCAGAGAACTCTATATTAACCTCTGCACTGCAGGCCAGCCCTGCTGATCAACCTTTGCGTGTTTGACTTCCTGTTCCTGCCTGCCGTGTGCTCTACGTTTGTTTCAGTTACCGACCTTGGCGTGTTCTCTACTATTCCTGTCTGCTCGTGACCCTGACCTCTGGCGTGTCCCCGACTATCCCTGTTTGCCTGTGACCCTGAACCTTGGCATGAACTCTGTTGTCCTTGTCTGCTTGTGGCCCTGACCTTGGCTTATTCCTTTACTATCCCTATCCTCCTGTTGCCTACTGTGGGCGTGAGCTGGGGGACCCTGGGGGTCGCGACCTGTAGCCAGTTGCAGCCCAGTCCATCCTCACCTCTAGAGGCTCTGGTGTCCCAGCGGCCCTGCCTTCCTTACCACCCGGACTCCCATCCGCAGCAGTCAGCCATAGGGTCCACTGCCTTGTGGTGCACTCCTGATCCCAACGGTGTGCATCTGTCACCCAGCCTCTAGGTGACCTGACAGGTGCCTTGGCAAAATTCCTAAAAATTGCCCAAAAATTGTATAAATGCCAGTGCGGGGGGGGGGGGTGGGGTGAAGCCTGCCTTTTAGTTACACAAAGCCACAGGTGTAGCATTGTTCCCCATTTAGACCTTCTATCCGCCGGCGTCCTAACAACCAATGACATTAACAGTTGATAAGGAGCAAATCGATTACCAGAAAGGCATCCTTGTTTGACCCTCTGTGCCCCTTTCCGTCAGCGCTGGGGTCACATCAGCTGAGTGATGAAGAAGAGAAACATTGGAATACTATTCAGTACCAGTGTGCAAAAGTGTATTTGCTTTGGAAGAATAAATCACCTCTAACGTTGGGTGTCCTACATCTGTGGATGTTGCTGCATTATAGAAAACTATTAGAATAGTTTTTTACATTTTAGAATGGGGTGCCAGGAGACTGTACATCATTTTAAATGGTGCCTCGAGATTGTCCATAATTTTAAAGGGTGCCTCAAGATTGTCCATAATTTTAAAGGTTGCCTCAAGATTGTCCATAATTTTAAAGGTTGCCTCGAGATTGTCCATCATTTTAAAGAGTGCCTTGACTGAAAAAAAGTTTGAGAAACACTGCTAGAATGTCTATAACACGGAGCCACAGGCTCACTATGTTTCTGTCACTAAAATGTATGTGAGAATAAAAGATGTATAAAAGATAGGGGATAATAGGGATAGTGTAAAATGTGGCTCTACAAAGAGAAATTGTCCCTAAAAGCTCTTCAGAAACCAACACTTCTGAGAGTGCCAATTTACTGGACCCCACTGCACTTAGTTCCACTCACGACCCCTATGTCTCTACAGGACATGGCAATGATATACTGTAGGTCAACAGTAGATACCATTGTGCATATCAGGGGACCAGGATAACTACACTACAGTATCAGTATTGGTTTTTGAAGAGACTTTACGGGGTTATTTCTCATTAATGGAGTGCCATTATGGCACACACAGCAGGAGAGCTAAGTATTCACTATCTTCTTTGCAGGCAGAACTTTAACTTACAATTTCAGTTTAGCGATAAATTTCCTTTTAGTGCCATCATCTATAAGCCTTTGATAAGATTTGCTGTTAATATATAACATCAAGCTGTTATGGTGATTGATAACCAGGGTGCGACACCTTCGGAGAGAACAGATGATGGTGCAATATCTTGTTAGGGCTGGAAAATGGCACATCTCTTTATCTATACAGCCTGCCCACATTTAAAAGTACAAAGAATCAGGAGAACATTTAAAAAAAAATCAAAGTGAATAGAAAAAATCAGTCAATATAGAAACACTGGAATGAAGTAGCTCCGGATAATATATACAGTGTTTATATACAGTATACACTGTGTATTTATCATGAGCTGAACTGAAAGATCTACAACTTTTTCTATGTACACAAAAGGCCTATTTCTCTCAAATATTGTTCACAAATCTGTCTAAATCTGTGTTAGTGAGCACTTCTCCTTTGCCAAGATAATCCATCCACCTCATGGGTGTGGCATATCAAGATGCTGATTAAACAGCATGATTATTGCACAGGTGTGCCTTAGGCTGGCCACAATAAAAGGCCACTCTAAAATCTGCAGTTTTATCACACAGCACAATGCCACAGATGTCGCAAGTTTTGAGGGAGCATTCAATTGGCATGCTGACTGCAGGAATGAATGAATGATTTGTAAAGCGCTGCAAATGCGAACTGAATCGCCTCATGGCGCTGGATGCATTCTCTGTTGTCAGCTTCTTAGCAAAGGAAGGTCTTTAATTTTTTCCTGAAGGCCTGGTGGTTTTCTTCCATGCGGATGTTGGTTGGAAGAGCATTCCATAGTCGAGGTCCTTGGACTGCGAATCTTCGTTCTCCCTTTGCTTTGTAGCAGTATTTGGGAATGATAAGGAGGTTTTGGTTAGCTGATCGAAGACTGCGATTCGGTGTGAAGTTTTTTATTTTCTCACGGAGATATAGTGGAGCGTTTCCTTGTATGCATTTGTGGGTGAGGCAGAGGGTCTTGAATGTGATCCGATTCTTCACGGTTAGGCAGTGTAGGCTCTTTAGGGATGGGGAGATGGATTCCCAGGGTTTTTTTCCTGTTAACAGTCTTGCCGCCGTGTTTTGGATGAGTTGTAAGCGTGCAAGCTGATATTGGGGTAGTCCTACGTAGAGCGAATTTGCGTAGTCGAGTTGGGAATTGATGATTGTTCCCACAACTGCCGCTTTGTCCTCTTCTGGGATGAAGGGGATGAGTCTACGTAGCTGGCGGAGGAGATGGTGGGATCCGCTGACCACTGACCCTATTTGTGCATCCATTGTCATTCCTGAGTCAAAAATGACTCCGAGACTCTTGGCTTGGTCTGAGGATGGTGGGAGGTGTCCATGGAGTCTTTATTTTGGAATTTTTGTTAGCTTGTAGAAGAAGAAGTTCTGTTTTTGATCCATTGAGTTTGAGGGAGCTAGTGGTCATCCAGTCATCTATTAAAGTGAGGCATTTCTGTAATTGCTGATGAAGGTCTTTTTGTCCGTTGATGCGAAGGTAGAGTTGGGTGTCGCCAGCGTATGAGTGGAAGCAGAGATCGGTTTTCCTGATGATATTGAGAAGTGGGCGGATGTATATGTTGAATAGTACTGGTGACAAGGGTGAGCCTTGAGGGACTCCACAGGAGACTGCCCGGGTTTCCAAGGTGAATGTTCCTAGTTTCACTGTCTGGGAGCGATTCTCTAAGAAGGATGTAAACCATTTTAGAGCAGAATCTGTAGCTCCTGCAACTTCAGCGAGGCAGACAAGTAAAGTATTGTGGTCCACTGTATCGAATGCTGCGCTGAGGTCTAACAGTACCAGGAGACCCTGTTCTCCGTCGTCTGCTGCTTCAAGAGCGTCGCCCCATATTTTGAGAAGTGCTGTTTCTGTGCCATGGCCTGGGCGGAAGCCTGATTGCAGAGGGTCCAGGAGTTGGTGTGTGCCCAGGTGGTGTTGTAGCTGCTGTACTACTGCTTTCTCTATAATCTTGGAGATGGCGTTGAGGCTAGTTAGGGTCGAGATTGGGTTTCTTTAGCAGGGGTTTGACGATGCCTTGCTTGAGGGAGGTTGGCACAGTCCCTTCTTTGAATGATTGATTTATGAGATGGGTTAGGGTAGGGGCCAAGATGTCGGAACATTCTTTAAACAGTTTAGTGGGGATGATGTCGTTCGGTGATGTGCTGTCTCGAAGGCTTCTGATGATGTTTTTAGTCGTGTCTGTGGTGATTGGGGACAAAAAGAAATTCGGTGGTTGAGTGATGTTCGTGTCCATATCCTCTTTTTGCTTTGGTTGAGTGAGGTTGGTTGTTATTTTCTGATGGATTGATTTCCGAATGTTGTCGATTTTGTCGATGAAGAAATCTGATAACTCATTGCAGAATTCTTGAGTATCGTTTGCTGGGGGCTCTAAGCAGGTCGGGTTCATTGACTGAGCAATTATTTTGAAAAGTTCCCACGGACGGTTTAAGGCGGATGAGATGGTGTCTGAGAAATGTTCTTTTTTGGCTTTGAAGATTGCCTTGTGGTATTTCACAGTGAGTGCTTTGTAGTTAGCATGGTTTTCCTTGGTGGGATTTCTTCTCCATGCTCTTTCAGCTCTTCTACGTTCTTGCTTGAGTAGGGTGAGAGTGCCATTAAACCAACTCGAGGTTTTTTTGCAGATGAGTGTTCTACGTTTTGGCGCCACGTAGTCTGCTGTTTGTAATAATACATTGTTTAGGGAGTTGAGTGTTTGTTCTGTTGAGAGGTTTGAGGTTAGCAAAAGAATTTTGCTTGATAATGTAGTTTTGAAGAGATCAGAGTGAAGTTTCTTCTGAGATCTATTCCAGTGTGTTGCTGTTGCGCGTTTCTGTTTTTGGAGGATGGTGTTAGTGGTGATTCTAAATTTAATAGCATGGTGGTCCGTCCATGGTAGTGGAGTGTTGTCAAATACGTTGATGTCCATATTCTGTTTGAAGATGAGATCTAGAGTGTGTCCTGAACCATGCGTGGGAGAATTTATCAGTTGTTGAAGGCCAAGTTCTTCCATTTGGTTGACGCAGGCGGTTGCGATGGAGTCTTGGGCAGAGTTTGCCCACAGGTTAAAATCCCCAAGTGCCAGCAGGTTTTTGGTTTTCAAGGTCTGTATTGAGAAGAATTCAGTGAGTGGCGTAAGGAGATTGGTCTTTGGTCCTGGTGGTCTGTAGCATAGTAGTATGTGAATGGTGTCTTGAAGTGTTGTTTGAAGATGCAGTGAGAGTGTTTCCATGAAAGGCACTGAGTTCTGTACGTTTGGTTTGGTGAACCCAAGATGTGATTTTAAAATCAATGCTAGGCCTCCTTCTTTTTACCTTACGGCAGGACTGTGGTATCACACCGGTCCGGGCAAGGTACAGAAGAAAGCAGCTAGCGGATGGGATGCGCGGAGGCGGGGGCGTCCGGCCATAGCTGTATGATCTCTGTGACAGGAGATCTTTGGATCTGGTAAGGGGCTTACATACTTGAGGTGGAGGAACTCCCTGCAACATCACGCTCCTTAGGGAGACAGTTTTTTCTTGCATGCCTTACATCACTTGAGGAAAGGGTGCCTTTCTCCCTCTATCCAACAAGTTTCTTTATCCATAAGGACTTTAATTTCTGATCTTATGGACTTATTTTAAGTGTTTTGATCACTGAATTTTTATTCACCATCATTTCTTATTATATTTATGTGATTTAAATTTTTCAGTTATTGATGAATTTTTTTAGTATTTTATTTACGCTTGATTGTCACTGAGTTGGTTGTATCAATTATGATCACGTTCATTTATTGGCAGCGCAGCCTATTATTTGTATAGCTATTAAGGTGGGGGTTGTCTCACATTTAAGGTTGCAGCAGCATTTCGTTTTTCTTTTTGGTTCTTTTTGTTTTTGTTTTTTCACTAAACACATGTGTGTATTATTTCACTTAAGGGATAGCGCAGTATTTTTCTTTTTGGTTCTAAAGCTGGAAGACCTGAAGAGGGAAGTTTCAGGGCTTCTGGGATTGAGGAAAGTGCAGCTACGGACGTTATAATCGGTATTGGGCAAGCTTAACTTTGCATATCGCATATTACCGATGGGGAGGGTGTTTAGTCGCAGGCTTGCATCTAGCACGAGTGGAATCAAGTCACCGAGACATTTTTTGCGATTAAGAGAAACGCACAGGGCAGACTTGAGGGTGTGGCATACATTTTTGGAAGATTTTAATGGAAGGGCAATCTGGATGTCTGATCCAGTCAGCAACTTTGACTTGGAACTATTCACGCATGCCGCAGGTTCCACCGGTTTTGGGGTGTTTTTTCAGGGTCAGTGGAGCTCAGGGCCCTGGCCCCAGTCCTGGGTGGAGGCAGGATTCACAAAGAATCTAGTGCTGCTGGAGTTATTTCCGGTGGTTCTGGCGGTAGAACTTTGGGGAGCATCATTCAGAGATCTGAAGGTGCGTTTCCATGGGGACAATTTGGGGGTGGTGCAAGTGATTAACAGGATTATGGCATCATCTCCCCCAGTGATTAGGTTGCTGCAACACCTGGTATTGCGCTGTCTGCAATTTAATGTTTTCATTCATGCTGTCCATTTACCAGGGGTGGAAAATGTTATAGCTGATGCGTTGTCTCGCTTCCAGTGGGACAGGTTCCGGGAGTTGGCGCCGGAGGCGGAGCAACAAGGCGTACCTTGTCCCGAGTGGCTGTGGGGGATAGCATTGGCCTCATCGCTGGATGGATAAGGAAGTCGGTGAGTGGGTCTACATGGGTGGCATACACTAAGGTATGGAACGAATGGATGGAGTTTGTACAAGGAATAGGGGAGGAGCCGGTCGGTCGAGATGTGCGGTTGCTGTTGCTGTACTACATTGCCAGAAAAATGTAGGAGGGTGTGTCCGCGTCAGTGGTGAATAAGAAAGTAGCTGGTTTGGCCTTTTCTGTTTAAATTGCAAGGCCAGCTAGACTTTACTAAGGATTTTTGGGTAAGGCAGGCGATGAAGGGTTATAGGAAGTCAATGGTTAGAAGGGATGCTAGAAGACCGGTAACATTTGAGATCTTGCAAGGTATTATAGCACAGTTGGATAGGGTGTGCTCATCTGGCTACGAAGTTTTGTTGTTTAAAGTGGCATTTTTGTTGGCCTTTTTTGGGGCGTTTCGGATAGGGGAATTGGTTAGCCCTTCTAAGAAGTTACAAGGGGGACTGGATTATCACAGTGTGAAGTGTGGAGCAGAGGGGTTAAAGTTGTGGTTAAGGAAATCAAAGACTGATCAACTGGGTAAAGGCAGAATTGTGCAGGTGTATCCAGTGATGGGATCGCAGTTATGCCCAGTAGAGGCGATTCTGGAATTTTTGAGGTTTCGTCCTGCGGGACAGGGCCCCTTTTTGCTACATTTAAGGGGTGAATTTTTATCTAGATTCCAATTTGTGGCAGTTTTTACAAAATGCATACGGGGTTTGGGGCTGGATGAGAAGGATTTCTCGTCCCATTCGTTTCGGATAGGAGCAGCTACTGAAGCAGACAGAAATGGGATGAATGTGGACGCAGTGAAACGAATTGGGAGGTGGGAATCTAATCGGTTTCAACCCTATGTTCGGCCCCACCTGGTGGTAGGTTTGTAGAGGAAGAATTGGACAGGTAATGTTAGAATGGGTGATGTTTTTAGTGATGTTGAATATCGGGGTTTTTTTATAGTACTGTTTGTTTTCTCTTTTCTTCTATTTTCAGATTCATTGCCGGGGATGGTCTGGATCATGGGCCATTCCTACGTGTCATGGGGGGCACGGAGAGGGGATGCCCAATATGAGGGTAGGCAATTGGGTTTTAGTAGACGGGAGGCATGTATCAAGTGGTTGGGGATCCCAGGCATGTTGTGGGGTAGATTGTTTCGGAGGTGCATCGTTATGCACAACGATACAGGCTGCCGGACGTTTTAGTCATTCACGTAGGCGGCAATGACTTGGGCATTAGAGCCATGGTGGACATCAAGTGAAACATCAAGTTTGATGTTTGGCAGTTGAAGGAAGCTTTTCCTAAGATGGTGATTGTCTGGTCTGACATGGTGGCTCGGACATCATGGAGGATGGCTAGGTCAGTGGAAGGGGTTAACAGGGCAAGGAAAAAAATAAATAGGGAAGTGAGCAAGTTTGTGGTGTATAATGGAGGTTTAGCGGTTAGACACCTTGAACTTGAGTTTGAAACATGGAGGTATTTGTGGGCTGATGGGGTTCACTTGAATGAGGTTGGTATAGATTTGTGGGCCTTAGGTTTACAAGACGGAATACAGAGAGCACTATGGGGGGGGGGGGGCACCCAAAATTAAGGTTTTATTCTTGGGTGCAGTGGCGGGCGTTGGTCTGGGCAAGAGAAGGAAGATGGCAAAAAGTAAGCGTTTTTGGGAGCTAGCGTTGATATGGCTCATGATGGTGGTTCCCGGTTAACGGATGTTAACCGGGAAGTGATAATGGGGCACTGCGGTCATTGGTAGTCTCTGAGCCAGCAGTGCAAGTTTTTGTTATTGGACACAGATGATTATTAAGCTATTGCTCAGACCAACGCTTGAGAAATTCAACAGGTTGTTTAACAGATGTTGTTGTTTGCTGGTTTATGATGGATATGTTTTATATATTTATAGTTTTATATTTTAAAGATATATTTGTTAAATAAAGTAGGCTGCTACGGCCTTTTAATACTCCAACCTCGGTGTGGTCTGAGTTACTGGGATAAGGGTATAAGTATGGTGGTATAAGGGTTTGTTAATTACATCTGTTATGCGACAGTCATGCCTCTCCTTATTACTGCACTCATCACCTCCTACTAATTCTAATCCCACATTCTAATAAAACCCCCCAGGATGCTGAGGCATGTCCCCTCATATAAATTACACACTCATATTACCTCCCTCACTCTTCTGCTTCTACTAACATCTGGAGATTTATCCCCAAACCCTGGGCCTCCCTTATTCAACTGTACCCAATGCACTCATCACCATCAGCCCACATCCTCTGGCAGCAGTCGCAATCTGCGTAATTTAGTCTCCATTCATCTTCTTTCCAAAATCAGCCTTCTCTTCTCCTGTGCCCTCTGGAATGCCCGCTCTATCTTCAACAAACTCACCACTGTTCACGACCTCTTTGTCACAAACTCCTTTAATCTACTTGCTGTCACCAAAACCTGGCTTCATGAATCCGACACTCCTTCTCCTGCTTGCCTCTCCCACGGTGGCCTTCTCTGGACTCACTCCCCTAGACCTAATGGACACAAGGGAGGTGAAGTGGGAATCCTCCTATCCCCACAGAGCACCTTCCATGTTCTCCACTCTCCTCTCTCTCTATCCTTCTCATCATTTAAAGCTCACTGTATGCATCTATTCTCTCTAATTTCTTTAAGAATTGCTGTGATCTACCGACCCCCTGGACCGTTAGCTTTTCTTGACGACTTTTCTGCCTGGCTACCCTACTTTCTCTCTTCTGAAATTCCCACAATCCTCCTTGGCAATTTTAACATCCCTGTTAATATGAACACTCCTGCTACTTCTAAACTTCTAAACCTCCTGTGACCTGAAGCAATGGGTACAGGCTTCTACTCACTCTGATGGCAACACCCTTGACCTTGTATTTTCCTACCTATTCACTCCATGCAACCTCTCCAACAAAACTCTCTCTGATTACCACCTTATTAGTTTCTCTCTCTCCCTGTCTTTCACCATGTTTCCCTCAAATTGCCTAACAATCACCCGTAGAAACCTTCACCACTTCAACCCTTCTCTTCTCTATTCTGCTACTGACCACCTCTATGACAAAATCTCACCCCTGTCCAGCCCCAATCTAGCCGCTTCTGTCTACAATAGATCCATGTCCTCCACCCTGGACGAGCTTGCCCCCCCTCTCTACACACAGAATCAGGCCTCCACCCCTACAACCCTGGCAAACAGATGACACCAGAAGACTCAAAAAATGTTTTCGTGCTCTTAAACGTCTGTGGCATAAGACTAATGCCCTGTACACACGAAAGGATTTTCTGACAACAAAACCGTGGATTTTTTTCCGACGGATGTTGGCTCAAACTTGTCTTGCATACACACAGTCACACACATGTTGTCGGAAATGCGGAACGTGAAGAACGCGGTGACGTATAACATGTACGACGAGCCGAGAAAAATGAAGTACAATGGCCAGTGTGGCTCTTCTGCTTGATTCCGAGCATACGTGGAATTTTGTGCGTTGGAATTGTCTACACATGTTCGGAATTTCCGACAACAGATTTTGTTGTCGGAAAATTTGAGATCCAGATCTCAAATTTTGTTTGTCGGAAATTCCAACGGAAAATGTCTACACGCGGTCGGAATTTCCGTCAACAAGCTCCCATCTAAACTAATTTCTAATGCACACCTAACCCCCTGCCCCTGGACCCTATTCCCTTACAAATACTACGGTCACCCTCTGACTCTATCCTACACTCTCTAACCCACACATTCAATCTCTCCCTCTCTTCTTGAATCTTCCACAACTTTCTAAAGCATGCACTGGTCACCCCCATACTTAAAAAGCCGTCCTTGGACCCTATCAATCTTAACAATCTACGCCTCTCCTTGCTCCCCTTTTCCTCTAAACTCCTTGAATGCCTGGTCTACAACCAACTGAGTGACCAACTCATTAAAATAAATCTTCAAGATCCTTCAATCTGGATTTCTCCCTCAACACGCCACTGAAACTGCTCTTTTAAAACTCACAAATGATTTACTATTGGACAATGGACACTATTCTGTACTCCTCCTTCTGGACCTTTTTGGCTGCCCTTGATATGGTTGACCACCCCTCTTTCTCAAAAAAGCTTTACTCCTTCACAACTCCGCCCCCAGCTACATTGCTAACCTAGTCTCCAAATACCAACCAAATGATCCTCTTCGTTCCTACCAAAACCTCCTGCTCTCTATCTCCCTCATCACCTCTTCCCATACTCGCCTCCAGGACTTCTCCAGAGCCTCTCCCATCTTTTGGAATTCCGTACACCCAATCTGCCCGACTATTTCCAACTCTATCCACTTTTAGGCGATCCCTGAAAACTTTTCTCTTCAGAGAAGCTAATCCTGCCTCCACCTAAGAACTGTACTTTCCTTTTTTCATCAGCTCATTCCCCACAGTTATTACCTTTTGTATCACTTGTCCCTCACTCTTAGATTGTAAGCTCTAATGAGCAGGGCCCTCTGATTCCTCCTTTATTAAATTGTATTGTAACTGTACTGTCTGCCCTAATGTTGTAAAGCGCTGCGCAAACTGTTGGCTTTATATAAATCCTGTATAATAATTGCCTGTAATGAAGTATGCCCTGTCAAGCATCTGTGGTAGTGAGCCCTTGTAGACCGCCAACTCTGGGTTCCTCAGGGTGCAGAGTCTAAACCACAGCCTGCTTGTTCATCAGAGCACCGAATGGTGGGGATGGACTTGCAGCAAGCTGGAACCAGGTCGCAGCCCCCAGGTACGCCCAGCTGAGGATGCAGAGACCACTTGCATGTGCAGAGTACAAACAGCAGGAGACAACAGGAAATCCAGGAGACAAGCCAAGGTCAGGACAGGCAGCAAAAAAGCACAGATGGTGAACGAAGCCAGGGTCAGTATATGAGTAATTAGGCATAGGATACACAAGTGACAAGTGAATTGGGGCTCAGAGAACTGTGCAGTTGCTCAGGCAACATGAGCTACACTGAGCATGTCTATATAGACAAGCAAACTAGGAAGTGGGCCAGGAAGTGATGGAAGGAAAGGAAATAAAAGCCCACAGAATAGCAGGCGACGCCCATAGATGAGTACAGCCAAACTGCACATGTGAAAGCAATCAGGGTAGAAAAAGAACTGCAGCAAGGAGGTAAGAATACACAAGCAGGAAATTGCAGGCTAGCTTGTGACATGTCCCATGTCACGCAGGCTGCTGAATTCTGTAGAAATCTTCACTCCAGGGCTGCCCTGTCCTCTTCATGCAGCTGAATCTCCGGTACCGTAGGAGTTAATAGTTTCCTGTCTCTGGGCTCAGCTAAACTAAAGATGGTCAGAAAGAGACACACCCCTCCCCTTCCCTCTCCCCCACTGAAAAAAGTTCTTTCACTGATCAGAAGTTGGCAAATTAGAAGACAAAAAGCAAGGTGGGGGGGTCGAGATAAAAACTCTGTTTTGTACCCCTTTGAAATGACAGATTGGACCCAGAGGTCCAGGATGTCTCAGATCCATACTGGTACAAATGCCAACAGATGTCTGTCCACTCTGAGGAGTGGGGGCAGCCCTTCATTGTGAGGAGGGCTTCTGGGCAGGCTTGGAGGATCTGGAATTTAGGGCTTGCAATGAAAGAAATTTTAAACCTTGGCTTTTTAAGTGGAAGTAGTAGCTGTAGGAGACTTAAAGTGATTGTAAAGGTAAATTTAAAAAACAAAAACAAAACAAACATATCATACTTACCTCCATTGTGCAGCTCGTTTTGCACAGAGTGGCCCTGAACCTGCTCTTCTGGGGTCCCTCTTTGGCTCTTGTGGCTCCTACCCACATCTGATAACTCCCTAGGAGAAGCGCTTCCCCGAGGGGGCTACCTTACAGGCGTGCTCCCGAGTCCAGCATTTGGCGTCCATAGAGGCCGAATGCAAGACTCGGCCCCGCCCCCGGCGCTCGAGTCAATAGATTTGATTGACAGCAGCGGGAGCCAATGGCTGACCTCCTATTAATCTATCCAATCAAGAGCCGAGAACCCCGGGCAGAGAGACAGCGCGTCCCCATAAGTCAAGTTTGAGGGTTCAGGTAAGTAAAGCGGGGGGGCCAGTCACGACGGGTGTTTTTTCACCTTAATGCATAGAATGCATTAAGTTAATAAAAAAAGTCTGACATTCGGCCTGTAAGCGCTGATCAGAGTGTTCTAGCTAGGGGGCCGTCCCCCTGTCAGCTAAGTGGGGAAGATTGCTGTACTAATGTCGGATGGTTAGTACAGCATCTGCAACTGGAGCTAACAGTTTTTTTTTTCATTCAACCAGCTGGGTTGTACAAAAAAAACTTGTAGTGTGTACCTTGCTTTAGGCTTCTCCTTCCCCAGAGACTTTCTTAATGAATTTATCAAGGGATTCCCAAAATAGGCATTCACCATCAAAAGGCATGTGTAGAAGACATAAGGGCATTCTAGAGTCTTTGCAAATTACATTCTCTAGAGCAGTGATGAAAGCAGGTCCTTTACGACTATGCCAAGTTTGTGGGCGGGGTCATCTGTGCCCATACACATGGGGTAACACTCGAGTGGAGCGTGCTCATCAATGCCTGGGACCAGGTGGAGACTGCGGTCATGTGAAGAATCTAACATTAACCAGTTGTAGACTCTGGGCGTACTAGACACGTCCATTGTACACTGGGCATGTCTAATACGTCCAGTCCTTCTGCCCTGCTGCCAGGATCCACCCTGTCCCAGTACCGGGCAATTCAGCCCTGATTAATCACAGCTGCATTGCCGAGTATACAGAGAAGGTCCCGGCAGCAGGAGCTGTAAAAAAAAAAAGCAGTCTGACAATGTTTATCAACAACATTACTCAGCCGCAAATACAGAAAGCTACAATGAAACATTGTTTCATTTTGTAACTTTCTGTGTTTTTCATCTACAAATCAAAGGGATGAACTTTCATCTGCAGATGAAGTCAGTTAAACCTGACAAGTAAAAAAATTATAAATTACCTCACTCAAAAAGTTCCCTCTGTACCACCCCCCAACCTCTTAGAAAATATTTTCACTGCCCATATAACTTATATAAATTGAGAACTGTTTAAACTCCAGCCAACGTCTATGAAATCTTGGTCCAGAATCATTTTGCAAATGTATTAATTCTTCCATTAACCTAGTTCTGTCCACTTCCCTAAACCAATCCTTCATGGTCAGTATTTTCTTTACATTCTAATATTTCGGGATTAAAGCTTTTGCTGCATTTAACAGAAATGGGGTAATAGCTGCTCTATATTTTTTCCTTGATTCACTTGTAGCGTGAAGCAAACATTGCCAGGGATCCTGCATACTGTAACTTCAACAATACTGATCTTTATAATTAAGCTCAGCACCTCTTTCCAATATGGCTGGATCAGAAGACAACATCACCATATATGAGCACGTTTTTCCTCCCCCCACAATCCCTCCAACACAGAGGTGATACATCTAAATTAATCTTATGTAATTTTGATGGAACATAGTACCACTTTGTTAACAATTTATAATTCATTTCTTTTATCCTCGTATCTATTGAGGTGGAATGTACATAATCTATGACTTTACGTTTTAATACATCTGCTAGAGATTGATTTAATTCATGCTCCCAGATCTCCAGAAGAGCTGGTGACCCAGAATCAGGTGGAGAAATCAACATCCTGTATATACTAAATATCCCATGTCTGTTTATTCCCCCCTGGTCTACAAGTCTTTCCCATGTACTGAGCTCATGAGCAGAACAGAGGGGTTTTGTGAGGGCCTCCACAAAACGTTGCCATTGTCTATATCTCCAAACATCCCATGGCAAAGAACCATACCTGTTTTGTAATTCTGATAATGAGCAAAAGGCGTTCCCATTCAGAACATCCTTCAATCTCAGGCAATCTGAGAAGGTCCATTTTAAATCTCTTGATTAATAACTTACTAAAAAGTACGTCATGGCAACCTAACAGTCCTTTAATGCCTTTCTCAGGTACAAATTACTTCTTACCAGGGAAGATGTTCCTAAAATGGACCTTCGCAGATTGCCTGAGATTGAAGGATGTTCTGAATGGGAACGCCTTTTGCGCATTATCAGAATTACAAAACAGGTATAGCTCTTTGCCATGGGATGTTTGGAGATATAGACAACTCCAACGTTTTGTGGAGGCCCTCACAAAACCCCTCCGTTCTGCTCATGAGCTCAGTACATGGGAAAGACTTGTAGACCAGGGGGGAATAAACAGACATGGGATATCTGGAATTGTGTACACACGATCAGAATTTCCGACAACGGATTTTGTTGTCGGAAAATTTGAGGACCAGCTCTCAAATTTTTGTTGTCGGAAATTCCCACAACAAATGTCCAATGGAGCCTACACGGTTGGAGTTTCCGACAACAGGCTCACATCGAACATTTGTTGTCGGAAATTCCGACCGTGTGTACGCGGCATTAGACAGTGGCATAATGTGCTAGTATGCATTGCATACTAACACATTATCAAATACTTACCTTAGAACGAAGCCCTCTGAGACGGCTGACATGTTCTCCTGGTGTTTTTCCTGGGTTTGCGGGCTCTGGTGCTGTGAGTGGCTGGAGCCACGATTACGTCACTCCTGCGCATGCACGCGGGAACCGCTGTTTTCGGCACGGGCTCTGAAGGTCCAGGACTGTAAGCTGGACCTTCAGGTGCATGTGCCGATAATGTCATCGGCCGCATGCACTCTGAATATCTCCTAAACTGTGCAACTTTAGGAGATATTTACGGTACCTACAGGCAAGTCTTATTATAGGCTTACCTGTAGGTTCAAGTGGAGTAACAGAGTTTACAACCACTTTAACCACTTGCCTACTTTTCTTAGTTTCTGTCAGTAAATTTTGTAAATAAATAATTTTTCTCCTTCACTGATGTGCACTAAAGAGGCTGCACTGATGGGCATGGATTAAGTGGCACTGATGAGGAGGCATTAATATGCCACACTGATGGGCACTGATAGGTGGTGCTGATATGTGGCACTGATGAGCACAGATAGGTGGCACTGATAGGCACTATTAGGTGGCACTGATGGGCACTGATAGGCGGCACTGGTGGGCACTGAAAGACAGCACTGACTGGCATTACTAATAGGCACTGATTGGTGTCACTGATGAGCACTGTTGGGGCTGTACTGTAATCAGGGCAATGATGTTCAGTGCCCTGATTACCTGTACAGTCTCCCCTGCAAGGAGATGGCGCTGATCGGCTCTCCTTGCCACACACTCTGTCAGCGTGAGCCGAGGAGAGCCGATATTCGAGCACGCTAGAGCAGTGGTTCTGGGGTGCCGTTATATGACTTCGTCAAAGAACGAAAGTGCATCCTGCCCGCCATCATTTTACTATACGGCGGGCAGGAAGTGGTTAATGTGAGTTATAACATTTTTAATAAACTGTCCACTAGATGGTGCTTCCCTTTCTATACACACACATAGGTGCGATGGGGGAAATTGCATGCAATTTGCACAAGAATTGCAGCACATTCCTGTTCAAATCACATGCGATTTTTTGCAGTGCGATTTGTGCCCATTTATGTTGTATTGACGCAAATTGCACCACAAAGTATTAGTATTTGGTATTGGCGAGTACATTACCAAAAGTATCGGTACTCGTACTCGCCGATAATAAAACGGTACCAGTGCAACCCTAGTTAAGAGCAATAAATACAGTCAACACATTTGGGGGAAAAAAGCCTTCCCCTTCTTCAGGGTTTGAGCAGTCAATATTAATAAAATCAGAACAGAATGCACTAGGGGGACCTCTATTAAGGTTTGATGAAGACTAAAGTCTTCCGATGGCACTAAAGGCAGAGAGGTCAGTTTATGGTAGATGAGTCAGAACCAATTCTCATTTCTATTATTCCGCGCTGTCACTAACACCAGGCACAAGTAAAGTCAGTGTCAAAGGTAACTGCAGCCAAATAATGGAAAACACAGCCAATGTTTGGTTGGGATAGGCCACC
Source organism: Aquarana catesbeiana (assembly GCF_042186555.1). NCBI lineage: Eukaryota > Metazoa > Chordata > Amphibia > Anura > Ranidae > Aquarana > Aquarana catesbeiana. Next base: position 79,613,585 of record NC_133335.1, on the reverse strand, counting down.
TAGGGTTGCCACCTGTCTGGGATTCACCCGAACAGTCCGGGTTTTTAATCATGTGTCCAGGTTTCAGTCTGCCTGAAACCGGGACACAATATTCAGGCAGGAATGTGGCTCGGAACAGGGCCTGACAATAGGGTGATAGGGCACTATGCAGTGTATGCACGCCACATTACTATTCTCTTTGGAGCACCCAAAGATGTCCCAGGTCTGTTACATTCCTATAGTGTATGCTAAATAAAATATTTTTCTGTAGGCCGCTAAAGTGTTCGGGTTTGGCTTGAGGAAAAAGTGGCAACCCTAGATAGCTCATGAGGACAGACATGGCCTAAGTAGCTGGAGTTTCATTTTTATAGCACAGAATAAGTCAGAAGGTCTATAGATGGTAGGATAAAGGAAGTATTTTAGAGGGTACCCTTACCTTTAGCTATCATACTACTTAAAATGAAAATATTTAGTTTTAGAAATTGTATCTTGACTTTTACGTAGATAGTGCTTCAAAGATAAGATAAAATTATTTCATTCATAGAACTCTTATCTACTATTTATATGCCGATTAGTAAAAACAACTTTCTTATCTAAATTTACATAGGCAAGCAAGGGTAGAATTCACAGCCATATATCTACAAGCAGAGCAGTGTTTACCAGGCATGTAAAGTAGGCTCATGTTAGCCAGTCTTACCAATCAGGAATAGAAGCAGGCCAATTGAACTTTCAATTGAACCTGGCTAATTACATTCCATGTGCATCAAAACAAAGTCCTGTTTTCTTTAGAACACACACACAATCTGAGTAGGAAAGCCAATCCTCTACTAGCATGTTGTAGAGTGGAACCTTTGTTCTATGTGCATAACCTTCAAACTTTTGAACTTCAGAATGAGGGACACTGGAGGAGTAATAGACCTGTGGCGTACTACGTCGTGGTAAATTGTGGGTGTGGTCAAGCACCTAGCAGTGGGAGGGGCTTAAGGGATGTGGTTAAACAAAACCTGTGCTTCCTTGTACCTATAAAATATGCTTTGATTGCTTTGTCTGAGCCTAACTTAAAGAATTTCATTAAAATAGTCAGGGACTGCATAGCAGAGGTATGGACATAATACAGAAGATGGTGAGAGACTGCGGATATGATACAAGAGATGGTCAGAGACTGCGGACATGCTCCAAGAGACTGTCAGAAAATGCAGACATGCTCCAAGAGACTGCCAGAGACTGCGGACGTGATACAAGAGTCATGCTCCAAGAGACTGTCAGTGACTGCGGACATGTTCCAAGAGACTGTCAGAGACTGCGGACGTGTTCCAAGAGACTGTCAGTGACTGCGGACGTGTTCCAAGAGACTGTCAGTGACTGCGGACGTGTTCCAAGAGACTGTCAGAGACTGCGGACGTGTTCCAAGAGACTGTCAGTGACTGCGGACGTGTTCCAAGAGACTGTCAGTGACTGCGGACATGTTCCAAGAGACTGTCAGTGACTGCGGACATGTTCCAAGAGACTGTCAGTGACTGCGGACATGTTCCAAGAGACTGTCAGTGACTGCGGACATGTTCCAAGAGACTGTCAGTGACTGCGGACATGTTCCAAGAGACTGTCAGTGACTGCGGACATGTTCCAAGAGACTGTCAGTGACTGCGGACATGTTCCAAGAGACTGTCAGAGACTGAGGACATGTTTGAAGAGACTGTCAGAGACTACGAACATGCTCCAAGAGACTGCAGACATGATACAAGAGACTGTCAGTGACTGCGGACATGTTCCAAGAGACTGTCAGAGACTGCAGACATGTTCCAAGAGACTGTCAAAGACTGCAGACATGTTCCAAGAGATTGTCAGAGACTGCGAACATGCTCCAAGAGATGTTCAAAGACTGTGCAAATGTTCCAAGAGACTGTCAGAGACTGTGGACATGTTCCAAGAGACTGTCAGTGACTGCGGACATGTTCCAAGAGACTGTCAGAGACTGCGGACATGTTCCAAGAGACTGTCAGTGACTGCGGACATGTTCCAAGAGACTGTCAGTGACTGCGGACATGTTCCAAGAGACTGTCAGTGACTGCGGACATGTTCCAAGAGACTGTCAGTGACTGCGGACATGTTCCAAGAGACTGTCAGAGACTGAGGACATGTTTGAAGAGACTGTCAGAGACTGCGAACATGCTCCAAGAGACTGCGGACATGATACAAGAGACACGCTCCAAGAGACTGTCAGTGACTGCAGACATGTTCCAAGAGACTGTCAAAGACTGCAGACATGTTCCAAGAGATGTTCAAAGACTGTGCAAATGTTCCAAGAGACTGTCAGAAGACTGTGGACATGTTTGAAGAGACTGTCGGAAACTGCGAACATGCTCCAAGAGACTGCGGACATGATACAAGAGACTGTCAGAGACTGCGGACGTGATACAAGAGACATGCTCCAAGAGACTGTCAGTGACTACGGACATGTTCCAAGAGACTGTCAGAGACTGCAGATATGTTCCAAGAGACTGTCAAAGACTGCAGACATGTTCCAAGAGATTGTCAGAGACTGCGGACATGCTCCAAGAGATGTTCAAAGACTGTGCAAATGTTCCAAGAGACTGTCAGTGACTGCGGACATGCTCCAAGAGATGTTCAAAGACTGTGCAAATGTTCCAAGAGACTGTCAGAGACTGTGGACATGTTCCAAGAGACTGTCAGAGACTGTGGACATGTTCCAGGAGACTGTCAGAGACTGCGGACATGTTCCAAGAGACTGTCAGTGACTGCGGACATGTTCCAAGAGACTCTCAGTGACTGAGGACATGTTTGAAGAGACTGTCAGAGACTGTGAACATGCTCCAAGAGACAGCGGACATGCTCCAAGAAACTGCCAGGGACTGCGGACGTGATACAAGAGACATGCTCCAAGAGACTGCAAACATGCTCCAAGAGACTGCGGACATGCTCCACATTATTATAGTCCCATGTATTTACCCATTACTTAATATATATTCCCATATTTTTAGGCACTATCCCTACTATATCTTTCTTTCCTGTGGAGCTACATTGGATCTGTTTACATATAAAATCATTACTCCTACTCAGAATAGGTTGTTATAATTATACACATATCCAATAATTTATTTCCAGATACTCTTGTTATATGGAATATATTCAACTATTGCCACATGGAATTTCTATTCACTTTCTACACGCCCCTGTCACCTTCTGATGTTGTATCCGTGCACTATGCCGCCTCAGCTCCCGTGCGGGGGGTATGTTCTCGGCCGACCATGTACCGGCTATCCCGCGCTGCAATTCTGGTCCGGGTTGGTGAGTGCCTATAGCTGAAGTACAATTTTGAGAAATTTTCCTTTCAGAATATAGTCCTTTACATCCTTTTATGTATATTTTATAGAACTGCTTGCTGCATCTGCTCCTGACGAGTGGGTAAACCCACGAAACGCGTAGAGTTTTACTCCATGCTACAGCTACACGGACCATTATTTATTGATTTAACCACTATCATTATACTGTATGATGTTTTTATACCTCTCTGTAGGAACACAGATTTCTTGTGGGTTCTTGTGGGTGCATGTGCCAGCGGCGGGCATGGTGCCTGTGGTACATGCTCATACCATCTTCTTTTTGTTTATTTACTGATACATTTATTATCCTGATCATGCGTTGTTATATATACTCTGTTACAATGTGTTTTGTTTAATCTTTGCACGTCTCAGATGTATATACATGAAATGAAAAATGATTGTATGCTGTGATAGCAATATGAATAAATATTTATATCAATTTTCCTCCATTACTCATTTGCTTCATATAAAGTCCCAAACTTCCCTTTTTCTTGCATTTAATTTAGGGATGGAGGCACCTTTGGGTGCCTCATTTAAAGTCCCAACTCCCCTTTCATTGTATTCAGATACCGGGATGGAAGCAATTGAGTATGTGGGATTGGCAGTGTTCCCCTGCCATCCCTGTGTGAGGTTGCCCTCATTTATAGGGGACCTTTTAATAAGAGTTATACATTTATATATGGATATTGTCAATATTTGCTATACAGTATTTATGAACATCTATATTTGAAAGCACTGTACAAATATTTAATACTATTTACAGGCAGCATCCCCTAGGCAGGTTCCATATACCCACATTAACTGCTTTTACTCATAGCTTTAACATATACACTCTCTCTGCCTTGGGCCACTTGTTGTGTGTTGATTGGTGCACGGATTCGGCTGGGGTCCTTTCTTCATCGCGGGAGCTGCGATGCGTCTAGTGGGCCCCTCCCCCTCCTCCCTTCATTGCCCTGCGCTTGGGGGGACTGGGCAGGTGCCCCTTCGCGCATCGGCGCCACGCCTGTCACGCTGTTTGTGTGACAGCTGGTACGTCGTGCGCGTGACGTCATTTATGACGTCATTGCGCTGACGTCCAGCCATAACATCAGGTGTGCTCATATGAGGGAGTCTCCGCGCCGATTACCGAGTGTTCACTCGGTTCAGGTGCGGCATCTTCTCCCCCATTGGCCCACTGGCGTGGCGTTGGCGGCATATTTGTACATCCCCCTTGCAGTGAGCTGATCTATTGACCAGTCTCCCTCTGGGGTCACGGCACACTAGTCATGTCCATCTTCTGGCATTGCTAGTTACAACATTGGTAAGACCTTCCTTGTTGGCTTTGCACTTTTTTCTCCTTTTTTTTTTTTTTTCTGGCTCATTCCGAGTTAAACATTCTGTCCACCTAATTTTTCTTACCCATCACTTATTTCTAGTTTCCCACACTTGTATAGTCCCATGAATTCACTCATCACTTCATTTATATTTTTATATTTTTGGGCACCCCCCATTACATCACCATGTCCTGTGGCATTACATTGGGTTTACTTACATATATAATTATTAGTCTTACTCAGAATAGGTCGTTATTACTTTATATATATATATCCAAAAAATTTTATTCTCAGATGCTCTTGCTCTATGAAGTATACTACAACTATTGCCACATGAATTCCACATTATTATAGTCCCATGTATTTACCCATTACTTAATATATATTCCCATATTTTTAGGCACTATCCCTACTATATCTTTCTTTCCTGTGGAGCTACATTGGATCTGTTTACATATAAAATCATTACTCCTACTCAGAATAGGTTGTTATAATTATACACATATCCAATAATTTATTTCCAGATACTCTTGTTATATGGAATATATTCAACTATTGCCACATGGAATTTCTATTCACTTTCTACACGCCCCTGTCACCTTCTGATGTTGTATCCGTGCACTATGCCGCCTCAGCTCCCGTGCGGGGGGTATGTTCTCGGCCGACCATGTACCGGCTATCCCGCGCTGCAATTCTGGTCCGGGTTGGTGAGTGCCTATAGCTGAAGTACAATTTTGAGAAATTTTCCTTTCAGAATATAGTCCTTTACATCTTTTTATGTATATTTTATAGAACTGCTTGCTGCATCTGCTCCTGACGAGTGGGTAAACCCACGAAACGCATAGAGCTTTACTCGATGCTACAGCTACATGGACCATTATTTATTGATTTAACCACTATCATTATACTGTATGATGTTTTTATACCTCTCTGTAGGAACACAGATTTCTTGTGGGTTCTTGTGGGTGCATGTGCCAGCGGCGGGCATGGTGCCTGTGTACATGCTCATACCATCTTCTTTTTGTTTATTTACTGATACATTTATTATCCTGATCATGCGTTGTTATATATACTCTGTTACAATGTGTTTTGTTTAATCTTTGCACGTCTCAGACGTATATACATGAAATGAAAAATGATTGTATGCTGTGATATCAATATGAATAAATATTTATATCAATTTTCCTCCATTACTCATTTGCTTCATATAAAGTCCCAAACTTCCCTTTTTCTGACATGCTCCAAGAGACGTTCAAAGAGACTGTCAGAGACTGCGGACATGATACAAGAGACTGTCAGAGACTGTGGACGTGATACAAGAGACATGTTCCAAGAGACTGTCAATGACTGCGGACATGTTCCAAGAGACTGTCAGAGACTGCAGACATGTTCCAAGAGACTGTCAGAGATTGCGGATATGTTCCAAGAGACTGTCAGAGACTGCGGACATGTTCCAAGAGACTGTCAGAGACTGCAGACATGTTCCAAGAGACTGTCAGAGACTGCGGACATGTTCCAAGAGACTGCAGACATGCTCCAAGAGACGTTCAAAGACTGTGCAAATGTTCCAAGAGACTGTCAGAGACTGTGGACATGCTCCAAGAGGCTGCAGACATGTTCCCAGAGACTGTCAGAGACTGCGGACATGTTTCAAGAGACTGTCAGAGACTGCAGACATGTTCCAAGAGACTGTCAGAGACTGAGGACATGTTTCAAGAGACTGTCAGAGACTGCAGACATGTTCCAAGAGACTGTCAGAGATTGCGGATATGTTCCAAGAGACTGTCACAGACTGCGAACACGCTCCAAGAGACTTCAGAGACTGCAAACATGCTCCAAGAGACTGCGGACATGCTCCAAGAGACGTTCAAAGACTGTGCAAATGTTCCAAGAGACTGTCAGAGACTGTGGACATGCTCCAAGAGGCTGCAGACATGTTCCCAGAGACTGTCAGAGACTGCGGACATGTTTCAAGAGACTGTCAGAGACTGCAGACATGTTCCAAGAGACTGTCAGAGACTGCAGACATGTTTGAAGAGACTGTCAGAGACTGAGGACATGTTTCAAGAGACTGTCAGAGACTGCGGACATGTTCCAAGAGACTGTCAGATACTGCAAACATGCTCCAAGAGACTGCAGACATGCTCCAAGAGACTTTCAAAGGCTGTGGAAATGTTCCAAGAGACTTTCAGAGACTGCAAACATGCTCCAAGAGACTGTCAGAGACTGTGAACATGCTCCAAGAGACTGCAGACATGTTCCAAGAGACTGTCAGAGACTGCGGACATGTTCCAAGAGACTGTCAGAGACTGCGGACATGTTCCAAGAGACTGTCAGAGACTGAGGACATGTTTGAAGAGACTGTCAGAGAAGGAGGACATGTTTGAAGAGACTGTCAGAGACTGAGGACATGTTTGAAGAGACTGTCAGAGACTGAGGACATGCTCCAAGATACTGTCAGAGACTGCAGACATATTCCAAGAGACTGTCAGAGACTGCGAACATGCTCCAAGAGACCGTCAGAGACTGCGAACATGCTCCAAGAGACTGTCAGATACTGCCAACATGCTCCAAGAGACTTCAGAGACTGCGAACATGCTCCAAGAGACTGCGGACATGCTCCAAGAGACTTTCAAAGACTGTGGAAATGTTCCAAGAGACTGTCAGAGACTGAGGACATGTTTGAAGAGACTGTCAGAGAAGGAGGACATGTTTGAAGAGACTGTCCGAGACTGCAAACGTGCTCCAAGAGACTTCAGAGACTGCGAACATGCTCCAAGAGACTGCGGACATGCTCCAAGAGACTGTCAGAGACTGAGGACACGTTTGAAGAGACTGTCAGAGACAAAGGATATGTCCTAAGAGACTGTCAGCGACTGAGGACATGTTCCAAGAGACTGTCAAAGACTGCAGATATGTTCCAAGAGATTGTCAGAGATTGCGGACATGCTCCAAGAGATGTTCAAAGACTGTGCAAATGTTCCAAGAGACTGTCAGAGACTGTGGACATGTTCCAGGAGACTGTCAGTGACTGCGGACATGTTCCAAGAGACTGTCAGTGACTGCGGACATGTTCCAAGAGACTCTCAGAGACTGAGGACATGTTTGAAGAGACTGTCAGAGACTGTGAACATGCTCCAAGATCAGCGGACATGCTCCAAGAGACTGTCAGAGACTGCGGACGTGATACAAGAGACATACTCCAAGAGACTGCAAACATGCTCTAAGAGACTGCGGACATGCTCCAAGAGGTGTTCAAAGAGACTGGCAGAGACTGTGGACATGTTCCAAGAGACTGGCAGAGACTGTGGACATGTTCCAAGAGACTGTCAGAGACTGTGGACATGCTCCAAGAGACTGCAGACATGCTCCAAGAGACTGTCAGAAAATGCGGACATGCTCCAAGAGACTGCGGACGTGATACAAGAGACTGTCAGAGACTGTGTACGTGATACAAGAGACATGTTCCAGGAGACTGTCAATGACTGCGGACATGTTCAAAGAGACTGTCAGAGACTGCAGACATGTTCCAAGAGACTGTCAGAGATTGCGGATATGTTCCAAGAGACTGTCAGAGACTGCGGACATGTTCCAAGAGACTGTCAGAGACTGCGGACATGTTCCAAGAGACTGTCACAGACTGCGAACATGCTCCAAGAGACTTCAGAGACTGCAAACATGCTCCAAGAGACTGCGGACATGCTCCAAGAGACGTTCAAAGACTGTGCAAATGTTCCAAGAGACTGTCAGAGACTGTGAACATGCTCCAAGAGGCTGCAGACATGTTCCCAGAGACTGTCAGAGACTGCAGACATGTTCCAAGAGACTGTCAGAGACTGAGGACATGTTTGAAGAGACTGTCAGAGACTGAGGACATGTTTCAAGAGACTGTCAGAGACTGCGGACATGTTCCAAGAGACTGTCAGAGACTGAGGACATGTTTGAAGAGATTGTCAGAGACTGCGGACCTGTTCCAAGAGACTGTCAGATACTGCAAACATGCTCCAAGAGACTGCAGACATGCTCCAAGAGACTTTCAAAGGCTGTGGAAATGTTCCAAGAGACTTTCAGAGACTGCAAACATGCTCCAAGAGACTGTCAGAGACTGTGGACATGCTCCAAGAGACTGCAGACATGTTCCAAGAGACCGTCAGAGACTGCGGACATGTTCCAAGAGACTGTCAGAGACTGCGGACATGTTCCAAGAGACTGTCAGAGACTGAGGACATGTTTGAAGAGACTGTCAGAGAAGGAGGACATGTTTGAAGAGACTGTCAGAGACTGAGGACATGCTCCAAGATACTGTCAGAGACTGCGGACATGTTCCAAGAGACTGTCAGAGACTGCGAACATGCTCCAAGAGACTTCAGAGACTGCGAACATGCTCCAAGAGACTGCGGACATGCTCCAAGAGGCTTTCAAAGACTGTGGAAATGTTCCAAGAGACTGTCAGAGACTGTGGACATGTTTCAAGATACTGTCAGAGACTGCAGACATGTTCCAAGAGACTGTCAGAGACTGCAAACATGCTCCAAGAGACTTCAGAGACTGCGAACATGCTCCAAGAGACTGCGGACATGCTCCAAGAGGCTTTCAAAGACTGTGGAAATGTTCCAAGAGACTGTCAGAGACTGTGGACATGTTTCAAGATACTGTCAGAGACTGCAGACATGTTCCAAGAGACTGTCAGAGACTGAGGACATGTTCCAAGAGACTGTCAGAGACTGCAAACATGCTCCAAGAGACTTCAGAGACTGCGAACATGCTCCAAGAGACTGCGGACATGCTCCAAGAGACTGTCAGAGACTGAGGACATGTTTTGAAGAGACTGTCAGAGACTAAGGATATGTCCTAAGAGACTGTCAGCGACAGAGGACATGTTCCAAGAGACTTTCAGAGACTGCGGACACATTCCTAGAGACTGTCAGAGACTGCGGACATGCTCCAAGAGACTGCGGATATGTTCCAAGAGACTGCGGACATGCTCCAAGAGATGTTCAAAGACTGTGCAAATGTTCCAAGAGACTGTCAGAGACTGTGGACATGTTCCAGGAGACTGTCAGTGACTGCGGACATGTTCCAAGAGACTGTCAGTGACTGCGGACATGTTCCAAGAGACTCTCAGAGACTGAGGACATGTTTGAAGAGACTGTCAGAGACTGTGAACATGCTCCAAGATCAGCGGACATGCTCCAAGAGACTGTCAGAGACTGCGGACGTGATACAAGAGACATACTCCAAGAGACTGCAAACATGCTCTAAGAGACTGCGGACATGCTCCAAGAGGTGTTCAAAGAGACTGGCAGAGACTGTGGACATGTTCCAAGAGACTGGCAGAGACTGTGGACATGTTCCAAGAGACTGTCAGAGACTGTGGACATGCTCCAAGAGACTGCAGACATGCTCCAAGAGACTGTCAGAAAATGCGGACATGCTCCAAGAGACTGCGGACGTGATACAAGAGACTGTCAGAGACTGTGTACGTGATACAAGAGACATGTTCCAGGAGACTGTCAATGACTGCGGACATGTTCAAAGAGACTGTCAGAGACTGCAGACATGTTCCAAGAGACTGTCAGAGATTGCGGATATGTTCCAAGAGACTGTCAGAGACTGCGGACATGTTCCAAGAGACTGTCAGAGACTGCGGACATGTTCCAAGAGACTGTCACAGACTGCGAACATGCTCCAAGAGACTTCAGAGACTGCAAACATGCTCCAAGAGACTGCGGACATGCTCCAAGAGACGTTCAAAGACTGTGCAAATGTTCCAAGAGACTGTCAGAGACTGTGAACATGCTCCAAGAGGCTGCAGACATGTTCCCAGAGACTGTCAGAGACTGCAGACATGTTCCAAGAGACTGTCAGAGACTGAGGACATGTTTGAAGAGACTGTCAGAGACTGAGGACATGTTTCAAGAGACTGTCAGAGACTGCGGACATGTTCCAAGAGACTGTCAGAGACTGAGGACATGTTTGAAGAGATTGTCAGAGACTGCGGACCTGTTCCAAGAGACTGTCAGATACTGCAAACATGCTCCAAGAGACTGCAGACATGCTCCAAGAGACTTTCAAAGGCTGTGGAAATGTTCCAAGAGACTTTCAGAGACTGCAAACATGCTCCAAGAGACTGTCAGAGACTGTGGACATGCTCCAAGAGACTGCAGACATGTTCCAAGAGACCGTCAGAGACTGCGGACATGTTCCAAGAGACTGTCAGAGACTGCGGACATGTTCCAAGAGACTGTCAGAGACTGAGGACATGTTTGAAGAGACTGTCAGAGAAGGAGGACATGTTTGAAGAGACTGTCAGAGACTGAGGACATGCTCCAAGATACTGTCAGAGACTGCGGACATGTTCCAAGAGACTGTCAGAGACTGCGAACATGCTCCAAGAGACTTCAGAGACTGCGAACATGCTCCAAGAGACTGCGGACATGCTCCAAGAGGCTTTCAAAGACTGTGGAAATGTTCCAAGAGACTGTCAGAGACTGTGGACATGTTTCAAGATACTGTCAGAGACTGCAGACATGTTCCAAGAGACTGTCAGAGACTGCAAACATGCTCCAAGAGACTTCAGAGACTGCGAACATGCTCCAAGAGACTGCGGACATGCTCCAAGAGGCTTTCAAAGACTGTGGAAATGTTCCAAGAGACTGTCAGAGACTGTGGACATGTTTCAAGATACTGTCAGAGACTGCAGACATGTTCCAAGAGACTGTCAGAGACTGAGGACATGTTCCAAGAGACTGTCAGAGACTGCAAACATGCTCCAAGAGACTTCAGAGACTGCGAACATGCTCCAAGAGACTGCGGACATGCTCCAAGAGACTGTCAGAGACTGAGGACATGTTTTGAAGAGACTGTCAGAGACTAAGGATATGTCCTAAGAGACTGTCAGCGACAGAGGACATGTTCCAAGAGACTTTCAGAGACTGCGGACACATTCCTAGAGACTGTCAGAGACTGCGGACATGCTCCAAGAGACTGCGGATATGTTCCAAGAGACTGCGGACATGCTCCAAGAGACTGTCAGAGACTATGAACATGCTACAGGGGTTGTTGGAGACTGGGGGCATGCTTCAGCAGTCAATCATAGACTGGAGACATAGTACATGACATATTACAGATAAGTGTCTTCAGGGGATCAATGGGCCACACAAAAAGTGGCAATGGGCTACATGTGGCCCCCGGCACTAAGCACTGCATTCTATGTTTGGATGGAAGTGTGCCTGCTTTTTCCAAAACCCCAAGAGATTTGAGATTGAGAATAGCACATGCAGAACAACGGGAAGGTGGTTTTCATTTCTAGGATTGGGTTTTTGGAGGGGGGAATGCAGAAACTGAAAACGGTTTTCTAGTCTCTTCCCCCCAAAAAAACAGTGGACAGCAGTGTCTGTAGTTACCTGAAGACCAAGCCTTTAAATTTAAGTTTAAATAAGTATTTTTTGCTAGAAAATTACTTATAACCTCCAAACATTACATATATATTTTTTAGCAGAGATCCTAGAGAATAAAATGGCAATCGTTAAAATTTCTGCCACACGGTATTAGCACAGCGGTTTTGCAAATGCAATTTTTTGGGAAAAGCTACAATTTAATGAATTAAAAAAAAACAAAAACACAATATATACCCTGATTTTTTTTATAAAATATGAAAGATGATGTTAAACCAAGTAAATAGATACCTAACATGTCATGCTTTAAAATTGCGCACACTCGTGGAATGACGACAAACTACAGTACTTAAAAATCTTCATAGGTGACGTTTTACAGATTACCTGTTTGTAGTTACAGAGGTGGTCTAGTGCTAGAAATATTGTTCTCGCTCTAACATTTGCAGCGATGCCTCACATATGTGATGTGAACACTGTTTACATATGCGCGCTTTAAAACAAAAAAAAGTTACTTTTTATTTTTAAACTGTCTATTTATTTATTTTTTTGATCACTTTTATTCCTATTACAAAGAAATGTAAACATCCCTTGTAATAGAAATAAGGATGACTCTTTACCCTACAGAGACCCTACTGCATGTCTGCGCATGTGCCAGATCCCCCATGCATGCGCAGACACTCCTCTGGTCTCTGCCAGTTCTCTTGCATAGATCATGATGCGTGTGCACGAAATCTTACAAAGTGCTCCTGGAAAGTCTATGGCACACATCCTAGGAGGCACTTTACAATATCTTGTGCAAATACCCCTGGTGTGTTTACACGTGTGCTGAGCCTCTTTTCAACATTCTGAACTACGGTTCTGAACTAGCGGTTCTAAAGGTTGAAGTTTTTTTCAGGTAAAAAACTTTTAGTGTGCAGCTGACCCCCAGCCCCCAATACTTACCCAAGCCCGATCTTGATTCAGTGATGTGCACGAGAGCAGCAGCTCTCCCAGGTCTCTCGCTCCTTATTGGCTGAGATGCAGCAGCAGGAGCCTATGGCAACTGGGGACAGGACTGAGACAAGCTCTCTGTGTCTTAAAGACAGAGAGCGGGGCTCAGGAGTGATCATGCACAGGTGACCCCATAGCAAGCGGCTTGCTATGAGGGCACTTGGCAGAGGGGAGGGGCCCAGAGCTCCTAGAAGAGGAGGATCAGGGCTGCTCTGTGCAAAATCATTGCACAGAGCAGATAAGTATAACATGTTTGTCATTTAAAAAAAAATGAATGTACAAACCCTTTACGAAGCAAAAAATAAATTAAAAATGTGTTTTTTACTAGGGATGCACCGATATCATTTTTTTTTTTACGAGTTTGAGTACAGATACTTTTTTTTTAGTACTCGCTGATACCAATTACCAATACCTACCGCAACTGCTTTGTTATTTACAAATGAAATTAATTTTTTCTTTTTTTTTTTTTTGCTCTTTTTTTCAATGTGAAAAAGTGTAAATATATGTTAAAGGCGTAAAAATAACAAATAAAGAAAACAAGAAAAAAGTTTTAATTACCATATTTATTGGCATATAACACGCGCCCCAATTTAAGAGGGAAGTTTCAGGAAAACTTTTTTTTAAATAAACCACTTCCCCTCGGTGGCAGCCTATATTGGCATATAACACGCACACACGATTTTCCCCCTATTTTAAGGGGGGAAAAGTGCGTGTTATACGCCGTTAAATACAGTATTAATAGTTTATAAAATAGAAGTGAACAAAAAAAAAAATAACAGGAAAATAATAATTAAATGGAGGTGAATAAGGAGTTAATTAAGGCTGATTAGAGTAAATTAAGGGTTAATAATTTTAGCGGCTGAACAATGTTCATAAACATTGCCCAGATGCTTTTTTTTTTTTTTTTTGACAGCTCCAATTGCCAGGACTTCGTTTACACTATAGCTGTCAACACTGAGGCTAGGTTCACACTGCTGCGAATTTTATTGCGAATTTGAGCCGCTGCGATCAAGTCATTTTAATAACATTGTTTTCCATGAGTGCTGTTCACATCAATGCGTTGCGAATTTAACCTGCGTAAAAAAAGGGTCCTGTCCGAGTTTGATCCATGTGCGATGCGAATTCAGCTCCATAGATTGCAAAATTTGCAGTAGAATCGCAAGAACACACAAAGAATTCGCAATGCAAATTCGCAACGCAATTGGATCAAAATCGCGCTAAATTCGCACTGCAGCAGTGTGAACCTAGCCTGACAGCTAAATGAGCCATCTGTTGTTGCCAGCTTTTTTTTTTACATTTAAGATGTCGGCAGGGGAATCCCACTGACAGCTGAAAGAACTGAGCCTGAAAGTGTCAGTTTCAGGTATCGGAGCATTTGCAGGAGTACTGATATTCGTGCAAATGCTTAGTATCTGCACCAATACCGGTATCGGTGCAACCCTAGTTTTTACATTTTTAATATTTTTTTGGTGGCACATGTGTAAGGGGGAGAGCAGGCAGGAAAGAGGATCTTCCTGAAATTCCTGAAAGTTCTGCTTTAACATTGGATGATTATCAAGAGGATAACAATACACCATGGCTGCTATAGGGCCCAGGTGCACTAGGGGTCAGTGACGGCTGGTGCTCAAAATTTTTGGGGGGCGCAAACAAACTGAAAAATACTGAAAAAAAACACACCAAATGCATCCACTGTGCCATCAATAGCAGCCACTATGCCCATCAATTGCAGCCACTTTGCCCATCAAATGCAGCCACTGTGCCCATCAAATGCAGCCACTGTGCCCATCAATTGCACCCACTGTGCCCATCAAATGCAGCCACTGTGCCCATAAAATGCAGCCACTGTGCCCATCATATGCAGTCACTGTGCCCCATGATATGCAGCCGCACTGTGCAGTGCCCACCATATGCAGCCACTGTGCCCATCATATGCAGGCACTGTGCCCATGATATGCAGGCACTGTGCCCCATGATATGCAGCCACTGTGCCCATCATATGCAGCCACTGTGCCCATCATATGCAGCCACTGTGCCCCATGATATGCAGCCACTGTGCCCCATGATATGCAGCCACTGTGCCCCATGATATGCAGCCACTGTGCCCCATGATAAGCAGCCCCTGTGCCCATCATATGCAGCCCCTGTGCCCATCATATGCAGCCACTGTGCTCCATCATATGCAGCCTCTGTGCTCCATCATATGCAGCCAATGTGCCCCATGATATGCAGCCACTGTGCCCCATGATATGCAACCACTGTGCCCATGATAAGCAGCCACTGTTCCCATCATATGCAGCCACTGTGTCCATCATATGCAGCCACTGTGCCCCATGATATGCAGCCACTGTGCCCCATGATATGCAGCCACTGTGCCCCAGGATATGCAGCCACTGTGCCCCAGGCTATGCAGCCACTGTGCCCCAGGATATGCAGCCACTATGCCCATCAATTGCAGCCACTTTGCCCATCAAATGCAGCCACTTTGCCCATCAAATGCAGCCACTGTGCCCATCAAATGCAGCCACTGTGCCCATCAAATGCAGCCACTGTGCCCATAAAATGCAGCCACTGTGCCCATCATATGCAGTCACTGTGCCCCATGATATGCAGCCGCACTGTGCAGTGCCCACCATATGCAGCCACTGTGCCCATCATATGCAGGCACTGTGCCCATGATATGCAGGCACTGTGCCCCATGATATGCAGCCACTGTGCCCATCATATGCAGCCACTGTGCCCATCATATGCAGCCACTGTGCCCATCATATGCAGCCACTGTGCCCCATGATATGCAGCCACTGTGCCCCATGATATGCAGCCACTGTGCCCCATGATAAGCAGCCCCTGTGCCCCATGATAAGCAGCCCCTGTGCCCATCATATGCAGCCCCTGTGCCCATCATATGCAGCCACTGTGCCCCATCATATGCAGCCACTGTGCCCCATCATATGCAGCCACTGTGCCCCATGATAAGCAGCCACTGTTCCCATCATATGCAGCCACTGTGTCCATCATATGCAACCACTGTGTCCATCATATGCAGCCACTGTGCCCCAGGATATGCAGCCACTGTGCCCCAGGATATGCAGCCACTGTGCTCATGATATGCAGCCACTGTGCTCATGATATGCAGCCACTGTGTCGATGATATGCAGCCACTGTGCTCATCATATACAGCCACTGTGCTCCATCATATACAGCCACGGTTACCCACCGCCCGCCGTCTGACCGGCACTTACCCCATCTTGGTGGCGGGTCAGACAGCAGGTGATGGCGGCGAGCTGTGTGGGACAAGCAGCGGGTCCTCCATGCTGTCCTCCATGCTTCCCTGCGTCTGTTCTTCCACTAGGCGTCCAAAAGGACCACCTCTGCCTTCAGCCAATCAGGTGACGGGTATTAGACCTGCGCTTCCTGATTGGTGGGGAGGTGTTTTAGTGTTAGCATACCTCCTGACTTTTTGAGATGGGAATGAGGGACACCTATCAGCAAAAGTAAGCAGGCATAGGACACACCCCCTGTCACTCCTCCTTAAAGGAGAATTGTACAAAAAAAATGAAGATTGGTTAAACCCACAAGTGCTTTTTTACCACTACTATTCCTTTATGTTGGCTTTTGGAATTTACGAATGCAGCAATTTAGAAATCAGATGAAATGTTTAGCACTGGAAAACACTTTTTTATCAGACCAAAATGAGGGACAAATCAGGAGGAATGAGGGACAGAGGGACATTGCTCCAAATCAGGGAAAGTTGGGAGGTATGGTGTTAGAAAAGCAAATATTCCTTTGCTTTTCTAACACACCTGGGTGATATCCAAGCACAATGCTCTACACTCTGAGTCCACCTTTTTTTAAGCCTATTAGAGGCTCTGGCTTTAATCAGGTGCTTAAAAAAAAACACCCCCGCCGCTGTAATTCACGCTCCCGGCGTCCTGATGGGACCGGACATCTGAATAGGGGGTGGCAGCGGGGGCCATGGATATCCATTAGTCATATAGGGGGTGGTGTGACAAAGGGGGCGGCGCCCGTGCACCCTAAATGGACCCACCGCCACTGCTAGGGGTCCACAGTTGTTGGGTCATACAGTGATTTATGCAGTAGCTGCAACTTTTGGTTAATATATTTAAATGAATGTAAATGTAAACAGTTGTACATTATCCCAAAAGAATACTATGAAAGTGATCACGATTCTACATAACAAGAAGAATTACCCTTGCAATGAACATTAGGAGGACAGGAGCCCTTTAATGGCTCCGCTATGGGGACCCATCGCACATAATAAAGTCATTGATGGAATCAGTTACATAACCATCTGACCTCCAGAGCATTTAACCCCCTTCATAATAACCAGGCCATTTTTTGCGATACTCAAGTGAAAGTAAATTGGGTATTTGGCGCTCCAGGAGGCAATGCCCTTAGTTTGTAATAATGTACATGTACTTTTCAGCACAATATCACACCAGAACCTTTCCCAGCTACCCGGATCATGCGAGGAGCTTGTGGGACACAGTAGAACTGCCAGGACTACATACTTATGACAAGCATTACTCCTACTTATATCCTGTAAGTGTTTTTAATCTTGTGCAATAAATGATACTGTTTTAATACTACACTGAGAAAGGCGCCTTCCTCCCCCCTTGTTTCTTTTATTTTTTGCGATAAGGCACTGCGTCATTTTAACTGACAATTGCACGGTTATGCAATGTTGTACCCAAATTTATGACATTTTTTTCCCACAAATAGAGCTTTCTTTTGGTGGTATTTGATTACCACTGGGCTTTTTATTTTTTGCGCTATAAATCAAAAAAGACCAACAAATTCGGGAAAAAAGAACATTTTTTTTTTATTTTCTGCTATAAAACACATCCAATAAAAAAAAAAATTTAAATCAAATTCCTTCATGAATTTAGGCCAGTATGTATTCTGGTACATATTTTTGGTAAAAAAAAATTCCAATAGGCGTATATTGCGCAAAAGCTATAGTGTATACAAACTATGGGATATATACTGGAATTTGTTTTATTATTTTTATACTAGTAATGGTGGCAATCAGTGACTTATATCAGAACTGCGATATTGCGGCATCAATCTGACATTAACTGACACTTTGGGAGAACCAGTGAGACTAATACAGTGCTCAGGGCTAAAAATATGCACTGTCACTGTACTAATAACACTGGGTGGAAAGAGGTTAAACATCTAGGATGATCAAAGGGTTAAATGTGTGCCTAGCCAGTGTTTTTGTGTACTATGTATGGTGCTTTTAGTAAGGGATGCTTTGCAGGGGAAGAAAATCCATCACATCCCCGCTGTCAGGATGGAGCTCTGCCTTGTTTACATAGGCTGAGCTCCGTCCACCCTCTCTCCTCGACCATCAACGGGTGCCAGCAGACATCCATTGGCTGGCACCCGCTCATCAGCTTCTGCTTTGAATAATCATAGCAGATGCAGCGCGCCCCCTACCTGACAGTGCAGGATCACGTATGTATATGTATGTATGTGTATATATATATATATATATATATATATATATATATATATATGTATGTGACAGGACAGCCGCCCTGTAGCAGTAAATCTGCTATTGGTCGGTCAGCAAGTGGATGAATAATGTATAAACAGTCAGCTTGTTTTTTAGTAAACTATGAAAACAATGTACAGTATAGGACTTTTAGACTCGATTATTTATTCACTTTGTATTGATTTTTTTTTTTAACCTTTTTTAAAATCATTTATCTTATTTTATTAGCAGCTATTATGTTTTTTTCCACAGTTCATCTGACACATTCACAACCTTTAAGTTATACATCTACCAAATTTGCTGCATTCATGATTACAGCCTGAGTCATAGGTACATATCAAAGGACTAATATGTTTACTTTGGTGTGATTTGCCAATCACTAAGTAATAGTATTAACAGCATAATAAAAGGAATTTAGAAATGCTTCACAGTAGATGGTGTTAGTGCAAACTGACTTTTAAGAAAAAAAAGGTTACATAAACTGGTCCAGCTCCAGGAAAAGGAAAAGTTCTCCTTTGCAGTGGGGCTATGGCTGTACTGCAAGGGCTAACCGCTCATTTATTATAGGGAACAGTAAAAGTACATTTACTTGCCTGATCCTCCACTACCCCAACTGACTGCACACCCCCATGCTTTGGCAGTGGACTGTCCCTCGGCTGCATCACATCCAATGCAGGCTATGGAACCTGAATCAGTCTTGATGACATCAACACCTTAAACCACTGTAGCAAGGAGGAGAAGATGCTCTGGGGACCGGCCTAGCAGCATGGGGGAATGGAGGAGAGGATAAAGGATACCTCCACTTTTTTGGGGGAAAAAAATAGCAAATAAAAAAAAATAATATAGCATATACAATTGCGACTCAAGTCATATTGTGATTGTCAAAATTATAAATTATATATTTATTACTGTATTTATCAGCGTGTAACACGCACATTCATTTTAAGAGGGAAGTTTCTGGAAAAAAACTTAAATTTTAAATAAGGAACTTTGAAGCAAAATAAGGTTCAGTGCCCATCTGCAGCCTCACCATTGCCATCAATGCGGCAGCCTCACAAGTGCCATCAATGCAGCAGCCTCACCATTGCCATCAATGCAGAAGCTTCACCATTGCCATCAATGCAGCAGCCTCACCATTGCCATCAATGCAGCAGCCTCACCATTGCCATCAATGCAGCAGCCTCACCATTGCCATCAATGCAGCAGCCTCACCATTGCCATCAATGCAGCAGCCTCACCATTGCCATCAATAAAGCAGCCTCATCATTGCCTTCAATGCAGCAGCCTCACCATTGCCATCAATGCAGCAGCCTCACCATTGCCATCAATGCAGCAGCCTCACCATTGCCATCAATGCAGCAGCCTCACCATTGCCTTCAATGCAGCAGCCTCACCATTGCCATCAGTGCAGCCTGATCAATGCTCATCTGCAGCCTAGAGGGGACAGGGAGGGGGGCGGGACGAACACCGACAGATTACATACAGTGAGAATCTCCTATGATAGACAGAACAGTGGTCCAATGGTGCCCCAGGAGACGGGACTTCCTATTACAGAGGCTGCCAAGTAAACAGGAGATTCTCACTGTATGTAATCTGACAGCTCTTGTCACAACCCCCTCCCTGCCCCCTCCGATGCAGCTAAAATTGAAGTATTGGCATATAACACGCACACGCTACTTGCATCCGATTTTCAGGGTGAAAAAGTGAGTGTTATACGGCAATAAATACAGTATTTAATTGTTCATATTGTGATTGAATGTTATTAAAACTGACCTTTCCAGCAGTCTCCAATGAGACATGTGGTTTCCCACACTTATCAACTGTTTATATCCCAGCCTCCAGACTTTAGGCCTCCTTATATTGCCAAATGGGAGCAGGAGCTGGGAATACAGTTTACAGACAAACAGGTAGACAGACTCCTTTTTTCCTACAAAACTTCTATCTGCATCAGACACCAGAATTTAAGGTACTGACCCGGTGGTACTATACGCCGGAGAAGATATATAGGATGTTCCCTCACAGCTCAGACCTTTGCTGGAGATGTGGGGAGGGAACTGGTTCACTCCTTCGCATCTTCTGGGTCCTGTCGTCTTATTCAGCCCTTCTAAACGGAGGTCCATCGCATAGTCCAGAAGCTCACTGATCGGGAGCTACCATGGACCCCCGCGTTCTTCCTCCTGCATCACCACAGGATCCCAAGCAAGATCTTTAGGAGATCCATATTACCTCTCCTGATCACAGCCGCAAAGAGCTGCATCCCACTGTTCTGGAAGCAGACACAGCCACTGTCGGTAGCCCTCTGGTTGAAAAAATTAGCGGAAATTATTATTATTATTATACAGGATTTATATAGCGCCAACAGTTTACGCAGCGCTTTACAATATAAAAGGGAGACAATACAGTTATAATACAATAAAATACAAGAGGTTTAAGAGGGCCCTGCTCAGAAGAGCTTACAATCTAATAGGGTATGGCAGGTGGTACAAAAGGTTGTAACTGTGGGGAATGAGCTGGTGGAAGTGGTAGGAGATTCGTTGGAGACGTGATAGGCTTTCCTGAAGAGATGAGTTTTCAGGGATCGCCTGAAGATAGCATGAGTAGGGGATAGCCGGATAGATGGAGGTAGCGAGTTCCAGAGGTTGGGAGAGGCTCTGGAGAAATCCTGGAGACGTGCATGGGAGGAGGAGATGAGAGAGCTTGAGAGCAGGAGGTCTTGAGAAGAGCGGAGAGGTCGATTTGGGTGATATTTGGAGACAAGATTAGTGATGTAGCTCAGGGCAGAGTTGTGAATGGTTTTCTATGTTGTGGATAGTATTTTGAATTTAATTCACTGGGTGATTGGGAGCCAGTGTAGAGATTGGAGTAGAGGGTTGGCAGACACTGAGCAGTTGGTAAGGTGGATAAGTCTGGCAGCAGCATTCATGATAGACTGAAGAGGGGATAGCCTATGGAGAGGTAAGCCAATGAGAAGGGAGTTGCAATAGTCAAGGCGAGAGAAAACAAGGGAGTGAATGAGGAGCTTGGTGGTTTCATTTGTTAAAAAGGGGCGAATTTTAGAGATGTTACAGAGGTGAATCCTACAAACTTTTGACAACGATTGGATTTGAGGCTGAAATGACAAGTCAGAGTCTAGGATTACACCTAGTACCCTGGCGTGAGGGGAGGGACTGATGGTTGCATTGTTGATTTTGATGGAAAAGTCATGGAGGGGGGCACGGGTGGGGGGTAATATTAATAGCTCCAGTTTTAGAGAGATTTTGTTTAAGGAAGTGGTGCAACATCCATGCTGATATGTCAGTTAGTAAGTTAGTAATGCGAGAGGAGACTGAAGGAGTGAGGTGAGGAGTAGACAGATAGATTTGGGTGTCATCAGCCTATAAGTGTTATTGGAAGCCGTGGGCAGTTATTAAGTGACCAAGGGAGGAGGTGTAGATAGAGAAGAGAAGGGGTCCAAGAACCGAGCCTTGGGGGACCCCCACAGAAAGGGGCAATGGAGAGGAGGAGACAGAGTTGTAGGTGACACAGAAGGAGCGCTGTGATAAATAGGCAGAGAACCAGGATAGAGCAGAATCTCGGAGGCCAAGGGAATGTAGTTTATTGAGAAGGAGCAGGTGGTCAACAGTATCAAAGGCCGCAGAGAGGTCAAGTAGTAGGAGTATGGAGTACTGGCTGTTGGTTTTAGCAGTTAGTAAATCGTTAGTGAGTTTTAGTAAGGCAGTTTCCGTGGAGTGCTGCGAGCAAAAGCCAGACTGTAAGGGGTCAAGAAGGTTATTTTCATTGAGGTAGGAGCTAAGACGGTTGTAGACTAAGCGTTCTAGAAGTTTAGAGGTGAATGGGAGCAATGAGATGGGTCTTAAGTTGTTCAGGTCGGTAGGGTCCAGTGAGGGCTTTTTAAGAATGGGAGTGGTCTGCGCATGTTTTAGAGGGGAGGGGAAGATGCCACTAGAGAGGGAGAGATTGAAGATGTGGGTGAGGGAGCATAGGATAGAAGAAGAGGGTGACCGTAGTAGTTGTGAGGGAATAGGATCCAAGGGACAATTGGTTAGGTGGGCATCCGAGAAAATTTTTGTAACCTCTTCAGTAGTAGCCAATTCAAAAGAGGAGAGTGTTGAATGTGCTGCTAGGCAAGGTATGTTGGGTGGGGAAGACATACGCACAGTGGAGGTGCCCTCACAAATTGCATCAATCTTGTCTTTGAAGTGATTGGCAATCTCTTGGGCAGTGAGTGAGTTAGTGGGTAGAGGGGGTGGTGGACGAAGCAGAGAGTTAAAGGTTGAGAAGAGCCGACGGGGACTGGATGACAAGGAATTAATAAGAGAGACAAAGTAGGCTTGTTTGGCAGCATGGAGGCATGAATTGTATTTTAGAAGGGCAGATTTATATAGGGTGAAGTCTTGCAGGCATTTGGTTTTACGCCACAGTCGTTCAAGAGCACGGCAATGTCTCTTGAGATTTCTAGTGTTGTCAGTTTGCCAGGGTTGTAACGGTCGGGGCCTGATTCTGCGTGTGGTTAGAGGAGCAAGTGCATCTCGTGATGATGAGAGTGAACTGTTGTAGACAGAGGTGGCCAGGTCAGCACAGGACAGGGGAGAGATTATGTCATATAGGTGGTCAGTAGAAGAATAGAGAAGAGAAGGGTTAAAGTGGCAAAGGTTTCTACAAGTAATTGTTTGCTGCTTGGAGGGATGGGTGGTTGGAGGCAAGGATACAGTGAAAGTAATGAGGTTGTGATCAGAGAGAGGAAAGGGGGTGTTGGTGAGATTGCCAGGGTTGCAGAGATGGGAGAATACAAGGTCAAGGGTATTACCATTGGAGTGAGTCGAAGTATGTGTCCATTGGGTTAGGTCAAAAGATGAGGTTAAGTCGAGAAGTTTAGCTGTAGTTGGGCTGTTAACATTGACAGGAATGTTAAAGTCACCAAGAATAATGGTGGGTATTTCAGAGGAGAGAAAGTAGGGTAGCCAGGCAGCAAAGTCATCAAGAAAGCGCGATACCGGTCCTGGAGGCCTATAAATTGCTGCGATCCTCAGAGAAATGGGAGAAAACAGACGAATACAGGGCATCCCGAAAGAAGAGGGGGATAGAGAGGGAGCGACAGGAAGGACTTGGAAGGTGCTTTGTGGGGATAGAAGGAAGCCAACTCCACCTCCTTTCTGTCTGTTGGGTCTGGGGGAGTGAGTCCAATGGAGACCACCATGGGAGAGGGCAGCAGGAGAAGCTGAGTCAAAATTTTGAAGCCAGGTTTCTGTTATGGCTTCTGTTTCTGTTATGGCGAGTATGTTCAAGCCATAAGAGATGAAGAGGTCATGTACAGATGTTAGCTTGTTACAGATGGAGCGGGCGTACCAAAGGGCGCATGAGATTGGTGGGGTGCTTTGAGGAAGCAGGGGGATAGAAATTAAACTGAGTGGATTGTGGTGGTTGCCAGAGGGGGAGGGGGAGGGGTATTGGATATGTGGCTTGCACTTGGAAAATGGTGGACCAGGATTAGGAGAAATGTCACCTGAGACTAGGAGAAGGAGGAGGACGAGGAAGGCAAGGTGGGAGTGGGATGTGCATGAGCGCACGTGTCTAGTGGCCCTGGTGTTTATGTCAGCATGGGTGCCATAGTAGGGAGAGTGTAGGAGTGAGGGTGATATGCGCATGCTGCAGGGAAGAGAGGAGGGGTAGAGTAAAGATAATTTGAGGATAGAAGAAACCAATGTGAGAAGGAAGAGAATAAGGAGCATGTTAGTGGATAGAGAGTGGGAAACTAACCTAATATAAAATAAATGTCAAAGCTGGTTTGCTTGTCGTCTTGCAGAGTGGAGCAGAGTTCTTGTTGTTGTTCATGCAGCTTTAGTTAAACTGCGTTGATGAAACTGCGCATCACTCGTGACAGAGCCATGATGTCTGCTCCTTGCCCCTGTCTGCGCCACCCCATAAGCTGCCATAAATTTATAGGAAGACTAAGCTGGGATGCATTTCTCAGTTGGTCATTATAGGGTCTGATGTGACACACCTGAATATGGGGAGGAGATGGCCAGTACCAGACCAGCTACAGACACAGGCTAGGGTCGTAAAGCTAATTACCTCTCTTGATCACTCAAGCCACATGGAGTTGAGAATCAATCACCAGTAATATTGCTATTGCAGTGTGTTTGTTATAGAGCTAGCAGTAAATATGGAAGTTTAAAGATATGGCAGCAGGAGACAATTACCAAAAATATGTTACAGCAAAGTCAGTTAACGCAATGGAGGATTTGGTGGCCACGGAGAAAGGCATCCGTGAGAAATTTCTCAAAAAATGCTATTACTGGCACAAATTTGCCTACTCCAAAGAGTATGCGGAACTGGTGGCTTAGTTCCCTGGAGGTGGGACGACCCTGGTGGCTCCCTGGTCATGGATGGAGTGACTGGCTGGTGGAACCCCCCTTTCCACCCCCCTCCACCCTCTTTCTTCTGCTATCCCTGTTCTCTTCTTGCTATCAGGACCTTCGGGACGTTTCTGTTTTTTTTTTTTTCTTTGAATTATTCATACAGTAATTACCATGAAAAATCGTCATGTGGGGTACAGAGACTTCCAAGACCCAGATGTCCAGTGTTTTTCCTGCAGATTTTTGAGCATCTCTTACTACACTGTGGTGTATGTACATTTGGTCACGTACTTGGAATTGTTCAAATCTTTTTTTTGTTTGTGCACACCAATGTGGCGGTTTCTGTATTTCCATATGCTTTACCTAAATAAAGAATTGAAAAAAAAATAAAAATGACCTTTCCTTTTCAATCTGCCGCTCTGTAATTTTCTGTGAAATGCAATATGACTACCTGGAGATGTTCTGTACACAGAACGCCCCCTGAAAATGCCATTTCCTGCTTTTTTGATTGTCACTAATTTTCCCAAAAGTCTGCACTTAGATACACATCTGATTTTTGGCATCCCCTGCAACAAAAATGTAATTTTTGGTGAGAGACTCAAAAGGAAAATGCATCTAAAGGGGGATGCAGACCCTGCCACTTTCCTCATTAGAGCCCTACAGGTGCAGCAGCTGATTGATAATTTTAAAACCACTTCCATACAGATGCACATGGATACAAACAAACATACAGCTATTTCTTCAGAATAACAAAAGGTTGGAATCTGCAACAAAGTTTGGTAAAATCCTTGCAATGTACATAGATCACCCAGAGAATGTTTTTTTTTTTTTTTCAACAAAAGTGGAGTTACGCTTTAAGTAAATACTCTATTCAATGCTCCCTAGACCTAAACAAACAGTTAACCTCAGCCCTGTGAGTGCAGCCCCACAGCTAGAGAGAGTTTCACAAAGCTGGACTTTATTGAAAACAATATACAGTTCTGGGCAGCCTGTCTTCCTCAAGCCCCAGTCTAAAATTTGGACTAGACCCCCTTCCTTTTTACTATACACTGGCAGGTAAGAAGCTTGACTGCATTACAAATCCTACCTGTTTCCCAACTTTTCCACATCCCCAGATGATGTCTTATTGAGGCGAAACCGGTCAGGACGGGCTCTGCTGATGCCACTGCGATATTTGATTTCACTTACATGCCTTTTAATGCCTTCTCATGTGAGTGACCATTTTACTTATTTCAATAAATTGCCTTTTATGTAAATGGAATCACACTATGTGACCCAATTTTTTTCCTTTTACCATATATAATACTGGTATGATCCATTCTTGATCTTTGGTCACTGTTCCCTTGGTGGATACCCATTGATGTTATAGATTGTGACGGACCCCTGCCTGATTGGTCTACATCGGAAACAGTGTATGCTGATTTTCTTCCCTGGGTTGTTACACCACAAACTCTGTTGACGCATCAGGGGTATGCCTAGTTGGGATCAACTTGCCTGGTAAGCCTCTTTCCTTTCGGTGGTGGATTATCAACAGACAACCAGTTCACAGATTTATCTCGCAAGTCACTTTATATATTGGAGTCACTTTAGGGACTTTCATTCTAATATATATATGCACTGTTGGTTTATGTAAACATCATCATTATTGTTGTTTGTATATTAGAGTAATATTGTATGTATTTTATCATGGTTTATGCACATCAGTAATGGTTGGTTACTAGTTTGATCCCGTCAGGGGAATCTCACTTTCACCTTCACTTTTAGTGCTGCACTTTACCACATCCCCAAACTGTTCCCACAAAGTTGGGAGCATGAAATGGTCCAAAATGTCTTGGTATGCTGACACCTTAAGACAGTGGTCTCCAAACTGTGGCCCGGGGTCCAAATGTGGCCTTTTGCTTGCCTTTATCTGGACCTTGGGGCATTATTTCACCAACTGACACTAATGACAGAGCACCATTTCCCCTACTGACACCATCAATGGGGCACTATTCTTCTTGATTGATAGACAATGGAGCATTATTCCTCCTATTATAACCAATGATAAGGCACTGATGCCCAGGCATTTTCTATTCCCAGAAAGTCTGGCCCCCCTAAAGCCTGAAGGACAGTAAATTGGCCCTTTGTTTAGAAAGTTTGGAAACCCCGGCCTTAAGAGTTCCCTTCACTGGAACAAAGCGGCCACGCCCAACCGCTGAAATAATACCCTACACCATAATCCCCCCTCCACCAAATAATTTGGACCAATGCACAAAGCAAGGTCCATAAAGACATGGATGAGCGAGTTTGGGGTGGAGAGATGTGACTGGCCTGCACTGGCCGATAGAACACCTTTGGGATGAATTGGAGCAGAGACTGCGAGCCAGGCCTTCCCATCCACATCAATCCCTGACCTCACAAATGTGCTTCTGGAAGAATGGTCAAACATTCCCATAGACACACTCCTAAACCTTGCGAACAGCCTTCCCAGAAGAGTTGAAGCTGTTATAGCTGCAAAGGGTGGGCTAACTCAATATTGAACCCTACAGACTAAAGCTGGCCATACGCCTATAGATTATCTGCAGATTTTCTATGGTTAGATGGAAAAAGTGCAACAGATTTCTCCATGTTTGCTAAACTGTGTGGATGGAGGCATCTCCCACTTTTTCCATCTAACCATAGAAAATCTGCAGATAATCTATAGGTGTATGGCCAGCTTTAGACTGAGATGTCATTAAAGTTCATGTGTGTGCAAAGACAGGTGTCCCAATACTTTTGGTAATATAGTGTATACTGCAGCAAGTTGGAATATGCAGGCAAAGTAACATACATGTACGTAATTTTGCCTGCTCGGGCTAAGGGGGGCGGATCTCAGTACTCAGGGTTCAGTGATCATGTAATTACTATGCGATCAAATCCAGATACTTCTTTTATCTTTCCCGATTGAGCTAAATGATCCTTTTGTTTCTTACATGCCCCCTTCCAGACACTGCAGCTCAACAACAGGAGCAGTGCTGCCAATCCAGAAGGTAGTAGATAGGATTAGGTGGGTCCATGTGCTGATTAACAAGTGGAAGCCTTTTCCCATTCCTCTGCCGTGCAAGCAAGCACAACCTACATGAACGTGGCAACTCGGCTCTGAATTCAGAGGCAGTTCTGCATCATTGCCACACCATCACATGAAACTGCATTAAGTGGCATAACATGTTAGTGCGCATGCAATAGGCATAACTGGGAACTTTTGAAACTCAGGGGGCTTGAGATTGGGGAGGGCCAGAGAATGGAGTAGAATGCAAGGCCAATATGAATAGTGACATTCTTAGCGCACCCCACTGAATGGTGGGTTTGGTTAAATTGTGCATAAAGTGGGAGGGTACTGGGTCAGGAGGGCATAATGCATTGAGTGTGGGGGTCAGGAGTGTGTAAATCACAAAGTGAAGGAGTCAGGACTAAAACTGTTTAGGGCTCTGGGAATAAACAAAGTGAGTAATGCTGTCCGGGCACTGGAACTACAGGGCTTAAAGGATGTTGTGCTGGACACTGTGGGCAAGGAGGTTATATGATGTTGAAGAGGGCACTGGAGCCAAAGAAAATAAATAATGCTGGGCAAGGACCAACAGTTTTTTTAAAAAAATATATGGAGAGCCCTGGAGACAAAATAAAAAAAGTGAACCATAACTGAAATATTAATTTTGAGCAGACTGACCCTTTAATTTACCCAACACATTTCTTGTTACTACACCGACAAGGAACAATGCATCTACATAACTTAGCATGACAGGGAACCGTCTTGAGTTTCTAAATAAATGATTGTCAAAAATCTTATCCTCACACTGGGGGGTTAAGGCAGGTTAAGGGAATTTCCAGCTTTCATACAGAAACTGCTCATGGATTCATTTAACCGTTTGCCAACCAGCCTCGTCATTATACTGCGGCAGGTTGGCACGGCTGGGCAAATCGCTGTAGGTGTACGTTGGCATCTTTAAGAGCAAAAGCAGGCCTGCGTGCGTGCGATGCTGTAGCTGATGCACGAGGCCGGCAGCCGCAATGTCCGCCAGCCACCCGCGATCGCTCCACAGAGAGCCAGAATGGGGATCTATCAATGTAAACAGACAGATCCCCGTTCTGCTAGGGAAGTAGAGAGAGAATGTCTGTTCCTAGTGATTAGGTACACAGCAATCTCGCTCTACTCCCAGTCAGTCCAATCCCCCCCCCCCCCCCCCCCACAGTTAGAAACACCTCCCTAGGGAACACTTAACCCCTTGATCGCCCCCTAGTGTTAACCCCTTCCCTGCCAGTCACATTTATACAATAATCAGTAGATTTTTATAGTACTGATCACTGTATAGATGTCAATGGTCCCAAAAAAGTGTCAAAAGTGTCCGATCTGTCCGCCGCAATGTCGCAGTCCTGCTAAAAATCGTTAATCACCGCCATTACTAGTAAAAATAAAAATGTATCATAAAAATGCCATAAATATATCCCTTTTTTGTAGACGCTATACCTTTTGTGCAAACCAATCAATGTATGCTTATTGCGATTTTTTTTTTACCAAAAGTATGTAGAAGAGTACATATTGGCCTAAACTGATGAAGAAGCTTGTTTTTTTTTTTAATTTAGATATTTATTATAGCAAAAAGTAAAAAACATTGGGGGGTTTTTTTCAAAATTGTCGGGTTTTTTTTTGTTTATAGCGCAAAAATGTAAAACTGCAGGGGTGATCAAATAACACCAAAAGAAAGCTCTGTTTGTGGGAAAAAAGGACGACTGCGCAATTATCAGTTAAAGCAACACAGTGCTGTAAAAATTAGTCATTAAGGGGGTAAATCTTTCCAGGGCTGACGTGGTTAAACTTTTACAATTTGTAGACATCACATTGACTTTGCCAAAATTCTGTAATTTGATAAGGTCATACAAGAAAAGTGTAACTATGCTTCTCTAAACAATAGTGACTGTGGGAGGCATATTAAATATGAAATTGTAGGTAAAGATAAAACTTATTTTCTATTTTGGATAGACTCAGAAAGGGTAAGACTGGACTAACCACTAAGCAACATGGGCACCAAAGGAAGGGAGCACTGAAATTTTCCCATAGTTTCACCCCCTTAAAGGTTAAGTGCACATTTTGCTCCTTTTCACAGATGTGCACTTACCAAAGATCGTGCAGCTCTAGTCTATAGCGGGGGTCAGCAACCAGTAGCTTACGGACAGGTGATTGGTGGATTATGATTGTGATTGGTGGTCTGGACTTGCTGAACTGTCATTCCACAGCATCAAACAGAGTGCAATGCAGAGGGGCTACTTGTAAATTTTGAGTGGTAGTAAGGAGCAAGAGTCGCACGATCCGATGCCTCCTCTGTAGTGCTGGCTCCTGTCCCATGCAGAGTGATACCAACTGCACTCCACCTCTTATCCTGGCTAGAGGTCTCCAGAGTGGTGCCAGCAGCAGGAAAGAAGAGATCTTCAGATCAATGTGAAGCAATATACTGGGCATAATAGTATAGTGCTGCTTTCACACTGATGTGCTGCGGTTTACCCACACCACCGGTGCAGTGCAGTGTATCTTCAGCTTTCCTGCCAGTTTGCTACGCTTAGTCACAGACTTCTATTATATCCTGTTGGTTTGGTGCTCTGAAAGAGCATCAAAAGTCCTGAATGTAGGAGTTTTGTAGCGCTTTCAGAAAGTGCACCACACCTGAGAATATAATGGAAGTCTATGGCAAAGTGCAGGAAGGTCGCATATGCACTGCGCTGCACCCACGGTGCACATCAGTGTGAAAGCAGACTTCTAGGGGTTTAGAACAGTAAGGTTTCATTTACACTTGTAGTTTGGTGGGTGGTAAAACCCCATAGTTAAGATGTGTTTTTTTTTTTTTCCCCTCACCCCAACAGCAGCCCCTTTAGTTATACGTCCTGTCATGGTTGGTGGGTGTAACACCTGCCAAGCATGACCCATTCAAGTGAATGAGGCTACTCTGCAAGTACCCTGCAACCTTGTGCAGTACAGCAAACAAGAGGTTAAAGCAGGCAGCGTTGCGCTGCTTTCTCGCCATCTGCTTTAACCCCCCGGACCCCAGAGAAGCATGCAGTTGCCAGAGTGGTCACATTTACATGAATGGGTCTCGATTGGCAGGTGGTAGCACCCACCAAAAGCAACAGGGGGCTCAATTCCTGTTGCCGCGTGTGTACAACTTTGGCTACTGCCTCAGCATTTAAAGGGGGTAGGGATTGGGGGCGGTAAAACCACAACTTAACAACAGGGTTTTACCACCCCCAAAGTTAGGTGTGAACGAGCACTAAGGGTGCCGCTGCCAAATGCAACTAAGGGCTCATTAACAAGTGCAGCAGGCACAGCTGCTCCTCTGAAAAGCGATCAGAGTGTGTTTGACAGGTGGGGAGGAGGCCTTCTCACCACCTCATTTAAATTCATGATTGCCGTGCAATGCACGTGATTGTGACATGGTAGTACGGCAATTAGAGGTTTAACTCAGGTGTGAGGAAGCAACACTGTGCCCGGTGATCTTTGATTTTCCCCTGTTGTTCAGATAGATCTCCACCTCTTTAAGGTTGCCTACCTTTGGTTTATAGGTTACCAGCTCTCAATAGTCCCACTGGAAAAGCCTGCAGCTGTCCGTGACTCATACCATTATGTGGCATGTAACAAGACCTCTCTAGGGCATGCTACAAATAGTCTTCCAAAGGCGGGAAACCACTCACCGAGCGGCATGTGAGGAAGGGCAATTGCCAAAGGAAAAAAGCGTCGGGGAGGCCTCCTCCATAATAGTGGACATAACCACGCAAACGTGATGACGTCCTCACATAGAACGCCCTGAGAGCCAATACCTAAAATGTAATGCCAATAAGTTCCTAGTTATGACAATATGCATGCACTTTTGATGGCTCATTCACACCTACGGAGTTTATTGCATGTATATACGCTGGTTAGCCATTGTTATGAATGGGCATAGCTCACATCTGTGTGATTCATTGTTGTCTGTTTTGAAACAGCCATAAACATTAGAGGGTCTATTCATGACATGAAAAAAAAAAGCATAAAAGTATCAATTCAACCTAAATGTATGATTGACTTCCTGACTATTTACCTGCACTGACCTTGAGTTGTGCCATGACCGTGCCTGCTCTTTTTACTCCAGATTTTTTTGAAAGTTTTTTTGAAACCTCTAAAGGGATTTTTAAGGCAGTGAAATATGGATTGAAAGTTAAAAAAATCGATTTATTTATATAAATCAAGGTTTAAAAAAAATACATAATCATTACAATAGTGACACATAAATGGATATTAACAATTTGAAATTTTATAATCAGGATAATATCTGTACTGAATAACAATAATTCCATTAGGAAAGAGTATAGGATAAGAGGTGATGTATCTCACTACCCATTGATGTCACCACATATGACAACCGTGGCGTGGAGTAGTGGAATTCCAACGCGTTTCAACACACATATTTCACAAGTCTTCTTCGGGGAAATACATCACAGTCTAGGAAACCAAAAATCATAATGTTACAATTAATGATAATAGATGTGTATATCCTCCACTAGAGTGAGAATATCACAAACACTCACGTCCTCCCAGAGCATCTCAAAAGTTTAGTGTGATCACTCATGTCGGGATAGGGGGTCCCACGCCTCAAGGTGTTGGTATTGTCCTATAGCTCTACAAGACGACTGGATACTAAAAATATCCCAGTGTATGGCGTTTTGCAGCATCAAATGGCTGATAGCTGTCTGTAAAAATAGGGCAAATTGAATCATAGGTATCCATGTAAAAAAATTTTACATGGGATGATGGCAATGATACATCCATACCACCGAGGTCATATGTATATACAAAAAATTCTTACTCCAGATTTGCTCATCTGATATCATCCCTTGGTGCCCGACCTTGCATCCACTACTGGTTCTGTACTTGCCCATCAGGTACTAAATGGCCTGCCCGACATTAAACCAGCCCTGAACTTTTGCATCTCTTTTGCTTACCTGCCTGCATCTTCACTTACTACACACCTGCTGCCAGTTTGGGGTCCAGCAGTAATTTTGATTATCATAAAAACTTGCTTATTATTGATGATTCCTATTAGGACAATCTTTCAAGTAAGTTCGCATTACTAACCGTTTTATATATATATATATATATATATATATATATATATATATATATATATATATATATATATATATATATATATATCAACCTAAATATTTGAATTTAACTTGAATCGCCTAATTTAGTGCTCTCACAAAACAGAGTTCCCCATTTAATATGTTCTTTATCTGTATATCTAGCGTAATATAAATAAGAGAGAAGATAAGTTGAATTAGACCCCTTGTTAATTTAGACCTCTCAGTGACACAAAACTTTTAGGTAGTATGTATCTACCCACGATACATCAGGTTCTATTAAGCTAATTGGCAGGCTATCATCTATGGATAAGGCCCCACAGTAGGCTATTTTACATCTTTTTGGAGCTGGCCCTCTGCTCCTCCTTTTCTTCCCCCTTATCCTTCCCTTTTGCTTTCTCCTCAACTTTCCCCTCCCCCTTTCCTTTTTTTTCTTCCCATTTTCCTTTCTCCTTTTTTGGTGCACTGCTCCATGGACTGGATGCCTTGTGTTCATTGGATGTTTTTTTAACCACATTACATATACTAGCAATTTTAAATGTATTTAAATAATACCATATACAGTAAAACCTTGGATTGCGAGCATAATTCGTTCCAGAAACATGCTTGTGATCCAAAGCACTTGTATATCAAAGCGAATTTCTCCATAAAAAATAATCAAAACTCAAATGATTCATTCCACAACCATTTATTCATAAGTCCTTCAGTGTATAATCAATATAAAAAGATTATAGCAATGTGACCAGGTTGTGTAACCATAAAATGTCCATCCACAAATGGCACCCTCCACAAGGAGATTAGAAGCAAAATCCAGCAGGAGCTACAGAGTATAAAAGAGAAGAGAGGCCACAGCGCCTCTAAGTGTAGCAATATGGTTACATTTAATGAAGGTACAACATTTAGCAACTCACATGGTTGATAATCAAAAGAAGCACATCTAAGTATGAAGACATCTGGGGTAAAGCTGTCCACATAAACCGTCCCCCACACCACTGGCTCTCACCGCTGTAAGTCTGCAATGGTGGCCGGGAAGACTACCCTGCAGTAGAGCAATCTGAAAGCGAGACTTGAAGCGTTCATGGAGCGCAGAGTGGAAGGGATGACGTCGATGGCGGTGAGGAGGATGGTCTATGTGAACAGCTTTACCCCGGATAGCTGCATGCTTAGATGTGCCTCTTTTAATCATCAACCATGTGAGTTGCTAAATGTTGTACCTTCATTAAATGTAACTGTATTGCTACACTTATGCTGCGTACACACGAGCGGACTTTTCAACCGAACTGGTCAGACGGACTGAATCTGGCTGACAATCCGACCATGTGTGGGCTCCATCGGACCTGTAGCTGACTTTTTCGGTCGAAAATCTGACGGACTTTAGATTTGGAACATGTTTCAAATCTTTCCGACGGACTCGAGTCCGGTCGAAAAAATCCGCTCGTCTGTATGCTAGTCCGACGGACTAAAACCGACGCTAGAGCAGCTATTCGCTACTGGCTATCAACTTCCTTATTTTAGTCTGGTCGTACGTCATCACGTACGAATCAGTCAGACTTTGGTGTCCGTTTGTTCGAAAGTCCGTCGGAAGTCCGTCTGACTTTTGTTGCCGAAAAGTCCGCCCGTGTGTACGCGGCATTAGAGGCGCCTCTTTTCTTTTTTTATACTCAGTTGTGACATGACGCTACTTGTATATCAAGACATCGCTTGTATATCAAGTCACATTTTATTAAAAAAAATTGCTTGTCTTGCAAAACACTCTCAAACCAAGGTTTTACTGTATGTATGTTCTCCCTTTTCAAAGTAACTTGTATAACGTTATCTCTAAATTGTATACAAATCTTTAAAATGAACTGATTAAATTGCTTAGATATTGGTTTCTGATAGTATGTAACAAATAACTATGATTATATATAGAAAGTACATGGACATAATATTAATTATAATTTTTTTAATTTCTGTGCTTAAAAAATAATTGGATGTGGTGCCACGATCTGTAGTATATGTCTCAAGCTCTTTTCACAATATATGCTGCCAGGTATGCGATCACTTCTGCTGCTCCAGTGCCCTGTCTCCTACCTATCATCTTTCAGCATTCATTTGACCAACAAGCCACCAGTGGCTTATGCCACTATGTTTCCCCTGCGCTACCTGGCTCCTTATTGTTAAAATGTGGCAGCATAGCATAGGCTCTATACGACTATATAACAATAGAGAGTGTAGCTAAAAATCACTACTTTAGTAAAACGGTACAGAACACAACTGCTTGTGATTATGCCTATAAACAATGTCCTTCTCAGTGAAATCCAGGATAGCTCTGGTAGCACAAGCAAACAGCTGGAGGGATCCAGGGCCCAAAGACAAAGGGCCACTGTACTGGAACTAGAGTACTCTGGTTGGGGCTCCCCACTGGGCTCCCCACTGAGAAACGATGTGCTACTGGGGTCTGCCCCAACTACCCGCAAGCCAGTTCCGACAGTGGAGGGCCTCTCACCTGGCTGCAGACCTTGTGCCCAGCATCCTCTGTCTCATCAAGATGTGGCCTTTCTGAGCTACTGAGGGGGGGAGGCTGAGAAAGTTATACTCCCTGGGTATGTCTAGTATCCCAGAGTTGTGGCAAAAGGAATTAAAAAAGGACCCAAATCTGAGCATGGTGAGTAAATGAGCATTCCAATACACACGTGTGCACATTTTTTAAAATATAAAGTTTTGAATCAGTGAGCATATTTGCCTTTTAGAATCGAATTTTAGAATCAAAACTGAAAAAAATGAATCTGCTCAAATGTCAGCCAGCCTTTGTACTCAATTTGGCCACAGCTCCAGTGATCAAGCATTACGAAATGCACACGCTTATTTATGCAATCCCTACATTCCTAAGTTAATTTCTATGACTTACTCCTACACTAATTCCCTACCTTTGTACACCTTCCGTTCTTATATAACAAACTGGGAAAAAAGTCTCTCATTAACTACAAGTCCAGTGTAAAGTGTATGGAAAGATAAGACATTTTCTATTTTGGATAGACTTGGAAAGGGTAAGACTGAGCCTGGACTAACCACTAAGCAAAATTGGCACCAAAGGAAGGGAGCACCACTGAATTTTTCCCATAGCTATCACCCCCTTAAAGAATAAGTGCACTTTTTGCTCCTTTGCTCTATGCCAGTGTTTCTCAACCTTTTTTCAGTCAAGGCACCCTTTACATTTAAGCACAACCTTAAAACGAATAGTTGTGCAGCAACATCCACACACGTAAGACACCCAACATTAGAAGTGATCTATTCTTCCAAAGCAAATGCACCTTTGCGCACTGGTACTGACTAGTATTCCAATGTTTCTCTTTTCCCTCACTCAGCTAATGTGACCCCAGTGCTGACAGAGAGGGGCAGGGGAGGGGCAAACAAGGATGCTGTGCAGGCGCCAAATGTCCTCCTTTTCAACCAATGAAGTCATTGGCTGTTAGGATGCTGATGGCTAGAAGGTTGTAATGGTTTACAATGAAAACTAGTGGCTTTGTGTAACTAAAAGTCAGAGAGGCGGGCTGATGATGTCACAACCTCTGACTCAGCCAATCCTAGGTAGCTTTGTATTCATTGATAGAATACACTGCTTTCTGTAAATGGCTGAGCACCACTGTGATAGACTCTACTGCAGTGATGGTGGACATTGGCACCCCAGATGTTTTGGAACTACATTTCCCATGATGCTCAACTATATTGCAGAGTGCATGAGCATCATGGGAAATGTAGTTCCAAAACATCTGCCAGGTTTTGCCATCACTGCTCTACTGTGTTCCAGGTATGAGACAGGAAGTCTCAGCTCGAACCCGGAACACAGTGCAGTATGCTGTATGTGGCCTCAGCTACATACATTTTATTCCACACATCCAGTGGCCTCACAATTTAGTGAGGGACATAGTTTGTTTGGGCCAGGCTGGCCCAAATGAACTATGGAAAGTCTAACAAAGATGGAGTTCAGCTGTAACAGTGTAGTTATATATAGGATAGGCTGCGCTGCTATTTATAAGTGAATGGGGTCATAATTATTGTGACCACAACTAAAAAACCCTTACGTAGTGAACAACAATATGGAAAAAATAGTAATACTGACAAACAATGAAAACTTAGATCTCACAAATTAAACCATTGCAGTCAATCTATGAGATACAGAGAATCGGAAGCCAAGAAAATTAAGCAAAGTCCATAAAGTCACACATTCTTGCTGGAACAATCTTTCGTAATAGAGAGAAAACACCAATCTTCAAACGGTGTGAGGCATGCAAAGGTTGTCACCCTGGGGAGCGTGATGTTTAAGAAAATTCCTCCACCTCAAACAAATCTGCCCCTTACCAGATCACTAGATCTCATACGAACAAGTGGCTGTGTCCCCCAGCCACTGGGTCTCTGTTAGGGATATGTCTCACAGGTCACCGCTCAGAAGGTCCACTGTATGATGTATTAACCGCTCATATCCCAAAGACAAATATAAAAGAAAAGAGCTCCATAGCGTAATACAGTTACCGTTTATTAAAAGAAAGAATAAGAAATGCACTTACAGTGTATAAGGTTCAAATCGCATGTAAAACGATGTGTGCCGGCCGGCTCACAGCTGCTGCCCGTAGCTTCCGGGATCAGCGTTGTATGGTGGTGACGTCAGCACGCCGCTCCTCCCTACGCCGTTTCGACAAATCTGTCGTCTTCCTGGGGTTGCAGGGGGTTTCCTGGGGTTGTAACAGTATAGTTGCAGGTCACTTCTAAGTTCAGGAGATCTGCCTTATGCCGCGTACACACGGCCGGACTTGCCAACGGGCTAAACTCCGTCGGCATTTCCGACGGAAAGATTTAGAAAATGTTCTATATCTGAGTCTGTCGGAAATGCCGACAGAAAAAGTCCGATGGGGCATACACACGGTCGAAATGTCTGACTGAAAGCTCCCATTGGACTTTTTCTGTCGGGAAGTCTGGCCGTGTGTACGCGGCATTAGAATACATTGACACCTCAGCGTTTTGAATCGTGGCGATTCTGCCTGCATTTTCAAAGCGCCAAGGTGTGAATGACAAATCGCAGAATGCACATTTGAGTGGCACCTAAAATCGTGGTGTGGTTCGGCCGTGATTGTCACACGATAAATCACGCTGCAATTGCGGCAACCCACATTGCGTGAAGCATGTTGCCTAAAAGTAGCTCCTGAATTTTTTTTGGGCGACAAGCTTCACGTGATGCAGGTTGGCACCTCAAATGTGTATTCTGCGATTTGTCATTCACACCTCGGTGCTTTGAAATCATGGGCAGAATCGTGTCAAATCTGCCCATGACTCAAAACGCAGAGTTGTGAATGCAGCCTTAATGTTGACTGTCACATGACCACAGCTCCTTGCCTTGGGTTTAGGCATTAGAGAATGCAGTTCCACTTGTCCCCACTAGGGTTCCTTAAGCCCCGCCCACATACGTGCCATTTCACATGTTCGTTTTCCAGTGGCAATCAAAGCAAAGCTATGGCAATACACTTTAGGGGTCAATTTATCAATGTTTTTACCCAAGATTTGCACATTTATCATTTTTTTTAGTCTATTTGTAAAATGTGTCTTGGGTGGAAATTGCATGAATCTTGGGTGAAAACATTTAAAAATAGAACTTTTTGTGTTTAAGAACAACTATCTCATAATGAATTGGCCTCTTAGGGGAAGTAATCTCAAATAAAGTAAAAGCTAATGCATCAGGATTAGTATGTTTTAGAGGTTTGCTGGTTTTCATTTAATAAATAGTCAATAATCAGCTCCCCTGATATCGTCATGACCAAGATGCACACTACTGAAGAAAAAATCTTGAGGTGTAACTATAGGTGAAATCAAATTGGCATATATAATGTGGTCTGTCAATAGCATGAACATAGCAGTTTTTTGGGCCTGTCCTGTAATATAGTGTTATTACTCTGCCAGTAGATATGTCCTTTTTTCCACTTTCTTTAACAGGCTAAACCAGGGGTAGGCAAACCCTGGCACTGGTGCCACAATCGGCACGCGAAGCCTCTTTTGCTGACACTCGACTCCCGACTCCCTTTTTTGTTGGAAAATAGATGCGGGTTTTCACCCCATCCTGCCCAACCAATAGGGGACAGTAGCAAATGATGGATGGTGAGTGGGGCCAAATTGTGCATGGGAGGGTCTTAAAGGGGCATGGTTAAATAAAAGTCTAATTGCTGCAAACATGGCACACTTATGCCGCTGTTCTTGTACCCCCAAAATATGCTTTATTAGTGTACCGCAAGCGAGAGCCTAACAGACAGGTACAAAATCCAGCACAATCAAATGAAAGTCTTCCATTACATATGCTTTATTTAGCCAAAATATTTTACTTTTTTCGCAGACAAAAAAACAGACAGTAAAAATATAATGAAAAGTTGTTGGTGAAAATTACTGCACATTAAATGTGTTATAATTAAAACACCTTAAAGCCCAATTCTTGATGCAAGAAAAAAAAAATTGCCCGTTGAGGTGCCCCTTCTTTCTTACACGCTGCAAGAGTTAACTGCTCACTAAGTCTAGGTGTACAGTGATAGGTGGTAATACTTACCTTACTCCTCACTCCCGTAGGCTCCCTCCCTCTGTAGGCAGGGGGACCACTACAAGGGTTTTTCTCCATTCCGGAGTTTGGCTTTCATAACCTAAAGTAGATTTTTAAGCATATTTTGTTTAAGTTTTTGCTTCAACCAAATCAGTAATTTGGTGGTAAAATACATTTTGCCAAAACTTTGCTCATTCTAAATTTTCACAAGAACAGAAATCTAAACTTTAGGGACTCTCCTGCTGTAATGAAGACTGACAAAAGGTGGAATTTCCACTCAGTTCTTGTTCTGTCTTCCACATGGGACATATACAGCAACAAAAAATAAAGCAAGAGGTCATAACCTTCTCATTTTACCAAAACCTAAAATAAAGTTTTATCTTTAACTGCTTGCCGACTTCCCTATAGCAGATCTACTGTTAGGGACTGGCTTGATGTTTGAGTCGAACGTAAGTTCGACTCAGAAATCAGCTATTCGCTTGTTTGTAAGAACAAACGAACATATGGGGAGTTCGCGACAAATTTTCCCACCGTGGAGGGCCCTATAATGCACTGTGAGATCGCAGTGCATTGACGGCTGCTGATTGGCCAAAGCATGCACCTGACCTGCATGCTTTGGCCAATCACAGCACAATGTGCTGTGAGAGGTATGATTGGCCAAAGGCAGGGCGCCTTTGGCCAATCATGGCTCAGGGGCTAAGTCCACGCCCCACATTATATAAGGCTGCTGCTTACACGGCGGCCATATATAGTGAATGAATGGAGATTAGGCAGGTAGTTAGTGTAGTTTGCAGTCAGTCAGTGTAATATATATAATACAGTTCAGAGTATATAGTGCAGTCTGTGTAGTATATATAATACATTGCAGAGTATTTAGTGCAGTCCGTGTAGTATATGCAATACATTGCAGAGTATACAGTGCAGTCAATGTAGTACATATAATGCAGTTCAGAGTATATAGTGCAGTCCATCTAGTATATATAATACAGTGGAGAGTATATAGTGCATCAGTGTAGTATACATAATACATAATACATTGCAGAGTATATAGTGCAGTCAGTGTAGTATATATAATGCAGTGGAAAAAATATATAGTGCAGTCCGTGTAGTATATATAATACAGTGGAAAATATATAGTGCAGTCAGTGTAATTTATATAATACAGTGCAGGGTATATAGTGCAGTTAGTGTAGTATATATAATACAGTTAGAGTATATAATGCCATTGGTGTAATATATATAATACATTGCAGAGTATATAGTGCAGTCAGTGTAGTTTATATAATACAGTGCAGGGTATATAGTGCAGTCAATGTAGTATATATAATACAGTGGAGAATATATAGTGCACTCAGTGTAGTATATATAATACAGTGCAGGGTATAACGTATATAATACAGTGGAAATAGTTAAGAGGAACCCTATGACTGAATTAAGGAAAAAAAACACATGGGGTCCCCCTCAAAACCAATACTAGGCCCTTTGGATCTGGCATAGATTTTAAGGGGAACTCCACGACAAAATTTTACAAAAAATTGGCGTGTGCTCCCCCCCAAAATCCATACCAGACCCTTATCCGAGCATGCAGCCTGGCAGGCCAGGAAAGGGAGGGTAGACGAGCGAGTGCCCCCCCTCCTGAACCATACCAGGCCACTTGTCCTCAACATGGGGAGAGTGCTTTTGGGTGCCAAGGGCCTCTTACGGACAACCCTGGCCGGTGGTTGTCGGGGTCTGCGGGCGGGAGGCCAAACAAGGGGGCTCCCAGATCTCCCCCTTTGTGAATGGGTATCGGTACATTGTACCCCTACCCATTCACCAAAAAAGTGTCAAAAAGTACAAAACCACAACAGACAGTTTTTGACAATTCCTTTATTAAAATAGAAAAAAAAAGTGTCCCGCGATGTCCATCCATTTTCAATCACGATGCCCGACGGACCCAAAAAATAGAAAAAATTTAAAAAGCTCTGCCTCCATGGGAGGCCTCCCGGCGACTGCTGTCTCATGGCTTTGACAGCTGTTATATAGGCAAGGGCAGGGCCACCCGGTGATGTAACCGAATGACCCCGCCCCATTCTGACATCATGTGATGTCAGAGGGTGCGGAGTCATCCGGTTACGTCAGCCTGGTGGCCCCACCCTTGCCTATATAAGAGCTGTCAAAGCGAAAAGACAGCAGTCATTTCTTCGAGTCTTTTGGACGGCATGATTGACAATGGGTTTACATCCCGGGACACTTTGTTGAGGGCAT
Source organism: Aquarana catesbeiana (assembly GCF_042186555.1). Taxonomy (NCBI): domain Eukaryota; kingdom Metazoa; phylum Chordata; class Amphibia; order Anura; family Ranidae; genus Aquarana; species Aquarana catesbeiana. Next base: position 79,571,764 of record NC_133335.1, on the reverse strand, counting down.
CTGGCCTGGTATGGTTCGGGGGGGGACACTCGCTCGTCCCATCCTATCCTGACCTGCTGGGTTGCATGCTCGGATAAGGGCCTGGTATGGACTGGGGGGAACCCTTCGCCGTTTTTTTCATTGGAACAACCATTAATGTCCGCTGGCAATGAAAGTGAGTACTCTCCCTCTCTCATACTGGTCACTGGAAGCTTAACATGGCACCTCATGGCAAAGAACTCACTGAGGATCTGAAAAAAAGAATTGTTGCTCTACAAAAAGATGGCCTAGGCTATAAGAAGATTGCCAAGACCCTGAAACTGAGCTGCAGCACAGTGGCCAAGACCATACAGTGGTTTAACAGGACAGGTTCCACTCAGAACAGGCCTCGACATAGTTGACCAAAGAAGTTCAGTGCACGTGCTCAGTGTCATATCGGGAGTTTGTCTTTGGGAAATAGACGTATGAGTGCTGCCAGCATTGCTGCAGAGGTTGAAGGGGTGGGGGGTCAGCCTGTCAGTGCTCAGACCATACGCCGCACACTGCATCAGATTGGTCTGCATGGCTGTCGTCCCAGAAGGAAGCCTCTTCTAAAGATGATGCATAACAAAGCCCGCAAACAGTTTGCTGAAGACAAGCAGACTAAGGACATGAATTATTGGAACCATGTCCTGTGGTCTGATGAGACCAAGATAAACTTATTTATCGGCGTATAACACGCACTTTTTTCCCCTTAAAATCAGGGGAAAATCGCAGGTGCGTGTTATACGCCGATCCCCTGCGATCCCGAGCTGTCACATCTTCAAAATCGCTGACCGCGATTTGAAAATGGCGGCTAGGTTCGGATAGCTCCGCTCGGGACTACGAGTGGAGCCGAAAGTGGACGAGAGCCGCCGGGAAGAGCCGAGGACCGGCTCTGCGTATTTCGGCGCCGGCGGCGCCATTTTCAAATCGCGGTCGGCGATTTTGAAGCCCAGGATGGCAGGGATAGAGGATCGAAGGCTGCACTGGGGAAGGCTCCACTGGGGAAGGCTGCACTGACAAGGCTGCACTGGGGAAGGCTGCACTGACAAGGCTGCACTGGGGAAGGCTGCACTGGGGAAGGCTGCACTGACAAGGCTGCACTGACAAGGCTGCACTGACATGGCTGCACTGACAAGGCTGCACTGGGGCAAGGCTGCACTGAGAAGGCTGCAATGATGGGCATTTAAATGTAAGTTTTTTTCCCTTCAACTTCCCTCCTAAAAGTTTTTTTTTCCTTAAAATTCCCTCCTAAATTGGGGTGCGTGTTATACGCCGGTGCGTGTTATACGCCGATAAATACGGTAGTTCAGATGTTTACACTGTTATACAAGCTGTACACTCACTACTTTACATTGTAGCAAAGTGTCATTTCTTCAGTGTTGTTACATGAAAAGATCTAATAAAATATTTTCAAAAATGTGAGGGGTGTACTCACTTTTGTGAGATACTGTATATACCATAGTTCATAGACACTATAACTTTTGCGCAAACCAATCAATATACACCTATTGGGATTATTTATTTATTTTTTTACCAAAAGTTTGTTGCAAAATACAATACAATACAATTTTTTTTAATATGTTTTATACCTTTTGTACCACCACCCCCTCCCTTTAGAATGTAAGCTCCATGAGCAGGGCCCTCCTGTCCCTTCTGTATTAAACTGTACTGTAATTGTGCTGTCCCCCTCTACATTGTAAAGCGCCGCGTAAACTGTTGGTGCTATATAAATCGTGAATAATAATAATAATAATAACAGAAAGTAGTTTTTTTTTCAAAATTGTCGGTCTTTTTTTGTTCATAGCGCAAAAAAAAAAAAACAGTGGTGATCGAATACTACCAAAAGAAAGCTCTATTTGTGGGAAAAAAATATATAAATTTAATTTATGTACCGCGTTGCATGACCACGCAATTGTCAGTAAAGTAGCGCAGTGCCGTATAGCAAAAAATGTCCTTGTCATAAAGGGGGGTAATTCTTCCAGAGGTCAAGTGGATAAACACACTGTAAAATCAATGAAACTTTGACACGCTGAATTTGTAAGCAGAGATACCTGAGAGAGTCATAATTGTATACCATTTCATGTCACGTGTATATCAGCTTTCATTAGCTGGTTACTGTGGATTAGTGCGGTTATGTTCCAGCCTTAGGGCAGATCGCCACCATTCTTTACATGGCACAGCCGGCAATAGAAACGAAGCGACTCTTTTCATGCTTGGAAATTAATGGGATAGTTACAAAAGCAATAAGAAGATTATTCAGAAAGCAAACAAGAGAAAAATCAATGAAACTCAGAACCTGCCCCACAGGGCAGAGGGAAGGAGCTGACTCCGACAACTTGTAAGAACCCGACTATTTGGCATACAGAGATAAAGGAAGACTGGAAGAGCTGCGGGCAAAGCAAATATTGCAGGTGGGCACTTGTTTTATTAATTACATAACAGTAGAGCATTTCTGATGTATACATATTTCTGCTGATTCTGCTTTTTTTTTTCAAATGAACATATTCGTTTTGTAGTAGGTCACATAAATACTTAATAATCTGTAAGTATTGAGTACATATAAATACATGCACTTATTTTAGTACCAAGAGTTGTATTAGACCTCGTCTTCTCAGCAAAGAAATAAACTTCTGTCTCATGTTAAAAAAAAAAATAATAATATTTTTAATATTACATTAAAAATTGTGTAGAATGATGTTATAAGCATGATATTGCAACTTTTTTTTCACTTTTTAACCACTTCAGCCACAGAAGAATTTACCCCCTTCCTGACCAGAGCACTTTTTGTGATATGCTTTAACTGACAATTGCGCGGTCGTGCGAGGTTGCACCCAAGCAAAATTGACATCCTTTTTTTTCCTACAAATAGAGCTTTCTTTTGGTGGTATTTGATCACCTCTGTGTTTTTTATTTTTTGCGCTATAAACAAAAAAAGAGTGACAATTTTGAAAAAAAAAAGCAATATTTTTTACTTTTTGCTATAATAAATATCCCCAAAAAATATATAAAAAACTAATTTCTTTCTCAGTTTAGGCCGATATGTATTATTCTACATATTTTTGGTAAAAAAAAAAAAATTGCAATAAGCGTATATAGATTGGTTTGCACAAAAGTTATAGCATCTACAAAATAGGGGATAGATTTATGGCATTTTTATTATGAAATTTTTTTTTTTTTAGTAATGGCGGCGATCTGCGATTTTTGTCGTGACTGCGACATTGCGGCGGACACATCGGACCTTTAACACTATTTTGGGACCATTGTCATTTATACAGCAATCAGTGCTATAAAAATGCACTGATTACTGTTTAAATGACACTGGCAAGGGAAGGGGTTAAACACTAGGGGGCGATCAAGGGGTTAAGTGTGTCCTAGGGAGAGATTCTAACTGTGGGAGGGATTGTCTCACTACAACATGACAGAGATCACTGTCATGTTGCTAGGCAGAACAGGGAAATGCCTTGTTTACATAGGCATCTCCCCGTTCTGCCTCTCCGTGTCACGATCGCAGGCCACCGGCGGACATCGAGTCCGTGGGACCTGTGGGCACGCTCACAGAGTACGCAGCGCGTGCGCCCACTAAGCCGTGTCTTAAAGGGGACGTACAGGTACACTCATTTGCCCAGCCATGCCATCGTGCCGACGTACATCGTCATGCGCTGGTCGGCAAGCAGTTAAAAAATTATTTTCACATGGTGAACCAGCCAGTAAGTCTGTTATTTTTCATCTTACTTTAACCACTTGACCTCTGGAAGATTTACTCCTCTTCCTGACCAGGCCATTTTTCTGCGATACGGCACTGCGTTGCTTTAACTGACAATTGCGCGGTCGTGCGATGCTGTACTCAAATAACATTGTCCCTTTTTCCCACAAACAGAGCTTTCTTTTGGTGACATTTGATTACCTCTGCGGTTTTTATTTTTTGCGCTATAAACAAAAAAAGGACCGACAATTTTGAAAAAAAAACAAAACAAAAAAAAATATTTTTTACTTTCTGCTATAAAACCTATACAATAAAAAAAAGCAAAAAATCTAATTTCTTCATCAGTTTAGGCCAATATGTATTCTGCTACATGTTTTGGTAAACAAAATCCCAATAAGTGTATATTGATTGGTTTGCGCAAAAGTTATAGCATCGACAAACTATGTGATTTTTTTATGTATTTATTTTTTACTAGTAATGGCGGTGATCAGCGACTTATAGTGGGGCTGCAATATTGTGGCGGACAGACGGGACACTAACTGACATTTTTGACACTTTTTGGGGACCAGTGACACTAATACAGTGATCAGTGCTAAAAATATGCACTTTTATTCTACTAATAACACTGGCAGGGAAGGGGTTAACATCAGGGGTGATTAAAGGGTTACATGCATGTCTGACCAGTGCTTACTCATTGTGGGGGAGGTGCTTGTACTAGAAGGCATGGATCGGTGCCCCTGCTTAGCAGGGACAGAGGATCCATGTCTTCTGTAGTGACAGAATAGCGATCTGACTTGTTTACACCATGGGCAGACCACCGTTCTGTACCAAAGCATCGGTGGGTGCCGGCGGACATTGAGTCTAATCACAGCAGGAGTGGGACCAGAAGTGCTTTATGGACCTTGCTTTGGACCTTGTTGGAACAGAAAGGGGCCATCCCCAAACTGTTCCCACAAAGTTGGGAGCATGAAATTGTCCAAAATGTCTTGGTATGCTGACGCCTTAAGAGTTCCCTTCACTGGAACTAAAGGGCCAAGCCCAACCCCTGAAAACCAACCCCACACCATAATCCCTCCTCCACCAAATTATTTGGACCAGTGCACAAATCAAGGTCCGTAAAGACATGGATTAGCAAGTTTGGGGTGGAGGAACTTGACTGGCCTGCACAGAGTCTTGACCTCAACCCAATAGAACACCTTTGGGATGAATTAGAGTGGAGACTGTGAGCCAGGCCTTCTGGTCCACATCAGTGCCTGACCTCACAAATACGCTTTCTGGAAGAATGGTCAAACACTGGGATGTGAACAATGGTCCAAGACTGGGATGCCATTAAACTTCATGTGCATGTAAAGGCAGACGCCCCAATACTTATGCTGTGAGTCTTGTCACGTGTTTATGTGATCCACATTTGTCTCGGTCTTAGGGCCACGACCATAAATTAGAAGGCCAGTATGGTGGCCTGAATTTATGGGAGGAGCCCGGAGGGTATTTAAGCTGACCACTTTCCCTTCCTCTTTGTCGGTTCCAGTGCACAATACTACACATCACTGGGCCGACTCTTCCCAGCTCACCTTGTATTCGTTCGATTACACATCTTGCAGCTTCTCTGTTCGTGGTCTTCGTCACTGGGTCTCGCTCATTGTTGCAGGTAGGGTTCGATCCTTTTCATTCATACGCAATGTTATGATTCGTTATGTTTCCTATCCTGCATCCCTTTCGTTCTTAGCTGCCTCCGAGTTGTCAGTCGTGTCCTGACATCATTTGGCACAGGTGTAGTCGATTTGCATGTTCCCTCAGAATTGCTTGTCATTCCATGCCACAAATATACCTTTCATTTGTAGATCCAAGCCTCCGAGCCACTGTCGGTCGTTTCACGATTTCACTCGTTACAGGCTTCGTTGCTCATAGGATTCACAGTCTATGGAGGTTGTCATCTCATCCATTTGGAGATGAGCATGTATTGTTTGTACGGGTTCTGTGGCTGATTGAGGTAGTAATTAGACCCACCTGGTGCCTTCTCTACACTTGATAGCCAGGGGGGAGCTGGGTGGTTGGCATGGGTTCGGTTTTAGAGTAAGGGGTGGCATACACTCTGCAACCGATTTGTATCAGATTCACATCATACTTTTCAACCAATTTCTTTTACCCTACTATTGATCCAGATCAGATACGTTGCATACCTACCACAGTCCAATTTGAACCTAGTCGCGTCAGCGGCACAACGGTTTGCATCGGATACATTCCGCACAGATTCATACCGCTCACTCTCGTACCCTACAAATGATTTGGTTGGATGTTCACCTCGCAGACAAGGTCGCTTAACAGTAGGCTTGCTGGCAGTGCAAGTGTTAGCAGACCGAGCACACGTCACCCACTACAGACCGCAACATTCCTACGTAGGCCGTACAAGACTTCTACTTCTTGCCCTAGTACTCCCTGGGGTTCTGGTCTTCAGGTTTGTGCTCACCACAGCTATCGGTTATCTGGCCAGTCACCTCCTGGCCCACCTCAGTCGCCTCACGCTCTTCTGAGTTTTCTAAATTTCCACTCTACATAAGTTCTGCATAACTGAACTCTGAAAGCTCCTGTCTACGCCTATCATTCCTTTTTCTGTACTTTTCCCTTTTTCCTCTTGAGTTTCCTCTTTATCACTCCGCTCTCTATCCTACAGCTATGACTCCTCTTAAACATGAGCACCCTGCACCCTTTTGTCTTCTGGACGGAGCCATTGCGCAGGCTGGCAGCGAGGACTTCACACCTGCCCCTCTGTCACCCTCCGCGGGCAACGTGCAGTCGCTCAGGGGACAGACCATCCCCAAACTCATAGCTGAGCTGAGACACAGGGATATTCCCTTTCTCGCTATGGCCAGGAAGACAGAGCTTTTCAGGCTCCCCTTCCCGCCTTCAGCTGCATCTGGGCCCAGCACCCAGCAGACATCCCTGCAATCCATCTCCGGGGCCATACCCAGCTGCACTCTTTGGTCTCCTCCTTAGCTGCAACAATTCGGACGTCCAAACCAGAGTCACACTTTTGGAAGTTCGCCCTCCCTGACCCAGTCATAGTACCGATGACAGCTTCTCCTTCTGCAGGTACACCAGGCCCTACACCTATCGTCCTCCCCGCTCATCTTGTCCTGGCCAGCGTCGGGGAGGATATATTGGAGGGCAAATGACTCATCTCAGCATATGACTTAGCTGACAACAAATCGTATGCCTGGGGGGACGTCTCAGTGGTTGTCAAGTCGAGAGACCCCAGCCTCAGTCGTAAGCTGTCAGCCACTGAGTTCGCCCTGGCCTTCGGGATGTTCACAGACGTACTTTGTTCAGCCACCCCCAGCAGGAGGGTGACAGATCTTGCTTACAAATTATGTAGGTTTTGCCTTCTACGACTGCCTTCCACGGCTACCATCGGCCGTTTTCAGCCAAAGCAACGGCAAGACTTGCCCAGTTCCAGATCAGCTCTGACTGGAGCCTCACAGACACGGAACTCTTTTGTCGCCACTTTGCCCACCAAGCTGACCTTTGGGTCTAAAAGCAGCCCATGGCTGTTTGACGTTTTCGCCCAGTCCCTCACTTGAGGCCAGGCCAGGTGTCACAGGGTTATCCATTATCTGGACAATTTTCTGCTCATAAAACAGCCGGACATACTCCCCATCCCCAGTAGATCTAGACAAGCTAAGAGTGGTCTTTAACAATCTCAATGTGCCTAAAGCTGAACACAAAGTGGAAGGCCCGGCACATTTCATACGTTTTTTTTAGGCATCATCCTGGATATGCATGCCATGCAGCCTAGCCTGCCTTCTGACAAATTAGCCCATGTTAGGTCAGTCATTCACAAGTTTACCCAGTCACAGGAGTGTACTAAAAGACAGCTGCAGTCCTTGATAGGGATGCTCAATTTCGCTATGTGAATTATTCCTCAGGGGCGGTCGTTCATCTCACGGCTCTTAGTCTTTCTCACCCGAGTGCAGTACCCTGACCAAGTCCTCAGACTAGACCCAGCAGCAATAGCAGACTTGGCTATGTGGGATGAGTTCCTCACCAACTGGAAAGGCATATCAATGTTTATTCACTCAGTCGCCCCAGGTAGTCACAGATGCTGCAGTCTCCACAGGCTTTGCTTTAATTTTTGGCCATCACTGGTTCGCCAGACCCTAGCCCCCAGAAATCTGCCTGATTCCTGGTTTCCCTCGCTCTTCATCATTTTTCGAGCTGTACCCCATCGTGGCAGCAGCCCAAGTCTGGGGACACACGTGGACAGGTCAGACAGAGCTCTTCACCACAGACAACCAGGCTACAGCCGACATCATTAATAAGGGTAGATCCAAGTCGCACCCCGTCATGTCCTTCCTGCGCAGGCTGCTACAATTATCACTACATCACCAATTTAACAGTTACTGTGAGCATATCCCTAGCAAGTGCAATGCCGCAGCAGATGCACTGTCCTGCTTCAATTTTGTCTCATTCTTCCAGCAGGAACCCAGAGCCGACCCATCATCCACTCCTATCCCACCTTGGTCTCAACTAACAATGGATTGAAGCCATACCTTGCCAATGCAACCTGACTCATCAACCACTCGCTGTCTAGCAACACACTAAAGGCTTATCGCATGGCCTGGAACACCTACCATAGGTTCCTAGCCGCTTGTCCTGGAACCACAGCAGATAACGTCACTCACGTCCTAGCCTTTATATCTTATTGCCACACACAGCTGGCTCTTGCTCATTTCACTATCAGGCTGTACCTGGCCAGTATTCAGCATTTCATGTCCTTACATCTGCCTTCACAGCCCATACAGTGAATGCCCTGCTGCGCGGTATTCAGAAGCAGCAGCCTGCAACCAATGGCAAACGCTTAACCATCACGAGCGCTTTCTTTACGGGCATGTCCAAAATCCTCACACATTCTCCCTTTGGGGTCTTGCCCAGCTCAGTCATCCAGGCAGCCATCTATCATACTTTCTACGGCTTGCTTTCACCTCTGATAGCACCAGCAGTCAGATACTGTACAGACACCTCCTGACTTGCTTCCCAAGCCACTATGTTCTTCATCTTACGGTCTCCAAAACGCAACAAACCGGACCCGGGAGTGGATATCAACTTCTTTCAAACCCGCAATGCCTGGTGCCCAGCAACGATCCTTGACCATCTGCTCTCTCACCTACCCAGCCAGCCAGCCAGTCTCCAGTCCCTTACTGCCTTTTCCGGTCAACCCCCTGAGTGGCAGTCAGTTTATAAAACATGTTAGGGTCCTACTGGTCAATTTATGCCTAGACCCTGTGCGGTATTCTGGACATACCTTTGGATCGGCACAGCCCCCTCAGCATGGAGTACCAGACCATGTGACCAAGAAGCTAGACAGATGGAAGTCCGCCTGCTTCACCAGATATATTCCAAAACCTCAAGTCGAGATGGCCCTTGCCTTCTCCAAGCTCGCTCAATGAGGTTAGAGCCAATAAAGATACTTCCCTACCTGATTATTTTTGGCCCCTTTTCTTGCCATACCTACCAGATGACCAAAAGCCTTACCTCAGGGCTATTTATGTTGTGAGTCTTGTGAGTATTTGTGATCCACATTTGTCTCGGTCTTAGGGCCACGACCATAAATTATATATATATATATATATATATATATATTATAGCTTTTTTCAGCGGGAAAGCGGTGGAGCGCAGAATGTACTGTATGTAATGGCAAGGGTAGCTGGGGTATGCTGTTAGGTCTATTGATGCTGGCTGCTGGGTAAATCTATTGTTGCTGGAGGGGATCTATTTTTGCATGGTGGTCTATTGTTGCTGGGGAGGTCAATTTCTGCTGGAAGGGATCTGCTGTTGAGGGAGGGGTCTATTGATGCTGGCTGCTGGGAGATCTGTTGTTGCTGATCAAGGTCTATTGTTGCTGGGGTGGTATTTTTTTGTAGGGTTCCATTGCTGCTGTGGGAAATCTATTGATGCTGGGGAGGGTCTATTGCTGCTGGCTGCAGAGGATCTATTTTACTGCTTTTCTTGTTATCAGGAACAGATTCTATAAAAATTACTTAACACCACAAAATGTTATATATATATATATATATATATATATATATATATATATATATATATATATAATTTAAAAATTGTGTAGAAAACTGCGCCTATTCCCACTCACACAAGCGCTTTTGAATTGAGTGAAAGCAATATCAGTTCCTAGGAATATCATGTAGCCAATTAAGGCAAAAGCTGCTACCATAAAGCCCAATCAGGGTTTAAAAGAAAAAAATATACACATACAGCAACTGGCAGCGCTATAAACTCTAATAGTATAATAAAATACTAAAGAAATTGTCATGCAGTGCAATCAGATATACAAGTCAATAAAGTCCATAGTGTATTGCAGCTAAATAAAATCAGTGAGACTGTCCAGAACAGAGATCAGTTCCTGCTTGCAAGATGCTAGACTGTCATCAACACGTCCACACGTGAAGAAGCAGGGGGGTACTCACATCCCTCTTTGGATTAAACTCTTACCAGATCTGACAGTATTATATGCAGAAAAACACACTGTTTTGATATCCTTAAATCCAATCTCCCAGGGGAAGCTGCACCAGAGGGTTGGGTCACACAGTGATAAGCTTGTTTCAAATCATAGAAAAAGGAAAACAAACTCCATAGTGTAATACCATTAAAAATGATTTATTAATATCCAAAACAACACCCCCTCTTAGGACTTGCACTTACATCAACAACATAATAAAACAGCATAGCATCAAACAAGGTTGCATCAGCAAACCAGAATGGGGATAGCGCGGTGTCTCCTATCACATCTTTCCAGCAGTGGTGAACGCTGTGTCTCCGAGCGGCGTGCTGACGTCACTAATGGTCGTCGTAAAGCCACACCCTTTTTTTTTGGGTGTGGCTTTACGTGTCCACTCGGAGACACAGCGTTCACCACTGCTGGAAAGGCAGCCTAATGTGATAGGAGGCACCACGCTATCCCCGTTCTGGTTTGCTGATGCAACCTTGTTTGATGCTATGCTGTTTTATTTAGTTGTTGATGTAAGTGCAAGTCCTAAGAGGGGGTGTTGTTGTGGATATTAATAAAAAAAAAAAAACAAAAACATTTTATTAGGTACAAATAATGGTACAAAACATGTTATCATAAATTGAGAGAAATACAGAGTAAAGAAATCATCATTACAGTGGGCCATGTTGATATATACAGTGGTTGAACCAATTACTTTAATCAAGTTAACTAACTTACTGTCTGGTTGTTATTGAGATGCATATAATTCAGATATACCTAAGTGGGTCATTGGTATTGAAAATGATTTATTCAGGGTTTATAAGGTGTTCTGCATGAGTAAACCAAGGGTCCCATTTTTTATCAAAAAGATGTTTTGTATTGTTTAAGGTATGAAATATTTTTTCCATGAGGAGGATATTATTAATTCTTGACTTCAGTTGAGTTAAAGGTAGTGTGGAGGATTTCCAGTGGTATGCGATAAGCCAGTGGATGGAAACACATATTGTGTGAATCAATCTCATGCGATAGGTATTTAGTCCTATGATAGGGGTGAATAAAAGACAGTTAGTGATAGTGAGCCTGTTATTTTCTCATATTATGGATGTGAATTTCTCAAGTAGTTTCCATATCTGAGATACATTCTCACAATCCCAAAAAATGTGCGAAAATGATCCTATGGAAATAGATCCTCTAAAACATATCTGAGGTTCTGAGGGGAAAATGGAGTGGAGTTTTGCTGATGTATAATACCATCTTGTGAACAACTTTATTGCTGTCTCTCTAATCTTAAATTATTATTATTGATCCACCATATGAATTCTTGGTGGATCGATAAGAATTTTGGATCACCTATAAAAAAGAGGCATATGGGGGTGTGGTTGACATCAAAATAAATTTTTTATAATATAATTTCCAAAGTTGATAAGAGTTTGCGACTAATTAAGAACTACTAGTGTATGGTTTGAAACTTTGTTGCCCCATAATAGCCCAGTAATGGAATAAGGAAGAATTGATTCTTTTTCAAATTTGACCCATGGGATTTTAGGGTTTTGGATGTGTTATTGGGCTGTTTGGGACCATCTGGCTGCTAGATAATACTAACCAAAAATCTGGAAGACCCAGTCCTCCATTTTTCATTACACTATGGAGTTTGTTTTCCTTTTTCTATGATTTGAAACAAGCTTATCACTATGTGACCCAACCCTCTGGTGCAGCTTCACCTGGGAGACTGGATATAAGGATATCAAAACAGTGTGTATTTCTGCCTATAATCCTATTAGTTCCGGTAAAAGTTTAAACTAAAGGGGGATGTGAGTACCCCCCTGCTTCGTCACGTGTGGAGGTGTTGGTGACAGTCTAGCATCTTGCTGCTAGTATCTGTATGTGTGTGTGTGTGTGTATATATATATATATATATATATATATATATATATATATATATATATATATACACACACAAACACACACTCTTTGCCTAGTCCCTCTTTCAAGAAAATGAACCCACCCTCCCCTGCTCAGGATACATACTTGTATACAAAAAACAATATAAATGCAACCACCACATCTGGGAAATGGTATACTACATTGTCGATCTTGAGTTTAGATATATTTTAATTCTCAGTACACACTTGTCCTGTGCCCATGTAAATAATGCTGCATTCTGAGAATTCAACGCCAAAGCAAACAGACATTTCAGTCCATGTTCATTTGAATACAATTCAGCATTAAACAAAACAAGAGCTCTACTAGGTACTAGTATATATTGAACAAGTCAGCCCAATACAACTTTTACATTTACACTACTTTTAGTATATGGGTTTATTTACTGATGGAGCTTTTTTTTTTTTTTTTTCCAATAGCTCAGTGAGGTATGATGGACCTCTTCTCTCTGTGAACCGCTTTGTCCCCTCTGACACACATGGTTATGTGGTGGGGCCTAAATTGGCTCAGGTATTACTAAGAGGTAGGAATACTACTCACAACTATTGCTATATATAGGAAATATACACCAGGTTAGCAGATTAAAAATAAAGTGCCTATATTGTCAAAATGGCAAAGTAAAGGGGCAAAGAGCCAACATTAATAAACAGGTAAAGAATCCATAAGGCTGCTTTCACACCTGAGCATTTTCAGCTCGTAAATTGCCAGAAAAAACACCTGAAAAACGCCCAACAAGCAAATTCCCATTCATTTAAATGGCCCCTGTTCACATCTGAGCGTTTTATAGATTGAGGCAAAATGCCTGAAGCTCAAAAAAAGTATATAAGCTTCTCTTTTGGCAGATTACAGGCGTTTTTCTGCTTTTTACATTGGTGACCTTTTTGATCTGCGCAAAATCGCGGAAAAACCACGTGACTTTCTGCCTGAAAACGAAATGCTTAGGTGTGAATGCAATAAAATAAGTGATGTGAGTACTAGGTTATAATATGGCAGCTAACCTAGACCACTGCAATACTGGACCAAATTAACCCGGTATACGCATCATTAATAAAGCATAAACAGTGAGAAGTATAAATGGCAATGAAAAGTCTTACAGTAACTCTATGCAACAGCTGATTAAAAAAGTGTCCCAGAGTGCACGTTTATATACCCTCTGGAAGTAGGTATATTTAGGTTTTCTTGGTTGGGGCACTCCTGGGAGGTATTTGTATAGTATCTGGCCCCTAATTTGCAAACTTAAGCTGGCTAACATTAGGGCCCGGTCTGTACGGTGGTGCACTCCATTACTGTCCCTGCATGTAGGAGTTGGCTACTAGTAGAGACTAGTCCCCTTCCTGATCTGTTAGCAGCCATAATGATCACACACCCAGCAGTGGCTCACTAGTCCGGGCCATGCATTGGATCGTGCACTGGATGCTTGTGTGTTTGGCAGTCTCTTTGGCTCTATCCCCAGGAATCTAGTCCCCACAGGCTCAGTCCCAGTGCTATGGTCCTCACAGGCTCAGATTCAGCCCTCTGGTTCTCAGTGGCTCTGTCTGGTGTACAGCTGTGGCCAAAAGTTTTGAAAATGATACAAATATGAATTTTCACAAAGTCTGCTGCATGTTTTTAGATCTTTTTTGTCAGATGTTACTATGGTATACTGCAGTATGATTACAAGCATTTAATCAGTGTCTAAGGCTTTTATTGACAATTACATTAAGTTTATACAAAGAGTCAATATTTGCAGTGTTGACCCTTATTTTCAAGACCTTTGCAATTCTCCCTGGCATGCTGTTAATCAAATTCTGGGCCACATCCTGACTGATGGCAGCCCATTCTTGCATATTCAATGCATGGAGTTTGTCAATTTGTGGGGATTTTTTTGTTCACCAGCCTGAGGATTGACCACGTTCTCAATAGGATTAGGGTCTGGGGAGTTTCCTGGCCATGGACCCAAATTTCAATGTTTTGTTCCCTAATCCACTTAGTTATCACCTTTGCCTTATGGCAAGGTGCTCCATCATATTGGAAAAGGCAATGTTCCTCACCAAACTATTCTTGGATGGTTGGGAGAAGTTGCTCCCGCAGGATGTTTTTGTACCATTCTTTATTCATGACTGTTTTCTTAAGCAAAATTGTGAGTGAGCCCACCCCCTTGGCTGAGAAGCAACCCCACAGATGAATGATCTCTGGATGCTTTACTGTTGGCATAACATAGGACTGATGGTAGCGTTCACCTTTTCTTCACTGGACAAGGTTTTTTTCTGGATGGAAGCCCCAAACAATCGGAAAGGGGATTCAGCAGAGAAAATTACTTACCCCAGTCCTCAGTAGTCCAATCACTGTACCTTTTGCAGAATATCCATCTGTTTCCTGATGTTTTTCCTGGAGGGAAGTGGTTTCTTTGCTGCCCTTGACACCAGGCCCTCCTCCAAAAGTCTTCTCCTCACTGTACTTGCAGATGTACTCACACCTGCCTTTTACCATTCCTGAGCAAGCTCTGCACTGGTGGTGCCCTGATCACGCAGCTGAATCAACTGTAGGAGACGGTCCTGGAGCTTGCTGGACTTTCTTGGGCGCCCTGAAGCCTTCACAAATGCAGTAGAAATGTTTTTTATGGAATTAAGTTTATTTTCACGGCAAAGAGGAACTTTGCAATTAATTGCAATTCATCTGATAACTCTTCATAACATTCTGGAGTATATGCAAATTGCCATCATAAAAACGGCAGCAAACTTTGTAAAAGTTAATATTTGTGTCATTCTCAAAACTTTTGGCCACAGTTGTATGCACAGACACACACAGATAGCAGGTTTGTACCGCTGTGGTTGCAGCAGCAAGAGACTGTTTCCCCTCACACACAGCACTCAGGTCTATTCTCTCTGGTCCCAGCAATCTCTGGTCCTAGTATCATAAGGCATCCTGGGTGTGAAGGTCCTGGTGTGTTGTGGAAACAATCTTTAGGGATAAGTGGGCAACTTACAAAACTAGAAAAGTATGATAAAAAATAAAACTCAGAGTGCCCAAATTTAATTTGTATTACCAGTTTAGCCAGTATAAATTAATGAATTTAATGACAGGTTTACATTAAAATGCATCACTTGTAAATGGTAGTTACTTTAAATAGAGAAAGCCACACACAGGTATCCATCATCATAGAAGAGGTGAACACCCAATGTTCCATATTTCACACTAGGCTTTGTAGATTGCAGATTAAAACGTACAAGTAAATTCATTGCTAAACAGTGGCAGCCCATCCATTAGGGGCACCAACCCGCCTCCCCCCCCCCATGCGTCTAGCCCCCTGATCTACTTGGCGCATGGATTCCAAGCAGGATTTTTTTTTTTTTTGAAGCATGTGATTAGAGCCAGAGGCTCTATTAGGCTTCAAAAAAGGGTGAGCTCGGGGCACAGAGTACTGGGCCCAAAGCCCACCCAGTTGTGTGATAATAGCGAGTAAATATTCTCTGTTGTAACACTGATTCTCCTCCCGGCCAATCAGGAAGTGGGTCATGAGACCCGTCACCCGACTGGCCCGAAAGGAGATCGACTTGGCCACCAGGATGAGGGAGGAGACACAGGGGAACCGCTGAGAAAGCAGCCGGCCGGAGAGATGGGGTAAGTGCCGGGCCCCGACTGACTGACCGACGTGGAGGGTGGGTGCCGTCCGTGACCCGGTTAACGGGGGGTTGGTGTCTGCGAGTGGATTGTTTGCCGGACTCCCCCCCCCCAAAAAAACACCCCACCAGCTGTCGCTGCTGCTAAAGTACTCATGCGATCCAGGAAATACTGCGGCAATGCAAAAAGAGGGTGCTGCTTGAACCAGTAAACAAAGTGCTGCATTTTCATTAGCTGACTTCAGGAGTATTTAAAGTGACACTAAATGATATCCTTAGGAGGCACCCTCTACCATAGGTAGGTGCTAGCATAGGATTTTTTTCTAGGGAAACTGTCAGCACAGGTAAATTTAGGCAGGCCTATGCTTTGAGCTAGGCCTGTCTGTTTTGATCTGGGGGCAGGGAGTGGTTAGTGTAGCAGTGGGTGTGACCACCTGTGCTCTAGTTCTGAGGCGCCTCCCCTGCTTCCAGGGAGAATGTTCTGGAAGAGGGGCAGGGCCTAGAACTGAAGTGGCAGGCAGCTCATGTGGTCCTTACATGGTCATTGATGAGGAAGTTCTGGAAGCAATAGTCTGCAGAAGTTACGCAGAGGAGGAGCAATAGTCTGCAGGGTGATTCAGAGAAAAGACTGTAGCTGTTACACATGCGCATCATTCCTTCAGGCTCAATTTATGTGCTAATCTATAAAATCTCTACATATGATGGCAAAGTGATCTGTTCTATGGGCATCCCATATACCCCTTTCCCCAACCAAGTTGTACCCCCCAATAAACAAAAAAACAAAACACAGCAAATGACTTTTCATTGTCTCTGCAAGTGATATATGGGAGTCTGGCAGCGGGGTGATATGGTGGATGTTTGTTACTAGTGGCAACTACACCGCTACACTTATTCTCCAAAAATAAGCCAAACACATCCCTTACTTAAAGTGATTGTAAACGATCACCTTGTAAAACAACCCATTCAGTTTAACCCCTTGACGTCAACGAAATGCAAAAATGCGGATCTAGTAACCCGGAAGCGACGTCATGACATAATTTTTATTTTTTGTGATATAAACGGAAAAAGACCGAAAATATTGAAAAAAAAATATATTTTCTACTTTTTGTAATAAAAAAATTCAATAAACTCAATTTTAGTCATACATTTAGGCCAAAATGTATTCAGTCACGTCTTTGGTAAAAAAAAGTCAATAAGCGTATATTTTTTGCGGCATGTTGAGCCAATTGAATTTTTTTGATATATTGCTCACACATGGCATGGTTATATGTGGAATTATACCCCAAAACACATTCTGCTGCTTCTCCTGAGTATGGGGACACCATATGTGTGAGACTAGCCGTGTACAGGACCCCGAAAACCAATCACTGCCTTCAGGATTTCTAAGGGCGTAAAATGGGGATTTCACTTCCTCACTACCTATCACAATTTCGAAGGCCATAAAATGCCAAGATAGCACAACCCCCCCTCGCCCCCAAAAAAATAACCCCGTTTTGGAAAGGAGACACTTCAAGCTATTTTCTGATAGACATGTTGAGTTCATGGAATATTTTATAATTTGCCACAAGTTTCAGGAAAACGACATTTTTTTTTTTTTTTTTTACACAAAGTTGTCACTAAATTATATATTGCTCAAACATGGCATGGTTATATGTGAAATTACACCCCAAATACATTCTGCTGGTTCTCCTGAGTACGGGGATACCACATGTGTGAGATTTTTTGGCAGTCTAACCGCATACGGGACCCCGAAAACCAATCACCACCTTCAGGCTTTCTAAGGGCGTAAATTTTTTATTTCACTTCCTCACTACCTATAACAGTTTTGGAGGCAATGAAATGCCCAGATAGCATACCTCTCAACTTTCTGAGATGGGAATGAGAGACACCCATAAGCAAAAGTATGCAATAATAGGATGCACCCCCCTTACAAGGAGAATTAATACGCAAAAAATGATTGGTTAAACCCACAAGTGTTTTTTTTTTTTTTTTTTTTTTTTTTTACCAATACTATTCCTTTATACTAGTTTTTGAATTGTACAAATGCAGCAATTTAGAAATAGGAGGAAAGGTTTAACACTGTAAAACACTTTTTTTGATAGACAAATACTGCATTTTTAGTACAGGTATATAGATCAGACCAAAATAAGGGACAAATGAGGAGGAAAGAGGGACAGAGGGACATTGTTCCAAATTAGGGACAGTCCCTCCAAATCAGGGACAGTTGGGAGGTATGCAGTAGCACAAAACCCCCCAAATAACCCCATTTTGGAAAGTAGACACCCCAAGCTATTTGCTGAGAGACATGTTGAGTATTTTGCAGATCTCGCTTTTTGTCACAAAGTTTTGAAAATTGAAAAAAGGGAAAAAAAAATACATTTTTGTTTTCTTAAATGAGATCTGCAAAATAATCACCATGCCTCTTAGCAAATACCTTGGGGTGTCTACTTTCCAAAATGGGGTCATTTGGGGGGGGTTATGTGCTATGTGGACATTTCATGGCCTCCGTAACTGTTATAGGTAGTGAGGAGTAAAATCACAATTTTACGCCTTTAGAAAGCCTGAAGGCGGTGATTGGTTTTTGAGGTCCTGTACGCAGCTAGGCTCCCAAAAATTCTCACACATGTGGTATCCCCATACACCAGTGGTTGCTGGTGAAGTTTTAGGATGGGGGGGCGCCAGACCCTGCCCTTCCTTTTTGACCCCTCCCACTTGGTGAAAATGGGCGTGGTTTCAGCTAAATAGTGAGCGTGGCTCTAAGGTGGTGTGGTTAGCGTCTGAGATGAACGAGGGATGGAGGGAGAGGGAGGGACAGCAGGCCCAGATCCTACACAACAATAGAAATATGTGTATTCTAGAAAGTTTAACAATCAGCAGATAAAGATACTCCAAACACCTGGTGTTAGCACTTCAATCATCCCGGCACTGGGGATGAGCTTCAAGTTCGAGTCGAACATGTGTTCGACTCGAACATCGGCTGTTCGCCAGTTCGCCGAACAGCGAACAATTTGGGGTGTTCGCGTAAAATTCGAAAGCCGTGGAACAACCTTTAAAAGTCTATGGGAGAACTCAAAAGTGCTAATTTTAAAGGCTTAAATGCATGGTATTGTCATAAAAAGTGTTTGGGGACCTGGGTCCTGCCCCAGGGGACATGTATCAATGCAAAAAGAAGTTTTAAAAAGGGCCGTTTTTTCGGGAGCAGTGATTTTAATAATGCTTAAAGTGAAACAATAAAAGTGTAATATTCCTTTAAATTTCGTACCTGGGGGGTGTCTATAGTATGCCTGTAAAGGGGCGCATATTTCCCGTGTTTAGAACATTCTGACAGCAAAATGACATTTCAAAGGAAAAAAAGTCATTTTAAACTACTCGCGGCTATTAATGAATTGTCGGTCCGACAATACACATAAAAGTTCATTGATAAAAACAGCATGGGATTTCCCCACAGGGGAACCCCGAACCAAAATCTTTAAAAAATGGCGTGGGGGTCCCCCTAAATTCTATACCAAGCCCTTCAGGTCTGGTATGGAAATTAAGGGGAACCCCGCGCCAAAATTTTTTTTAAAATGGCATGGGGTCCCCCCGAAAATCCATACCAGACCCTTATGCGAGCACACAACGTGGCAGGCCGCAGGAAAAGAGGGGGGGATGAGAGAGTGCCCCCCCCTGAACCGTACCAGGCCACATGCCCTCAGCATTGGGAGGGTGCTTTGAGGTAGCCTCCCAAAGCACCTTGTCCCCATGTGGATGGGGAGAAGGGCCTCATCCCCACAACCCTTGCCCGGTGGTTGTGGGAGTCTGCGGGCGGGGGTCTTATCGGAATCTGAAAGCCCCCTTTAACAAGGGGACCCCCAGATCCCGGCCCCCCGTGTGAATTGGTAATGGGGTACAAATGTACTCCTACCATTTCACAAAAAAGTGTCAAAAGTGTTTTTTTTTTTTTTTTCCACTTCAGTGATCACTCTTAAGACACTTATTTCAACTTGGCGTTCAAACTATGTCTCTTCTCAAATTCACATCATTGTGGTATCTTACGTTGCAAAAAAGATAAACGAAAAAAAAAAAACAAATAAATAAAAGAAATGTTTTATTTGTACGAAAAACTATAAAATTGATCTCGTTCTGGTCCCCCCTCCTACTCCCCCCCCCCTTGCTAATTTCACCCACCTCCCCTGACTCACCATTGAGTTATTCCTGCCTCACCTAGATGTTATCTCGTCTTAAAGCCCTATTCCTTCCAACGTTTTCTGCCAATAACTGTCCGAGGTTTTAAATTTTTCCCACCCACTCCAGATATTTTTAAATTTATCTAATCGCCCTTTATCCTTACAACTTAGTAATTCCATTTTGTAGTAGTAATCTACTTGTCTGAACCACTCCCTTAAGTCAGGACCTTCACATTTTAGCCATTTTTTTGGGATCAATCCTTTTGCAGCATTTAGACGTTACTTTTTCCATATATTGATGTTTAAGAGTGGTGGTATCATGAAATAAACAAGTCAACCTGTTGTTTTCTATCTTCTCGCCCGTTATTTCTTTTACACAATTGATTACTTCTTGCCAGAATGTACTAATTTTCGGGCAGTCCCACCAAATATGTGTCATTGTGGCTTTTTGTCCACAATTTCTCCAGCATAATGGTGTTTTTTTTTTAAATCATTTTTATTCTTGTCTCAGGGAATGTAAATATCCCCTGTGATAGCAATAGGTACTGATAGGTACTCTTTTTTGAAAAAATTGGGGTCTATTAGACCCTAGATCTCTCCTCTGCCCTCAAAGCATCTGACCATACCAAGATCGGTGTGATAAAATGCTTTGTCAATTTCCCAATGGTGCTGTTTATATCCGGCGAAACCTGTCATTAAATGCTCGTAGCTTCCGGTTTCTTAGGCCATAGAGGTGATTGGAGCCACTTTGGTCTCTGATCAGCTCTATGGTCAGCTGGCGGAACCACCAGCTGCATTCTCGGGTTCCCTGTTGGGACAGAAGAGACAGAGGAAAACCATGAAAGACGGTGGGTTGGGGGGGTCGTTCCCTCCCACTGCTTGTAAGAGCAGTCTAGAGGCTAATTAGCCACTAGGATTGCTTTTACATGAAAGCTGACCGCTGGCTGAAAAGAATGATACCAAGATGATACCTAAGCCTGCAGGCATCATTCTGGTATAACCACTCAAAATCCAGCAACATACCAGTACATCACTGGTCCTTGTGCATACATTGTAATGTTCTTTTTTTTCATGCAGCCTGTGGGCTGAACGAAAAAAAGAGATTGATCGGTGGGTATGCCCACCTTTACAATACCGCCCTTTATCCACCCACTTCTAATGATGGGTATACATGCACCATTTTTTTTTTTAACTGTGGTGGTGAAATCACCTCCTACAGCACTGGAGTCACTGATTTACGTATCGTGGGAACAAACATTGTTGCTGTCAAGATAAATAAATCAGTGCTGCAGCTGAATGGCGTACCTGCTAAGCAAATGATGGTTAACAATAAAACAAAGTAACATTACATTATAACAGTAAGACATACCATACCTGCAAATACAATAAAACATAGTAAAAATAAAACATTTTTTAACCCAATCTGTGCCCAAAAAAATAAGCATGTGATGGTGAAATCACCTTCTACAGTGCCGGAGTCGCTGATTTACGTATTGTGGGAGCAAACACTGTTGCTGTCAAGATGAATAAATCAGTGCTGCAGCTGAATGGCGTACCTGAAAGCAAAAAAAGGTTAACAATAAAACACAGTAAACAGTAATGTATAAAAGAATTACATACCTGAAAAGAAAACATGATAAAGCATAGTAACAATAAAACATTGCATTGTAGAATACAGCAGAACAATAGAGAGAAAATAGTAAAACGACAACTATATATATATATATATATATATATATATATATATATATATATATATATATATATATATATATATATATATAATATATATTTTACACTTTTATTTGTAACTGTAATGGTTGTAACTGTTCAGTTCTGGGTTCGGGTCTCTCAAAATGCGATGGCATATTTAGAGACCCTGTGAAAGTGTTAGAGACCCTAGTCTGTGCAATGCTGTACCCTACGCTAATACTCCACTAGTGTATGGTAGCGTTCAAAACATTCACCAATGCAAAGACCAGGATGGTCAGGACAGGAGGGACAATAATAGCGGGTGTCACACCTATATCTGTGCTTTCTACAGAGACAACACTTTCTTTGGGGGGCTCGTTGGGTAGGGGTACCAGAGAGGACATGCGGAAAATGCCTCTCATGCAGCCGGCTTACTGCATTTGGATTGGGAAGTTGGGCCACAGCACTGTCTGGAAACAGAAGGGCTCTGACAATCTCTTCCTGGAATTAAAGGAAGGATCCAGTCCGTCCTGAAGCTTTGTATAGCACATAAGCGTTCAGCAGAGCCAATTGAAATAAGTATAGACACTTTTTGTACCAGCGTCTGGCCTTACGGGCAATTAGGTAAGGCGCCAAGAAACTGGTCTTTGGAGGTCCACCCCTCCCATTTTAAGGTTATATTTGTGGACACAGAGGGGTTTCTCCACAACACCAGTCACTGTAGGAATTTGGACCGTCATGACTGTGTGAAAGGAAGACTGAATGAAAACATTCTTATTATCCCTCCACTTCACAGCAAGCAAGTTATTACACTTCAAGCAGGCTCTCTCCCCCAGCCTAAGGGAATCTACAAGCCGCTGGGGTAAGCCCCGGCGATTAGATCCCACGGTGCCACATGCGCCAATTCCGTGATCAAAAAAGTGACTAAAAAGTGGCACGCTCATGTAATAATTGTCCACACACAAGTGGTACCCCTTTCCGAATAAGGGTGACACCAAGTCCCACACAATCTTACTAGCGCTCCCTATGTAATCTGGGCAGTTCTCCGGCTCTACGTGACTATTCCCTCGTAAAACCATAAAACTATATGTATAGCCTGTGGCCCTGTCACAGAGCTTGTACACCTTGACCCCATATCTGGCATGCTTGCTGAGAATATACTGTTTAAAAGACAAGCAGCCAGAAAACTTAATCAGGGACTCATCAACGCAGACAACTTGATGGGGAGTAAACAAGGCTGCAAAACATTGGTTGAAGTGATTGAATTTTGTAGAGCTGATCGTATCCAGGGTCACCCCGAAGACGACAGAGTTCATTATCATTGAAGTGCATGAACCGCAAGATCTGCTCGTATCGTGTCCTGGTCATGGAGGCAGAGAACACGGGCATATGGTGAATTTGGTTAGTGAACCAATATGACCGCAACTCACTCTTTTTAGTTATGCCCATGATAGGCCCAGAAAGGTCTTAAATTTGGAAACCGTAAAAGGTTTTCATTCTCTGGCAAGGGTCAAGTGGGGATTAACGGCGATGAATTGACCAGCATACTTGTCCACAATAGAAATATAGAGATCTTCGGTGAAAAACAGCGAATAAAAATAAAGTGACGTAAAATCAACTGTTTCCACCTGAATTCCAGGTTGGCCAGTGAATGGGGGAAGTACTGGTGCTGCAGAAGTGGTGGGCTCCCAATTAGGATTGGCAAATGCAGCAGGAAGGGCACTATGGGCTTGACAGGCTTGTGTTTGTCTTCTTCTTGGTGGCTGCGGGACACTAGTTGTGCTAGCCACCGCATCAGCTTGAACTGCACTTATGGGACTCGCCACATCACCACCTGATACTGCAGTGCTGGATGTACAACCAGGATGTACTAGGCCGCTGGTGCTTGGCAGTTCACCAGAAGGATGAGCGGCACTAGTACTGGCTCTCTGCTCCATACGAGAGCCCTGTGGTTCTTGCACCTCAAGGACAGCAGAAGAACAGGGTCGGGTACGCCTGACCTTGGCAAGGGACCACTACTCTGTCGTCAGAGCTATCTGTCAGGGTGCCGCTGCTGTCTACTGGTTCGTATTCTGAGCCTGAATCTGACAGATGGGTGACTTCCTCTTCACTATCTGTCATGATCAGAAACGTGTAGGCCTCTTCACTACTGTACTTTCGATTTGACATTTTGGTCTCTAAATTTACTGGTACAACTAGTGAGACTCGCAGGAAAAATAGCTCCTGACTGTCAGCGACTTCTTCAAACGCTACCAAAAAAAACTGTTATGCCCCGTACACATGATAGGATTTTCCGACGGAAAATGTTCTATGGGAGCTTGTTGTTGGAAATTCCGACCATGTGTAGGCTCCATCGGACATTTTCCATCAGAACTTCTGTCACAAAAAATTTGAGAGCTGGTTCTCAAATTTTCCAACAACAAAATCAGTTGTCAGAAATTCAGATCGTGTGTACACAATTCCGACGCACAAAGTTCCACGCATGTTTGGAATCAAGCAAAAGAGCCGCACTGGTTATTGAATTTCTTTTTTCTCGGCTCGTCGTATGTGTTGTACCCCGTTCTTGACGTTCGGAATTTCCGACACGATTTGTGTGACCGTGTGTAGGCAAGACAAGTTTGAGCCAACACCCGTCGGAAAAAAAAACATGGATTTTGTTCTTGGAAATCCTATTGTGTGTACAAGGCATTAGCGTTCGCAGGAATCAGGCCTGACTCTGCGAACACTGCAGTTATGTGTGTTGTGTTTTGTAAGCGACAGTGATCGATTGATACTGCACTTGGGTGTACTGGGCTGGGTGGAGGGGCTAAACGCAGGTGCTAGCAGGTATCTGGGCTGATCCCGCTAACGCTACGTTTTTGGGAACCCTAAACTATTGGGGATGCAAATATAGTTCTGATCAGATCAAAGATATCAATCCGTTCAAACACTATACTACTAAGGGAGGTGTATGGTGCGTGCATGGGTGTTAGCACTACTGGCACTAATCTGACGCTGCCTGGGGGCGACACAGACCCTAACGGACCGCCAGGCGATCAGGGGGTTAAACCTCTATTAGGTAATATACGGCGGGTGCCTTGATGTTATAAAAAACAAACTAACTAACCAGCGTCACCCATAACACTAATACGGTGATCACTGGTGACAGGGGGTGAAAGGGTTAACTAGGGGGCAATCAGGGGGTTAAAACCTTATTATTAGGTAATATGTGGGGGTACCTGACGCTATAAAAACCTGAAGGTGAAACTAATCAACTAACTGGCTAACTAGCGTCACCCGTGACACAAATACGGCGATCAGAAAAAAGAAAAAAGATTGATTAGTGACACTGGCGACAGGGGGTCAAAGGGTTAACTGGGGGGGGCAATCAAGGGGTTAAACCTTGTTTAGGGGGGTACCCTAGTTCTAACGGGGGCTACTACTAACTGCCCTAACACTTATTACAGTCACAAATGACACCAATACAGTGATCAATGAAAAATCTGAAAACTGCAATTGGTGACACAGGGACAGGGAGTGAAGGGGTTAACTGGGGGGGGGGGCGATCGGGGGGTGTCAAGTGTACCCGTGTGTACTGGTGTTAGTGTAGTGTTGTGCAACTCACGGTTAGATGTTCTCTCTCCTCTCACTGAAATCGAAAAGACTCCAAGAGGAGAGATGACATCACTTCCTCCTGTCTGTGTTTACACAGGGGAAGGTTTCCATCCATTAGGACCGATCAGCAGGTCCAGACCATAAATCATTGGCCGGGACCTGAGGACTAATCAGTCTTCTAACTAATCCAATGACCACAGGCACGGGGGGACGTGAAGGTAAGCCCATTTGCCCACTCGTGCCATTCTGACGACGTATATCGGCGAGTGCCGGTCGGCAAGTGGTTAAAGGCACCAGATTTTTAAAAAATTACAGTATTCAAAACAGCCTAACTTGGCTATTTGAATGCTTATAAGTACAAAGAATGGATTTGGGGTCTTATAGAGCCCAGATCCCTCCATAAAGAGTACCTGTCACAAGGGATGCTTACATTCCTTGTGACAGCAATAAAAGTGATAATTTTTTTTAAAGGGACAGTGTAAAAAGAAATATATAAATAGTAATAAAAAAAAATTTAAGCGTCCCGTCCCTCCGCGCTCGTACACAGAAGCGAACACATACGTAAGTAGCCCCCGCAAATGGAAACAGTGTTCAAATCACACATGTGAGGTTTCACCGCGATCGTTAGAGTGAGAGCAATAGGTCTAGTTCAAGACTTCCTCTGTAACTCTAAACAGGTAACCTGTAAAAAATTTTAAAGCGTCGTCTATGGAGACTTTTTAAGTACCGTAGATTGTCACCATTCCACAAGTGTGCACAATTTTAAAGCATAA
Source organism: Aquarana catesbeiana (assembly GCF_042186555.1). NCBI lineage: Eukaryota > Metazoa > Chordata > Amphibia > Anura > Ranidae > Aquarana > Aquarana catesbeiana. The sequence continues at coordinate 79,545,794 of NC_133335.1, read as the reverse complement.
CATGTTAGGTATCTATTTACTCAGCGTAACATCATCTTTCACGTTGTACAAAAAATTGGGCTAACTTTACTGTTTTGTTTCTTTTTAATTCATAAAAGTGTATTTTTCTTTCAAAAAAATTATATTTGTGCAGCGGTCTTTCAAACACAATGGGGTTGATTTACTAAAGGCAAAAAGACTGAGCACTTTGCAAAGTACAGTTGCACACTGTAAGAGCAGTTGCTCCAGAGCTTAGTAAATGAGCAGAAGCTCTTCTGACTTTCATCAACCAATCATGTGCAAGCAAAAATGTAGTTTTTTTTGTTTTCCTTGCATGTGATTGGGTATTCTTTGCAAAGTGAAGCTTTACCTCATTTACTAAGCTCTGGAGCAACTGCCCTTGCAGAGTGCAGAGTGTCTTGGCCTTTAGTAAATCAACCCCATTGTGACATAAAATATTTCAAGGAGGGCCATTTTATTCTCTAGAGTCTCTGCTCAAGTAATAAATATAATGTTTGCGGGTTCTAAGTAATTTTCTAGCAAAAATTGCTGATTTTAACTTGTAAGCAACAAGTGTCTGAAAAAGGCTTAGGCGTGAAGGGTTTAATATAGAAAAAGGAAAAACATTTTTGTATAGATATAAAAAAAAATATGGATACCTTTTTTCCCTTTTTTATAAGAGATCACATTCCCTCTGTTCTCAGCTGCATAAGAGCTGGGGGGGAGGAGAAGCAGCAGCATACTAAGATTCCCAATGAATGGCTGTGCAGCGGGGGCGTGTCAGGACAAGTCTGATCATTGGAGAAGAGCAGGCTTAATGTGGTCAGTTTTTAATAGGAAAGCAGAGAGGCTGACAGAAACACCAGGGATTTCACATAAAGGAAGCATTACAAAGAGAACAGGATACGTTCACACGTACATGGTACAGTAGGTACATATCAGGAATATAAAGTGTTGGGGTAGCAAACGCTTTAAGTGTCCTGTAATCTCTTTCTCGTTATAGTGAATCTTACTGTGTTATATTGCATCCTTGTAGGTCGCCCCTGAGCTCCAAAACCTCCTTTTCCCTCTTGCTTCCATTTGTTTGGAAGTATCAGTGTATATTAGTTGCGGTCATGTGCGCTGCTCTATTCACACTACACATCCCATAGACCAGGGGTAGGCAACCGGGTCCCCCCCCAGCTGTTGCAGAACTACAAGTCCCATCATGCCTCTGGGAGTAATTGTAACTGCAATGCCTCCTGGGAAATGTAGTTCCACAACAGCTGGAGGGCCCCAGGTTGGGCACTAGGGCCATAGACCATAGTCCATCTCAGGAGAGAGCAAGAGATGGTAGCTAAATTCCTAGATACAGTGGGACCATGGAGAACGAATGTAGCCACATTTAGTGCCACTTTGGGGTACTAGCAATTGAATGGATATGGATTGCAGGGTAGCCAAAAGTAAATTTAATAGATTTATTTCCCCTGAGTATGTTAAAGTATATCTGAAACTCAATTGGTTCTTTGGCTGCACCTCACAATTGGACAGCAATGCTGCCCTTCACATTGATGGGCCAATCCTGGGACAATAGGGTAGGGTTAAAGTGGTTCACCTTCTCTGTGCAGCAGCCTCCCAACCCCCCCTCCAATTCTTACCTGACCCCATCGTGATCCAGCGATCTGCGCAAGAGCCTTTGCCCTTCAGGGAAGTTCCCTCCTCATTGGCTCCCACTGATGTCAATCAAAGCCAGTGGGCCAACGAGGAGACAGAGGGGGCGGGGCTGAGCCCCGTCTGTGTGTGAATGGACACGCAGAGACATGGTTCAGAAGCGAGCCTGCTTAGGTGCCCCCATTGCAAGCTGCTTGCTCTGGGGGGCACTGAGCAGGAGGGAGGGGCCAGGAGCCAGAACCTTTAAACAGAGCAGGTAAGTAGAACATGTTTGTTATTAAAAAAAAAAGCCTTTAATATCACTTTAAAGCGACGCAGTGCCGTATCGTAAAAAATGGCCTAGTCATGAAGGGAGTAAACCTTGCAGAGCTGAAGTGGTTATACACCTAGTAGAAGCCTATATTATATTAGGGGAGTTCCCAGGTACTCTGCATGGTACAGCTTCCACATTCTGATACACCTTTACATAAGAAACAAAGACTAAAGCCTTGCACACACGATCGGATTTTCCGCAGACAAAACTCGATTTACCGCCGACGTCCCCAACGCCCCAGTCTGAAAGTAGCCTTACACCTACAGCAGCTGCTTTAGGCCTCTTGCACATGATACTTTTGTTTAAGCATCTACTTTTTCAGACTTCTTTTTTGTGTGTATTTGCATGCATTTTCGCGCGCACTCGTGCATTTTCCTGCAAATGCACGAAAGCGTATTTTCTCATTCTGCACAATATGTAAATGGGCATTTGAGTGCGTCTGTGACCATTTGCGCGTATTTGCGCGCATGAGGAGTAAATTACTGCAGATTTTTCGAATGCAGAATGCACGGCGCTTGTTTACGCGGCTGTGTGCATAGGCACATTACAATTAATGGGCTGTATTTAAGCTCAGTAAAAAAATAAGCCGTAGTGAGTGTGCAAGATTAATTAAATGAGAAATAACTGCACAATAATATGTTGGCCTAAACTTTTGCAAGGCATTTACACCTCTTGTGCTCTTGCATAACAATAAGAATGGTAATGGGATTTTCCAACAATTTAAATATAGTATTGTTCTTTTGGCAACACCTTTTTTTTTTTTTCATCTTAAGTGATTAATACATGGGCGGGGGTGACATATTAACAAGCGAGTTGTTATTTAACTTGTAATATGACCGATGAAGAACTATGATTATAATGTAAAAACGGAAAGGAGGTGTTTGTGTTTCTAATAAAGTAATCTCAGCCACATGCAGCTATAAATATGTAAAGACCGCGGAAAAGTAAGTGTTAAGTGGCGGTAGGCTTGCCAGGGGCACACCCACCCATACACTATTACTTCCTACTTTAAGGCTGCATTCACAAGGTTTTTCTGGGGGTTTTTTTGCGCATTTTTTGAGCATTTATATGTGCCTTTTGTGTATTTTTATACAGCATTTTTGAGCTTTGGGGTTGTTTTTATTGTGAAGGGGGAAAAGCTAATGAATGACTGTAGAAACCCCAAGACACCTGCCAACATCCCAAATGCAATTTAAGAAAGAAATTGCCCTCAGTGTGGACTTTATAGGCAGGTTAGGGGAGTGTGAAAAAGTGTACACACACTCCCCTAACCTACCTATAAAATCCACGCTGGGGCAATTTCTTTCTTAATGGCGTTTTATTAGCCAGTAGAGAAAATGATCATCTCGGCCCTGCCCCCCGGGTGCACGCGTCATTGGATTTGATTGACAGCAGCGGAAGCCAATGACTGCACTGCTATCAATCTATCCAATCGAGATCCGGGACCCCGTGCAGAGAGGGAGAACACGTCTTCGCCGAGGGAATTGCAGGGCTTAGGTAAGTAAAACGGGGGGGTTGGGGGGCCGGTCACTGACAGAAGTTTTTTCACCTTAACTGTTTGTCGACCAGGGCATTACAATGTACACAGGCACGGCTGGGCAAATGGGCGTACCTGTACGTCCCCTTTAAGACATGGCTTAGTGGACTACGTACTTCATGAGCGTGCCCGCGGGTCCCGCGGACTCGGTGTCCGCCGGGGGCCTGCGATCTTGACACGGAGAGGCAGAACAGGGAGATGTAAACAAGGCTTTTTCTTGTTTTGCTTAGCAACATGACAGGGATCTACTGCTCCCAGTGATCTCTGTCATGTAGTGAGCCCATCCCCCCCACAGTTAGAATCACTCCCTAGGACACACTTAACCCCTTGATCGCCCCCTAGTGTTTAACCCCTTTCCATGCCAGTGTCATTTACACAGTAATCAGTGCATTTGTATAGCACTGATAGCTGTATAAGTGTCACTGGTCCCAAAATAGTGTCAAAAGTGTCCGATGTGTCCACCACAGTGTCGCAGTCATGATAAAAATCGCAGATCGCCGCCATACTAATAAAAAAAATTAATGAAAAGGCCATAAATCTATCCCCTATTTTGTAGACGCTATAACTTTTGCGCAAAGAAATCAATATACGCTTATTGCGATTTTTTTTTTTTTTTACCAAAAATATGTAGAAGAATACATATCAGCCTAAACTGAGAAAGAAATTAGTTTTTTTATATATATTTTGGGGGATATTTATTATAGCACAAAGTAAAAAATATTGCTTTTTTTCAAAATTTTCGCTCTTTTTTTTTTGTTTATAGCGCAAAAAATTAAAACTGCAGAGGTGATCAAATACCAGCAAAAGAAAGCTCTATTTGTGGGGAAAAAAAGGACGTCAATTTTGTTTGGGTGCAACCTTGCACGACCGCACAATTGTCAGTTAAAGCGGCGCAGTTACGTATTGCAAAAAGTGCTCTGGTCAGGAAGGGGGTAAATTCTTCCGGGGCTGACGTGGTTAATGCATAGGATGCATTAAGGTGAAGAAAACACCAGGGTTTACAACCCCTTTAAGGTTTAAGATTTAAGATTCCTGTGCAGGTTCCCACACCGCATCAGAATCGCAGACAGGTCACACTGCACTCTGCGAACCGCTGTGGGTGTCAAAATAAAGTTAATAAATCGGTTCATAGAACGCAGTGTGAACTGTGAAATCGGATGGAATTGGATCACATGGGTCTGAACACTCATGCGATCCGATTCCAGTGTGGACAAAAAAAGGGTCCTGCACCATTTTGGTGCGAATTTGATGTGATTTCAGCTATACAGACTATATACTTGGATTTGTAACACACAGACATTGCATGTGATGTGCACAGGCATGCTGTGCGAATCACGTGCGATGTCTGCAATCGCATAAGTGTGAACCCAGCCTGAATCTGCCTCTGTGGCATAGAAGCACTCAGGGTCTATGTGGTTGATTTACTAAATCACTTTTGCACGGGAAATGTCCCCAGAGCTTAGTGAATGTGGGTAAATTTCACTTAGTAAAGAATACCCAATCACATGCAAGTAAAATAAAAAAAACTTGAAAAAACTTGAATATTTGCTTGTACGTGATTCGGTAATGTGCAGCAGAGTCAGTCAGCAGAATTTCACATCACTCACTAACTAACTTCCCTTGCAAAGTGCACTGTCTATTGGGGTTATTTACTAAAACTGGAGAGTGCAAAATCTAGTGCAGCTCTGCATAGGAACCAATCAGCTTCCAGGTTTTATTGCCAAAGCTTTATTGAACAAGCTGAAGTTAGAAGCTGATTGGCTGCCATGCACAGCTGAACCAGATTCTGAGTGCTCCAGTTTTAGTAAATTCCCCCCTATGTGTCTTTAGTATATCACCCCCTATGTTTTCCTGTAGTCATTGAGCCTATACACTTGTGGGGATGTGTAGTAGTGTTGTATATGGGTGTAGCAAGAGGCAAATATTTTCCAAGAGAACACCCTTGCTTTGCAACTTTGGCTAGCAGGTTTAGAAGGGCCAATGAAAGAGGACCTCCAGTCATTTTTCTGAAAATGAAAAGTCAGCAGCTACACTCACCTGTCCCAGGATCCAGCACTGTGCTCACCCGAGCTGTTCTCTCTACCCGTCATCGGTCCCCGTCGCCAGCATTGCCACTGGGCGCACCCAGCTGTGACAGCTTGCGGCTTCACATGCCCACTGTGCATGTGTGAGCCGCTATGAGCATTGTGAATGGTCCCGCAGTCTTCTAGGGAGTAGGGATTAGCTTCGAGTTCGAGTCGAACTCATGTTCGACTCGAACATCGGCTGTTCGCAAGTTCGCCGAACAGCGAACAATTTGGGGTGTTCGTGGAAAATTCAAAAGCCGTGGAACACCCTTTAAAAGTCTATGGGAGAAATCAAAAGTGCTAATTTTAAAGGCTTATATGCATGGTATTGTCATAAAAAGTGTTTGGGGACCTGGGTCCTGCCCCAGGGTACATGTATCAATGCAAAAAAAAGTTTTAAAAAGGGCCGTTTTTTCGGGAGCAGTGATTTTAATAATGCTTAAAGTGAAACAATAAAAGTGTAATAATCCTTTAAATTTTGTAGCTGGGGGCTGTCTATAGTATGCCTGTAAAGGGGCGCATGTTTCCCGTGTTTAGAACAGTCTGACAGCAAAATGACATTTCAAAGGAAAAAGTCATTTAAAACTACTCGCGGCTATTAATGAATTGCCAGTCCGACAATACACATAAAAGTTAATTGATAAAAACGGCATGGGATTTCCCCACAGGGGAACCACGAACCAAAATTAAGAAAAAAAAATGGCGTGGGGGTCACCGAGTGGCCCCGCCCTCCATTATTTAAGAACTGTCAGAAGACGAGAAGCGTCACACAGCGGGAGCTGTGGATGCAGAGCGGCCCGAGCACGAAGAAGCGAAGAAGACGCCACGGAGGAAGATGCCGGACGAGAACACCGGAGCAAGAAGCAGAGGATTGGAGGAAGAAGAAGTAGATGAAGAAAACGAAGGAAGATAGAAGTAAGAGGATAGAAGTAAGAAGGTAGAAGTAAGAAGGTAGAAGTAAGAAGGTAGAAGTAAGAAGATAGAGGTAAGACGATAGAAGAGGCATTTAAATAAAGGAATTGTCAAAATCTGTCTCTTGTCATTTTTAACATTTTTGACAGTTTTTTGTGAAATGGTAGAGGTACAAAAGTACCCCCTTACCATTTCACACAGGGGGGGCCGGGATCTGGGGGTCCCCTTGTTAAAGGGGGCTTCCAGATTCCGATAAGCCCCCCACCCGCAGACCCCCACAACCACCTGGCAAGGGTTGTGGGGATGAAGCCCTTGTCCTCATCAACATGGGGACAAGGTGCTTTGGGGGGACCTCAAAGCACCCTCCCAATGTTGAGGGCATGTGGCCTGGTACGGTTCAGGAGGGGGGGGGCGCTCTCTCGTCCCCCCTCTTTTCCTGCGGCCTGCCAGGTTGCGTGCTCAGATAAGGGTCTGGTAGGGATTATTGGGGGGGATCCCACGCCATTTTTTTTTTATTTTGGCGTGGGGTTATCCTTAATATCCATACAAGACCTGAAGGGCCTGGTATGGAATTTAGGGGGACCCCCACGCCATTTTTATTTATTTTTTTTATTTTGGTTCGGGGTTCCCCTGTGGGGAAATCCCATGCCTTTTTTATCAATGAACTTTTATGTGTATTGTCGGACCGACAATTCATATAGCCGCGAGTACTTTTAAATGACTTTTTTTCCTTTGAAATGTCATTTTGCTGTCAGACTGTTCTAAACACGGGAAACATGCGCCCCTTTACAGGCATACTATAGACACCCCCAGGTATGAAATTTAAAGGAATATTACACTTTTATTGCTTCACTTTATGCATTATTAAAATCACTGCTCCCGAAAACACGTCCCTTTTTAAAACTTTTCTTTGCATTGATCCATGTCCCCTGGGGCAGGACCCGAGTCCCCAAACACTTTTTATGACAATAACTTGCATATAAGCCTTTAAAATTAGCACTTTTGATTATTCATGTTCAAGTCCCATAGACTTTAACGGTGGTCGCGTGTTCGAACAAATTTTTTGCCTGTTCGCATGTTCTGGTGCGAACCGAATCGGGGGGGGGGGGGGGGTGTTCGGCTCATCCCTGCTAGGGAGGTACCCACCCCCCCCCCAAAAAAAATGCTAAATGTCAGAGGAGCAAGGGGAGGAGGCCTTGCAGCAGAACTTTCTCTTTTGGGTAAAATTCTGCTTTAACCACTTCCATATAGCAGAATGATGTACACAAAGTGGTTAAGTTATCATATGACGTCCAGCAGGATAAGCCAAGATCATTTGGTTAACCAGTTGCCAACCTCCCCATAGCATAGCATAGCACTGCTACAGGGCAGCCGCACTGCACAGGATCATGTATATATACTTGATCCTACATTTCCGGGCATCAGGCGCAAGTGCACACCGCCGGAGGCTCACTCCCGCTGTTATTCTACACAACGGGAGCTGATCAGCGGGTCCCGCAGACCCGATGTCTGCCGCCACCTGCTGATCGTACAGGACACAGGTAGAACGGCAGTCTGATATGTAAACAAGGCAGATTGCCATTCTGACAGTAATGGCCCGTACACACGATCCAAAAATCGGACGACAGATCATCACATATCGAACATGAAAAGGTTACTAAAGGTTACTAAAGTTACAAAAATTCTCGTACGACAGAATACAAATTCGGAAGTGTGTTGTAATGTATCTCTATTGTATTTTCAGACGACAACTGTACTGATTAAAATGAAAATCATACGATCTGGTATCATACGAGAAAAATTTTCATGTTTGTCCGATCAGATAATATCGGATGAACTGTCGTGAGTGGCTCTCGAAAGCTGTGTACTAACGATCCAATTACCGTACGATCGTTTCGATAGCGGTATTTTTCGTCTGATTTTCGGATCGTGTATACGGGCCATAAGGTGGGCATGGATCCTGTGTCTCTGCAAAGCAGGGACATGGATCTACGCCTTCCTCTAGTACAAGCACCTCTACCACTACAGTAAAACACCAGCTAAGCACACAGTTAACACTTTGATTGCCCCTGATGTTAACCTTCCCAGCCAGTGTCATTAGTACAATGACAGTGACATATTTTAAGCACTGATCACTGTCACTGGTCCCCAAAAAATGGTCAAACGTGTCAGTGTCCAATTTGTCCACCGCAATAACACAGTCCAGCTATAAGTTGCTGATCACTGCCATTACTAGTAAAAAAAAAAGAAAAAAAAAAAAAAGTAGCGATATCTACTCTACTGGTAGTGATTTCCAGCTTCCCGGGGGTATTAGTCAGGTATGGTACAGTATCTCACAAGAGTGAGTACACCCCTCACATTTTTGTAAATATTTTATTATGTCTTTTCATGTGACAACACTGAAGAAATGACACTTTGTTACAATGTAAAGTAGTGAGTGTACAGCTTGTATAACAGTGTAAATTTGCTGTCCACTCAAAATAACTCAACACACAGCCCTAAGTGGCATTCTCAAATGCAAGGTGGAGGAGCGCAAGGTCTCTAACATCCACCAGCTCTGTGATGTCGTCATGGAGGAGTGGAAGAGGACTGCAATGGCAACCTGTGAAGCTCTGGTGAACTCAATGCCCAAGAGGGTTAAGGTGTGTTGGAATATATTGGTGGCCACACAAAATATTGACACTTTGGGCCCAATTCGGACATTTTCACTTAGGGGTGTACTCACTTTTGTTGCCAGCGGTTTAGACATTAATGGTTGTGTGTTGAGTTATTTTGAGGGGACAGCAAATTTACACAGTTATACAAGCCGTACACTCACTACTTTACATTGTAGCAAAGTGTCATTTCTTCTGTGTTGTCACATGAAAAGACATAATAAAATATTTACAAAAATGTGAGGGGTGTACTCACTCTTGTGAGATACTGTACCATACCTGACTAATACCCCTGGAAGCTGGAAATCACTTCCAATAGAGTAGATATCGCTACTCCAGTAATCTTCACTTGCTTCCAGGTCCTGTGCCGAGTGGCTGCTCTCCTGCATTGTTAACACAGAATATCAACTGCTTGGCATGGGTGCCATTCAGAGAATGCTTTGCATTTTCAGAATGAATGCAAAGCATTCTCTGATTGGGTGAGGTGGAGAGGGCAGCGATGTCACGTGCGCTCCACCTGAACCAATGTACTGTAACTATGTACAACATGCGGATTTCTTTAATATTATTGAAAATGACCTTTTCCATTTCAGTATTTTCTAAAAAAAAGTCACTGCAATATGACAACCTGAAGGCATTCTGTTCACTGTAGGTGTACAGAATACGCTAAGATACAGTATATAGTTTACTGATTGTGTGATTAGCTCACTGATTTTCTCAGAAGTCTTCACTAAGATATAAATACAATTTTGGGCATGATTCCCTGGTTGGGACAACTTGAATAACCCATTATGCCAGTTATATTAAAGTGTATTTGTACCTTTTTTGGATATAGTGTGGACTGGTTAGAACCTCTGTAAACTTTTTAATGCTGCCGCATAGGGCATGCTCTGTGATCACTGTGTCCTTCGGATGCAGCTGATCAAAGATCAAGGTAAAGGGCCAATCACAGCAGCCCTTTACAATGTGATCAGCTGTGTCCAATCACAGCTCATCACATGGAAGCAAATGTCGGTTATCAGCATTTTCTTTCCTTAGCATTGTCAGTGTGTGAGGAAAGGGAAGGCGATAACAGGCTTTTCTGTGACAGGGTCATTTCCACTGATAATCAGTGCCCTAAATATCCATGCAGCCCCATCAGTGCCACCTCATTAGTGCCCATCATTGCCCATTAGTGCAACCCCATTAGTGCCCATCAGTGCTGCCTCATTGGCGCACATCAGTGAAGAAGAAAAATTACTTATTTGCAAAATTTTATAACAAACGAAGAAAAGGTTGTTTTTTTTTTTTTTGTTTTTTTTAATTAATGGACTTTGTTTAGCAAAAAATAAAAAACCGGTGGTGATTAAATATCACCAAAAGAAAGCTCTATCTATCTCCAAAAAGAAAGCTCTATCTTTCTGTAAAAAGATGGACATTCCATTTGGGTACAGTGTTGTATGACCATGCAATTGTCATTCAAAGTGCGACCGCGCTGAAAACTGGCCTGGGCAGGAAGGGGGTGAAAGTTCCCTGTAGGCAAGTGGGTAACCTGGTAATCCATGACCATGGGTGATGGGAAAACCAAATGTAGGGTGATTTCACCCCCTGTGCTAGAGATTGTACTTAGTGTTAAATCTCTGGCACAGAAAGTGAAAGCATATCTCCTTAACCACTTTAGCCCCGGAAGAATTTACCCCCTTCCTGACCAGTGCGTTTTTTGCGATTCGACACTGCGTCGTTTTAACTGACAATTGTGCGGTCGTGCGACGTGGCTCCCAAACAACATTGAGGTCTTTTTTTTCCCACAAATAGAGCTTTCTTTTGGTGGTATTTGATCACCTCTGCGGTTTTTATTTTTTGCGCTATAAACAAAAAAAAGAGCGACAATTTTGAAAAAAACGCATTATTTTTTACTTTTTGCTATAATAAATATCACCAAAAAATATTTTAAAAAGCATTTTTTTTTCTCAGTTTAGGCCGATACGTATCCTTCTACATATTTTTGGTAAAAAAAAAAAAAATCGCAATAAGGGTTTATTGATTGGTTTGCGCAAAAGTTATAGCGTTTACAAAATAGGGGATATTTTTATGGCATTTTTATTATGAATTTTTTTTTTTTTTTACTAGTAATGGCGGCGATCAGCGATTTTTATCATGACTGCGACATTATGGCGGACATATTTTTGACACATTTTTGGGACCATTGTCATTTATACAGCAATCAGTGCTATACAAATGCACTGATTCCTGTGTAAATGACACTGGCAGTGAAGGAGTTAACCACTAGGGGGCTAGGGAGGGGTTAAGTATGTCCTGGGGAGTGTTACTAACTGTGGGGGGGCGTGGTTACATGTGACACGTCACTGATCTCTGCTCCCGATCACAGGGAGCATAGATCAGTGACACTGTCACTAAGCAGAACGGGGAGATGCTTGTTTATATTAGCATCTCCCCGTTCGTCCTCTCCGTGAGGCGTATCCCCACGGCGATCAAGTCCACAGGACCCGCTACCCGACTCACGGAGCTCCCGGCCGGCGCACACGCAATGGCGAGGCGGCAAATTCAAAGGGACGTACGGGTACGCCCATTTGCCCAGCCGTGCCATTCTGCCGACGTACATCGGCGTGCGCCGGTCGGGAATCGGTTAATGTGAAAAGGAGGCAGATTAAAATAAAACCTTTTTGCCTAAAGGTACACTTTAATGATATAAAGCACCAGATTTGCCTTGAAAAAGTGCCTGAGCCATGGTTTATGATTTACCCCTAAAAAGGACTAAGCACCTGATTGCGCCTGACCAGATTCTGAGCAGCAGGGACTTTATGACAAAAAGGTCATTGGTTGGAGAGTCAATGTATCACTTTTTCTTGTTGACCATATCAACACCTTGAAGCATCTGTTTCCCTTTGATCACTCAGTCAAGGATCAAAGCACTTCCTTCTTTTTTTCTGTAACTAAATTTGGCCATTTAAAATATTACAAAACTTAAGTGTCACTTTTTCAGTGGATGCTGGAGAGTTAAACCATCTAAGGCTGGGTTCACATATATGCAATTTGGATGTGGATTTCTCCCACATCCAATTCACATGACTGGCTCTCAATGGAGCCGGTTCACATAGGTCCAGGGTGGCCGCGGTCCGGATTGCAGAAGGGTCCTGTGCGTCTTTGGGTCTGATTCAGGTGCGAATTCAGGCAGAAATTCGGACCTGAATCGCACCTGAACCGTTAAACAGGGACGCACCAGACCCCATGCTGTGAACTGCGGCCACAAATGTGTGATCCCGGCCTGACAGTTATTATGTTTCTGTGAGACTCCACTGGTGAGCTCTCTGTTTATGCATTTCCAGGTCTGCACTCCAGCCACAGCCATCACGATGGTACCATTCTCACTGTTGGATTTGTAATGTATTTTATATTATGGATAAGGCAACAGGAGCAGTGAGAAGTAGATGTTCGCCAAGCACATTCAAAACTCCATGGTGGGCAGCGACAAACCCTGGAGCTACAGGAAGGAGATCTTGCTACTAAAGCCCCTATTGGGTAAAGTAATATTTGTCACAGCCCACCAAAATCCACCTGTGACAAAAATATAACTTACCATATATACTCGAGTATAGGTCGTTCCGAATATAAGCCGAGGCTCCTAATTTACCATAAAAACTGGGAAAAACGTATTGACCCGAGTATAACCCGAGGGTGAGAAATGCAGCAGCTACTGTAAGTGGAAAAGAGGGTCAACAATGCCCATCTGCAGCTGCATGCCTCCCTGTGTCCTGTGCAGCCTACCTGTATCCTGTGCATGTATCCCTGTGTCCTGTGCAGCCTACCTGTATCCTGTGCATGTATCCCTGTGTCCTGTGCAGCCTACCTGTGTCCTGTGCAGCCTATCTGTGTCCTGTGCAGCCTATCTGTGTCCTGTGAATGTGTCCCTGTGTCCTGTGCATGTGTCCCTGTGTCCTGTGCATGTGTCCCTGTGTCCTGTGCAGTCTACCTGTGTCCTGTGCATGCCTCTGTGGGGCGATCTGCATCCTCCATGTGCCACACTGCATTCACCGATCAGCGTGTGATAATACCATTCGGCAGCCATTCCAAAAATGTTCAAAAGCCGCGCCTCCTCCTCGTCTGTGATAGGCAGAACACTCCATTTCCCAGCAGTCAGTGGTCAGCCTATCACGGACATTCTCTCATCCTCATACCAGGAACGAGGATGAGAGAATGTCCGTGATAGGCTGTACACTGACTGCTGGGAAATGGAGTGTTCTGCCTATCACAGACGAGGAGAAGGCGCGGCTTTTGAACAGTGGAATGGCCACCGAATGGTAATATCACACACTGGCCGCCATCTGTCTGCATGACACGCTGATCATGTAGGCAGACGGCAGTGACTGGAGTATAAGTCGAGGGGGGCACTTTCAGCCTAAAAAAAAGGGCTGAAAATCTTGACTTATACTCGAGTATATACGATACATATAAACCCATCCTTTCATAACTCATTTTTCCCCATGAAGTTTTTTAACACTCTAGACCAGTGATGGTGAACCTTGGCACCCCAGATGTTTTGGAACCACATTTCCCATGATGCTCATGCACTTTGCGGTGTAGTTGAGCCTCATGGGAAATGTAGTTCCAAAACATCTGGGGTGCCAAGGTTCACCATCACTGCTCTAGACCAATAACTAAAGTTAAAATACATACAGTATATGTGAACGTATCCTTCAAGAGATTTGTAATTATGTTCAGCCATTGTTTTCCATATGTCCCTGCCAGACAGCAAGCCCAACCAGGTCCTTTAACACCAGTTAAGCATTTAGGCGGGACAGTATTGTGATGGACATCCACTATACCATTGGTAAGTAAAGGAGCACTGACAAGAGCATTTTTGTTCGTCTAGAACAGTGGTCTCCAAACTTCGGCCTGGGGGCCAGATACAGCCCTTTGCTTGCTTTTATCTGGCCCTTGGAGTAGGGTTGCCACCTCATCCCTTTAAACCCAAACACATTAGGTACACAGGTTCTGAGGCTGATTAAGGCGGTAATTAAACTCACTTGGTGCCTCATTTGCATTAAATCAGCCAAAGAACCTGTGTAATTCATAGGTGTTCGGGTTTAAACGGATAAGGTGGCAACCCTACCTTGGGGCACTGTTTCATCAATTGATACCAACATTGAGGCATAATTCCCCCCACTGACACCAATGAAGGAAAACAATTCCTCCCAAAGGCAACGATGGGGCACTATTCCTCCCCAATGTTTACCAACAATGGAGCACAATGACCCCAATGATGGGGTACAATTCCTCCCAGTGACACCAATGATGGGGCACAATTACTCCCACTCAGTGGCAGCTGGGGGGCGCAAACAAACTGAAAAATACTGACCCCTACATCAATTTCAGCCTCACTGTGCCCATCGTATGCAGCCACTTGTGCCCATCGTATGCAGCCACTTGTGCCCATCGTATGCAGCCACTTGTGCCCATCATATGCAGCCACTTGTGTCCAGTGTTCTGCGCCCTGAGCCCACCCTATTTTGAAGCCTATTAGAGCCTCTGGCTCTAATCACGTGCTTCAAAATACACACCCCCCGCCTATCCCCGCCATAGTTTTTTATGTGTCCAGCATCCTGAAAGGGGCCGGGTACATGAAAAGGGAGGGCGGCGGAGTTGTCAGGGGGGGCGGTGCCTGTACTCCCACAATGCACGGGCCGCCACTGCTCCCACTGAAACAAACCATGAGGCATTATTTTTCCTCACTGACATCGGGACCTTTTCTACTCCCAGTGGCCACAGTCTGGCCCTCCTAAAGTCTGAAGGACAGTTAACTGACCCTTTGTGTAAAAAGTTTAGAGACCCCTGGTATAGAAGCATGTTAACAGTGTTCGAATGATTGGCTAAAGTACCCATTTTAACTATTGCTTTTCCTTTGCAGCTTTATAATCACCTGGCCTTCATTTTCATAAACGAGACCATGCAACCTATATATTTAATGTAATTGACATGAATATACTCAATTTACTAGTGTACTATATGTGTAAGCTACAAAAAAATGGACAAAAGTCCATTATTATTAGTGCTTGGAACACCCATTTTAACTAGTCAGGTTGCCACATATTTGCAATATAATGCACTAGATTTGTCATAGTTGAATCGAAACTGGGCCACTGTCTCGGATATGTCAGATGCCTGAAGCATCTACTTTGTCAAGAGTTTGCAGTCAATGAATCACAGCCCATTATGCCAGCCATATTAAATGCTTAACCACCTTTCCCCTCATTTAATATGTTAGTCATACCAAAAGCTGAAAGAGCTTGTTTACATTGACCAGACAGTCACAAAGTGAGAGCTTATCATGTCTACTTTACTAAACACAAGAAGAACCAGACTCATCTTGGTCAGGTGTGTAAAGCTAGTATAGTCATTAAATAATAGTTGGATGTATAAGTACAACGCACCAAGTTCACAATCTCTCCTGGGACAGTTTCTCCACCTTAGGCTCCATGTACACGGGACGCTGCGGCAAAGTCCTCTGAACGATTTTTTTTGACACCTTGAAATCGGTGTTTAAAACGTCTGTTTAGCCGCATTTTACCACGTTTGCGTCTAGAAGCGTTTAGTTAAGATAACATCATAAGACTCTCCCCAAGCTTAAAAAAACGTTTTATTTAACTATTGCAGCCATTTTGTGAGACCAGAGTGAGTAGCAGCAGCTGAGAGAGCAGCTTTATACTTGTATTTAGCGTGTCACTTGCCACGTCACCAGCCACACATTGTGGATTGTCATTTGCCACATCACCTGCCACAAGTTGCGGATTGTCATTTGCCACGTCACCTGCCACAAGTTGCGGATTGTCATTTGCCACGTCACCTGCCACAAGTTGTGAATTGTCTACTTGCCATGTCACCTGCCAAAGTTGTGGATTGTCCACTTGCCATGTCACCTGCCACAAGTTGCGGATTGTCATTTGCCACGTCACCTGCCACAAGTTGCAGATTGTCCACTTGAAACGTCACCTGCCGCAGGTTGCGGATTGTCGTTTGCCACATCACCTGCCACAAGTTGTGGATTGTCCACTTGCCACGTCACCTGCCACAAGTTGCTTGTTCAAATCTAACAACATATGGGTCAAATTCCAATTATACTTCGGATTATTATCGGATAACAGCAATGCTAGTGGTGTATTGAATTAGATAAAGGGCTCATTAAGGGTATATAAATGGTCTATGACGCATTGCAAGCAATTACAAGTTTTTAAAATATTTGCCATCATTTTTGAGATTTTAATGAAAAAAAAATAGGGCACCTTTAAAAACGCTTATAAACTAAAACGCGGCTAAACGCCGTTTAGCCGCGTTTGGCATCTGAAACGTGGAAATCTTTGGCGTCTGAACTCATTTTTTTGCCTTCAAAGAAAGGCTGTTAAACTGCCTAAAAACGACTGTAAACAAAACTGTGTGTACATGGTCACATAGTATAACATTGAATGAGTTCAGGGGCAGTTGAAAAAAACGTCCAACTGCCTCTGAACGTCCGTTTAACAGCCTCAGTGTACATGAGGCTTAACAGGCACATTGGGATTGATATAAAAAAACTGGAGAGTGTAAAATCTGACTCTGCATAGAAACCAATCAGCTTCCAGTTTTTATTGTCAAAACTTAATTGAACAAGCTGAAGTTAGATGCTGATTGGCTACCATGCACAACTGCACCAGATTTTTCACTTTCCAGTTTTCGTATATCAACACCCATTGTATTTGCACAAGTTCTTCTGTTTAGGGCAATTAAGGAGGATGGGATGGCAAATGCAGAATTGATGGAAAAGAATATTGATTTGGGAAAGAATACTGATTTGGGAAAGAATACTATGCCTAGCTCTTTTGCTCTTTAAGACATTGGATCAGCAAATTGTCATATAATGACTTTAATCTCCTTAACTCCGCCATTGCTTATTATGTCACCCTGGGGGGGAGATTAACTAAAACTGGAGAGTGCAAAATCTGGTGCAGCTGTGTATAGAAACCAATCAGCTTCCAGGTTTTATTGTCAAAGCTTAACCTCTTCAGCCCTGGAAGGATTCACCCCCTTAATGACCAGACCACCCCCTTAATGCGATACGGCACTGTGTTACTTTACCTGACAATTGTGCGGTCGTGCGATGCTGTACCCAAATAAAATTGATGTCCATTTTTTCCCATAAATAGAGCTTTCTTTTGGTGGTGTTTGATCACCTCTGCGGTTTTTATTTTTTTTAGCTATAAACAACATAATGCGAAAACTTTGAAAAATAAACAGTATTTTTTACTTTCTGCTATAAAACACATCCAATTAAAAAATTTAAAAAATCTAATTTCTTCATCAATTTAGGCCAATATGTATTCTGCTACATATTTTTGGTAAAGAGAAAAATCCCAATAAGCGTATATTGATTGGTTTGTGCAAAAGTTATTGCGTCTACAAACTATGGGATAGATTTATGGAATTTTTTTTTTTTTTTTACTAGTAATGGCTGCAATCAGCAATTTTTAGCCGGACTGCGACATTGCGGCAAACAAATCTGACACTAAGTGACACTTTTTGTGGACCAGTGACACTAATACAGTGATCAGTGCTAAAAAAAATGCACTGTACTAATGACACCGAAAGGGAAGGGGTTGATATCAGGGCCGATCAAAGGGTTAAATGTGTTCCCTGGGAGTGCTTTTAAACTGTGTGGGGGATGCTCTGACTGGATGAAGACAGAGATCTTGTTCCTGCTTAGTAGAAACTAGGGTTGTCCCGATACCGATACTAGTATCGGTATCGGCACCGATACCAAGCATTTGCCCGAGTACTTGTACTCGGGCAAATGCTCCCGATGCTTCCCCCGATACCTAGACTGTCAGCTGTGATCATCGCGTGGGGGAGTTACAAGCTTCTCCCCCCGCGGCTTTCAGCTGCTTTAGTGACACAGCGGTGATCGGTGCTTGTAATTCCCCCACACGCGATCACCGCTGAATGTCACTGCATCCCCCTTAGTCCCCCTCCGCTGTCCTGCTCCGCTGCATTGTCCCCCTCCGTTCCAATGTCCCCCTCCGCTGTCCTGCTCCGCTGCATTGTCCCCCTCTGTTCCAATGTCCCCCTCCGCTGTATTGTCCCCCTCCGCTCCAATGTCCTCCTCCGCTGTATTGTCCCCCTCCGCTCCAATGTCCTCCTCCGATGTATTGTCCCCCTCCGCTCCAATGTCCTCCTCCGATGTATTGTCCCCCTCCGCTCCAATGTCCTCCTCCGCTGTATTGTCCCCCTCCGCTCCAATGTCCTCCTCCGCTGTATTGTCCCCCTCCGCTCCAATGTCCTCCTCCGCTGTATTGTCCCCCTCCGCTCCAATGTCCTCCTCCGATGTATTGTCCCCCTCCGCTCCAATGTCCTCCTCCGATGTATTGTCCCCCTCCGCTCCAATGTCCTCCTCCGCTGTATTGTCCCCCTCCGCTCCAATGTCCTCCTCCGCTGTATTGTCCCCCTCCGCTCCAATGTCCTCCTCCGCTGTATTGTCCCCCTCCGCTCCAATGTCCTCCTCCGCTGTATTGTCCCCCTCCGCTCCAATGTCCTCCTCCGATGTATTGTCCCCCTCCGCTCCAATGTCCTCCTCCGATGTATTGTCCCCCTCCGCTCCAATGTCCTCCTCCGCTGTATTGTCCCCCTTCGCTCCAATGTCCTCCTCCGCTGTATTGTCCCCCTCCGCTCCAATGTCCTCCTCCGCTGTATTGTCCCCCTCCGCTCCAATGTCCTCCTCCGCTGTATTGTCCCCCTCCGCTCCAATGTCCTCCTCCGCTGTATTGTCCCCCTCCGCTCCAATGTCCTCCTCCGCTGTATTGTCCCCCTCCGCTCCAATGTCCTCCTCCGATGTATTGTCCCCCTCCGCTCCAATGTCCTCCTCCGCTGTATTGTCCCCCTCCGCTCCAATGTCCTCCTCCGATGTATTGTCCCCCTCCGCTCCAATGTCCTCCTCCGCTGTATTGTCCCCCTCCGCTCCAATGTCCTCCTCCGATGTATTGTCCCCCTCCGCTCCAATGTCCTCCTCCGCTGTATTGTCCCCCTCCGCTCCAATGTCCTCCTCCGCTGTATTGTCCCCCTCCGCTGTCCTCTTTCTTTGCTCTGTCCCCCTCCGCTGTCCCCCTCCGTTCCGGCGTTCTGCTGTCTCTCTCCGCTGTGTGTGTATGGATAGAGTCAGCTGACTCTGTCCATTCACATAACTGAAACATTGTAATCTCCTGTGATTACGATGTGTCAGTTTATGAATGGAGAGGAGCCGCTGCCTTCTCTCCATTCATTGTCAGTGCAGCTGAGGCTGCAGAGAAAGGGACTGGGGAATCTCTATCCTCGGTCTCTTTCTCTGTCTCAAGGGGGAGATATCAGAGGTCTGTTAAGACCCCTGATATCTCACCAAAGCCCCCCAACAGGGCTAATTAAAAAAAAACACACACACCTAGTGCAATAAAGAATAAAAAAAAAATTGTAAAAAATAATAAATGTAAATGAAAAAAAAAAAAAAACACACACTTACACAGGCACCGTTCACTCCCCCACCCCCCCCACCCCCCACCCCCCCCCAAAAAAAAAAAAAAAAAAAAAAAAACACTGTCACGTGACATTAAAAAAAAGTATCGGTAATCGGTATCGGCGAGTACTTGAAAAAAAGTATCGGTACTTGTACTCGGTCCTAAAAAAGTGGTATCGGGACAACCCTAGTAGAAACACAAGATCTCCATCTTCTCCCCTGTCAGAATGGTGATCTGCCTTGTTTACATAGACAGACTTCCATTCTGCCCCTCTCAAGAACGATCTGGGATGGCTGGCGGGCATCGGGTCTGCCGGGCCCGCAAATTGCCTCCCCTCTGTCCAATCAGTGCGTGATCAAGTCTCCAGCGGCTACTGCACGAAATTACGTACGGGTACGTGATTTCAGACAAGAGAGCCACTTTGCCGCAGTACAAGTGGTTAAATGAACAAGCTGAAGTTAGAAGCTAATTGGCTACCATGCACAGCGGCTCCAGATTCTGAGTGCTCCAGTTTTAGGCCTGATTCACACCTATGCATTTTTACTGCTTTTTGCATTTTGTAGATTTGCACTAGAGTCCATTTAACATGGTTTCCTATGGAAGACGTTCTGTAGTGCAAATCTGCAAAATGCAAAAAGCACTAAAAATGCATAGGTGTGAATCAGGCCTTAGTAAATCTCCCCTATTATGTCATCCATTTTAAAGACTAGAAGCACCTGCCTTGCATAACTGGCCGGAGCTAAGCTGCAGTTCCTAGAGAAGAGCTTGCTTTTTCTTGTTGAGCCAGCTAGCTACTGCCCATCACGTCAGCCATATTCACCACTTCAATACTGGGCATTTATACCCCCTTCTTGCCCAGTCCAATTTTCATTTTTCAGCGCTGTCAATTGCGCGGTCATGCAACGCTGTACCCATATTACAATTTTTTTTTTTTTCACACAAATGTAGTTTTCTTTTGTTGGTATTTAATCACTGCTGGGTTTTTTATTTGTTGCTAAATAAACAGAAAAAAACTGAAAGTTTTGGAAAATAGCCACATTCTCTTCATTTCTGTTTTAAAATGTTGCAAATAAATTTCTTCATAATTTTAGGCCAAAATGTAACATTTATTTGGTGACAATAACCCAAATCCGTGTATATTATGTAGTCTTTAGGAAAGTTATAGATTCCACAAACTATGGTATATATCTCTGAAAGTCAATCGATCCTGATGTACTGACTGCCTATCTCATTTCTTGAGGCCCGAAACAGGACAGTACAAATAACCTGCAAATGACCCCTTTTTTGAGGGTACAGTCCAAGGTATTTAGTAAGAGGCATGGCAAGTTTTTTTGTCACAGTTTTTTGGAAAATTAAAAAATTAAAAAAAGAATGACTAATGCCCCGTACACACGGTCGGACTTTGTTCAGACATTCCGACAACAAAATCCTAGGATTTTTTCCGACGGATGTTGGCTCAAACTTGTCTTGCATACACACGGTCACACAAAGTTGTCGGAAAATCCGATCGTTCTAAATGTGGTGACGTAAAACACGTACGTCGGGCCTATAAACAGGGCAGTGGCCAATAGCTTTCATATCTTTATTTATTCTAAGCATGCGTGGCATTTTGTCCGTTAGATTTGTGTACACACGATCGGAATTTCCGACAACGGATTTTGTTGTCGGAAAATTTTATATCCTGCTCTCAAACTTTGTGTGTCAGAAAATCCGATGGAAAATGTGTGATGGAGCCTACACACGGTCGGAATTTCCGACAACAAGGTCCTATCACACATTTTCCGTCGGAAAATCCGACCATGTGTACGGGGCATAACACTGATTCTGTATTTGCAGTTTATCCTCAATAATATCAGTTTGGATAAAAAAAATGTATAAATAAATAAAAATAGTTCTTTTTCATGCCTGGTACACTGATTTGTCTGGTGGCTGTTGCTGCAGCGTGGCCTGTGGGGTGGGCGCAAAGTGCGATCCTGGGAGGGCGTCATATAGTTGGTCATACATTATAAAATTTTCTTGTTCAATTTTCCTTTAGATTTATCAAAATCATATAATAGGAGGTCAAACCTAAACATTTTCAATGTGTATGCTGTCAGGCAGGCTCTAGCACTACATAGTTGAAGGTAAATCTAAAGGAAATTGAACAAGAAAATTGTATAATGTATGGCCAGCTTAAGACTAACATCCAGGATAGCAGCACTCCCGCTTGACCATCATTATTATTATTATAGGGGGAGGACGGGAAGCAGTAAAAACCTGTCACCCAAATGCTGGTCATTATGTCATCCATATTAAAGGACAGAGCATAGGCATGCACACAAGGTGTGCCTGGGGACACCCTAATAACCCTGTGTGGTACAGATTATGGATATTTCACCAAAGCCCCTTAATAGGGCTCCTAAAATAATTGTAAAAAAAATAATAAAAATGAAAACTACTGACACTGTCCACTGACCTTCTGACACCAATCTTTGCCCTACTGACACCGTCCATTGCTCTGCCAACACGGTTAGTATATTGTATATACACATGCGCGCACATGCAAATATATTTGAGCTTTGGGGTGCACACCCTAATGCAATAGGCTGTGCATACTTATGGGACAGAGGTGCCTGTTTTGGCTGGGTCAGACAGTCACAGGGTCAGTTCTTAATATGTCCACCATACAAAAAGCATAAAGTGCCTGTTTTATCTTGATTTATCTATAACTGGGTCACTGCTCGTAGTGGCGTAGCACCCTTTAGGTAGGTAAGTGCTAGAGGTAGGATTTTTTTGTAGGACAGGTAAATTTAGGCAGACCTGCTTGGCAGCCAGGCCTGTTTGTTTTGATCTGATCTGGGCTGGGAGTGGCTCAGGGTAGCAGCTGGTGACTCATAGGCAGTGTCACTGAGACCTCCCTTTTCTTTCCAGAGTTTGCTAGAAAGTTCTGGAAAGAGAGGAGGAGAAAAGAGGAGGATCTGCCTGGGGTGTTTTAGGGAGCCCTGACCAATCCCCAAGCTGGATTGGCAGGGTGGAGGCCTCCTTAAATACCCAGGGTCAGCCCAGCTGGGGAGGAGTTGTTCGGGTGGAAGAGCTGAAGATGGGGTGCTAGGCTGTCAAGGCCTTTGAGGGAGCTCCCCAGTCGGGGGGGGGGGTGACCCTGGGCCTGGGCTCGGGTGCAGACAGGGCTCTCCAAATCGTGGAGGTGTCCTAGATGGGAGGCACAGGAGGAGCAAGAGAGGACAGCAGGAGAGAGCACTGCCGAGCAGGTATCCAGGGAGAGGAACAACTGATTGCAGCCAGGAGGGCTGGTGAGTGACACGCACAGGCCTGAGAGGACTGAGGAGGGATGCCTGAGAGGATTGGGAGTATGCAGTTGGGATGGGTGCAGAGCCAGTGGAGTGGACTGTGGTGGCACGGGCAGTGGAGAAGGGCAGCTGCAGCCAGGAGGGTTGGCAGGGCCTGAAGATGGGTTACTGGGCTCAGTAGCCACATGTAGGACAGCTAGCACCGGGTACTTTCTATGTTTGCTACACCATAGGGGCCTGTGGTCCCTGCCTGCAAAGGGCAATTGCCAAGACCTGGCTGAGCCAGTGTCAGGCCTAACCATTTTGTGCTAGCTGTGCCTGAAAGCTCAAGTAAGCGAAGTGCTGGAGGAGCTGAGGAGTGATAGTCTGGAGCAAGAGTTGCTGGAGTGGAGACTGGAGTGTATATACCGGAGTGTTTATAGTTGTCCCAAGCAAGTTCTACAAATTCTACTGGGCATCCCATACTTCCCTTACCCCATCCAAGTTCAATCCCCTCAATAAAAACAAGGTATAAGGTCTGTTCTATGTCACGGAGTGTCTGAGAGGTAAACCAGGTTGGCAGGTGGGCCACAACACTTAGCAGTCGGTCAAAATTGGCCAAAACAGCTTTGTCTGTGATAAAAAAACAGTACATCTGATCATAAGCTGTTAACCCTGACAATAGCAGTATTGCTCAAGAAAGCACTTTTAAAGCTGAACTCCAAGAAAAGCTTATATCTGTTTTACCTCCCATAGGATTTGGATTTATGTCCATCTACTCCTGAGATTTACTAACCTCAACCAAAAAGCACAGCCAGACGGAAAATAGAATGATGAGCTCACCACTCTTATCTCCTCCCTCTCAGCATAAATTCATGCAGAGTACTGCTGCCCTTTCCTCTCCCTGTCTGTGACTACCGTAATTAAAGTACTGTATTTATGCAAGATGCTTCTTTTTATACATGTAATTATATAGTAATAAATTGCTGTATGTTTTATATCTACCTGTCAGCTTTAAAAAGTTTTTTTATAAGCTTAACAAATATTGTAAAAGAAAAAAAACTGCAAAAATTATTTTAGCCATTGCAAACATATTTTATTATATAATAATATGATTATGCACAGTGGTTATAAAAAATACAGACAATTATATAAACATTCATATGTGCAAGCATGAAATTATATAAAAGGTGCTAGTTAAATCACCACCATAACATATAATGTGCAAAACTCCATTAAATATACGTACCGTAATTCCACCAAAAACCTGTGTACACAGTCCACCACATCAGGTACACATACAGTATCTCACAACAGTGTAAATTTGCTGTCCCTCAAAATAACTCAACACACAGCCATTAATGTCTAAACCGCTGGCAACAAAAGTGAGTACACCCCTAAGTGAAAATGTCCAAATTGGGCCCAAAGTGTCAATATTTTGTGTGGCCACCATTATTTTCCAGCACTGCCTTAACCCTCTTGGGCATGGAGTTCACCAGAGCTTCACAGGTTGCCACTGGAGTCCTCTTCTACTCCTCCATGATGACATCACGGAGCTGGTGGATGTTAGAGACCTTGCACTCCTCCACCTCCCGTTTGAGGATGCCCCACAGATGCTCAATAGGGTTTAGGTCTGGAGACATGCTTGGCCAGTCCATCACCTTTACCCTCAGATTCTGTAGCAAGGCAGTGGTCGTCTTAGAGGTGTGTTTGGGGTCATTGTTGGAATATTGCCCTGCGGCCCAGTCTCTGAAGGGAGGGGATCATGTTCTTCTTCAGTATGTCACAGTACATGTTGGCATTCATGGTTCCCTCAATGAACTGTAGCTCCCCAGTGCAGCACTCATGCAGCCCCAGACCATGACACTCCCACCGCCATGCTTGACTGTAGGGATACACTTGTCTCTGTACTCCTCACCTGGTTGCCGCCACACATGCTTGACATCATTTGAACCAAATAATTTTATCTTGGTCTCATCAGAGCACAGGACATGGTTCCAGTAATCCATGCCCTTAGTCTGCTTGTCTTCAGCAAACTGTTTCCGGGCTTTTCCTGTGCATCATCTTTAGAAGAGGCTTCCTTCTGGGACGACAGCCATGCAGACCAATTTGATGCAGTGTGCAATGTATGGTCTGAGCACTGACAGGCTGACCCCCCACCCCTTCAACCTCTGCAACAATGCTGGCAGCACTACAGCATACATCTATTTCCCAAAAGACAACCTCTGGATATCACGCTGAGCATGTGCATTCAGCTTCTTTGGTTAACCATGGCGAGGCCTGCTCTGAGTGGAACCAGTTCCTGTTAAACCGCTGTATGATCTTGGTCACCATGCTGCAGCTCAGTTTCAGGGTCGCAATCTTCTTATAGCCTAGGCCATCTTTATGTAGAGCAACAATTCTTTTTTTCAGATCCTCAGAGTTCTTTGCCATGAGGTGCCATGTTCAACTTCCAGTATGAGAAAGCGATAACACCAAATTTAACACACCTGCTCCCCATTCACACCTGAGACCTTGTAACACTAATGAGTCACATGACACCGGGGAGGAAAAATGGCTAATTGGGCCCAATTTGGAAATTTTCACTTAGTGGTGTAGTCACTTTTGTTGTCAGAAGTTTAGACATTAATGGCTGTGTGTTGAGTTATTTTGAGGGGACAGCAAATTTACACTGTTATACAAGCTGTACACTCACTACTTTACATTGTAGCAAAGTGTAATTTCTTCAGTGTTGTCACATGAAAAGATAGAATAAAATATTTACAAAAATGTGAGGAGTGTACTCACTTTTGTGAGATACTGTATGTGTAGTTATTCTAAAATTATATAAAGGATAAGTCCTTGAAGAAAATTCCTCCGTTAGCCAAGAAAACAGGAAACACTTTACCAGCTGCAATACTTTCACATATACTTACACCTAAGCGCAGAGTTCACCCTTACATATTTTTTTTTTTAATATAACAGATATCTGCTGAAAAACATATGATTTAATATAATTTAACTTCAACCTGTATGGAAGTTACATAGTAAAGTTGAAAAAGGACACAAGACCACCTAGTTCAACCAAAAAAAAATGTATAAATAGAAAACCTCCATATACACAATCCTATACCCACAGTTGATCCAGAGAAAGGCAAAAAAAACAAACAAACTATAAAGCATGCCCTGGAGCAGCTTGCACAGGAGTCCTGTATGTCTTTGGCTCTGTTTCAGAGCCGAATTCAGGCAAAAGCTTGGCCCTGATTCATCCCTGAAACAGTGAACAGGAACGCACCACCGTAAGCCGCATGCAGATAGTGTGAACCTAGCCTTAATGTAGATACATCCAAGGGCAGCACTTAAACAGAGTTGCTAAAATTAAATAGAATGCATTATATAACATCTATATCAGTGGCGGCTGGTGCTCAATAATTCTGGGGGAGGGGGGCAAACCAACGCTACACCCCCCCCCTCGGCGGGAGATGAGGCCATTCCACAAATACCCTCTCCGGGGGGGGGGAATGAATACGGGGAAATGGATGCTGTGAACACTCCCCCCCCACCCCTCGCAAGATGGATGGCCACCTTATCTGCCTGGGATGACTCCGATCTCCCCCCTTCCTCCTCCTCCTCCCTCTCCTGTCCGAACTGGATCCATGTCACAGTGGCGGCTGGTGGGTCGATCGGTCTTCTCCTCTGGCCATGCTCTCCTCTCTCAGGGAACCGCGCTGACAGCTGATGACTCATTGGTTGCTAAGGACGTGACGGGGTTCCCTGACAGCTGATGACTCATCGGTTGCTAAGGACACGGCAGCCGGCTTCCCGGCCCCCTCCTTAGCAACCAGCTATACAGTGTGTTTTACAGTGCGTTTAAAGAGAGAAAAAAAAATTAAAAGGAGAAGACAGTGGGAAGAGACAGCTCAAGGAGGAGATGGCTAAAGAAGACAACTCATCAAAAAAGGGGAGGAAGGTATATAGGGATTATAGCAGTGCCAAAGACAACAACCTCATTTAGATAAAAACATATATTTTTATTCACAAAAGTCCTAAAAAACAAATTATACAGATTACAAAGATTAGGTGTGCATCAAAAAATAGACCATTTAAAATCCTTAGTAGCGATTTTCAACGAGATTCAGCCTGGGAGTGTGGTGGCCCGTCCCGTGAATAGGTATTAAAGGAGTCCTACATGTTTCGCCGGAAACGGCTTCCTCAGGGACAGATGGTTTTACCTAATGCGCTACTCTATAATCTATAGAAAAAATAACAGTCAGATACTCTGTATACAGCCTTACAAATGCAATAATATGAAAAGTACATTACAACATTTGAGAAATATTTTTTGCTATGTTTGCGGGCCGTCATGCATGAGAGCAATCACTCCATGCCCAAAGGAATGGCCACAGACGCTATACCGCACATTCACATGTCATCCCTCACCCATCCGCCCGAACCAAATCACCCACAGGGGGAAGAAATTTGTGACTACCTTGAAAGCACCGGGTACGAACACGGACAACCTCGGAACTACTCCCAAAAGTGCCGAGTACAATAGGTAGCTGCAGGGGGCAGAAAAGAACGAACCTGGCAGGAAGATATCCAGATATAGTATTTATAAAAATTAAATATAGATGAAAGTAAAGTGGAGCCCCCAGAATAAATGGGGTCCACATCTATACATATCAAAAATTGGACTAACATAGTCTCAAACTCGTACTTACTATATTTAGTTATAAAGTTTGTGTATAGGACAACGGATGCACGTATGTCAAATGTATTAGGCCATATGTGGAGAAGGAGAAGACAGTGGGAAGAGACAGCTCAAGGAGGAGATGGCTAAAGAAGACAACTGTTAATAAAGGAATTGTCAAAAACTGGCTCTTGTGTTTTTATTACATTTCACTGCTTTTTTGGTGACTGGGTAGGGGTACGTTGTACCCGATACTTATTCACATAGGAGGGGAGGCGGGATCTGGGGGCCCCCTTCTTAAAGGGGGGGCTTCCAGATTCTTATAAGCCCCCCCACCCACAGACCCTGACAACCACCGGCTAGGGTTGTCAGGAAGAGGCCCTTGTTATCATCAACATGGGGGCAAGGTGCTTTGGGGTGGGGGTGCAGAGCAGGGCACCCACCCCCCCATGTGACCTGGTATGGTTCAGGAGGGGGGGAGCGCTCGCTCGTCCCCTACCTTTCCTGACCTGCCCGGCGGCATGCTCGAATAAGGGTCTGGTATGCATTTTGGGGGGACCCCATGCCATTTCTTGAAAAAATTTTGGCGTGGGGGGTCCCCTCCGAATCCATACTAGACCTGAAGGGCCTGGTATGGACCTGGGGGGGAATCCCACGCCGTTTTTTTCGCAAATTTTTTTGTCGGCAAATTTTTATTTATTTTTTACATTCAGCTTTCAGTGGGGAACCCCGCTGAAAGCTGTTTACTCATCGGTTGCTAAGGACGTGACTAACGGCTTCCCAGCCCCCTGCTTAGCAACCAGCTATATACAGTGGTAAAATAAGAACCGCAAAACACATTCAAAATCGCATCAAAAATGCACCACTTGCATTTCTGGTGCAGCTCCATTGAAGTCTATTAGCCCCAAATCACAGGAAAAAAGTCCCCGACCCTTTCCAGAAACACACCGGCCACAAAACGCATAGATGTGAACTAGTACCATAGGAAACCATGTTAAATGGACTGTAGTGCATTTCTGCAAAACTGAAAATGCCTAAAAAATGCATAAGTGTGAACCAGACCTAAATGTCAGGTTTTGGTTTTGTTTTTTTGGGCTTGTGGTTTTGTTGCACCCATTGACTTTAGTGGGTGAGTTTGACAGGTGGTGCCACACGTCAAACACTGCAAGCCAAGTTAAAATTGCTGCAGCAAAGCAGCAGCCGCATCTGTTGGGGGCAGTAAAATCATGGCTCAAGTACTGTTTTTTTACCACCACCTGGTAATCCGTTTGTTAGAAGCCTATGCATTGACAAGCATATTTAGAAATACTCTTGGGAGAGGGAGGAGCAGCAATAGGGCCACACATTCAGTGCTGGGACAAGGCCATTTGGTGCCCGGGGCGGAGATGGCAAACTGCGCCAACCCCCCCCCCCCCCCGCGCCCTGTTTTTCACAGATTTTCCCCGATGTGAGCCCGCGCCGGCGTGCGGGGAAGAAGTAAATAGGAGGACAAAAACTTTTATTTTAGATGTTTACACTTATACCCCTTTCACATTGGGGCACTTTGCAGGCGCTACAGCGCTAAAAACAGCACCTGCAAAGCGCCCTGAAAGAAAAATTGAAAATGAACATTTTTAGCGCCGTTTTACCGCCGATGCCGCCCCTGCCCCAGTGTGAAAGGGGGCTTAAGGTTTTTAATGTAGAGCCTGGTGCCACTAATGCACAAAGGGGTTAATTAACTGTGACTGGTCACGAATGCATCAGTGACCAATGGCAATACATTAACCCCCCCCCCCATGCTGCATATTACAGAAATTAAAAGTAGCATTGGTAATTAACCTCCCCTCAGCCTCCTCCCCGACCCCTCCCCCAATCGGATCCAGACCGTTCATTTATTTATCTGCTGCAGATTAATAAATGAACTGTCTGGATCCGATGAGGGGAGGGGAGGAGGCTGAGGGAAGGTTAATTACCAATGCTACTTTTAATTTCTGTAATATGCAGCATGGGGGGGGGGGGTAATGTATTG
Source organism: Aquarana catesbeiana (assembly GCF_042186555.1). Taxonomy (NCBI): domain Eukaryota; kingdom Metazoa; phylum Chordata; class Amphibia; order Anura; family Ranidae; genus Aquarana; species Aquarana catesbeiana. The sequence goes on along the minus strand of NC_133335.1, from coordinate 79,516,232 downwards.
CCATTGGTCACTGATGCATCACTAACCTAGTCCCAAAATATGAACCAAGCCGCTCTCTTCATTCCTCCCAAGACCTCCTGCTCTCTAGCTCCCTTGTCACCTCCTCCCATGCTGGCCTGCAGGATTTCTCCAGAGCTTCTCCCAACCTTTGGAACTCCCTACCCCAATCTGTCCGACTGTCCCCTAATCTATCCATCTTTAGATGACTCCTGAAAACCCTTCTCTTTAAAGCAGCCTATCCTGCCTCTAACTAACACTGTTTTACCTCCTCCATCAGCTCATCCCCCCATAGCTATTACCTTTTGTATCAATTGACCCTCTCTCCTAGATTGTAAGCACTAATGAGCAGAGCCTTCTGATTCCTCTTGTACCAAATTGTAATGTAACTGTAATGTCTGCCTTTATTTTGATAAGCGCTGCGCAAACTGTTGGCGCTATATAAATCCTGTATAATAATAATAAGGGATACTCTGGGAACTCTGATGTAAGGGGGGACACTGTGGTTTCTGGTGTATAGGGGAACTGTGATTTAAGGGGTGCTCTGAGAACCCTGATTTGCCTTAGTGTACTCACTCAGAGGCAGGAGAGAGAAGGGGGGAGGGGAGACTTCAGTCACAGACAGGGATGGATGGTGAGCTCACTCACCCCTTGGTAGTCAGCACCTCTCATCCAGATGTATCAGAAACTGCTGGACTTCAAATTTCCAGCCCTTACTTCCCTTTTCTGAGGCACAGAGCCGGGCATTGGAGTGTGGGCAGACACAGAGGGGTAGGGGCGGGAGGAAGAGGAGCAGATCGAACCCTCTCTCCTCTCCCATCTGTACGTGGGGTGAACTGTTAGTATCTGTACGTGGGGTGAACTGTTAGTATCTGTATGTGGGGTGAGCTGTTAGTATCTGTATGTGGGGTGAGCTGTTAGTATCTGTATGTGGGGTGAACTGTTAGTATCTGTATGTGGGGTGAACTGTTAGTATCTGTATGTGGGGTGAGCTGTTAGTATCTGTATGTGGGGTGAGCTGTTAGTATCTGTATGTGGGGTGAACTGTTAGTATCTGTATGTGGGGTGAGCTGTTAGTATCTGTATGTGGGGTGAGCTGTTAGTATCTGTATGTGGGGTGAACTGTTAGTATCTGTATGTGGGGTGAGCTGTTAGTATCTGTATGTGGGGTGAACTGTTAGTATCTGTATGTGGGGTGAGCTGTTAGTATCTGTATGTGGGGTGAACTGTTAGTGCTGCTCAGGGCCGGTCCTAGACGGGGTGCACGGGGTGCAGTGCACCCGAGCGCCAGAGAGGTGGGGGCGCTGAAGCGCCAGAGTGCTCCCCTCCCTCCTCCTCCTCCTCTTGTTTGTGTCCAGCGGCGCCTCTCTGCCGGTGTTCTAAGAAGAAAGGCGCCGCTGTATTAACTGCTCAAGCCGGAGATGAGAAGGGAGGCAGAGCGGCTGGTCTCTGTGTGGAGAAAGACCAGCCGTGAGTGATGTCGCGCGCGGGGGGAGGGGGGGGAGGAGCGGTCCGTGCTGACACATTCTCCTCCTCTCTGTGTCTCTCACTCCTGCTGCCTGCTGTGTACACTTCTGTTCTCCACCCGGGCGGCGCGGCTGCACACTGTCCTCTCCTCTCCAGCTGCCGCCCGGGTGTTTTTATGTACTGTACCCTAATGGAGGGGGGGGGAGTCTGTACTAATGGAGAAGGGGGGTCTGCCCTGGGGGGTCATTACTAATAGAGGGGGTCTGTACTAATGGAGGGAGGGTCTGTCCTGGGGGGTCTGTAGTAATGGAGGGAGAGTCTGTCCTGGGGGGTCTGTAGTAATGGAGGGGGGGTCTGTCCTGGGGGGTCTGTAGTAATGGAGGGGGGGTCTGTCCTGGGGGGTCTGTAGTAATGGAGGGGGGTCTGTCCTGGGGGGTCTGTAGTAATGGAGAGGGGGTCTGTCCTGGGGGGTCTGTAGTAATGGAGAGGGGGTCTGTCCTGGGGGGTCTGTAGTAATGGAGGGGGGGGTCTGTACTAATGGAGGGGGGGTCTGTACTAATGGAGGGGTGTCTTTCCTGGGGGGGGTCTATACTAATGGAGGGGGGTCTGTACTAATGGAGGGGGGTCTGTCCTGGGGGGGTCTATACTAATGGAGGGGGGTCTGTCCTGGGGGGTCTGTAGTAATGGAGGCGGGGTCTGTCCTGGGGGGTCTGTACTAATGGAGGGGGGTCTGTCCTGGGGGGTCTATACTAATTGAGGGGGGTCTGTCTTGGGGGGTCTGTACTAATGGGGGGTCTGTACTAATGGAGGGGGGTCTGTACTAATGGAGGGGGGTCTGTCCTGGGGGGTCTGTACTAATTGAGGGGGGGTCTGTCCTGGGGGGTCTGTACTAATGGGGGGTCTGTACTAATAGAGGGGGGTCTGTACTAATGAAGGAGGGGTCTGTCCTGGGGGGTCTGTACTAATGGAGGGGGGTCTGTACTAATGGAGGTGGGGTCTGTCCTGGGGGGTCTGTACTAATGGAGGGGGGTCTGTCCTGGGGGGGTCTGTACTAATGCAGGGGGGTCTGTCCTGGGGGGGTCTGTACTAATGGAGGGGGGGTTTCCTGGGGGGGGTCTGTACTGAGGAAGGTCTGTACTGAGGGAGGGGTTTATACTTAGTGCGGGTTCTTCACTGATGGAGGGGGTCTATACTTAGTGGAGGGGGGTCTGTACTGAGGGGCGACTATAGTTGGTGGAAGGGGGAGTGACCCCAACCCTAGTGATGCCAATGCAGCTGCGGGCTCTTCTTTCCCCCCTCTCCCCCCTCCCTCTCCCCCCTCCCTCTCCCTCTCGCGCACGCTGCTGTACTAGTGAGCAGCGCTTGCCAGCACAGCTGCCCACTATGTATCTTCCCCCGCCTTCATATGCCCAGGGAAGAAACAGAATAAAAAAAGGAGCAGAGAAGAGGATTGTGGGACATGTAGTCCCGAGGACTGGCAGCCCCACTGTAACACGGAAACTGGAGCTCACACAGCATGCTCAGCTGAATGGGAGAGAGAGAGCCAGGACTCCGGGAAAGCTTTCAGGGAAGTACACCCAGGACTCCAGAGGGAGAGGACATTGCTGAGGGAACCCCATCAGAGAGAGAACCCCGCTGCCCTGCGCCACCAGAGGGAAAGCCACACAGCCTAGCGCCATCCTGGGTGGAGAAAGGAATGGAGTCATTGTCAGAATACAGATCTGGGTGCTATCCAGCGGAGTCATAACGGGCAATTCAGAGTGAGCTGACTCCTGATCAGAGGAACCGTTGCTGTATCGCTGGGTCAGGTGAGAGGGTCGATTGGCCATTATTTACTAACGTCCATAGGAAATGCAGTCTCTGACCATCTCCTGTACTATGTCTGCAGTCTCTGACCATCACCTGTATTATGTCTGCAGTCTCTGATCATCTCCTGTACTATGTCTGCAGTCTCTGATCATCTCCTGTACTATGTCTGCAGTCTCTGATCATCTCCTGTACTATGTCTGCAGTCTCTGACCATCTCCTGTAATATGTCTGCAGTCTCTGATCATCTCCTGTATTATGTCTGCAGTCTCTGATCATCTCCTGTATTATGTTTGCAGTCTCTAATCATCTCCTGTACTATGTCTGCAGTCTCTGATCATCTCCTGTACTGTGTCTGCAGTCTCTGATCATCTCTTATATCCTGTCTGCAGTCTCTGATCATCTCCTGTAGTATGTCTGCAGTCTCTGATCATCTCCTGTAGTATGTCTGCAGTCTCTGATCATCTCCTGTACTATGTCTGCAGTCTCTGACCATCTCCTGTACTATGTCTACAGTCTCTGATCATCTCCTGTACTATGTCTGCAGTCTCTGATCATCTCCTGTACTATGTCTGCAGTCTCTGATCATCTCTTATATCCTGTCTGCAGTCTCTGACCATCTCCTGTACTATGTCTGCAGTTTCTGATCATCTCCTGTACTATGTCTGCAGTCTCTGATCATCTCCTGTACTGTGTCTGCAGTCTCTGATCATCTCCTGTACTATGTCTGCAGTCTCTGACCATCTCCTGTACTATGTCTGCAGTCTCTGACCATCTCCTGTACTATGTCTACAGTCTCTGATCATCTCCTGTACTATGTCTGCAGTCTCTGATCATCTCCTGTACTATGTCTGCAGTCTCTGATCATCTCTTATATCCTGTCTGCAGTCTCTGACCATCTCCTGTACTATGTCTGCAGTCTCTGATCATCTACTGTACTATGTCTGCAGTCTCTGACCATCTCCTGTAATATGTCTGCAGTCTCTGATCATCTCCTGTACTATGTCTGCAGTCTCTGATCATCTCCTGTACTATGTCTGCAGTCTCTGATCATCTCCTGTATTATGTCTGCAGTCTCTGATCATCTCCTGTATTATGTCTGCAGTCTCTGATCATCTCATGTACTATGTCTGCAGTCTCTGATCATCTCCTGTACTATGTCTGCAGTCTCTGATCATCTCCTGTATTATGTATGCAGTCTCTGACCATCTCCTGTACTATATCTGCAGTCTCTGATCATCTCTTATATCCTGTCTGCAGTCTCTGATCATCTCCTGTAGTATGTCTGCAGTCTCTGATCATCTCCTGTAGTATGTCTGCAGTCTCTGATCATCTCCTGTAGTATGTCTGCAGTCTCTGATCATCTCCTGTACTATGTCTGCAGTCTCTGATCATCTCCTGTATTATGTCTGCAGTCTCTGATCATCTCCTGTACTATGTCTGCAGTCTCTGATCATCTCCTGTACTATGTCTGCAGTCTCTGATCATCTCTTATATCCTGTCTGCAGTCTCTGACCATCTCCTGTACTATGTCTGCAGTCTCTGATCATCTCCTATACTATGTCTGCAGGCTCTGATCATCTACTGTACTATGTCTGCAGTCTCTGACCATCTCCTGTAATATGTCTGCAGTCTCTGATCATCTCCTGTACTATGTCTGCAGTCTCTGATCATCTCCTGTACTATGTCTGCAGTCTCTGATCATCTCCTGTATTATGTCTGCAGTCTCTGATCATCTCCTGTATTATGTCTGCAGTCTCTGATCATCTCCTGTACTATGTCTGCAGTCTCTAATCATCTCCTGTATTATGTCTGCAGTCTCTGATCATCTCCTGTACTATGTCTGCAGTCTCTGATCATCTCATGTACTATGTCTGCAGTCTCTGATCATCTCCTGTACTATGTCTGCAGTCTCTGATCATCTCCTATACTATGTCTGCAGTCTCTGATCATCTCATATACTATGTCTGCAGTCTCTGATCATCTCATGTACTATGTCTGGAGTCTCTGATCATCTCCTGTACTATGTCTGCAGTCTCTGATCATCTCCTGTATTATGTATGCAGTCTCTGACCATCTCCTGTACTATATCTGCAGTCTCTGATCATCTCTTATATCCTGTCTGCAGTCTCTGATCATCTCCTGTAGTATGTCTGCAGTCTCTGATCATCTCCTGTAGTATGTCTGCAGTCTCTGATCATCTCCTGTAGTATGTCTGCAGTCTCTGATCATCTCCTGTACTATGTCTGCAGTCTCTGATCATCTCCTGTATTATGTCTGCAGTCTCTGATCATCTCCTGTACTATGTCTGCAGTCTCTGATCATCTCCTGTACTATGTCTGCAGTCTCTGATCATCTCCTGTATTATGTCTGCAGTCTCTGATCATCTCCTGTACTATGTCTGAAGTCTTTGATCATCTCTTATATCCTGTCTGCAGTCTCTGATCATCTCCTGTACTATGTCTGCAGTCTCTGATCATCTCCTGTACTATGTCTGCAGTCTCTGATCATCTCCTGTACTATGTCTGCAGTCTCTGATCATCTCCTGTACTATGTCTGCAGTCTCTGACCATCTCCTGTAATATGTTTGCAGTCTCTGATCATCTCCTGTATTATGTCTGCAGTCTCTGATCATCTCCTGTATTATGTCTGCAGTCTCTGATCATCTCCTGTACTATGTCTGCAGTCTCTGATCATCTCCTGTATTATGTCTGCAGTCTCTGATCATCTCCTGTACTATGTCTGCAGTCTCTGATCATCTCATGTACTATGTCTGCAGTCTCTGATCATCTCCTGTACTATGTCTGCAGTCTCTGATCATCTCCTATACTATGTCTGCAGTCTCTGATCATCTCATGTACTATGTCTGCAGTCTCTGATCATCTCCTGTACTATGTCTGCAGTCTCTGATCATCTCCTATACTATGTCTGCAGTCTCTGATCATCTCCTGTATTATGTCTGCAGTCTCTGACCATCTCCTGTACTATGTCTGCAGTCTCTGATCATCTCTTATATCCTGTCTGCAGTCTCTGATCATCTCCTGTAGTATGTCTGCAATCTCTGACCATCTCCTGTATTATATCTGCAGTCTCTGATCATCTCCTGTACTATGTCTGCAGTCTCTGACCATCTCCTGTATTATATCTGCAGTCTCTGATCATCTCCTGTACTATGTCTGCAGTCTCTGACCATCTCCTGTACTATGTCTGGGAGCTCTTTCTAACAGACTCTCTAACAGAAGCCCTCTCTGTGTGCATCAGAGAGACCCCCCTCCAGGTCTCATTAGTGTACTCTCTTCCTGTATTTTCTTTATTAAAAGATCACAGGAGGATCCCAGGGTAACAAAGACTTCTTAGGGGAGCATCTCTGTGTTTGAGTCGTTGCCATAGAAACATTTGTAAAGGGGAGGAGTTGGTAAGATGACCACGCCCATGTGGGGGCGCCAAAAATATTTCTGCACCCAGGCGCCGGTGACCCTAGGATCGGCCCTAGTGCTGGCTTTGGGGAGTGTGAAAGAAATTGTAACAGACACTCTCAGCTTAGACAACTGCAGCCAGCAACCCTGCTGGGAAGCCATAATCCAGTCTGAATAATGTGTCTGGGTTTCAGGCAGTTTGAAACCCGGACACATGATTCCAAACCCGAACTGTCCGGGTGAATCCCGGATAGGTGGCAACCCTGGTGCTGAAAAGGAATATGCCAACAGAATGTTAGAGAAGAGTGAAGACTCCTCAGAGTACAGCTTCTCTTTCACTGTTAAATCACAGGTAGGGGGAATGGGGTGACCAAGCTGTATTGTGCAAATGCAGTAAAGAAAAGTGAGATCAAACCTGAACTGTTCAGGTGAATCCCGGGCAGGTGGCAAACCCGAACTGTCCGGGTGAATCCCAGACAGGTGGCAACCCTAGTGCTGAAAAGGAACATGCCAACAGAACCTTAGGCTCCATTCACACTAATGCGTTTTTTGATGCATTTTGCATAAATGCATGGGAATTTTTTAACATGGGTTCCTATGGAACATGTTCACATCAATGCATTTTTGTGCCTCTGCAAGCACCGCAAAAAACACTGCAGAAACGCTCAAAAGCAACATGCATAGATGTGAATCGAGCCATAGAGAAGAGTGATGACTCCTCAGACTCCTCAGAGTACAGCTTCTCTTTCACTGTTAAATCACAGGTCGGGGAAATAGGGTGATCAAGCTGTGTTGTGTAAACACAGTAAAGAAAAGTGAGATCACCAGCTTGACAAGGCGTTATAAATCTAAAATAAATGTAAGTTCTTTGGCAGGTGACACAGCTATCAAGTATGTAATTCAAATGGGGTTTTACCTGTTTCCCTGGAGTGCAGCATGGAGAATAAAAAAATGACTACTTCTTTTCTCTGCATACACTCTTGTTAACATTGTTCTCCTTTTTATATCTTCATTGTCACCCTACTGGCATTCTGCGTGACAACAGGTCATTTCAATAAAGAGTATCATTTGTGTATCATCCCTTTGCATGCACTAATTATAGGCACACCCATCTTTAACAAGCTGCGCTTTATCAGAACTAATATAAACCCTGGCCACTCAGTCGAATCTGAGCAAGACCATATATCCGAATTAACGAAAACCCGGTTTAACAAATTTTTCCGAATATTCGGAGATTTGAATATTCAAAAATTCAGAAATTCAAAATTATGGAAATTCGATAACCCGAAAATTCGAAAATCTGAAATAAAAACTAATAATAACTTAACTATTACTAAACTATTAAATTATAGGTATTGGAATTTTCTTTCAAGTTTGGCTGTTAGTGAATGTAACGCATCCGAATTTATCCAAAGTTACGAATTATCCGAAATAACGAATGCATCTAAACAAATGGAACGTAATGAGTTACTTTTTATTATTATTATTATTATTATTAATTCGTTCCGTTCCATTTGTTTAGAAGCGGCATTCATTATTTAGGATAATTCCTAACTTTAGATAAATTCGCATTCGTTACGTTCACTAACAGCCAAATTTGAAAAGAAATTCCAATACCTATAATTTAATAGTTAGTTATTATTAGTTAGTTAGTTATTATTTTGAATTTTCAGATTTTCTTTCTTATTTTGGAATTTTGGAATTTTTGGATTTCCGAATTTTTGGATTTTCACATTTCCAAATATTTGGATTTCCGAATTCTCAAATTTTCGAATTTACTAATTTAAGAAAAAAACAAAAAACAAGTGAAACGAAAACAAAAACAAATTGTTAGAAAACCTCTTCTGCTTACTACTGACTCCCCTCAAAATGAGTAGCTCTGTCAGCATCTGGCTACTTCTCCCTATTCCCCTCACCATAGGCATAGGTACAAATGTTTGGCAGGACTGAGCATTTATGTTTAAAGAGGAAGCCACCGGTCATGGCATGAGTCCTTTAGAAACGGCACGATGAAGACGGCGCAAGCGTATTTGGTAAATATCTCCTAAACCGTGCAGGTTTAGGAGACATTTCCAGTACCTCCAGGTTAGCCTTGTTATAGGCTTACGTGTAGGTACAAGTTGCGTAACTAGGTTTACAACCACTTTAAGGTTAGGGTTGCCACCTCATCCCTTTAAACCCGAACACACATGAATTACACAGGTTCTGAGACTAATTTAATGCAGATAAGGCACCAAGTGAGTTTATATACCACCTTAATCAGCCACAGGACCTGTTTAATTAATATGTGTTCAGTTTTAAAGGGATGAGGAGGCAACCCTATTTAAGGCTGAAGTTTATTCTGCTTATATTTTGACTTCTTTGGTTTCTCCTTTCCCTGTCATCAACACACGAATACATTTTGTGAAAAACCTTTCTGTTTTCATTACATACATTTTTTAGAACCAGGAATACCATTACTGGGTCTCTTTGCTCTCTATACAATGTGAACAGATCGTGGCTGGTAGGAGGGGTCAGCGTGGTGCCTCTTAAAATCATCAAAAATGAGAACATTGAATGAGGTCAATGGAAAGATTGACAAGTCTTGCAGATGAACTACATTTTTGCATGCTTGAGGTTCCTTCAAGTTGTCAAATGAGGTTCCATCCTGACACCAGGCAATAAACATTGAGTTTATTATCTGAGAGACAATAGCCACAAATATTGTTCAGTGAGTGGACAGTATGTACTAGGCTTGTAACAGGGTATTAGGGATTTTATTTCTCTGTTCCACCCTCAAGATGTGAAAGAGAAAGAGAGATGCTTAACATTTATGTGAGTTTTGTAAGTGTTAAGGAAGGCAATTTTGGCCTCGTCTTTGGGTATGCGAGGAACTGGTCTGTGAGATAATCAGAAGCACCAAAGAGTCTCTTTGTAAGTATGAGGGACCGTAACCCATCTTATGGACTGTGAGGTTGTTTTCGGAAAATGAAGCTCACCCTAAGGACTGGAGCCAATGTGGACATGTGTTGTGAAGTTTCATTTTTGTGCCTTGGGCCACTTAAAACTGGGCAGACCCTGCAGCCCATGGTGTGGCGTCACCTTTTTCGGCCATTAGGGAGAGCTGGCCTCCCACTCTTATACTATACTATACTTATCTACAAGCTGATTGGTGGAAAGTTCATGGGCTGGTGATTATAATTAGCATGTGAAAAGTTGGTCTGTGTAGTGTGGTGTTATGCAGCCAATCCTGAAAAAGAGGAAACCTTATACCTTTACTCAAGGCATCACTTTGAAAACTGGCTTTACTTCCAAGCAAGTCGAAGCTTCACATTATGACATTGCAGTGTATCTGGGTCCTTGCTACCTGTTTGCCTCAGCTATAAGAGAGTAACCCCAGTGACTGCACCATGGGGCTGTTATGGCACATGTTCTTGTTTAAAGATACTGCCTGAATACGTAAAATTAGAGATCTCCGTGTGTCCTGGAAACAGGGCAGTGCCCGGAAAGGAGCAACTTGTCAACCCAACAAATCCAATAGTCATCATCTGTGGACATGAGACTGTCTATTATCTTCCCAACTGAGTCAAAGAATGTAAATGTACCCTTGGTACCACTAAGCAAAGATACTGTATAACTAAAGTATGTTTACTAACAAATTCCATGTCGGATAGGCAGACTGGGCAGAGCTTATACAGGAAAGCAAGGAGACCTATTTGAAGACTTAGCTGTTTCTGAAGATTCACCAGACTTTTTACATTCAGATTTACAGCACTGAAGTGTCATGATCCCTCTACTGCTAAGTCGTCTAGGATGGAGCAAAATCCTGAAAGTTTGACCTTTGTTTCCTAACCTAGTTTGAGTAAAGTTTCCCCTTGCTCATGGGGCTCCAGATGCGTAGGTGTCCTAAACATTTTAGTTCCCACAGCATGGATAACCCGGCTTATCAGGATTTTATCCAGTGTTTTCAAAAGTTCAGCTTTGGTCACCAAATGATGAAAACCAAGGTTCTAAGAAAGCAGCCTGGGATTGAAGATTTGGATTTCGGATTTTTATTAGACAGAATCATTCCTAAAAATACGATAATCTGATCGTTAGTATACGCTTTCGGGAGCCGATCACGACAATTCATACAAAATTATCCAATGGGTCAGGCATAAAAATGTTTTGTCGTACGATACCATATTGTCCAATTTACATTTAATCAGTACAGTTGTTGTTCGAAAATACAATGCAAATACACAACAGCACATTACAGTGCATCCGAAAAGTATTCACAGTGCCTCACTTTTTCCACATTTTGTTATATTACAGCCTTATTCCAAAATGGATTAAATTCATTATTGTCCTCAAAATTCTACATACAATACCCCATATTGACAACATGAAAGAAGTTTGTTTGAAATCTTTGCAATTTTATTAAAAATTAAAAAATCCCATGTACATAGGTATTCACAGCCTTTGCCATGACACTCAAAATTGAGCTCAGGTGTATCCTGTTTCCACTGATCATCCTTGAGATGTTTCTACAACTTGATTGAGTCCACCTGTGGTAAATTCAGTTGATTGGACATGATATGGAAAGGCACACACCTGTCTATATAAGGTCCAAAAGTTAACAGTGCATGTCAGAGCACAAACCAAGCCATGAAGTCCAAGGAATTGTCTGTAGACCTCTGAGACAGGATTGTATCGAGGCACAGATCTGGGGAAGGGTACAGAAAAATGTCTGCAGCATTGAAAATCCCAATGAGCATAGTGGCCTCCATCATCCATAAATGGAAGAAGTTTGGAACCACCAGGACTCTTCCTAGAGCGGGCCGCCCAGCCAAACTGAGAAATCGGGGGAAAAGGGCCTTAGTCAGGGAGGTGACCAAGAACCTGATGATCACTCTGACAGAGCTCCAGCGTTTCTCTGCGGAGAGAGGAGAACCTTCCAGAAGAACAACCATCTCTGCAGCACTCCACCAATCAACCCTGTATGGTAGAGTGGCCAGACAGAAGCCACTCCTCAGTAAGAGTCACATGATAGCCCGCCTGGAGTTTGCCAAAAGGCACCTGAAGGACTCTCAGACCATGAGAAACAAAATTCTCTGGTCTGATGAAGCAAAGATTTACCTCTTTGCACCGCTCATCACCTGGCAAATACCATACCTACAGTGAAGCATGGTGGGGGCAGCATCATGCTGTGGAGATGTTTTTCATCGGCACAAACTGGGAGACTAGTCAGGGTTGGGGAAAGATGAATGCAGCAATGTACAGAGACATCCTTGATGAAAACCTGCCCCAGAGCACTCTGGACCTCAGACTGGGGTGAAGGTTCATCTTCCAACAGAATAACGGCCCTAAGCACACAGCCAAGATAACAAAGGAGTGGCTACGGGAAAATTCTGTTAATGTCCTTGAGTGGCTCAGCCAGAGCCCAAACTTGAACCCATTTGAACATCTCTGGAGAGATCTGAATATGGCTGTGCACCGATACTCCCCATCCAACCTGATGGAGCTTGAGAGGTCCTGCAAAGAAGAATGGAAGAACAACGCTGCTCTTCGCCCTGTGCATCGAACCCCTGACGGCCCAGATCCGACGGGACCCCAACGTCAGTGGCGTAATGGTTAGGGGTCACGAGTTTAAAATTTCATTGTTTGCGGATGATGTCCTCCTGACCCTAACACAAATGCACATTACTCTCCCTAACCTCCATAAACTCTTGGAGGAATATGGATACCTGTCGGGTTACAAGGTTAACCCAACTAAATCAGAAGCTCTACCGCTCAACCTCCCTCCCTCGGAAGTACACCGCCTGTCAAAAACTTTTCATGTGCGTGGAAATCCCATGCCATTACTCCTCGATATGAATCCCTATACAATGCAAACTTTGGACCTCTATTTACATCCATCCGATCCCTCATGACCAAATGGAGATATTACCCAATGTCTTGGTTTGGACGCATCGCCTCGGTTAAGATGAACATACTACCTAAACTTCTGTACTGCTTTATGACTCTCCCAGTGCCCATCCCGTCGGCCCAGCTCATGAAACTTCAGAATGACCTCCTAAATTTTACATGGAACTACAAACAGCATCGAATAGCCCGCTTCATAATGTTTGCCTCCAGAAATGATGGGGGTTTGGCCTTTCCACATCTCCAACGCTATTACTATGCCACACAACTGAGAGCTATAGCTTCCTGGGTCACCCTTCCGGCCTATAACCGCTGGACCCAAATAGATAAAATATGGCTGGCTCCCATCCATCCAAACAATCTACAGTGGTACACCAACGCCGATATCCCCTCCACCGCCCTACTACATAGCATGCACTTCCTACGCACTATCTGGAGGCAGCTAAACCGCAGCACCCCCCTGCAGTCCGGGGCCTCTCTGGTAACAGCCTTCCTTTACAACCCTAAACTACCCGACAGCTTAACCTCTCAGATGATCTCCCCATGGCTGCAGAGGAAACTTTTTCACTATGGACACCTGGTGGATCCAGTGTCTAGGATCTTGCTACCCTTCGACAAACTCAGAGCTAAACACGAGCTTCCCCATAGTGCCTTCTTTGGCTACCTCCAGATACGGCACTATGCACTCACTATCACCCCAACCCTAAAATTCTCTAAGCCATCCCCATTTCAATGTTTAGTCCTTTCGGGCCCCACACAGAAAGGGCTGACCTTAGACATATATAAACTTTTAAACTTATACGATATGGTCACTAGGGGGAAACATAGATACATGCGTAGATGGGAGGAACACCTCGGAGAGGAACTAACCCGCGAACAATGGGCCACTATATGGAGATGGGCAGCCAAGAGCTCTATATGCACACTTTACAAAGAGAACTCATATAAGGTGCTCTTTTACTGGTACCTAACTCCGTCACACCTGCATGCTATATACCCATCGGCCTCGGATCGCTGCTGGAGGTGTCTCCAATACCAGGGCACGCTATACTACATCTACTGGAGCTGTCCATCCCTCCAGCCCTACTGGCCCACGGTGCGGGACCTCCTCCACCGGCTATTTGAGGTAGATGATATCCCTCTCTCCCCAAAGTTCTTTTTACTGGGCCTCCCTCCCCCCACACTCTCCGGACTAGCCAAAAAGCTGGCCACACAAATATTAATGGCAGCCAGATGTTTAGTATCCCTCCACTGGAAACAACGAAATCCCCCATCATTATCTGATCTTTACACCAGAATAAAAGATGTAGAGGTTATGGAGTCCATGACGGCTAGACTAACAGATCGAGTAGACAGACATACAGCGACATGGGAGCCGTGGCACCGGCGAATGGACCTCCCATGATACCCCCTCCACCCTTCACACTGCTAACACCCAGAGCCCATGAGAGACACACCCTAATGATTGGGACTCTCCTACAGCTTTCTCTCCCCCCCCTTCTCCCCCCCTTATTTCTTTTCTCTTCTCTTTCTTTTCTTTTTCCCCCCTCTGGAAAAACGGGCCAAGCAATTCTAATTTACGATATCCGCTGTTGGACTGGTTGACAGAAGGGCTAGTATTGTGATCGCCACAGTCTTCTCGTTTTATAGAACGGTACTTTACTCAATTGCTCCTGTGGATCTTATGTTAATCCAGTTATATGTAGACTACTATGCCCTTTCCAGAGCTGTTTGTTACTATTACTGCCTTTTCATTACTTTTTTCTCCCACAATGTTGTTTTAAACAATTGTATTGTTCACACTGAAACTTAATAAAAATTGTCAATTATAAAAAAAAATAAAAGAATGGGAGAAACTGGCCAAAAATAGGTGTGCCAAGCTTGTAGCATTATGCTCAAAAAGACTTGAGGCTGTAATGGGTGACAAAGGTTCTTCAACAACGTATTGAGCAAAGGCTGTGAATAGTTATGTACATGAGATTTTTTTCCTTTTTTAATTTTAATAAATTTGCAACTATTTCAAACAAACTTCTTTCACATTGTCATTATGGGGTATTGTTTGTACAATTTTGAGGAAAATAATGAATTAATGTAATGAATAATTACATTTTGGAATAAGGATGATGTAGCATAACAAATTTGGAAAAAGTGAAGTGATGTGAATACTTTCCGGATGAACCGTACATCACTTGCGCATTTTTATTGTGTTGCACGAGAATTTTCGGAACTTTAGTAAACTCCTAATTTTCTATATGAGACTAGCATGATCATTTGTACTATAATCACGTTTCAAACATTTTTATTATATTTTCATAAGTTAAAACAACAGATGTACAGTAATATCACATGTGGAGATACAATATTTGACAGAATAGAAAATAATAGAAATTAAGTTTCAGTAGCGATAAACATTAAAATAAGCTATAAGGTAAAAATGAGTAGATGATACAAAGATACGTGTAACATATATGACTGGAATTAGGATACACTTAATTCAGGAATGGGTATGGAGCATAGAAATAATTCAAAAGAATATTGAACTTTTGGTTTTAAATGAAGAGCCAGATAATTAAAATATGTATGAGATGATAACTCAGGAGTGTTACAGGGTAATCAAGAGAAATAGGAAAGTTTTGCAGGGCCAAGTATAATATTTAGGATTATCCCGCAAGACTCCTATTTTAGTGTAAATGACTAGTGTAAAGAGAAGGAGAAGCTTAGTTAATGTTATGATAAAGAGTCAATGGGATGAAAAATTAGGTATGTCACCAGAGGGGGTCAGTAGACTCGGGAAGTAGAAAAATAAAATAAAAAAATGAATGAATGAATCATATGACAGATTATAGAACTTAAGCCCTTAAGGGAGTATTAAAGAGGTGCCAAAGCCCGGTGGTAGGAAATGTTCAAACCATGGTGTCCATAGGGCTTTGAATTTAGATATATTATCAAGATAGCTAGTTTCTGTTTTAGCATGGATTAAGGATTGGGCAGCTCTTTGTTTGACTAATGATATATCCAGTGAATCTGTTTTCCAAGCCTTCGCTATTACCTGTTTTGCTGCTGTTGTTACAAAGAGCATGAGTTTAAATTGGCGGTTTGACAAGGCTTGTCAAAGCCTTTTACTATTACTATTACTATTCAGGAGTGCAATAGGTGCGTCAGGCAGTAATAAAACTTTGAACATTGCGGAAAGAATATTAAATACTTCTGACCAAAAGGATCTGACAATATTACATTCCCACCAGATATGTACCTGAGTACCCGGGATAGAGTAGCCACGAAAGCAATGGAAAGAATATTGTAGAGACAATTTAGAAATTCTAGCAGGGACTAAGTACCATCTTGTGAGTACTTTATCATTTTCGGTTTCGAGAGCCTCTACATTTGTGGGGGTAGACTTTGTTGTTTGCCAGATTTGAGACCAATTTATGTCTGCAGATTGTAATTGGAGATCTTTTTCCCATTTAGTAGTATAGGTTGGGGGAGTAGAGGTAATGTGTTTTAGTAAACGGGTGCATAGGTTGGAAATGAGACCACGTTTATCTTGTTTAACGTTTAACGTTGATCTGATTTACAGGCTTGTTTGAATATAGTGGAGCTTGGTAATTTTGTATCAGAGGGTGCATTATTGTGAAAAAAGTTTTTTATTTGAAGATATCTGAAAGTTTCTGTATGTGGGAAATCATAGTTTTCATGAAGAGTAGGAAATGGTGTGATTAGAAAAGATTTATAGAAATGATGAGCGCAAGTCAAACCAGCTCTTGACCATGCAAAGAATGAGTTTGGGGAGGACCAAGCCGGGTAAAATGAGGGATTATGGAGGAAGGAGAGAAGAGGATTATGTCTAGATTGTATGCCAAATCGGGTTTTTAACCTATTCCAAATAGATAGGCTGTGTTTGGTAATGGGATTCATTACTATTCGGCGTTGGGTTGGGTTTAGCCAGAGAAGATTTGCGATGGATAGAGGGTCACAATCGATCGATTCTACCGCTACTCAAAGTGGGATTTCCGTCTTGGCGTGATATTTGGAAAATTGTGATAATTGGGCTGCATAATAATATTTTGTAAAATCTGGTACACCCAGACCACCCTAAATTTTAGGAGCATATAGGGTATGTTTAGGGATTCGAGGTTTTGTCTTACCCCAGATAAAATGTAAGGTTTTACGTTGTATAAAGCGTAAGAAGTGTGATGGTATAGATATAGGGAGTACTCAAAAAAAATATGAGTTTTGGGAGGATGGACATTTTAATCACTGTAATTCTTCTTAACCAGGCTAATGGTATGGTTGACCAATTATTGAGAAGGTTATTAATTTGTGAAAGCATAGGTGGGTAATTTGTTGTATAGAGCTCCAGAGGGTTGGCTGTAAAGTTAATACCCAAATAGGAGATAAACGATGCAGACCAGGTGAATGGTAGAGAGTGAACAAGTTGGGTTTGGATGGCAGGAGTCAATGATCTATTTAGAGCTTTAGATTTGTGGGGGTTTATAGAAAGGCCTGATATTTGTTCAAATTTAGAAAGGACGTTCAGAAAAGTTGGCGCTGAGGTTACGGGTGAAGTAAGGAATATTAAGATATCGTCTGCAAACAGACATAATTTATGTTGATAACCACCAAGTTCGAGTCCTTTTATGTTTTGGGGTTGGATCGGATGAGTTGGGCCAGGGGTTCAATAGCCAATGAGATCATCTTTACTGGCCATTTTCAATTTCTGTTGGAATAAGGAATTTGCAAGTAAACTATCATTAATATACCAAGTACAATGATTGGATCGTGGAACTAGTGATGAGAAGGTTACCATTACAGCATTATGATCCGACCATGCACATGATATAATATGTGAGTCTATACTGAGTGCTGAAGTTGAGACCATAACAAAAAGGTGGTCAATACAGGAGAATTGCTTGTGGGGATGGGAATAGTAAGTGTATTGTCGTTTTGTAGAATTATGTTCTCGCTGTGTGTCTAATAGAGAGTATTGATGCAGGAGTCTTGGATATTAAGGTTTAAGAATACTGGTTGGGACTGGGGATTTGTCAAGGAATGGATAAATTATTTGGTTGGAATCACCACCAATAATAAGGGTACCTTGTTTATGTGAGTCAACCATCAAAAGCCAGTGTGAGAGAAATGCCAATGGGTTCTTGTTAGGTGCATAGTAAGAAAAGAACGTAACATCATTATCTAGTAATGTACCTGATTAGAATAGGTATCTACTTTCTGGGTCTTTAAGTTCTTTTTACATAATAAATGGTGTTGTGAGGTGGAAGGCAGTCAATATACCCCTTTTTTTCATTGTAGTAGAAGCAGTATAAACTTGGGGATATCTGCGGCCAAAATATTTTGGTGTGAATTTCTGTACAAAGTGGGTCTCTTGCAAACAAACTACATAAGCTGATAGTTTGGAAAAGAAGGTAAATGCTTTCGTTCTTTTCGAAGGAGACTTGAGACCTTGTACATTTAGTGTTAATACATTTAAGGGAGACATTATAGAATATTGATAAGGATCAATAAAGGGCTGCTTAATATTATTCAAAGGTTACTTCAAATTTAGTAAGGTAGGAGCAGTAGAAGCGTATCAATGTAGATTGTATAACGTATATTATCACAGAGTAAAAAAAAAAAAAAAAAAAATTGTTATATATTCAAGTGAAACTTCTAAAAAGAAAATAAGTTATAAAAATAAAAGGGCTCCCTATTGGAGCGAATATCCAGAGGGTGGTGAATAAACGCCAACCAGTGGATATGAAGTGGTCCATGGAGCGTCCAAATCTAAGTTGGGCACTCGAGGAATAAGTGGAGGTGCAGTGAGCTGTCTCCGGGACTACGACAGCCTGTGTGATAGTTAAGTAAAATAATTGAACAAAACGAGTCATAAGTATAATGTTAATTTAACATAACTGTAAAAAATAGTGCATACTATAATGCAAGGTAGTAGAGTTCAAATTTATTGAGGGTAAGGGTAATTGAAACTGATAAAATAACTCAAGATAATTCTAATATTAGAATAAAAATATTATAATAATGCTGGTATAAAAAAAGGGGGGGGGGGAGATATAAGATTGAATTTTTAAATATCACCCATTTGGTATATATATCAGTCTGCAATGTCATCTTCTTCAGGCAGTGGTGAAGCAAACTCAAAGGAGAAAAATCAACCAGCGCAACAGTAATCCCTAAAGTAAAAGCAGCTGAAATACTGAGGGTCAAAATATAAAATCCCATACAACAGAATTATAAAAAGCAGTACAGCGCTTAACATTTAAATTAATATTAATAGAAAAAGTCCATAAACTGGTAAGAAAGTACAGACAAGCTTCCAGTGTTGAAAGTGAAGAGATGCACAATATATGGTGACTTCCGTGACACCCTCCACCAACGTAAGGATTGGCCCCTCACCTCATGACATGGACCCCTGAGTTAATCAGTCAGGTCTAATACAGCATTCCCATTGCTGGGTCATTATGCACACATCATAACTTGCAGTGTAGGGACAGTCTGATTAAAGGATCCTCTTCAACTCCAATCAATACATACATGTAATAGAATAAGCAAGTGGTGAAGCAAAGCGACCTCTTTTATGAGGACTAAG
The DNA here is from genome assembly GCF_042186555.1 of Aquarana catesbeiana. Lineage (NCBI taxonomy): Eukaryota > Metazoa > Chordata > Amphibia > Anura > Ranidae > Aquarana > Aquarana catesbeiana. The sequence goes on along the minus strand of NC_133335.1, from coordinate 79,497,065 downwards.
TGGGGCTTGAGACATTTGAGGTACTTGGGAGTCTTGAATATCTTGGGTCTGTGAGAGGGATGTTGAATTCATTCGTCGTTTTGGGACCATTCACTGTTGTGGAAGATGTTGCCAGGCAGAGATCTCTAAGTGTAGAAAGAAGATCGTTTGCTGATTTACATATATATGAATTTCCTTTATAAAAAAAGCGAAGGGAAAAAGGAAATCCCCAGCGATAATTTATTCAGTGCTATTTAAGGACTTGCAGATGTGGTTTCATTTCTTTGCGTTTAAGGAGAGTTAGTTGAGATACTGTAAGTCTTAAAAGACTTGGTATTTATGGCCCTGGAAAATTAAAGAGTTTTTGTTTCTTGCAGCTGCCATTATTTGTTCTTTTGAGCGAAAATAATGCATTTTTATAATTATATCTCTAGGGTGCCCATCTTCTTTATGTGCAGATAAAGCTCTGTGTATTCGATCTGTTTCCAATCTTTCTAATGGGATGGATGGAACAAGTTCTTGAAAAAGTGTTGTAACTGTTGATTGTAGATCCTCTATTTCTTCAGGGATGCCACGGATACGTAGGTTCGATCGTTTTGCCCTGTTCCCAAAATCTTCCAGTCGGGTTTGAAGTGTAGAATAATCCTCTTTAAGGGATTCTAATTCCTCTGAATGAGCTGTGGTAGTGATTTCAATCTCATCTACTCTCTGTTCAAGTATAGATGTGCGCCTGCCTACCTCACGGCTCTCCCGCGTTAATTTATCAGTAACAGCATCTGAGGTATTCTGTAATGCTTTGTGTAACACCCGTTCAAATTGGGAAAGCAGGTCTGAGCCTATTTGATTATTATGCAGAGTAATAAGGAACAAATTCAAGTCATATTCAGTCTCACCACAGTGCGCTGAAGAGGGAGACCTGTGAAGCTGCTGTGTACCGTTCTGTGAGTTGAGATTTGATGGCGCCGCCGCCATTTTAGATAACATTCTAGTCAGCTTTTCCAGAGGCTTTGCTGTCTTCAGCTATAAGCAGACATGTCCTGCTTAGCGGGCTTCACGCGTGCGCCTCCCCCATAATCTCATCATGTGTAGCAGGCATTAGGATCGGTTCACACTGCCCCGACTTGGGATCCGACTTGTGAGACCCCAAATTGCGTGACATGTGAAATCTCATGTTAGTCAATTGAGAGCTGTCTTAATTAGCACTACTGAAGTCACTCTGACTTTAGAAAAAGTTCCTGTACTACTTCAAGGTGACTTCTCTCAGACTTGTGCCTTAAAGTAGTGATCAAGTCGCCAAGAAGTCTTCTGGCAAAGTCTCACCGTAAGTCGCGTGACTTTCAGGTCACGGCAGTGACCTTTCAGTTATATTTCTTTATATATATTTGAGAGATTGTTGTTGCTTCCTATTTTACGACTGTCTTGTACAGAATTTTTTATGTAGCTGTAAATAAAATTATTAGATTATTTGTTTCTGTGTGCTGGTGTAATTGTGCCCAACTGGGTTAGTGCATGACACAGTGATGTGCCATAAAGAACTAGGGGGTTCTCAAACAGGTTATTATGCCCTTTAATATTTTGCTCTATTGGTTATCAGGTGCTTTTTCCTTTCAAGACAGGTGTTATGTTGAAATAGAAATTAAAGCATATACAATAGTATTGGGACGCCTGTCTTTACATGCACATGAACTTTAATGGCATCCCAGTCTTAATCCGTAGGGGTCAATATTGCGTTGGCCCACCCTTTGCAGCTATAGCAGCTTCAACTCTTCTGGGAAGGCTGTCCACAGTGTTTAGGAGTGTGTCTATGGCAATGTTTGACCATTCTTGCAGAAGCACATTTGTGAGGACAGGCACTGATGTTGGACGAGAAGGTCTGGTTCACAGTCTTCGCTCTAATTCATCCCAAAGTGTTCTATCGGGTTGAGGTCAGGACTTTGTGCAGGCCAGTCAAGTTCCTCCACCCCAAACTCACTCATCCATGTTTTTATGGACCTTGCTTTGTGCACTGGTGGGCAGTCATGTTGGAACAGGAAGGGGCCATCCCCAAACTGTTCCCACAAAGTTATGAGCATGAAATTGTCTAAAACGTCTTGGTATGCTGTTGCCTTAAGAGTTCCCTTCACTGGGCCAAGCCCAACCCCTGAAAAACAACCCCACACCATAATCCCCCCTCCAGCAAATGATTTGGACCAGTGCACAAAGCAAGGTCCATAAAGAAACAGATGCGCAAAGCATGCATTTACTTGCGAGTTACTGTGTGTTGGGCAACCCTTGTTTTGGAAATATGTGGAAAACACGCATCACACTTGCATTGCCATTTAGGCAGCATTTGCATCTTCACAGAAAGCATACGCTTTGCCATGGGTTTAGAAAACAAGTGGCAACAGCCTTCCAAACACATGTTGCTCTCATGGTGCCATTTAGGCTGGGTTTGCATCTGTGCATTTCGGAATGCACGGCAACCCGGACAGAAAACACGCTCTTTGGCATGTGTTTCTAAAACACATGGCAATGCACATTCCACTTGCAATACCATTTAGGCTGCGTTTTCATCTGTGCGTTTCCAAGCGCACGGCAACCCTCAAGAAAACACAAGGTCGTCGCAGTTTTCTGTGGACAGTGAGATATCACATTGAATATATCTCTGATATCAATCCTGCAAGGCTAGGTGATCTCAAACATATGTTTTTATAAAATGTGGCTGATTTTGTTTCTGTTATTTGAAAATATGAGTTGTAAAAGTTTCTTATTTGGAGGAATCTCCTGAGTTCATTATTGGGAATCCTATATTTGGTTTTTAGTGAAGAGAATGAGGTAAACGTGGTGTTTTCTATAAGTTTTTTGAGGGTAGTTAGGTTGTTGTTAATCCACCATGTGAATTCCCCTGTTTCGTGATTGATTGATAAGAATTTGGGATCTCCTATAAAAGAAGCGTGTGGGGGTGTGGTGGAAATAAGTTTGCATTTCTTATTGTGTAACCTCCAAAGATGATATGTAGGGATGAGCCAAACACCCCAACCCCCCCCCCCCCCCCCCCCCCCCCGTTCGGTTCACAGCAGAACATTAGAACCGGCAAAAAATTTGTTCAAACACGCGAACACCGTTAAAGTCCATGGGACACAAACGTGAAAAATCAAAAGTGCTCATTTTAAAGGCTTATATACAAGTTATTGCCATAAAAAGTGTTTGAGGACCCGGGTCCTGCCCCGGGGAACATGTATCAATGCAAAAAAAAGTTTTAAAAATGCCTGTTTTTTCAGGAGCAGTGATTTTAATAATGCTTAAAGTGAAATAAAAAAAAATCCTTAGTATGCCTGTAAAGTACCGCATTTTCCCCGTGTTTAGAATAATACCACAGCAAAATGACATTCCTAAAGGAAAAATTGTCATTTAAAACTACTCGCGGCTATAATGCATTGTCGGGTCCTGGTAATATAGATGAAAATCATTGAAAAAAAATGGCATGGGTTCCCCCCTCCCAGTCCATTACCAGGCCCTTTGGGTCTGGAATGGATATTAAGGGGAACCCCGCACCCAAATTAAAAAAAAAATGGTGTGGGGGTCCCCCAGGCACTATATACTCTGAACAGCAGTATATATACTATACGGCCTGCCCTATATACTCTGCTGAAAATTGGGCCTTAGGTGTTGGTGGTACCAGAAGACTGTAAGCCCTTACAGTTACTCTTGTTGGGTGCAGGAACGGGCCCTGCTGTGAAATACTATATCAAAAATTGTAATTACATGCCCCTGTTAAACAAGGGCAGCAAAATTGGACCTTGGGTGGTGGTGCCATAACACTGTAACCCCTCACAGATACTCTTGTTGGGTGCAGGAATGGGTCCTGCTGTGAAATATTATATCAAAAATTGTAATTACATGCCCCTGTTAAATGGGGGCAGAAAAATTGGGCCTTGGGTGGTGGTGGTGGTGCCCTAAACCAAAAATATTGTTGGAAGCTAGCATCATCAAGATTGAGGAGGAATAGGATAGTCAGCCTAGGCAGTCTTCAAGGGATCCCACATCCATAGCAAATTTAATCAGTTACATCAGCATCAGGTGCTTGATAGCTGCTGATCCAAGACTGATTAATTTTTGTGAATGTGAGCCTATCAACGTAGTCTGTGGACAGGCGCACTCATTGATCCATTACAAACCCTCCAGTAGCACTGAATGTGCGTTTAGAAAGCACGCTGGATGCAGGACAGGCCAGTAGCTCAATTGCATATGGAGCAAGTTCTGGCCAGTGGTCCATTCTCAAGACCCAGTAACCCAGTGGATGCTCTGTTGGAAAGGTCTCCAAGTCTACTCTTGCCCCTAGATATTCCTGTACCATGTAATGCAGAGGCTGGCAATGGTTGTTTGAACAGATCAGACCTTGGTGCTGAGGACTGAAAAATTGTTTAAAGGCATCGGTCAGCTGGCCACTTTGTCCAGCCCCAGGAAATTGTAACCTCCCAGGGTCTGGAAATGCATTGCACAAACCTTTCTTCAAGGCCTCCTGAAGATGTTTCATCCTCTGCTCCCTCTGCGAAGGCAGGATGAGTTCTGCAACCTTAGCCTTGTAACGTGGATCAAGAAGGGTTGCCAGACAGTAATGATCCCTCTCCTTGATATCACAAATCCTAGGGTCCTTTCGCAGGCTTTGCAGAATCAGGGAGGCCATGCAGCTTAAGTTTGCAGAGGCATTCGATTCTGAGTCCTGGGTCACTAAGGATCACATGATCCGTAACTACCTCTCCCAGCCACGTACAACTCCTTGGGTTTCTGGGGACTGAAAATCATCCCTTGAAGACTGCAGCTGAGTGTTATCCTCTACAATCATGCTGACTCAATCCTCCTCCTCCTCTTCTTCCTGTGTGTTTGGCGGGCCCGCAGGAATGCTATCTGGATAAAGGTGGCCTTGAGAGGCAAGGAAGTCCTCCTCTTCTTCCTGCTGTTCTGCCTCAAGTGCCCTGTCCATGATTCCATGAATCGTGTGCTCCAACAGGAAGACTAGAGGGACAGTGTCACTGATTTATGCATTGTCGCTGCTCACCATCCTTGTGGCCTCCTCAAATGGTGACAGGACAGTGCATGCATCCTCGATCCGTAGCCACTGGCGTGACAAAAAGAAGCCAAGCTCCCCTGACCCTGTCCTGATGCCATACTGGTATTCATTGATGGCCCTCTGCTGTGTGTGCAGCCGCTGCAGCATTGCGAACATTGAGTTCCACCTGGTGGGCATGTCACAAATGAGGCAGTTGGTGGGCAGGTTGCATTTCCTTTGGCATTGTATGACCGGCGGAAATTACCACAGACTTTTCTGGCCTGCCTCAGGAGATCCTGTAAGCCTGGGTACCTACTCAAGAACCGCTGCACCACCAAATTCAGGACGTGTGGCAAATATGGAACATGGGTCAAGTGTCCCTGTCGGAGGGCGGAGAGAAGGTTGGTGCCATTGTTGCATACAACCATTCCTGGCTGAAGCTGGTGTGGCGTCAACCACCTCTGAGCCTGCCCCTGCAGAGCTGACAGAATCTCTGCCCCAGTGTGGCTCCTTTCCCCTAGGCAGACCAACTCAAGCACCACATGGCATCTTTTAGTCTGATTACTTGCGTAGCCCCTTGAACAGGGTTTACGGCGCACCCCTGGTTCAGAGGACAAATCTGCAGAAGAGGCCATAGAGGAAGAAGAAAAGGAGGGGTGGAGGAGAGAGCTGTGGCAGAATCACAACTAGCATTTTGGAGGCGTGGTGGCGGAACAACACTGAACCCTGTCCTGCATCCTTCCCAGCTGCCAGCAGAGCTACCCAATGAACCGTGAAGGAAAGGTAACGTCCCTGCCCATGCCTGCTGGATCATGAGTCAGCAGTAATTTGCACCTTACTGCTGACCGCCCTGTCCAACGAGGCCAAAACATTGCCTTCCACATGCTGGTAGAGAGCCGGAATGGCCTTCTGTGAAAAGAAATGGCGTTTTGGAACCTGCCACTGAGGTACAGCACATTCAACAAATTTACGAAAGGGGGCAGAGTCTACCAGCTGAAAAGGCAGCAGTTGGAGTGCTAGCAATTTGGCCAAGCTGAGACGTGAGACCTGAGACGCTGAGCATGTGGATGGCTGGGACCGAATTTCCTTTTACGGTTCAGCAACTGGGGTAGGGAAATTTGCCTGCTAAAATCATATGGTGGTGTATTGCTAGCAGATTGGCTGCAAGTACTTGGGACACCTATTGCTATACCTTCATTCCTCTCAGTGCAGGTTTTTGAGAGGAATGGAGGTATAGTAGGGTTGGAGATCCCAGATGAGGAGCAAGGAGAAGTCCTCCTTTTTCTTTGATGTGGATCTTTCAAGTGCTGTTGCCAATGAACTATATGGCAGGTCGTCATATGTCTGGTCAAGCATGTGGTGCCCAAGCGGCTGCTGTTCTGGCCACGCTTGATCCGCTTCAGACATAGGTTGTAAACAGCAACAGTGCGATCTGCTGCACACATGTCGAAAAAGGCCCACACCAAGGAACTTTTAAAAGTCAGCGGGGAGTCAGCAGCGCCCTGCACCTGTGGAGCTCTGCGGTGTGATGCAATAGGGTGGCTGCCCTTAAGCTGCCCCCTAGAGGACATCCTGCCTCGTTGGATTTGTGCCTCCTCCTACTCCTCTCTTCTCTCAGGCACCCAAGCACGGTCAGTGACCTCATCATCCCCTCCCTCCTCGTCACTGGAGCAAACTTGGCAGTATGCTGCAGCTGGGGGAACATGACTGCCAGTTTCTTGTCCTTCTTGGGCACCCCCTCTCTCTAGGCTCACGTTACTCCCTTCCTCAACCTGGGAACCAACGGAGCCTTCAAATCGCTGTGCATCCTCCACCAGCATGTACCCTAATGATGGTTGCATAATTCTGGGGACTCCTCCGTGCATGATGGTGGGGCTACGGAAGGAGTGACTGTGGACAAGGAGCCGGTGGAATAGGCCGCTTTGGCAGCTGCGTTGGAAGGCAAACTACTCTGAGCCTGGGTGACAGAGGATGAGGAGGATGAGGATGGCTTTGTTAGCCACTCAACCAACTCTTCAGCATGTTCTGGCTCAATAGCACGGTCAGCGGCAGAAAAAAAGGACAAGCGTGCCCCACAGCCACCTGCAGAGGATGTACCATGTCCATGACTAGCACTGTTGACTGTAGACACAGAGGCTGCAGGCCCTCTTTTAGTGGCCTGTGAGTGTCTGCCTCTCCTTGGTGGCCTTCCGCACATGATGTATATTTTGTTTTGCAACACCACACTACACTGTATTAGATACTGTGTACACCACCAGAAGTGTAGTAGAAACTGTACACACTGTATTAGATACTGTGTACAACGCCTGCACTGTATTAGAAACTGTACTACGGCTGCACTGTATTGTGTACTGTGTACACCACCAGAAGTGTAGTAGAAACTGTACACACACTGTATTAGATACTGTGTACACTGCCTGAACTGTATTAGCAACTGTACTACGGCTGCACTGTATTGTGTACACCACCAAAAGTTTAGTAGAAACTGTACACACTGTATTAGATACTGTGTACACCGCCTGCGCTGTATTAGCAACTGTACTAGGGCTGCAATGTATTGTGTACTGTGTATACCACCAGAAGTGTAGTAGAAACTGTACACACTGTATTAGATATTGTGTACACCACCAGGCACTGCATTAGCAACTGTATTACAGCTGCTCTGTATTGTGTATTGTGTACACCACCAGAAGTGTAGTAGAAACTGTACACACTGTATTAGATACTGTGTACACCACCTGAAGTGTATTAGAAACAATACACCACGGAATGCACTGTAGATATAGGCTACACTGGATGCAGAGTATATATATATTGTGGCAGAGCAAGGCTCTGTCCCTATGAAAATGGGCTTAAAGTGGACATAGAGTCTGCATATCGGCTGAGTGCAGAGCTAGAGAGCGTAAATTTGAAACAGAGAAAACTGCTCTGGCAGTTTTCTCCAGGTTTTGCTAGTTCCTTATGGGGCTCTGTAGTTTGGAGATCCTTCAGAGTCTTGGGTGGGATGGGATCTCCAACCCTGTGTCTGGGTCTTGTGGACAGCCAGCAGGGTGTGTGCCCAGGTGCACACAGCCCATATAACGAGGGGCTGGTGAGAGCAGAAACAGTGGAGGAAGGCGGAGTTGGAGCAGTGGCTGCTAGTAAGTGTCTCTGTGTGAGAATAGATGCTGTGTGCATTGAAGGCCTTGAAGCTGTGTGCATCCAAGGAGCTCCAAAGCTGTGTGCATTGAAGGGCTTGAAGCTGTGTGCAGCCAAGGAGCTTAAGACTGTGTGTATCCAAGCAGCTCGTTTGAGGGGCCTGTACCTATAGCAGCATTACTGCTGAAGGGTAGCCAGGTGGGCTAGCATCTTCATTTGGATTTTGTGGATTTAATTGAAACTTGGACCCCTGCGTGGGATTCCTGGATGGACTTTTGTTTTGTTTTTCCCTTTAATAAACGGGGGCTACCAGGCCCTTAACTATGAATGCCTCTCTGATGTGGACTCACTGCACCAAAACGCTTCTATCCACTTGAGCTGAACAATCCCCAATGTCTCTATATCTATCTATCTATCTATCTATCTATCTATCTATCTATCTATTACTATTACACCGCCTGAATTGTATTAGAAACAGTACACCACAGAATGCACTGTAGATATAGGTTACACTGGATGCAGAGTATATATATATATATATATATATATATATATATACACGAGACTGTGTGTGTGTGTGTATGTATATATATATATATATATATATATATATATATATATATATATATATATATATACATACACACACACACACAGTCTCGTGTATATATATATAGACTTTTGTTTTGTTTTTCCCTTTAATAAACGGGGGCTACCAGGCCCTTAACTATAAATGCCTCTCTGATGTGGACTCACTGCACCTAAACGCTTCTATCCACTTGAGCTGAACAATCCCCAATGTCTCTCTATCTATCTATCTATCTATCTATCTATCTATCTATCTATCTATTACTATTACACCGCCTGAATTGTATTAGAAACAGTACACCACAGAATGCACTGTAGATATAGGTTACACTGGATGCAGAGTATATATATATATACGAGACTGTGTGTGTGTGTGTATGTATATATATATATATATATATATATATATATATTAATACACTGCTTGCACTGACTGAATATATAGTCTATGCAGAATGAATATATATTAAACTGATATATATATATATATCAGTTTAGTATATATTCATTCTGCATAGACTATATATTCAGTCAGTGCAGGCAGTGTATTAATATATATATCTCTCTCTCTATCAATCAATCTCAAATACACTGCCACTAACTGAATTACCTGCCTGCTTAATCTAAATCAAGCTATCTCTCTGTCCACACCAACAACACTGCACACGGCCGCCGTGTAGGCAGCCTTATATAGTGTGGGGCGTGGACTTAGTCCCCCTGAGGCATGATTGGCCAAAGGCACCACTCGCACTAAAAAAAATGTGACATTCCATGACTGAAACGTTCTAGTGCTACTTTGGGGCATTTGTTGTGCGTAGGGCAGCCCATTCAAGTGAATAGGCTGCCCTATGTGCGATGCACATTTACACATGAAAAGCAAGGAAAAAACGCAAACAGGAATGCATGGTTTTGCTACACTAAATGATGCAGAAATGTGAACAAAATGTGCTTTAGAGGAGAGTTTTTAGGCAGCAAGGTGAAGGTGAAGGAAGTTCAATCATTGAAGCTTCATTCACACCTAGGCGTTTGGAATCGCGGCAGAACTGCCACGATTCGGCCCGGGATTCCAGAAGCGTGGCAAAACGCGGGATGCAATTGTGATGCCATTACTTGTTAATGGCACCCCAATCGCAGTGCAATTTTGCAGCGATTGAGGGGCGATAAATCACTCTGAAGCTTGTAATTCAAAAAGGAGCAGGGGCTTCTTTTGGGCGACAGTGTAGCGTGTTGTGATTTTGCCGTGATTGCAGCAATTGCTCCCCCGTGATTCCAAATGCCTAGGTGTGAATGAAGCCTTAAAGAGTCAGAAAGGCTACAAAGGGAAGTGTACTGAAACTGGTCACTGCAGGACATGGCTGTGTCTAAACAGGATATGCATTGTCACATGACGAAAAAGCAAGAACTAAACCCAGATTATTAGGGAATCTGCAGACAACAGAGCAACGTGGTGCAGTGGTATGATCTATGCTGGGATTGATCATTCCATTCATCTCTAGTGAAAATAAAGTTGGAATTTAGCATACAATAGCCACACATATTCTTCAGTGGCTGAACAGTATGAGCAGGTTTGGTTAGGCTGCACTATAAGAGGAAGACATGACGCAGATCTTATTGTGCATCATAAATTAGAGTGTATTATTTGAGAGAAAACAGCCACAAATATTGTTCAGTGGCTGGACAGTACATACGCCGCTTGCCTGGGGTACCATATAGAAGGAAGAGACAAGGCAGGTTTTATCTTGAAATAGAAATTAGAATGTGTTTTTTGAGAGACAATAGGCAAATTAACATTCAGTTGCTGGACAAAATGTAAGCAGTTTGGTAAGGTCAAAATGTAAGATGGAGAAGCAAGGCAGGTTTTTGTTTTGCATCTTTAGTATCTAAGAGGCAATATCCACAAATATCTGAGTGCTAAAGCAGCAAAGTAGGCTGCAAATTTGTAGTTGCAACACAGGATTTTTACACTGCAGCAAACGTCCAGTTGCATAAACATTGTTTGGCTTCTTTGGCGTATATGGTATGGCACTAAAATATTCCTAAAGCTTTGATATGCCAAGCAGGGCCCATTTACCCTGCAGCAATTATTAGAAAGGCACAGCAGAAGATTTAACCTACAGCAAACATTATAAATATGACAGTGGAGGTCTAGCTGTGGAAAGTCTAGTAGGTGATCTTTTGGTATTAGATTTGTCAGCAAAAAAAATGGCCTTTCCAGCACACCTGGCTTGTAGCAAACTTGCTGAATTCTCTGTAAATTCTTACACTATATTACCAAAAGTATTGGGACGCCTGCCTTTACACGCACATGATCTTTAATTGCATCCCTGTCTTAGTCCGTAGGGTTCAATATTGAGTTGGCCCACCCTTTGCAGCTATAACAGCTTCAAATCTTCTGGGAAGGCTGTCCACAAGGTTTAGGAGTGTGTCTATGGGAATGTTTGATCATCCTTCTAAAAGCGCATTTGTGAGGTCAGGCACTGATGTGGACAAGAAGGCCTGGTCACAGTCTCCACTCTAATTCATCCCAAAGGTGTTCTATCAGGTTGAGGTCAGGACTGTGCAGGCCAGTCATGTCCCTCCACCCGAAACTTGCTCATCCATGTCTTTATGGACCTTGCTTTGTGCACTGGTGCACAGTCATGTTGGAACAGGAAGGGGCCATCCCAAACTGTTCCCACAAAGTACGGAGCATGAAATTGTCCAAAATGTCTTGGTATGCTGACGCCTTAAGAGTTCCCTTCACTGGAACTAAGGAGCAAGCCCAACCCCTGAAAACCAACCCCACACCATATTCCCCCTCCACCAAATGATTTGAACCAGTGCACAAAGCAAGGTCCATAAAGACATGGATGAGTGAGTTTGGGGGAAGGAACTTGACTGCGAGCCAGGCCTTCTTGTCCACATCAGTGCTTGACCTCACAAATGCGTTTCTGGAAGAATGGTCAAACATTCCCATAGACGCACTCCTAAACCTTGTGGACAGCCTTTCCAGAAGACTTGATGTTGTTATAGCTGCAAAGGATGGGCCAACTCAATATTGAACCCTACGGCCTAATGCTGCGTACACACGGTCTGACTTTGTGATGGGAAATGTTCGATGTGAGCTTGTTGTCGGAAAGTCCGACCATGTCTATGCTCCATCGAACATTTGCTGTTTGAATTTCCGCACACAAATGTTTGAGAGCAGGTTCTCAAATTTTCCGCCAACTTCACTTTGTTGTCGGAAATTCTGATCGTGTGTACACAAGTCCGTCGCACAAAAGTTCACACATGCTCGGAATCAAGCAAAAGGAGCCGCACTGGCTATTGAACTTCCTTTTTCTCGGCTCGGCGTACGTCTTGTACATCACCGCGTTCTCACGTTCGGAGTTTTGGGCCAACATTTGTGTGACCGTGTGTACGCAAGACAAGTTTGAGCCAACATCCTTGAGCCAAAATCCACAGTTTTGTTGTCAGAAAGTCCGATCGTGTGTACGGGGCATTAGACTGGGATGCCATTAAAATTCATGTACATGTAAAGGCAGGCGCCCCAATACTTTTGGTAATATAGTGTATTTCACTCATCCCAAAAAATAAGAATTAACTACCATTTATATGTAATATACTGTTTATGTAATTAAATTTAAGCACTGTTGCTTTAAAATTGTATTTTATTTGTAATTCCTCCTAGATATGGTAGCTACAGATCTCGATCAGAATGTTGCCCACGATCATGTGGACTTAAGATATGAGCATTCTTGGCTTCACCGGCACTGCACTTCTACCATGATTCACCATAAGAGGGCAAGAGGATCTGGCCGACTTTTCTCTGGACTTATGGCAATGAATGTGGTGTTCCTGGGTGCTGCCTTTTTGAGCAGTGTGGTTCTCAGTTCCATGCCTGCCCAGAACTCAAATATCTACTTGTCAGTGTTGATGTTATGCAGCTCAATATGGATACTCTTCTATCTGCTAAGAACACGCAAGAAACAATTTTCTGCCATACTTCTGGATCACCATGCTGGAGCACTATATCTAAGAGGTCAGTACACTGTACAGTGCCTTGAAAAAGTATTCATACCCCCTGAAATTTTCATGTCATGTTACAACCAAAAGTGTAAATATATTTTATTGGGATTTTATGTGATAGACCAACACAAAGTGGCACATAATTGTATAGTGGAAGGAAAATGATAAATATTTTTTACAAATAAATATGTAAAAAGTGTGGCGTGCATTTGTATTCAGCCCTTCTGAGTCAATACTTTGTAGAACCACCTTTCACTGCAATTACAGCTGGAAGTCTTTTTGAGGATGTCTCTACCAGCTTTGCACATCTAGAGAGTGATATTTTTGTCCATTCTTCTTTGCAAAATAGCTCAAGCCCTGTCAGATTGGATGGAGAGCGTATGTGAACAGCAATGTTAAAGTCTTGCCACAGATTCTCAATTGGATTTAGGTCTGGACTTTGACTGGGCCATTCTAACACAGGAATATGCTTTGATCTAAACCATTCCATTGTAGCTCTGGCTGTATGTTTAGGGTCGTTATCCTGCTGGAAGGTGAACCCCCGCCCCAGTTTCAAGTCTTTTGCAGACTCTAACAGGTTTTCTTCTAAGATTGCCCTGTATTTGGCTCCATCCATCTTCCCATCAACTCTGACCAGCTTCCCTGTCCCTGCTGAAGAAAAGCATCCTCATAACATGATGCTGCCACCAGTGTTAGTTTTAGTGTTAGTTTTCCGCCACACATAGCATTTTGCTTTTAGGCCAAAAAGTTCAATTTTGGTCTCATCTGACCAGAGCATCTTCTTCCACATGTTTGCTGTGTCCCCCACATGGCTTCTCGCAAACTGCAAATGGGACTTTTTATGGCTTTCTTTCAAACAATGGCTTTCTTCTTGCCTCTTTTTCATAAAGGCCAGATTTGTGGAGTGCGCGACTAATAATTGTCCTGTGGACAGATTCTCCCACCTGAGCTGTGGATCTCTGTAGCTCCACCAGAGTTACCATGGGCCTCTTGGCTGCTTCTCTGATTAATGCTCTCCTTGCCCGGCCTGTCAGTTTAGGTGGACGGCCATGTCTTGGTAGGTTTGCAGTTGTGCCATACTCTTTCCATTTTCGGATGGTGGATTGAAGAGTGCTCCGTGAGATGTTCAAAGCTTTGGATATTTTTTTATAACCTAACCCTGCTTTAAACTTCTCCACAGCTGTATTTATAATGAGATTAAATTACACACAGGTGGACTCTATTTACTAATTAGGTGACTTCTGAAGGCAATTGGTTCCACTAGATTTTAGTTAGGGGTATCAGAGTAAAGGGAGCTGAATACAAATGCGCGTCATACTTTTTAGATACCGGTATTTATTTGTAAAAAAATTGGAAAACCATTTATCATTTTCCTTCCACGTCACAATTATGTGCCACTTTGTGTTGATCTATCACATAAAGTCCATTTACGTTTTTGGTTGTAACATGACAAAATGTGGAAAATTTGAAGGGGTATGAATACTTTTTCAAGGCACTGTATATCACCTTTGTTATTTAGAATCAATTTAATCTAAACAAACGCTGGCTTTAGGGCTAAGTTCAAACAGGATTTCACTTTTCATAGTAAATAGAAACCTTTTCTAAGGTCTTTTCTGCCCAAGCCATCCCAATATGTGCTTATTTCTCACTTACCTAGTCCATGGCAGCTTTGAATCTGCACCTATAAAAATGCTTTCTGAGCCCATCACTTCTTGTATCATCATGTGACAATCCTGGAAACTGCATATCCCATCATGCACTGCCTTACTGCATCACGGAATAGGGTGTGTTTACCTCTCTGGACCACACCTCCCTATACTATACCACCCCTTTTTATATTTCCTCCTACGTTCCTTTTTCTTAATTTAGGGTGGCCAAACCCTGTACAATCTCCTTTAGATCTATCAACAGCTATGTAGTGTAAGGGCCTGTCTCATTTGATACAAATTGAATTGATTGTTTAGGTGGACGTGGATGGAGACATTCAGTTGGCATTGTTCTTGGGTAAACACACAAATTTCATTGTCCTATCCCATTCGCACCTTGATTTCAATGAGCTCTCATACGTTCAACAAATGTGGCTCATGAGGCATTTTGGTGTGTTGCTGCTTGCATGTTTTTTTTTCCGTGTCTAAGGGACGTTATGACATTAGCTCTTTACCATGTGATTAGATGTGTCCAATCACAGCTGATCACATGTAAGCAAATACCCGTTATCGGCATTTCCTTTCCTCAGCACTGTCAGTGTCTGAGGAGAGGAAAGCCGATAACCAGCTTTCCTATGACAGGGGACATTTACACTGATAGTCAGGGCACTGATCATCAGTGTCCTGATGGATCAGTGCAGCATATCAGTGCCCATCACTGCCGCCTATCAGTGCCGCCTTATCAGTGCAACCTCATCAGTGCCTCTTTATGAGTGCTCATCATTGCAGCATATCAGTGCCCATCAGTGCAGCATATCAGTGCCCATCACTGCAGCCTCATCAGTGCAGCATATCAGTGCCCATCACTGCCGCCTATCAGTGCAACCTCATCAGTACCTCTTTATCAGTGCCCATCATTGCTGCTTATCAGTGCCGCCTCATCAGTGGCCATCAGTGCCGCCTAATTAGTGCGGCCTCAACAGTGCCCATCAGTGATGAGGCTCAGTGCCCATCAGTGCAGCTTTATCAGTGCCCATCGGTGCAGCCCATCAGTGTAGCCTCATCAGTGCACATCAGTGAAGAAGAAAAATTACCTTTTTGCAAAATTTTATAACAGAAACTAAGAAACGTGTTTTTTTTTTCCATAAAATTTTCTGTCTTTTTTTTTGTTTGTTTAGCAAAAAATAAAGAAACCCAGGGTTGATTAAATACCACAAAAAGATAGCTAACCGCGCAATTGTCATTCAAAAAGTGAGAGCGCTAAAAGCTGAAAATTGGCCTGGGCAGTAAGGGTGTATAAGTGCCCTGTACTGAAGTAGTTAAAGTCAAATCACAAAATGATCACTCTCTAGAAGTAGCTTCAGGCGAATAACAATTGTGACTTTTAGTCAATGACAGTTTTGGAAAGTGGGAAAAGGAGCCATTTGATATGGTGATAAAATAACACTTTATAAAAAAAATATGGCTTTCAAATTTTATTTCATTGGAGAAACAAATATTCCACACCTTGGAAATCTTTATGCTAAAAAGGAGCTACCCTGCTGGAATGGTCCTAGATCCAGGGTAGCCACATAATTTTGATGAAAGCTGCACACTGCCCTGGAAGGCCTAACCCCTGGGGTTGGACAATGTCAGCCCCAGTAGGATTTTTGAGGCAGGTAAAAAGGGATATCAATGACTTTCTATAAAGAGAGGGAAATGATCCTTTCGCTATAACTTGGCTTGTTATGTCCCATAAATTATGTGCTTAATTGTTCTTGCAATATATTGCATTCTGTTACTGAATAGTGGTATCTATTGATGTTAGGTGGGAAGTGGTTATTTTGTGCCTTTGGTTTGTTCCTCTGCCCCACCCTCCTGTTTTGTCTCCAGTTAGTACAGTCCCTAGCTACAAACTCCCTTATACAGTACTTACCTGAGCCCAATCCCAATCCAATGTTGTGCTCTAGGGCAGGAGTCTCCAAACTTTTTAAACAAAGGGCCAATTTACTGTCTTTCTGACTTAACGGGGGCTGGACTGCAGCCATTAAGAGTTGAAAATATCCTGATGCCAGCATAAATAAGCAAAGCCCCATCTTTGGTGTCAGTGGGAGGAATTAAGCCCCATCATTGGTGTCATTGGGTCCCATTGTTGGTGTCATTAGAAAGAATTCTGCCTCTTCATTGGTGCCAGTGGGGGGGAATTATGCCCCATTGTTCTTATCGGTGGATGAAAATAGTGCCCCAAGGGCCCAGATAAAAGCATGTCCGCAGTCTCTGACAGTCTCTTGTATAATGTTCATAGTCTCTGACAGTCTCTTGTATCATGTCTGCAGTCTCTGACAGTATCTTGGAGCATGTCTGCAGTCTCTGACCGTCTCCTGTATCATGTCTCTTGTATCATGTCTGCAGTCTCTAACCACCTATTGTATCATGTCTGCAGTCTCTGACCATCTCCTGTAGTATGTCTGCAGTCTCTGACCTTCTCCTGTATTATGTCTGCAGTCTCTGATCATCTCCTGTACTATGTCTGCAGTCTCTGACCATCTCCTGTAGTATGTCTGTAGTCTTTGGCCATCTCTTATTTCATGTCTGCAGTCTCTGACCATTTCCTGTATCATGTCTGCATTCTCTGACCATTTCCTGTATCATGTCTGCAGTCTCTGACCATCTCCTTTATCATGTCTGCAGTTTCTGACCATCTCCTGCATTATGTCTGCAGTCTCTGCCCCTCTCCTGCATAATGTCTGCAGTCTCTGACCATCTCCTGTGTCATGTCCATACTGCTGCTATGCAGTCCCTGACAATTTTAATGAAGTTCTTTAAGTTAGGCTCAGACAAAGCAATCAAAGCCTATTTTATAGGTACAAAAGAGCATGGGTTTTGTTTAACCACATCCCTTAAGCCCCTCCCACTGCTAGGCACTTGACCATGCCCACAATTTGCCACGATGTAGCGCACCACAGGTCTTTTTACTCCTCCAGTGTCCCTCATTCTGAAGTTCAAAAGTTGGGAGGTATGTAAGAATATCCTCCAATTAATGGAACATTCGAAAGGTTTCATCGTTTGTCTCCTCAACATGTGAGTTTATTCATTGAGTTAAACTGTCTGAATCGATGCATGGGATAAATAGATCACCAGGTTGTATAAGCCCTATATGAATCTGGAGATAAAGCTTATGGTCTTGTAGTTGAGTCAGAACAGACAGTGCTTCCTGAGACACAGATAAAACTTCACAGCGGATAAAGTAGAGTGTGCAAAAGGTTTTAGAAATCTGTTTTCTTACTCTTCTGTTTCAAATGCCGCTTCATGCAATGACATACCTCCTTAGATGCCAGTCTGTGCAAACAGTATGATTAATTGCTGATTTGGCAGAATTCAGAGACAGCCTAAAAGAGAATAATGGCAAAGGCTTTTTTGGCCATTCTACTCTTCTGGGTTACAGCTGTTCCAGGCTCTGGAAGGATCCCAACCATATTTTCGGGATCCACCCAGATGCCTGATCAGCATCTGACTCAGATGGAGCCAGCTGCTTCCGCTCCCTCCTCAGCCCGGTGCTTCAATGAGCACTAGAGGGGCAGAGTGGAGAGCAGTGACTGACAGTCACAGCTCTCTGCTCCGAGCTGACTGAGAACTGAATGATCAGTGGTCATGTGATCACTCAGTTCTCGGGCCTTACAGCCAGTGGGGGACAGCTGCAGCATTAGACCAATGCTGCAGCATGGAGGTGAGTCTGTATGTTTTTTTTTTCAAGTCCATACTTCTCCCTTAACCACTTCAGCCCTGGAAGATTTTATCCCCTTCATGACCAGGCCATTTTTTGCTATTCGGCACTGCGCTACTTTGACTCGCAATTGTGCAGTCATGCAACGCTGTACCCAAACGAAATATATATCTAAGCCCTGAGGGTTGGAGCGAAATGCCTTGGAGGCTTGGCCTGGCTGGAGTCCAGGCTGAGGTTGCCACTCTTACACCGATTCTGGAGACTACATGGACATGCGGTTACAGGGATTCCCCCTCTTTTGTTCTGAGTCACTGTACTAATGACACCAGCTGGAAGGAGGTTAACTTCTAGGGCGATCAAGGGGTTAAATATGTGCCTACTATGTGTAATGTGTGTAACGTGTTCTGATTTTTACTAATGGTCTCTAAGTTTCTCATCCCTGCTTTGCAGGGATGAGAAATACAGAGATTGTTGCCTGTGTACAGAGCTCTCTGTTGAATATCAGCACAGAGCTCTAAGCTGTGAACGTACACAGCGTATCAGCATGTCCCAGCCATGAATCATTGGCCGGGACTTGCTGACAGGCTCCTGTTGTGTATAATCACAGCGGGTTCCGGCAGGGGGCATGCATGCACGCACCCTAAACCCGGAAGTAGGCAGCGAAGTACGGGTACGTCGCTTTGCCTTCAGCAACTGCTCATCCGCAGTACAATGCGGACAGGCCATCCACGAGTGGTTAAAGAGTTATGAAGCAAAAAGCACAGAAATTATTGATTATCTGGTCTGTGGAATAGATCTATGCAAAGCAACTGCTGCTGCTGAAAAACATTATGATGAAGAGCAACTAAGCAGTGCACTTGGAAAGCTAGAAAAAGCTAATGAAAGCTATATGAGGCTGTCTGGAAAATATATCAAGTATCAATACAGAGTATTTAGTAGTAAGTTTATTGCTCTCAACCAAAAAGACAAATGTAGGCCCAGGTTCCATGTCATTCCCTCCCCATGGCCGCATGGACTGAGTTGTTACTAATGCTGTTTCCACTAACATAGTTTGTCTCGTTCTTCCTGGTCACCAATGAGTGGAGGAGCGGCCATGTTGGGAGAGGAGAAGAGAGGACACAGGATACTTTGATAAGGCCGTGTTGTTGCCACTGAGAGCTTGAGGAGAGCCCCTCCCAGTGCCCAGGACAACAGAAGATACTGTAATTTGATACAGTGCAGCCTAGAAAAGGAAATAGACTGATGGGAAACCACCTGGAACTATGGGGGATGTAGTCTCCAGGATAAATTTTTCTATCAACCCAAGGACTGGAGAGCACTACAGGTCACAGGAAAACAGAGAGTTGCAGGAAGAGGGAAAAAAAAAAGCCCAGATTCAGGGCAGTCTGGTAGAAGACTGAGTGCTCTCTCTACCCATCACACTAAACCCTCATGGTATACTAGGCCAACAAGTTCTCATCGTAAGTATCTGTGTCAAACCACTAACACCACTTTAGGGTATTGATCGACCTCCAGAAAACCTTCCCTGCAAACTCTTCTAAATGTCTTTGCTAATCCATACTTTCCTAGGCCACTCTGTGCAGATGTGTCAGACTTTGCCTTTAGTGTGCCCCTCCTGGTGAAAAATTGTATTTGTTATTAGATTGGCTAGGTACCAATCTTCAGAGCACATCAAGAGACTAAGAGCTGTTCATGTTGACAACACAGCTGCAGGTCTCCACGCCACTAGATCAGAGTTACGGCAGTCCAAAAGCTATAAAAGATGCTCTGTTTTTGCAACACTTTCCTAAGATATATGGTAAGGACAATC
Organism: Aquarana catesbeiana; assembly: GCF_042186555.1. Classification (NCBI taxonomy): domain Eukaryota; kingdom Metazoa; phylum Chordata; class Amphibia; order Anura; family Ranidae; genus Aquarana; species Aquarana catesbeiana. The sequence goes on along the minus strand of NC_133335.1, from coordinate 79,477,164 downwards.
AAATATTCCAGGAACTTTTTTTTTGCTTGGGCTACAACTTGCTCAGCTTATCAGGTCTTGGCTATCTAGACAACACTCACAATCTAATTGTTTTCTAGCTGCCATACAGCACACAGAAGAAGTGGTCAATGGTGTGTTCAAGGTACAAGAAGGAGAATCAAGTTTCCTTTCTGCCATTCTTACATTTCTGCGATTTAATCAGAAACATTGCAGTGTCAGCTTATCCAGCAAAAAGCAGAATCCAGTCATTGTTTCTGGCTGCCAACATGTATTTGCCCTACTGTTTTGGCATTACAGTGAAAAAGTAGAACACCAAGATCCGCAGTTTTGGGAAGGGGCTAGGTTAACAGGGTTGTGGATCATTGGTATGACAATTTCTTCAGCTCTATGCCCTTTCGTATGTTGTAGTAGACATCTTTAGCTTTCTGGTTATTCCTTACATACCTGTTAGTACAGACAGTGGTGTGATGGCGAATAACAAACACTGGGCCAAACTGTTCACTCTCCTAATTGTTGATGTTGATATTGAGATAATTGATCCTACGGACTCTTCCTGTTTTATCAGTGCCCTTGACAAATTGTTTGCCATTGGAGCTCCTGTGAAGCAATTCAGGCCCAACTGTGTAGCCACCCTTATTGTAGCTCATAAGGAATCACAACTCAATAGTTTCTTGAACAACAGAGAATAGTAATAGGTGCTCAACCCTCCTCTTCTCATATAGGAAGATTATGAGAGCGCATTATTGGAATTGCAAACCGAATCCTAGACTGTATGCTGTTAGACTCAAGCTCTGTGCTTGCTCATGGGACATTAATTAACTTTCTAACAGCTTCATCTGCAATAATCAATGCAGGACCACTAGCTAGTTTCACTCCACCTCTTCTCACTCTGAAGATCGTCAACATTTGCTTCCACCTGGATACTTCAACTGCACCAACATCCACAGATGTCAGTAAAAACATGTTCAACATACAGTATAACCAAAATATTCTAGAACCAGTAGAAGAAGAAAAATTTTTATGTCCTTAAAAGTCGGCACAAACAGCAAGAGATATAGCCAAATCTTCACAAATCCTATGCAACTCAGAGATAAGGAAGTTCATTGCAATGACTGGCTGACTGGATTTATTCTCAAAACCATACTCAGTGAAGATAAAAAAACAGAAAAGTCCAAGGCCCCAAAGCAAAACTTGAGACTACCAGCATCTACTTAAATGAACAAACATGTATCTGTCCTGTTTATTCTTTGAATTACAATTATATGTCAGCTGATGTTTAACATACTGTATTATGGCCTCTCTGACTTGAAGATGGGCTGTTGTTTAAAAGGAAGCCAAAAAAACTGGAGATGTTGCTTTCTTATTTTGAAGACCTACATCTTTAGTGGACCTGCTTGAATTTTCTTCAAGAGCTTCATCTGAGATTTCTACAAGCAAACAGGTTATGTCATCGTTTGTCGCTGTTGTTTTGTTTTTTTGTTTTGTTTTTTATCTTTCAGGTCTTGGAGGACAAATTGTTAATGAGTTATGAACTTGGAATAATTTAATGATATGCTTATAAAAGTGAAATCAAACATTTCAGAAGGAGATAGTTGTGTTCCACATAATTATGTGCTTTTCTTTTTCACTGTATTGCATTACCGTATATTAAATCATATTTTCTACTGATACTAGGAGTGTGCTGCTTGAACAGTCTGTTTATTTTATGCCTTTGGTATGTTCTTCCATTCTCCTCCCCTATTTTGTATCTAATTAGTACAGCTAGACACTACCTGCTACTTTATGCTTGCCCAGTTTAGCTTCACTTTCATCACAGAAACAGAGCTTATGAAAGTTTTATTGTCTTCTTACCCTTTAAAGACTGGAAAAATCGTCCTTTGTATTGCACTTATCAAAAGTCAAATTACATTGGATTCAACTTCTGTGTCTTAATGGGTATTTAAACTGTGAACCCTGCCAAATCATCATATTAAAAAAAAATAAACCCCCAAAAATTAACAAGCTTATAGTAGAATGCATTAAGGTAAAAAATATTTAGGCTTTAGAACCACTTTAAGGGAAGGGGGTCCCGGGCCAGCACAGCCCTCTCTCCTTCAGATGCTATTCTCTTAACTGCCCAGATACCACCATAAAAAAGAAAAGCTTGCATGGTGTAAAATCTATAGTTTATTAAAACTTGTTGGAAAATCATAGACATGCTCACTCACATCTTATTGTGCACAACCTTGCAACAGGAGTTACATGCACAATCTCAATGGGGCCTTGGCCCCACCGCTTATGCTGGCTATCTGCAGTGGGAGCCCTGCACCACAAACAGGTACCTCTAGTTCCAGAGTCACACAGCAGGATGTCACTTCCTGCCAGCCCGTCCCGGAATGACGTTACGTCATACTGACATCTTCAGGGGGCGTGACAAGAAGGAACAACGTCTCCCCCTCCTCCTTTACTACACTATTAACCCCTACGCTACCACTCACAATTCGCATCAGATCTATATGCAGTTGTGCTCATAGGTTTATGATTTCTTGGCCATTTTTCTGAGAGTATGAATAAAAACAAAAACTTTTCTTTCTCTCATGGTTAGTGTTTGGCTGAAGCCATTTATTATCAATCAACTGTGTTTACTCTTTTTAAATCATAATCACAACAGAAACTACCCAAATGACCCTGATCAAAAGTTTACATACCCCAGTTCTTAATACCATGTATTGCCCCCTTTAACATCAATGACAGCTTGAAAGCTTTTGTGAATGAAGCTCTTTATCTTCTCAGATGGTAAAGCTGCCCATTCCTCTTGGCAAAAAGCCTCCAGTTCCTGTATATTCTTGGGCTGTCTTGCATGAACTGCACGTTTGAGATCTCCCCAGAGTGGCTCAATGATATTGAGGTCAGGAGACTGAGATGGCCACTCCAGAACCTTCACTTTATTCTGCTGTAGCCAATGGCAGGTCGACTTGGCCTTGTGTTTAGGATCATTGTCATGTAAGAATGTCCAAGTACGTCGCATGTGCAGCTTCCTGGCTGGTGAATGCAAATGTTCCTCCAGTATTTTTTGATAACATACTGCATTCATCTTGCCATCAATTTTGACCAAATTTCCTGTGCCTTTGTAGCTCACACATCCCCAAAACATCAGCGATCCACCTCTGTGTTTCACAGTAGGAATGGTGTACCTTTCACCATAGGCCTTGTTGACTCCTCTCCAAATGTAGCACCTATGGTTGTGGCCAAAAAGCTCAATTTTGGTCTCATCACTCCAAATGACTTTGTGCCAGAAGGTTTAAGGCTTGTCTCTGTGCTTCTTTGTGTTTGCCATATTGTAAGCGGGATACTTTGTGGCATTTGCCGAGTGCTTCCTTATTGTGCATCTTGAAAGAGCCACACCACCTTTTCAGAGAGTCCTGTATTTCACCTGAAGTTATTTGTGGGTTTTTCTTTGTATTCCGAACAATTTTCCTGGCAGTCGTGGCTGAAATTTCAGTTGGTCTACCTGACCGTGGTGTGGCTTCAACAGAACTCCTCATTTTCCACTTCTTGATTAGAGTTTGAACACCGCTGATTGGCATTCTCAATTCCTTGGATATCTTTTTATATCCCTTTCCTGTTTTATACAGATCAACTACCTTTTCCGCAGATCCTTTGACAATTCTTTTGCTTTCCCCATGACTCAGAATCCAGAAACGTCAGTGCAGCACTGGATGAAAGATGCAAGGGTCTGTCAGGAGTCTAGAAACTCATTAACCTTTTATACACACATACTAATTACAAGCAAACAGATCACAGGTGAGGATGGTTACCTTTAATAGCCATTCAAACCCCTTTGTGTCAACTTGTGTGCATGTTATCAGGCCAAAATCCCCAGGGTATGTAAACTTTTGATCAGGGTCATTTGGGTAGTTTCTGTTGTGATTATGATTTAAAAAGAGTAAACATCGTTGATTGATAATGAATGGCTTCAGCCAAACACTAACCATGAGTGAAAGAAACGTTTTTGTTTTATCACTCATATTCTCTAAAAAATGGCCAAGAAATCATAAATTCTGCCAGGGTATGTAAACTTATGAGCACAGCTGTATTATTATGTACCTCTGCGCTGCTTCACCCCACTGGCAGATCACCCACAGCACAACAATCAAATACCACTGGTCAGTATATACGTCAGTCAGCGGCAACGCATAACAGGAGTAGCTAAACCCCAATAAGCAATAACAAAATACACATCTGTGTGGAGAAACCGTTCACAATTATACACATCTACTGCACAGTTTAAAAGAACAAATCAACAAATAGTTCAAATACACCTAAAATTATATCAAGTTAAAAACATAAGGATTACATTAAAAATAAAACTTAAAAATTAGCAATGAAGCAATTCAACTCAAGTCAATATTTAAACCGAAGCAGTACCCAGTTCATTTACATCACTTGCAATTATAGAATGCTGTATTGCCAACACCTATTGGTACTAGCAATGCAACCAAACTAAAAATCGTGTACCAACTCTTCTTTTTCTGCAGCCTCTCTCGTTCTGTTTGGGATCTGCAGTCTCCTCCTAGCTGTATTCAAAATCGGCTATGATGTATCTCTAATGACATGTAAGTTACCAATGGATATCGCCTTCTCTGTCATTGAAATCATCTTCATTACCATACAGGTAATTGGATATTCGAATATTAATTAATGCTGGGTACACTAGACATACAGTATATTTTATTATTATAAATGAAATGATATTAAATTATTATTATATTATATAGTACTTGCTGTTGTTAAAAAGAATTTGGGTTAATCTTCCCATTTGGGGACACAAAGCTCAAATTAAAACCTGACAGTGGTATTAACTCATTACCTCTTTCTCCAAATCAAACCAAACAAAAAATATGTTTTGGTTGTAGTTGGCCTTTAGGCTACACTCACACTCGAGCGTAGCAAAATTAATGCCGCGTACACACGGTCGGACTTTCCGGCATACTTGGTCCGGTGGACCAGAGTGTGCCGGACAATCCGCCCGTGTGTGGGCGGCGGCGGACTTTTCCGGCGGACTTCTTCCCAAAAGCCCGCCGGACCTAGATTTGAAACAAGTTTTAAATCTTTCCGTAGGACTCAGTTTCGGGCGGAAAGTCCGCTCGTGTGTGTGCTGGTCCGACGGAAAGCCCGCTCGTGTGTAGGCTGGTCCGACGGACCAGATGCGACGCGAGGGCAGGGTATTGCATCTCGCGCTCTCTGCAATAGGAAAAACAAATTTTCCTATTGCGGTGAGCGCGGTGCATGCCAGGCCCTTAGGTCTGGTATGGATTATAAAGGGAACCCCCTACGCCGAAAAAACGGCGTGGGGTCCCCCCTAAAATCCATACCAGACCCCGATCCGAGCACGCAGCCTGGCCGGTCAGGAAAGGGGGTGGGGACGAGCGAGCGCCCCCCCCCCTCCTGAACCGTACCAGGCCGCATGCCCTCAACATGGGGGGTGGGTGCTTTGGGGGAGGGGGGCGCCCTGCGGGGCCCCCCCACCCCAAAGCACCTTGTCCCCATGTTGATGAGGACAAGGGCCTCTTCCCGACAACCCTGGCCGTTGGTTGTCGGGGTCTGCGGGCGGGGGCTTATCGGAATCTGGGAGCCCCCTTTAATAAGGGGGCCCCCAGATCCCGGCCCCCCACCCTATGTGAATGAGTATGGGGTACATGGTACCCCTACCCATTCACCTAGGGAAAAAGTGTAAGTAATAAAACACACTACACAGGTTTTTAAAATATTTTATTAAACAGCTCCGGGGGGGGGGGGGATCTTCCTCCGGCTTCGGGGGTCTTCTTCCGGCTTCGGGGGTCCCTCCGCTTCATCTTCTCCCGGCGTCCGGTTGGTTCTTCTCCGCTCTCTTCACCCAGTGACCACGCCCCCTAAAACGTCACAGTCCCAGCATGCCCAGGGACTGTGACATCAAAAGGGGGCGGGGTCTCCACCTATATAAGTCACAACGCAGCCCTCGGAGAGCAGTCCAGCAGGAGAGAGCGTCGTGTCAACATCTGGGGAAGAGAAGCCCAGAAGCCCAGAAGCCCAGAAGCCCAGAAGTCCGGACCTCTGCTGGCAAGAGAGCTACTTGAAGACAGCAGAGGAGCCGGCCGAAGAACAGGAACACCGGGAGAAGAGAGCGGAGAAGAACCAACCGGACGCCGGGAGAAGATGAAGCGGAGGGACCCCCGAAGCCGGAAGAAGACCCCCGAAGCCGGAGGAAGATCCCCCCCCCCCCCGGAGCTGTTTAATAAAATATTTTAAAAACCTGTGTAGTGTGTTTTATTACTTACACTTTTTCCCTAGGTGAATGGGTAGGGGTACCATGTACCCCATACTCATTCACATAGGGTGGGGGGCCGGGATCTGGGGGCCCCCTTATTAAAGGGGGCTCCCAGATTCCGATAAGCCCCCGCCCGCAGACCCCGACAACCAACGGCCAGGGTTGTCGGGAAGAGGCCCTTGTCCTCATCAACATGGGGACAAGGTGCTTTGGGGTGGGGGGGCCCCGCAGGGCGCCCCCCTCCCCCAAAGCACCCACCCCCCATGTTGAGGGCATGCGGCCTGGTACGGTTCAGGAGGGGGGGGGGCGCTCGCTCGTCCCCACCCCCTTTCCTGACCGGCCAGGCTGCGTGCTCGGATCGGGGTCTGGTATGGATTTTAGGGGGGACCCCACGCCGTTTTTTCGGCGTAGGGGGTTCCCTTTATAATCCATACCAGACCTAAGGGCCTGGTATGCCCCGCGACGGGGCTCGCAAGGTGTCAATCTCGCCGATAAAAGCGGCAAGATTGACATCCTTTTCTAGTCCCGTCGCACCTGAGTCACGCTCAAAATGAACGGACTTGTCCGTGTGTGGGCAAGTCCGTTCATTCTGAAAGTCCGCCGGAACTCCAGCGAAAGTCCGTCGGAAAGACGGGCGGACTTAGCCCGCCGGAAAGTCCGGGTGTGTGTGGGCAAGTCCGTCCGTTTTAAAGTCCGGCGCACCTGGCGGACAAAGTCCGTCGGAAAGTGTGCCGGACCAAGTAGGATAGAAAGTCCGACCGTGTGTACGCGGCATAAGTGTTTTTTACGTGTTTTTGTATGCGTTTTTTGCACGTTTTCATACAGCGGTTTCAGGCGTTTTTGAGCTTTGACGTTTTTTTTATTCGCCAATAAAGAAAACTATCATCTGTAACATCATTGGTTTCTAGGTGTTCCAGCTTTTTTTTTTTTTTAGCTTTTTTTTCTTTTTTTATTATTGTTATTCATTTATTATTTCTTTTTTTTTTGTTAGGGTAAGGGGTTAGAGTTAAGGTTTGGTTAAAGTTAGGATTAGGGTTGGGGTTAGGATTAGGGGTTAATATTTTATATCTTGTCCTATTATTTTTATTTATTGTTAGGGTGCAAATAATAATACTACTACTACTAATAATAATAATAATAATAATAATAATAATAAATGAATAAATAAATGTAAAATAAATACACAAATAAAATTAATCATGAATAAATAATCAATAAATATAGTAAATGAATACTATGTAATATATAAATAAATAATTAAGCCCCAAACTTAACCCCCTAACCATAAAAAAAGATAAAAAATAATAGTAATAATAAAATAATAATAATAATGCCCTAACACAACATTAATAAATGAATTTATAATTATTATTATTAATAATAAAAAATATTATTATTGTTCTTGTTTGGGTGAATGTTATTATTATTATTGTTGTTAATAATAATAATTTACTTAATATTATTTAAAGGTTAGGTGTTCATTATTATTTATTTATTATTACATTATTAATTTATTTTATTTATGATTTTTAGTTATTTTTGTATTTATTTTACATTTATTCATATATTACTATTTTTTCCATTTTTTATTATCATTATTCATTTATTATTATTTCTTTTTTGTTGTCAGGGTTAAGGTTTGGTTAAAGTTAGAATTAGGGTTGGGGTTAGGATTAAGGGTTAGGGGTTAATATTTTATTTCTTGTATTATTATTTATTTATTGTTAGGGTTAATGTGTTAATAATACAACTACTAATAATAATGATAATACTAATAAATGAATAAATGTAAAATAAATACACAAATAACTAAAAATAATAATGAATAAATAATAAAAAATACAGTAAACTTAACCCTCTAACCCTAAAAAAAAATTAATAGTAATAATAATTATAATGATAATAATAAAAAAAATGTTCCGACACAACATAAATTAATTTATAATAAGAATTATTATTATTCTTAATCAAAAAAATATTATTTTTTCTGGTTTGGGTGTATTTTATTATTATTATTAATAATGGAGGAAGATGAGGAAGGCTTGTATGTGACATCCTATACATCCCATCCATCCCGTCCTTCCCATCCATCACATCTATCCCATACATCACATCTATCCCATACATCCCATACATTACATACATTACATTCATCACATATATTACATACATCACATACAAGCACGTGGGCTGGATGCGAGAGGTGGATCAGCAGGATCAGTGTGCCAGGACAGGTAGATGTGTCTCATCTCTGCTTCCTTTCACCACTCTGCATATCACGCATATTATAGATGAGAAGAGGGTACAGCAGTGGAGCAGATGAGCAGGAGGGTACAGTGGTGGAAGAGATGAGAAGGGGGTTCAGCAGTGGGACAGAAGAGCAGGAGTGTACAGTGGTGGGGCAGAGGAGCAGGGGGGTACAGAAGTGGGGCAGATGTCCAGAGGGGTGCAGAGAAGAAAGGAGGTAGATGGGTGGAACACATGAGCAGGGGGAACAGAGGTGGGATAGATGTGCAGGAGGTATAGTCGCGGGGCAGATGAGAAAGGGGGTTACAGTGGTGGGGCAGATTAGCAGATAAGTTCAGTGTTTGGACAGATGAGAAGATGGTCCAGCGGTGAGACAGAAGAGCATGGGGGTACGGCAGTGGAGTAGATGTGCAGGAAAGTACAGTGGTGGGGCAGATGAGAAAGGGGGAACATTGCTGGGGCAAATGAGCAGGGGGTTACAGTGGTGGGACAGAAGAGCAGGGTGGTACAGTGGTGGGGCAGATGTGCAGGGTAATACAGTGGTGGGGCAGATGTGCAAGGTAATACAGTGGTGGGGCAGGTGTGCAGGGTAGTACAGTGGTGGGGCAAATGTGCAGGGTAGTACAGTGGTGGGGCAGATGTGCAGGGGATTACAGTGGTAAGGCAGATGTGCAGGGTAGCACAGTGATGGGGCAGATGTGCAGGGTAGCACAGTGGTGGGGCAGATGTGCAGGGTAGTACAGTGGTGGGGCAGATGTGCAGGGTAGTACAGAAGTGGGGCAGATGTGCAGGGTAGTACAGTGGTGGGGCAGATGTGCAGGGTAGTACAGTGGTGGGGCAGATGTGCAGGGTAGTACAGTGGTGGGGCAGATGTGCAGGGTAGTACAGTGGTGGGGCAGATGTGCAGGGTAGTACAGCGGTGGGGCAGAGGAGCAGGGGGGTGGGTACAGTGGTGAGACAAATAAGCAGAAGGTTACAGCTATGGGGCAGAGGAGCAGGGGGGTACAGAAAAGGGGCAGATGTGCAGAGGGGTGCAGAGAAGAAAGGAAGTAGATGGGTGGAACACATTAGCAGGTGGGACAGATGTGCAAGAGGTATAGTCGTGGGGCAGATGAGAAAGGGAGTTACCGTGGTGGAGCAGATAAGTTCAGTGTTAGGACAGATGAGAAGATGGTCCAGCGGTGAGACAGAAGAGCATGGGGGTACGGCAGTGGAGTAGATGTGCAGGGAGGTACAGTGGTGGGGCAGATGAGAAAGGGGAAACATTGCTGGGGCAAATGAGCAGGGGGTTACAGTGGTGGGACAGAAGAGCAGGATGGTACAGTGGTGGGGCAGATGTGCAGGGTAATACAGCGGTGGGACAGATGTGCAGGGTAGTACAATGGTGGGGCAGATGTCCCAGGTAGTACAGTGGTGGGGCAGATGTGCAGGGTAGCACAGTGGTGGGGCAGATGTGCCGGGTAGTACAATGGTGGGGCAGATGTGCCGGGTAGTACAATGGTGGGGCAGATGAGCAGGGGGTAAAGTTATCTGATGTGTGGAGTTGCAGGAATTGGGGCTGATCTGAGGTGTGAGAGTGCAGGATGATAATTTCTCACTACTTTACTTTATAAAAAATCCTTTTCGTGATTGAGAGTGTGAAGTTGACATTTTTTTGTTATAAAATCGGCACTCTCAATTTCTTTGAAAACATTTTTCGGCACACTGTGCTCAAAAGGTTGCCTACCCCTGATATATGAGTTACTAAGTCAAAGAATCATATGAGTTGTTAGAACACAGTACACTGAAAGTCCCCATCAGTAGAACAATACACTAAATCAATGATCAGGTAGCAGTACAGACAGCCTGAGGTCCCTTTCACACTTGTGTAACTTGTCCTGCGACTTGGGACTGCAAAGTCGCATGATAAGTCGTACCTCATGATTTCCAATGGCTATCATTCATATCTGTGCGATTTCAAGTTGCAGCGACTTCAAAGTAGTCCCTGCACTTTAGGCAGAGACTTCAAGATTACACAGACATTGCTTCAAGTCATGGCAAAAATCGCGGCAAAATCACGCGACTTTCAAGTCGCACAAGTGTGAAAGGAGCCTTAATGATTGCATTTTACTACCATGGGTACTTCGCCCGCGGTAGTAAAATCTGACTATTATTCCTGTGCATGCACTGTAAAGACTATGGACAAATCGGGTGGCTAGCAATGTTAACTGTGAAGTTGGTCCATCAGAATGCAGTTCACATGCACAAAAACCCACTTTTCATTTAGGCTCTGTTTCCACTTGTGCAACCTGTCCTGTGACTTGGGACTGCAAAGTCGCATGACAAGTCATACCCCATGATTTTGAATTAATACCGTTCATATCTTGGGAAACTTCAAGTAGTCCCTGCACTAATTTGGTCCCACTTTGATGCGACTTGAGGTCCATAGACATCAAGAATACACAGGCATTGCTTCAAGTTGCATCAAAATTGCAGCAGAATCGTGCGACTTTTGGGCTGTAATAGTGGAAACCTAGGCTGACACAGCTGTTTGTGTGTCACCAAAATTGATGACGCTGGCTAATCTGACAAATTGTGGTCAGACACAACAATAGGCTTGTGCTCTGTGCCATGGAACTAAATCCAAGTAAACATCCCCAGGACCTGCCAACCTTCTGTGAATCAGTCTTCTGATTCTAATCATTTAATAAGGTTGAGTCAGAGCTTTGGTTCACTTGCTTGTCAGCAGACTGAGCAAGTGAACCGTAGAATCGATTAATTGAATTGGTTCAATTTAGTAAGTAGTAGCATATACTCTGCATTCAGCATAGCCTATATATACAGTGCATTCGGTGGTGTACAGTTTCAAAAACACTTCATGCGGTGTACACAGTATATAATACAGTGCAGGCGGTGTACACAGTATATAATACAGTGCAGGCAGTGTACACAGTATCTAATACAGTGTAGTTCGGTGTTAAAAAAGAAAATACCCAACATGTCTGGAAGGCCTCCAAGGAGAGGCAGACGCTCACAGGCCACTAAAAGAGGGCAAGCAGCCTCTGAAATAATATTTAACAGCAGGGACCGTTCCTGTGCCCAACAAGAGTAACTGAGGGGTTACCGTGTTCTGCTACCACCATCACCTAAGTCCCAATTTTTCAGCATATAGTGCAGTCTGTATAGTATATATACTGCTATTCAGAGTATATAGTGCAGTCTGTAGAGTATATATACTGCAGTTCAGAGTATATAGTGCAGTCAGTGTAGTATATATAATACAGTGCAGGGTATATAGTGCAGTGTACAATATATAATATAGTGTATTGAAGTGGTTAAGGGGAGTCCTATGGCAGAATTAAGAAAAAAACGACATGAGTTCCCCCCTGTCTATACCAGGCCCTTCGGGTCTGGTGTGGATTTTGGGGGGACCCCCACGCCATTTTTAAGAAAAATGTTGTTGTGGAGTTCACCTTAATATCCATACCAGACCCAAAGGGCCTGCTATGGACTGGGGGGAGGACCCACGCTGTTAAATGATTTTTTATGTATATTGCTGTGAGCAATTTTAAATGACATTTTTTCCTTTAGGAATGTCATTTTGCTGCGGTACTTTTCTAAACATGGGAAAAATGCGCTAATTTACAGGCATACTAAGGGGACACCCAGGTACGATATATAAAGGAATATTTAATTTTTATTGTTTCACTTTAAGCATTATTAAAATCACTGCTCCCTAAAAAACAGACGTTTTAAAAACTTTTTTTTGCATTGATACATGTCTCCTGGGGCAGGACCCAGGTCCCCAAACACTTTTTTTTTTGGCAATAACTTACATATAAGCCTTTAAAATGAGCACTTTTGATTTTTCATGTTCGTGTCCCATAGACTTTAATGGTGTTCGCGTGTTCAAACAAATTTTTTGTCTGTTCGCATGTTCTGGTGCGAACCGAACCGGGGGGGTGTTCGGCTCATTCCTAGTCATGACACAGGAAGGAGTTGACCAGCTGACCTCATTAGCTCACACCCTGCATCATCTACCCTCCCACTCCTAGGTGCACTTTTTTAAAATGAAATGCAATTAATCGGTGATCACCCTTCTCACTACATACAAAATATACAATCAGATTGCATAGTGTATGGCCATCTTTATACAAGTACATAGAAGGGAGTGGACAGAAACACTATGCAATTGGATTGTATACTGTGTATTTAGTGAGAAGGGTAATAACTGATTGATTGCATCTCATTTTAAAAACGTGCAGCTGGGAATGGGAGGGTGGATGATGCAGGGTGTGTGCTAATGAGGTCAGCTGGTCAACTCCTTCCTGTGTCATGACCTAAAGTCTGATCAGGAAGAAGACATTACAAATAGAAACGTCTGGAAACGTGGATTAGGACAAGAAAAGTAAGTGTCTGTAGATTTAATGGAAAGCTTTGATATTTTTGCAATAAAAGTACATGAATGCTCTATTGGTACATAGGGGAGCTGGAATTTAGAAAAAAAAGTGACCAAAGGTGAACTTACCCTTTAAGGGTTGTAACACTGAAGATGGTGGGAGGCACTACTGCGCAGTGCTGGGACAAGGTAATTTAGCGCCCAGGGCAAAGACACCAAACTGCGCCCCCCCCCCCCTCCCCTTCCAAAAAATTTTTTTAAAATTGAGCACTAATCGGCATACTTAGCCCCGAACACAAATAATACCCCCTATCATCCTTACTAGCATAAATTCTCCCCCCCCAATCCCCATTTCTAACAGGCCCAATATTTCCTTTCCTAGCACAAATCTCCCCCCCATCACTTCTTCTAGCACAACCCCCCCCCCCCCCAAAATCCCCCTCCTAGCACAAATCCCCCCCCCCCCCCCATCTCCACGGCACAAATCCTCTCTCCTGGCACAAATTCTCTTTCCCCCACAGAACAAATCCTCCCTCCCAGCACTAATCTTACCCCTTTCCCCCCGAAAATCCCCCTCCCAGCACAAATCTTACCCGTCACCCCCCAAAATCCCCCTCCCAGCACAAATCCTACCCCCAAATTTCCCCTCTAAAACAAATACCCCCAATTATCCCTAGCATAAATTCTCCCCCCAATCCCCATTTCTAACAGCCCGAATATTTCCTATCCTAGCACAAACCCCCCCTCCCCCCCCAATCACCTCTCTATCACAACCCCCTCCCCCCAAATACCCCTACTAGAAAAAAAATCTTATCCTGGCACCCCTCAAATTCCCCATCCCAGCAGAACCCCCCCAGAACTCCCTTCCTAACACAACAGCACAAATACACCCCCCTCCCCCATATCATTCCACCTAGAAGTAATCATTTTCTCCCTACAAATACTCTCATCCTCCCCTTGTGTTCTCAGTGCAGCTCTCCCTTCCTCAGCTTGGCAGCAGCTTTCCTCACACACAGACCTCAGATACAGTGCGGCACAGCGCCCTGTGATGCCCACTTCTGACGTTCCTCTCATGTTGTCCCGTCAGAGCTGAGGAGGAGCCGGTTTCTAAACTTGCCTGTGCGGCAGCTAGCGGGAGAGATACAGCTGCTGAAGGGGACCGGGATCGCGCTCAGAGATGCCCGCCTCCCACCCACACTGCTTTCAAACTTACAGCAAGAGACAGGCTCCTTGGCTCCTATAGGTTGCAGCGCGGCAACAGCTCTCCGCGCTCCACTGAGTCCTCCCACCCCACCTCCGGCCGTGAGTGACCTCACGCCGCCGGCCGGGACTACGAGGCTGCTTCGTAGGGGGAGTGAACAGTGAAGCTGACAGGGAAAGGAGGTGAAGCCAGGGCTTGTTGTGCCAGATGCAGGAGTGCACTCGGCACACTTACAATTTTTCAGGTACAACGGCACTGGCTAGTGTGTATAATGACAGGTGTGAAGCACATTGCCAGCTCTTCACCTGCGCCCCCCCTAGTATAGAAAATCGTACCGCCCAGGGCATCCGCCCCTTCCGCCCCTGCCTTGTACCGGCCCTGCTACTGCGGGTGGGTAAAGTCTAAGGAACTCATTGATAGACAATTTGACAGATTTTTTGATAATGAAGAGCAATTAAAAAAACTTGTTAATCTGGTATACATTGCCTTGAAAAAGTATTCATACCCCATGAAATTTTCCACATTTGTCATGTTACAACCAAAAACGTAAATGTATTTTTTGGGGATTTTATATGATAAACCAACACAAAGTGGCACATAATTGTGAAGTGGAAAGAAAACGAATAAATAGTTTGCAATTTTGTTTTACAAACAAAAATATTTGAAAAGTTTGGGCGTGCATTTGTATTCAGCCCCCTTTACTCTGATACCCCTAACTAAAATCTAGTGGAACGAATTGCCTTCAGAAGTCACCTAATTTAGTAAACAGAGTCCACCTGTGTGTAATTTAATCTCAATATAAATATAGCTGTTCTGTGAAGCCCTTGGAGGTTTGTTAGAGAACCTTAGTGAACAAACAGCATCATGAAGACCAAGGAACACACCAGACAGGTCAGTTATAAAGTTGTGGAGAAGATTAAAGAAGGGTTATGTTATAAAAAAATATCCAAAGCTTTGAACATCTCACAAAGCACTATTCAGTCCATCATCTGAAAATGGAAAGAGTATGGCACAACTGCAAACCTACCAAGACATGGCCATCCACCTAAACTGACAGGCTGGGCAAGGAGAGCATTAATCAGAGAAGCAGCCAAGAGGCCCATGGTAACTCTGGAGGAGCTGCAGAGATCCACAGCTCAGGTGGGAGAATCTGTCCACAGGGACAACTATTAGTCGCGCACTCCACAAATCTGGCCTTATGGAAGAGTGGCAAGAAGAAAGCCATTGTTGAAAGAAAGCCATAAGAAGTCCCGTTTGCAGTTGGTGAGAAGCCATGTGGGGGACACAGCAAACATGTGGAAGAAGGTGCTCTGGTCAGATGAGACCAAAATTGAATTTTTTGATCTAACTCTAAAAGCAAAATGCTATGTTTAGCAGAAAACGAACACTGCACATCACCCTGAACAAACCATCCCCACCGTGAAACATGGTGGTGGCAGCATCATGTTGTGGGATGCTTTTCTTCAGCAGGAACAAGGAAGCTGGTCAGAGTTGATGAGAAGAAGGATGGAGCCAAATACAGGACAATTTTAGAGAAAACATGTTAGAGCCTGCAAAGACTGAGACTGGGGTGGAGGTTCACCTTCCAGCAGGCCAACATCCCTAAACATAAAGCCAGAGCTATAATGGAATGTTTAAATTAAAGCATATTCATGTGTTAGAATGGCCCAGTCAAAGTCCAGACCTAAATCCAATTGAGAATCTGTGGCAAGACTTGAAAATTGCTGTTCACAGATGCTCTCCATCCAATTTGACAGAGCTTGAGCTATTTTACAAAGAAGAATGGGCAAAAATGTCACTCTCTAGAGCAAAGCTGGTAGAGACATCCCCAAAAAGACTTGCAGCTGTAATTTTAGTGAAAGGTGGTTCTACAAAGTATTGACTCAGAGGGGCTGAATACAAATGCACGCCACACTTTTCACATATTTATTTGTAAAAAATTTGAAAAACATTTATCATTTTCCTTCCACTTCACAATTATGTGCCACTTTGTGTTGGTCTATCACATAAAATCCCAATAAAATAAATTTAAGTTTTTTGTTGTAACATGACAAAATGTGGAAGTTTCAAGGGGTGTGAATACTTTTTCAAGGCACTGTACCGTATAAGCTGAAAATAGTGTGTGTGCAACTCATGATATGCTTTCTTGCAGACCTGTTTTTTGTGGTTTTCAAGCCAGGACGTGTGCAGGTGCAACATAATATAACTAGGTGAGTAGAAGAGAGGCAAATGGTAATACTAAATGGACATAGAGGAAAGAAAACCAGATATTTTCAGTTCCATTCATTGTGGAAAATGAAAACCAAAGCTGTTTTATTTTCTCTGTAAATGGTACTATTTGCGTGATAATGTGGTTTAGGTTATATGCACTCAACAGTGTTGAACTAACTGTACTTATATACCTGCCACGAGCTTTACCAATAAGCTTACTTTCACACTGGGGCGGGCGGGCGTCGGCGGTAAAGCGGTGCTATTTTTAGCGCCGCTTTACCATCGTTTTATCGCGCTATTCAGCCGCTAGCGGGAGGTTTTAACCTAACATTTTTAATCTTTTCACTGCCAGAGCCGTTTTTGCATTTGTTGCACACATTTAAAAAAAATTCTACACACCCCTGTTAAAATGTCAGGTTTCTGTGATGTAAAAAAATGAGACCAAGATAAATAATTTCAGAACTTTTTCCTCCTTTAATGTGATCATTTAAAGTGCCTTTGATTAACCCCAAATAAGGTTGCAGCTTTTCTAGTAGGTCTTTCCTGACATTTTTGTTAGTCACATCCTACAGCAAAAGCCATGGTCTGCAGAGAGCTTCGAAAGCATCAGAGGGATCTCATTGTTAAAAGATATCAGTCAGGAGAAAGGTTACAAAATAATTTCCAAGGCATTAGATATACCATGGAATGCAGTGAAGACAGTCATCATCAAGTGGAGAAAATATGGCACAGCAGTGACATTACCAAGAACTGGATGTCCCTCCAAAATTCATGAAAAGACGAGTAGAAAACTAGTCAGGGAGGCTGCCAAGAGGTCTACAGCAATATTAAAGGAGCTGCAGGAATATCTGGCAAGTACTGGCTGTGTGGTACATGTGACAACAATCCCCCGTATTCTTCATATGTCTGGGCTATGGGGTAGAGTGGCAAGATGGAAGCCTTTTCTTACAAAGAAAAACATCCAAGCCCGGCTAAATTTGCAAAAACACATCTGAAGTCTCCCAAAAGCATGTGGGAAAATGTGTTATTGTCTGATGAACCAAGGTTGAACTTTTTGGCCAGAATTCCAAAAGATATGTTTGGTCCCAAAAAAAACAACACTGCACATCACCAAAAGAACACAATACCCACAGTGAAGCATGGTGGTGGCAGCATCATGCTTTGGGGCTAATTTTCTTCAGCTGGAACAGGGGCCTTAGTCAAGGTGGAGGAAATTATTAACAGTTGCAAATACCAGTCAATATTGTCACAAAACCATCAGGCTTCTGCTAAAGCTGAACAGGAAGAGGAACTTCATTTTTCAGCATGACAACGACC
Organism: Aquarana catesbeiana; assembly: GCF_042186555.1. Classification (NCBI taxonomy): domain Eukaryota; kingdom Metazoa; phylum Chordata; class Amphibia; order Anura; family Ranidae; genus Aquarana; species Aquarana catesbeiana. Next base: position 79,459,524 of record NC_133335.1, on the reverse strand, counting down.
CAAAGCATACATCCAAATCAACAAAGGAATGGCTTCACCAGAAAAAGGTTAAAGTTTTGGAATTGCCCAGACCTGAATCCCATTGAAAAATCTGTGGGGTGATCTGAAGAGGGCTGTGCACAGGAGATGCCCTCACAATCTGACAGATTTGGAGTGTTTTTGCAAAGAAGAGTATGCAAATATTGCCATGTCAAGATGTGCCATGCTGATAGACTCATACCAAAAAAGACTGAGTGCTGTAATAAAATCAAAAGGTGCTTCAACAAAGTATTAGTTAAACCACTTCAACCCGGAAGGATTTATCCCCTTAATGACCAGGCCATTTTTTGCAATACAGGCACTGCGTCGCTTTAACTGACAATTGCGTGGTCGTGCGACACTGTACCCAAACAATCAATGTGCTTTTTTTCCACAAATGGAGATTTCTTTTGGTGGTATTTGATCACCTCTGTGGTTTTTATTTTTGTGCACTATATGTCTCATTTTCTTACATCACAGAACCTGACATTTTAACAGGGGTGTGTAGACTTTTTTATATCCACTGTAAAACTATTATATATTTTATGAAATCAGACACCCTAGAGAATTTTATGTCACTTGATATTACCGCAAGGTCTGGGAAGCGCAAATTTCAGTAAAAAACGAAAGTGAATTTTAAGGCAAACACAATAAACTACCCATTTTTTGGTGAAATAAAAAAGACAGGGTTGCACTGAGTAAATGGACACCCAACATGTCAAACCATAAATTTGTGTGCGCCTGTGAAATGGCAACAAACTTCAGTACCCTATATTTTCTATAGGCAACGCTTCAAAAGTCCCCTATAGGTCATCAGTTTAGTGTTACTGAGAAGGTCTTGTGCTAGAAGTATTGCTCATTTTGGCGTGCGTGGCGATATGTAACACGTGTATGGCAATCGACATTTTCATGCTCAGGCGCCCTCGACACATGCTTTTACGTTCCTACATGCGTATATGTGGGGGGGGCGCAAAATTTGCAAGATTTTTTTCTCATCACATAGGGGACAAAAAAAACCCTGTGTGATGATTTTTAGGAGACAGGTTCTCTTTAATGAGACATGAAGGGTCTAAAAGGCCCTGCATGTCTCCTCTGGTCTCCACTGAATGTATTGCCATGCAGATCACATTGCAATACATCCCCTCCCAGCTATGCTAGCCAGGGACACTGAGAGGTTGACCCAAGTAATGTCATACATGACGCCTTCCAGTCACAGCAAGAAGGGGAGGAGAGTGGACATGCGTCTGCTCTTCTCCCTCCCCTCCACTTGCCAGCACTCAACATGTCAGTCCTGGGCCGGCAGATGGGCAAGCGGAGCCCAGAAAACAAGGCGGAGGACAAATATTGAAGGGGTTCTCCATAAAGCAAAGTTAAACACCAAAACAAGAATGTAATGTATTACATCTTACTGATCATTAGATGTCCTGCATGCATTCATTTTATTTTTATTTTCAGGAATTTTTTCCTTTAACGCTGAAGCTTAGCTAAAAAAAAATCCCTACAGCTTTAGTCACATCCCTTAACTGTAATGAAGTATATCCCATGTTGTGCAGGCAGCTGGATCCTAGAGAAACCTTCATTGCAGAGATGCCTGGTCCTCTTCCCGTCTCTGAACTTTTGACACTGCAATGGTCTACAGCAAGGATATGCAATTAGCGGACCTCCAGCTGTTGCTGAACTACAAGTCCCATGAGGCATAGCGAGACTCTGACAACCACAAGCATGACACTCAGAGGCAGAGGCATGATGGGACTTGTAGTTTTCCAACAGCTGGAGGTCCGCTAACTGCATATCCCTGGTCTACAGCGTTAGGTCTTCAGGCAGAGCAGCATTGCAGGTGATGTGATGGGGACATGCTCTCCTCCTCCAATGAGAAAAGTTTGTTCATTGATTACACAGACTGTGAATGGAGGAGATCATTCACTGATTGTGTTACAAGCAGTGTAATCAGTGAAAGTACTTTTCTCAATGGAGATAGAAGGAGGGGTCGTGCCCCTGTCGGTCCTTCTGTACTGCACCTTTGCCTGAAGACCCAAAGCTGTTAATCATTGCAGTGCCTGAAGTTCAGAGACAGTAAGAGAATCTGCACCACTGCAGTGAAGATTTCTCCAGGGTCCAGCTGGCGTCCTACTTCTGTATTTCAGCACTTACCTCTGTTTTATGTTTTCAGACATGGCATCATGCTGGCATTGTCCACCAACCTCCTGCTTTGGCTTATGGCTGTTATAAATGATTCCGTGCACAGAGAGATTGAGGGTCTACAACTAAACATAACTTCAGGCAAGTGAACCCTAAGCCTGCTTTCACACTGCTGTGGTGTGTTTTTCTTGCACCGTGGGTGCAGCGCAGCTTACCTGCATGCTTGGAGTGGGTTAGCTGCGCTTTACCATGGAGTTACCATGGGGGGGGGGGGGGGGTTTATTTACTAAAGGCAAATCCACTTTGCACTACACATGCACTTGGAAGTGCAGTCGCTGTAGATCTGAGGGGGACATGCAAGGAAAATAAAAAACTGCATGTTTGCTTGTACATGATTGGATGATAAAATCAGCAGAGCTTCCCCTCATTTCAGATCTTCCCCTCAGATCTAAATCAACTGCACTTCTAAGTGTTCTTGTAGTGCACTTGTAGTGCATAGTGGATTTACCTTTAGTAAATAACCCCCACTGGCTAGTATCTTGAAGAACAGCCGTCTACATCCCAACACAGGTGTAAGCTCTGCTGCACCCACAGTGTGGGACAAACGCACAGCAGCAGCATTAATGCAGCCTTAAATGCAAAGGACCAATAATAACAATCATATTTAAATTCTGTTCATGCTTAAACGTTTTGAAAGTTTAATTAGAAGAAAGGAGTTACAATGTAAAGGTATAGGTTAGAAAGTAGAGAGATTAACGTGCATGGTCAAGTGTAAAGCTAAGGGATCTTATCTCCTGATCCAAAGGAGAGGCTTTTAGGCTCCAAACTCACTTAGTTGTCATAAACAGTTTACATATTATTTAAGAAGGAGAAGTGGTAACGAGGTACCTCCTCACCGCCTGTTTTAATCTTATAATTGCCGCACCAGTGTGCCCCAACTGCATTTGCAGTGCTTCCACATTTGCTTGAAATGGTTGCTTTTGGTGGCAGTGCTGCCTCCGAATGCGACAGCAGTGGTGGTTTTTGCAGAGGGTGGAAAGCATTGTGAACACCCCCATCTGTTGCTTTTGCAGCTTAAGGAGCGGGGGGCATTTTTATTGCCCCGAACCACAAATCTCAATGTATCTTTAGAGTCTAGATCAGATTTTTATTGTCATCTTTATCCCTTAAATGACGGTTTTTCCCTTGCTTCCTGTCAAGACAGGAAGTGATGGAGAATTTTCTCCAGTGGGAACACAGACAAAAACAAATTTTTCTTGGTAGGAAGGGTGAGACCTTCTGATATTATTCTTACTGCTGTCCATGCCTTTCTTTCTGGATGATAGCCATACCCTCATTACCACCCCCTAGGGGCAACACAGGGACAAGAAGTGGGGATAAATCTGCTTAATGGTGTCACAAACAGATGTAGCACCCACCTAGGTAGGCTGCTAGGATGTACATAGTTTGATGTAGTGTGGTCTCCTGCTTAACAGGAGACTGTTAGGTAAAACATAGCAGCTTTTCTGCCTAACAGGAAAGTTACATTGTTTAGCAAGAGAGCCCTGTGTGTTTCACAGTGCTGCTGCTTCTGTTTTGGCTCCTCTGTATCCAGTAAACCTTGGAAGGTTCTGAATAAACAGGAGTGACCCATGCAGATCAGCAGTATGAATATGGATGCCATCCCAAGCCAATTAAAGGCTTGGGATGGCATCCCAAGCCTCAGTGGGCACTGCAGAGGAGAGTCCAGATGAGGGGGTGCTGTGCCCTCCTCAGCACTTGCTGCCATATGGCCTCGGGTGGGAGGCCTGGAGGCTGAAATGTTGACCAGGGTGTTCTGAAGAACTGACTAAGGGGGGAAGCCATTCCCATGATATCTGTCTGGGATCACTGGAGGGTGCTGCTGGAGAAATGGAAGAAGGCTACCATTTGGTCCAGAGGCCTTGTGAGTACAGACTTTAAACGATCTTGGGGCCTGGTTCTTTGGCTGCCCCTCTCTGTGCTAGGAGAGTCAGCTACTGGGTTCAGCAGAAAGGGGATACTGGCTAGTATCCTGAAGAACAGCTGTCCATTATTCCAAAAAAAGGACTTGCTCAAGTGTGTATGGTGTTTGATACAGTGATTCCACGGTTCAGTTAAAGAAGCTGTCCTCATTGTATCTAGTTGAAATTTGGAGTATTCCACTCCATCCATCCCCTATCCAAGTTCTCCAATAAAACAACCAAAAAGCCCTAGGCTGGGTATTGGAGTAACGAGCGGAAGTAAGAGTGCACCTAGCTGTCGAAGAACATACTGTGTGCCTGGCTACAGAAGTTGGAACTAGGGAAGATCTAGCAGCTCCTACGAGGGTAGTGCTACACAGAAATAAACATCCTGGCAGAAATGTTAACTCTGCCCATACCCTATCCAACCATAAAAATAATCTCAGCTGGAGTTAGGCTTTAAAACGTGGGCAGCTGGTTTTAATGTTTTCTGTTTTACACAATAAATAACCTAAATACATTTCTCTTGTAGATGAGATAAGCAACTGCTTATGCCTAAAAAATTCAATGTGCTGGACCTTTCAAAGGGGATATGTGACCCTGTATCCATTCAATTTGGAATACAGTCTTATCTGCGCATCAATGCTCTACATAATGTGGCTGAATGTTGGCAGAAAAGACGTTTCTCCCTCTGCCTTCTCGCACCCGAGGTTTCGTCTTCAAGGAGTTCTTTATGGCCCAGTTTTGGGTGGTACTGCATTGGTGGTGGGATTTTGTGTCTTCATCCTGTATCAGATACAGGCATCTTCAGGAGAAGTTTCTCCCACGTCATCATTTCTTTTTTTCGTCTACAATGTCATTGTGCTGCCTATCATGATAATCTCCTGCATTGTTGGGATAATCGCTCAGACCTTTACAGAGAAACAGTCGGTGAAACAGTCAGAACAGCATAGTGAGCATGATGAAAACAAAAACGACACAGATAGAGCAACTAAACTAGAAAATCAAAGTCGGTGCAGACACAGGCATGTGGAGAAGAGCAAGGATTATGATCAAAGTGAAGTGGATATGGGGGAGCACAGAGATGAAAAGGGAGATTACGAATGGACAGATCTAAAAGAAATTGTGGAACATAAAGGAGATCAGGAAGAAAGTTGTGATAAATGTGAAATGCAAACAGAAAGTGGAAAGTATAATGAAAACATTCCAGTGGAAGAATTGGAAAAAGAAGACAGAACGGACCATATGCAAACCAACCACCATTATAGGACAACTACCAGAAAAATCAGTGTTGAGAAGAACGGTCATGGCATTGCATCGTGTCCAACACCTAAAAATTACACTCGCAGTCTAGAAATAATCCTGCTGCTGGCTGCTGCTCTTGGTCAGTTCTGCATTTCTTATTATTCCATAGTTGCCATTGTGGCTACAAGTAAATGGACTGTGTTGAATTCCTTAAATCTGTCATTCTCAGTCCTCATGATCTTCCAACATATGTTTCAAAATATCTTTATAATTGAAGGCATGAGAAAGGAGCATCATGGGCATATCCACCCAATTATACAGGAGGAAAGCAAAGAGGAGGCCCCTCGTAGAATGTCTTTTGTAGAAATACGCAGGGTTTCCTTGGCTTATCTTCAAGGTGTCGGAAAAATCACTATCAGCCGCAGACTTGTGAAGGAGTCCGCTCTTTTTCTAGTGCTCTGTAATATAATGGTAAGTCCATTTGTCTGCTATGACAATTATTGTGTTTTAAGTGATTTTTTATTGTTTATTAAAACTTAAAGTGACAATAAACCCTTACATATGCCAACTGAAGTGACTAGCCTCAGGTGATACACAGTGCTGACATAAATCCTCCTACATAAGCTCTACCTGTTTATCTGTAGCACTCTTTCTTCCACCACCTTCCAAAGTAAAAAGTTTAGATTGTATTTTTCCGCTTCCAGAAGGCAGGAGGCCAGGGATCTGATGTCGCACACTGATGTCACACACTCCATATCACAGAGCACATTGCTGAGTATAATCTGACACGTGAGTGGAGGGAAAGAGACCACAATTGATGTCACTGGGGAAATCTTCCTTAGGCTAGGTTAACACTGAGCTCTTTCAGGTGTTTAAGCTTTTTTATTGCACAGATTTGAATGTTTTCCATAGGAACCCAAGTTAAAAATAATGTCCTACATTTCTGCAAAAAGCATGAAGAAACGCATTGGTGTGAATGGAGCCTAAGCCCCCGTTCACACTAGTGCAATTTGTTGTGTAGTACTTTTGGTGTAGCATAATGTGTTTTTTGGCCCATACATTTCAATGGGAGCACATAGGTTTTTTTATGTTTTCTTTGCTTAAAATCCTGTCTCTTCTTCCTAAAAGCAATGATGTCACAGCAGATCATGCTAGTCATTGGCCAAAACAAAAATGTATGAAAAACACAAAAAAAAAAAAACTCTACAAAAATGCACTGAAAGGCACATGATTATGCAGTGACACCAGTGTGAACCTAGGCTTACAGTAATACAGAGAGAAACAAAAACTTGACAAACCTTCTAACCCCCCCCCCCACCTCATCCCTATCCGAAAGTTAAAAAAAATGTTTTTTTTTTTTTATTTTAAATGTTGACACACTGCATATTTTTTATGATGTGGTCAGGAGATACTGCAGCAGGGGGTAGTGACAAAATGGTTTAATGCCAAGTTACTTGTTGCTTCACAATTTAAAGCCAGCACCAATCAGAAGAGTTGTCACCTAACTGTCACAGCACCGATGCTCTGGGTGAAGTGCCATGGCAATGCAGTGGAGGGTAGATCTGGTTCTGGAATAGAGGAGAAGTGAGTTTGACATTATTCAACCTCTTTCTTTTTTTGGGGGTTCTCCCCACCTGTCAAGGCCCTGGCTTCAATGGAAAAGCAATCTTTTTACCAGGTGAGGGGGTGACACATCAGATGAGAGGACCCAGGATATTTTTTTAGAGCTGAAGCCCTTTTAGTCAATCGGGTCCTGAAGTTTTCCAAAAAAAATCTTAGGATTTGATGAACCTCAGTAGCTAGAGATGAAGGATGAGAATATCGATTCTGTACCAGAGGTTTAAGCAATAAAACATGGAAAGAATTTGGTAACTTAAAGCGGAGCTCCACCCAAAAGTGGAAGCTCCGCTGGTTTGCCTCCTCCCCCCCTCCGCTGCCACATTTGGCACCTTTCGGGGGGGCGGGTACCTGGTTTTGACAGGTACCCGCTCACACTTCCGGCTGTTCAGCCCCCTCCTCCTTCCCCCGCCACAGGGCCATTCACAATAGGGAACTGGCTGTGAAGCCGCAAGGCTTCACTGCCGATTTCCCATATAAGAAATGGTGGCGGTAGCACCCAAGAGCCGATTGTAAAATCGGCAGGGGTGAAGACACCAGGTAAGTGTCCTAATATTAAAAGTCAGTAGCTACAGTATTTGTAGCTGCTGACTTTTAATTGTTTCTGAAAGAGCCTGGAGCTCCTCTTTAGGATGTGGAAGCAGATGAAGTTTGTGCCAGACTAAGCAGATTGATCTTTGCAGTGATAACAAAAGACCCATTATAACATGGTGCAAACTTCACAGAGGGAACTTTGAGATGAATGTTTTTGCCAGCGGTTTAGACATTAATGGCTGTGTGTTGAGTTATTTTGAGGGGACAGAAAATTTACACTATTATACAAGCTGTACACTCACTACTTTACATTGTAGCCAAATGTCATTTCTTCAGTGTTGTCACATGAAAAGATAGAATAAAATATTTACAAAAATGTGAGGGGTCTACTCACTTTTGTGAGATACTGTATATAATAAGACATGCCAAAAGTTTATGCGTGTGGTGAACGATCACATAATTAAACATAAATGTCATCCAGAGCATTCAACATTGAGGGGATTAGTGATAAAAGGGTAGGTTTTTAGTCATTTATGGATAACTTTTTAAATGATGTAGTTACTTTTTTTTGCCTTTTTTTTTTTATTCGGTGGGAACCTGATCCCGATCTAGGACCTCTCATGCACCTCTGCAATAACAAGTCCTCTTATTGCTATCACAATAAACCAGGGCTTTTTTTCTCAGAAAATAGGTGCAGGAACTCAACCACGACCCTCCCCCACCCCACACAAACCCTTCAAACCACACACAAACCCTTCAAACCACATCAAAGTGTGGTCAGATTTCACTAACAGTGGAAGGGGTCTTCTGACACAATAGCCAGAATATCGAACCACGTCACTTCTGGTTTATTTAAAACATGATTCATTGCAGATTTCTATGAAGTAATTTCACATGAGGAGAAATACGTGTTTTGACACAAGAGCGGCAACCGAATGAACTCCGGTGCACGATATTATGAACGGAGGTTGGTACTCTGCTCCAACACTAACCAACAAAATGGCCACCTCCGAGGCGGCGACAACTTCCCCGTTATCCACTGTGCTGTGAAAACATCCAAATGTTCCTTTAACTGACTGCATTCAGTTGCCGCTGTTGTATCCAAACGCAAATTTGTCAAAATCTGCAATTACTGTGGGTTTTAAAAAACGGGAAGTGACATGGTTCTATATTCTGCCGAGTTGCGTATTTTGTCAGGACAGGGGCAATAAATACCTGGAGTGCATTATATACAGAGTGCAGAGTTTCGGGGGGGATGGGGGTGTTACACATATGAGTGCAGAGTTCAGGTGGTGTGTTTGGGGGTGGGCTATGTACATAGTGTAGAGTTTAGGGGTGCCTTGCACACAGAGTGCAAAGTTCAGGGGTGCACTACACACAGAGTGCAGAGCTCAGCCTTCTTCCACAGCTGTTTACCTCTGCATCCCCTATCCTCATCACTTTCCCCCCTCTTCAACTCTGACCTCTGCATGCAACCCCCTTTCCACTGTCTCCATTTTCTCCTTCCTTCCTTAAAAGCTCTGCCATCTTCCACATGTGTTACTTGTGTTGGTGTATTAAGCTGAAGCACCCACATGGCTCTAGTACCTCCCGGCACACTGTAGGTGGCTCTGCCTCTCTCACTTGCAGGGGGGTCATTCAGTTAGGGTGTTGGGATCTGCACTGCACTGCAGGCACCCCTGCATCTCCCTTGTCCCCAACCTGCACTCAGTGGGAGCCGCTCAGGAGATCAGATCTGTGGGAGCCATTGGGAGACAAGCTTACACTTGTAAACACAGAAGCCGGACTTCTGTTTTTGCAAACAATAGTAGTGAGTAGGGAGCAGAGGGCCTGAGCCAGAGGTGGTGGAACTGAGTTCCACCAAATTCCAGGGAAAAAATCCCTGCAATAAACCATATCCTTTATGATCACTCACCTTTACTCTGCCAACCAATCAATTGATCATAATGGCACACTTTGTATAGTGTACTTTATTTAGCCCATAGAAGAATGCCCTTACTGTAAAAGTGCTGCCTGATTGTAATTGTTCCTTGAGGCAAAGGCTCCCAGTCCTCCCCTGCAACAGTGTTTGACCCATACAGAACCTTATAGACTGAACCATTAATGTTTGTATGAGTACAGTGCTGGAAAAGTACATAATATACCTAATGTTTATGTAGAAATTCCACTTACTGCCTGCATTGTTTCACACTGCTGTGATCTTTTACAGTTATGGATCATGTCAGCTTTTGGAGATCATCCTCAATATACAAATGGTCTGGAACAGGACTACTATGGATCTTCTGCATGGTTTTCCATTCTCAACTTCGGACTTCCTCTGTCTGTTTTCTACAGGATGCACAGTGTGGGAGGACTGTTAGAGGTCTATCTTACTGCCTAATTATTCCTTATTAAGATATCAAAGACAGTAATCTTCTGATGGATGATATTTTGGCTGTGAATAAATATTTTAGCTGTGAAACCAAATCATGGTTAAATAAATAAATCAAAGGAAAACACTGCGTTCTTCAAAAATGCAATACAGCATATAAACATTTCTACACAAGACATTTTATAATTTCATGTTATTAAAAAATGAACTTTCTCCTGCATCTCAAAAACGATGTACATACAGAGGAGAGATGTGGCTCCTCAACCTACTCAAATATTAAGTGGCGTATACAGTCCACATATGTCAAAGGAAAAGATCCACATCATGAACCAGACCCATGTGCATGAAGTGACATCAATGGCAGCTTCAGCCAGGCCACGCCTCCAACGCCTTAATCACGGGGATGGGAGACAGTCCACATAGCAACCCTACATAAGCCCAAGAATCTTCCTAAATTCCAAATTATTTTCCCACTGCCTTCTCTCTGCCATGGATCCCTAACCACCTTCATCCTTCTTCTCCTATCCCCGTTTTATGTTGCTTAAGGTATGGGACTATTTATTACTGAATACTAATATTTTAATACCATATACCACCGATGCACTCTTTTGTTCGTATCTCCTGGTAAATGCTAAAAGACAAGCATTTACATCCTCCTAAAGACACATTTCAGCATACACAAATACAACATCGATTCAAGTCCCTTATCCTTAGTCCCCCTACCACAAGAATTCTCACTCAATTTAAACATATTTGCTTGGATACACAGCAAAAGAACAGAATATGGGATTTTTAGGGTGCCAAAACACAATGACAAAAATTATAAAATATATCAAAATTTTTTATTTAGAAACATCTAAAAATCAACAAATTGTCGTCATAAATAACCATACAATACATGGAACAGATGTAGCTGATTCTAATCTCTACATGTTTCGCCAAACGATGGCTTCTTCAAGAGAACTTTTATCAGGTACTCCATTTATGATGACTATAAATAAATATGACATAATTTAGACACATAAATTATAGTAATACTTATAATAACACGTTTATATCAAAATAATTTTTTGCCTATATCTCAAAAATGTGTATAAAGGCCTGTGCATTGTTCATAGGTCTCCATTACCTGAATGTTCATAAATATTTTGCTTTAAAATCCAATAGATATTTGGCTCCAAAACCACTTTGGGGTAGACAGATATGGACATATGGTGAAATCACAGAGGGAGGTATAATGACGCCCCCTATTGGACCCTCTGGGAGGGAAATTACAATATAAATAATCGATATAGGGCTGAATATCAAAAGCAAAATACTGATTATTTTCTGCCTATCTGGATTATCAACAAGCAGGAATACAATCCTAATAGGGAAGAAGTCAATCCAGAAATTCCCAGCTATTCCCTTTTCCCAAACTAAAGTAAGGAAGGGAGAGGTCATTGTCAGCAGGACTCACTGTTCGAGAAAAACCACCATAGTCCTATAGCATAAAAATAGGATGTGAACCAGTTATACCACCAAAACATCTACTAATAACATCCGGAACACTCTCTTTTAGATCAAAGGCTTCTTACCTTGCAAAATGCAATACAGTGATTTATCGCTACCTCCTCTGTTCTGACCCACGGAATTTTGCCGCAGACCTGCGTGCATTTATACCCCCTCCACCTCCATCGGTGTCCAATGGTGCCGATGGAGGCATGGATGCTGGGAAAGGGCCAGTAGGCATGCGCAAGCGGCACCTGGAAATTATGTCATGCGCTGCACGACGCACACGTCCCGCCTCACATGACATAAGCCTGGCGCTAGGGTTGCACCAATACCGAGTATTTGCCCAAGTACTTGTACTCAGGCAAATGCTCCCGATGCCTGACCCGATAACTTTTGTATGAAGAGGCGGCTCCTGGAAGTCAGGGGGCGGAGAGTGAGTCCTGGCAGTGGAGAGCGAGTCCTGGGCTGGCAGCAGCGGAAGGTAAGCTGGTGGGGGGCAGGGGTGTGGGTCGCACTTGCAGCCGTCTGAATTGGTGACCCGGGCCGTCACATTCGTTAACGGAAGTGACAGCCCCAGTCTCCGTCGGAGATTGAACAGCGCAACGCCCATCTTGGTACTCCCTGCACTCGGCCTCAGTAAGCCAGCAGGCACAAGGTGGCAGCGAACATCTTGTTACACCCAGCCCACATAGTTCACTAACCATATGGGCTGGGTGTAACAAGATGTCCACTGCTGCCTTCTAACTGCTGGTTTACTGAGGCTGAGTGCAGGGTGTACCAAGATGGGTGTTGCAGCACTTGTATATTCTAGAACAGGGGTCTCAAACTGGTGGCCCTCCTGCTGTTACGGAACTACAAGTCCCATCATGCCTCTGCCTATGGGAGTCATGCTTGTAACTGTCAGCCTTGCAATGCCTCATGGGAATTGTAGTTCTGCAACAGCTGGGTGGCCACCAGTTTGAGACCCCTGCTCTAGAAAGTTTGAACTTTGAAGTTTGACTGTTATTAATTGTCTCTCTCATCATTTCATTGCCACTGCCTGCCCATCAGTTGCACCTATCATTGCCCATAAGTGCCACCTATCAGTGCCTATAAATGCCACCTATCAGAGCCAGCATATCAGTGCCCATAAGTGCCACCTATCAGTGCCCATAAATGCAACCTATCAGAGCCCATAAATGCCACCCATCAGAGCCAGCATATAAGTGCCCATCAGTCAGTGCCAGCTATCAGTGCCATCTATCAGTGCTGCAAATCAGTGTCTATTAGTCAGTGCCACCTATCTGTAGCACCCTGGGGTTTAGTCAGGGAGCTCCTCACAAATTTACATGCCAAGAGTAGTTATCTTGGTCGATTAATAGAGATCTATTGATTTCTCCCTAAGTTTGGCCTTGTTGCACTTTTCTCTTCTACCACTAGGTGGCCAGGAACTTGGTGGTACTAGATATGAGAAGGGCAACCCAAGGTCAGGTTATGGGTATATGGGGTATCTCAGCCAATGGGCAGGGGTTTTCTTGAATCTCTTGGCCTGCTGGGAGAGCCTATATATTTAGGTCAGGTCAAGTGATGTGTGTTCTGTGCCACCTGGATGGCTGTCTGGGTGGATTTGTGCCGTCTGGCTGCTAGGCCAGAGACTGGGCCTATCCTGGGGGCATCTGGCTGCCAGGCTGTGTGAGGGCCTATCCAGAAGTAAGAGGGAAGCACAGGGTTGAGACTGTGGCTTGCAGTCCAACCAAAAGTGACGGTTCTGTCGGCCGGAGAACCTGTCAGTGGTCAGAGGTAGAAGGGAAGCTGTCGCCACAAAGGGTCCAACCACCTTTACCAGGGACCACAGTGAGTAACTGAAGAAAGTACTGGAACTTTATTCTCACCGGACGGGCATGGTGGAGAATCAGGAAACTTCAGGCGGTGATCAAGTCAGGGACCCAACCTGTGGAGGAGATGCTTGTAGGGCAGCCTTGTGAGTCAAGCCAGGGACCTCACCGGTTAGCAGGGGTGAAGCTTGAGAAGTATTTGGAGTGCCAAGCTAGGGACCCAGCAGGGAAGCGTAGGTGATTGAGGGAGATACCACCGCCAACCTTGGAGGAACTCAAGGGATTCAGAGTCAGTGAATCAGAGGGTCTAGTTAGAGACCGGGAGCTCAGTGATTAAGAACTACAAGATGCAGTTGTAGTGGAGCTGAAAGAACTGTTACGTTTAAGTTAGGAACTGTTAAAGGATTGTTGCCATAGGAGACAGCATTCCTGCATGTGCAGAAGTGGCGCCTTGCTGGGGCCTTTCCCTTCACAGCTGTCCTCTTATTGAAATCTTTGGCCTTGGGGGTCCTTATTAGACTTGCTACACCTTGCTACATTTGGCGCCCAACGTGGGGCTAAGGTGTTGTCTTTGCAGCAGTCTCCTATTGCAACCGGCTTCAGCTTCATCGGATTTCGTCTGGCTCCATGGAAAGGTGGCAAGTAACATTTACCCTTCTTATAGACTGTGTTGTCGTGTGCACTATCAATGTGGGGAAGAATCACCAAGTCTCATTGCTCGGGGGAGAGGATCAGCCTGGTCTTTTGACACTTCCCGCTAGCGCTGTGAGGGTTAATAAAGACTCTGACATGGACTCCATTACAGTTTTGGCATGCTGCAACATGAAGAAGGCGGGCGCCACAATTCCCAAAGAACGTTCACACCAATCCGTTGGCAGGGGAAGAGTTCCCGCTCTGCAGAGGAGGACGCATTACTGTTCGGGTCACCATGCTGAAACCTCGTGGTTTCCTTGAAAGGAAACATGGCACATCTGGGAGCTCCTAGGCTGGAGGTTCCTCAACCCATGTCGGCTGAATACGACCCTCGAGAGATCGCCAGTTTCTTCGCCTCTGGTACCACGATTACTGACACGGGTATTCGGATGGCACCGAAGAGTGAGATTGCTCTGTACATTTCCCAAAGCTCCGCGGCAATAGGGATTGTTTGCCGGCGATGTTCCGGATTTGCTCTCTTTATGCGCCCTTGGAGCCGGTGTTGTCAATGTGGAAAATTATTGTTGATAGCTGCCAGGCTGCCACTGCCATTACGGCTGATGGGGGCGGATTGGGCCTGTGGGTATGCTTCTGTGGAAGAACCCACCTCCAGTACTGAAGCTGCCGAGGCGGACAGTCCTACTTCGGCCCAGGCTGACTCTTCTTCCGAGGAAATGGACATGTCGGGCGAGCTTGCTGACACTGCAGTGGAAGTGTTAGTTTCCGCTGATATCACTCCTTCGGAGACACCCACAGTGACCGATAGTCTGGAACAGGTGGTGCCGGTACCCTCTCTCTGTTACGTTTGAACTGTTATGTTTGAGTTAGAAACTGATAAAGGACTGTTGCCATAGGAGACAGCATTCCTGCATGTGCAGAAGTGGCGCCTTGCTGGGGCCTTTCCCTGCACGGCTGCCCTCCTATTGAAGTCTTGGAGTCTGCCAATTGAATCTATAACTATTTAAGGGTGTCCTGGCCCTAACCCTCTTTCCCCCAAAAATACAAAAAGGACTGTCAAAAGAAATAAAACCTCTTTTACATCCAAGAAGTGTCTGGCACCCAATGACTTTCACTATCTTTGCACCCACTATGCCTCACAACCCACTACATATTGAAGGATGTCAGCTTTCTTTGGCCTTGGAGGTCCTCAGACTGAACAAGGCCGGAGACCTTGCTACATATCAGTGCTGCAAATCAGTGCCCATCAGTCAGTGCCACCTATCAGTGCTGCATATCAGTGCCACCTATGAGTGCCCATCAGTGCTACTGTCACATGACATTAAAAAAAATAATCCGTATCGGCGAGTACTTGAAAAAAAGTATCGGTACTTGTACTCGGTCTTAAAAAATTGGTATCGGTGCAGCCCCACCTGGTGCTATGATGGAAATAATGCCCATATAAGGGCGTCGGTTTAGGAAGAAAAATACCGCCTCTGTTAAGATGTCACTGCACAAACTGTTACTAGGGCCATCCATCAGCGACATATCACTATAGGGACCAAGCACAAGGCACAGCCAATGGCGCCACCCTGATGAGCCATACAGGAAAATCCTCGTGGCCACCCCCGTGTGATCACCTGATCTTAATCTGAACCCCCCCCCATGTTAACCCATTGGAAGGGTGCCATCTAATGTGTGCATATAGTATATATACATATATATATATATATATATATATATATATATATATATATATATATAGGGATTCCTCCCTGACTGAGAAAATATCTCAGACATGTTAATAAATTAAATATGTTGTGATTATGGAGCCTATAGTTACAAATCAGAAAGATCCCAAAAAGTCAAATTTTTGTAAGTATTTCTTTTGGAGACAAAATGAAACCTGCAACAGGCACAAAGTTACACATTTTAGAATTACAAAATTTATTTTTTTGTTACAAAAGATGAGTAAGTGTAAACAAAACATAAACATAACATTATAATAAACTCAATTACCATATTTGCTTGGATGACACATGCACCCATTTCAACCTTAAATGTCTATCCTAATGCCCTTTCCTTTCCTATGGTCCACTCTTATGTTAATACATAGCTATTAGACTTTTCAGCCACTAAAAGTGACAAAAACTGATCCCAGATAATGTATGGCTTAATTTATCTAAAAGTCTTTCTAATATCACCTCTCAGGTTCCAATCTCAAATGTCCTTACCACTGTTATTCGGTCCTTTCCAGGGTGGCTCACCTATATCCTTCAGCTTCTCCCAAGTAGACATGTGCATTCATTTTCGTCCGAATGCATTTTCGTCTGAATTTCAGGTATTTTCGTTATCGTTTTAACGAACGATAACGAAAGTGCAGAATCCGAAAAACGAAAGATCCGACATAAACAAATGCTTTATTTTCGTTTTCGTTGCTACAACAGTTTGATATAGATAGGAGATTCGACATGATGATGACAATAACAATCTGTGTCCATCAAACTTGTGGTCGAATGTGCCTAACCTTAACTCTATTAGTCCAAGATTATTCTATATAGAGAGAAAAGATTCGACATAGAGAGAAAAGATTTGACGTAGGGGAGAAAGATTCGACGTAGGGGAGAAAAGATTCGACGTAGGGGAGAAAAGATAAATAAAAATAATTATTATGATGAATGTTATTGGTTGATTGTAAAGAGGAGGAGCAGTAAAATAGCTAGCACTAAGCACACACGTACTTTGGCTTATGGTGTCTGTTGAAAGTTCTAAGAAGATTTGACGGAGCAGTTAAACTATACGGCGTTGTACAGTTTAGCTGCTCCGTCGAATCTTCTTTGAACATTCGACAGACACCATAAGCCTTCAATGACAGATTCGACCCTAATTTGGATTTTCGGACAAATGCAATTTTTAATGAAAAACGAAATAAATAAAAACAAATTTCGGGAGTAACTAAATAAATGTATTTTTTGGACGAAAACGAAATTCCGAAACGAAATATTTCAGTGTGCACATGTCTACTCCCAAGTGCTTTAGTGCAGTGGTTCTCAACCTCAGTTCTCAAGTATCCCCAACAGGCCATGTTTTGGGAACTTCCCCTAGATAAAATAGCTCTTATCAATACAATGTCATTGATATTGATTTAAAGCAGCTGTGCAAAGTAAAGGAAAACCTAAAAACATGGCCCGTTAGGGGTACTTGAGGACTGAGGTTGAGAATCACTGCTTTAGTGGACGCATTGAGTTTGCCGATCTTAAACACATCTGGTAGACGTTACTCTTTGTTATTCTCTTCTGGTCCAAGGTGTTTTGGCTTTCGCATGGCTTAACTTACAATCCAATAAAGCACAGGCCATAGTATACCCTTTTACACTATCAAATCAAGGACTTACATAAATAGCAGTAAAACCTGGCAACATTCACCCTCTTAGCAGCAAAACAAACTGTAACTTTGGCTTGAAAAGTGCAATTGATCCCATTCCAAAAGGTCAAGACTTGCCTTTATGGCTTTATGATCGACTAAAACCTTTCTAGTGTCCTAAATGATACTCATGAAAATTTCCTCAAGGTTTATTCCCATGGGTTACCTATGAACTCATCTCTACGGACCCTACTTTGCTCAGCCCACTGCAGCCACATTCTCTGGTAATTGACCGTTTGGCATACATCATGGACCACTGCCCTCCATTCCCTCCCTCTAATCTTTTCCATGACTGAGATTACTATCCCCCTTTCTTTTCTCTTCTTTTTTCTTCTGTCTCTAATGCCCCGTACACACGGTCGGATTTTCCGATGGAAAATGTCCGATCGGATCGTGCTGTCGGAAATTCCGACCGTGTGTGGGCTCCATTGGACATTTTCCATCGGATTTTCCGACACACAAAGTTTGGGAGCAGGATATAAAATTTTCCGACAACAAAATCCGTTGTCGGAAATTCCGATCATGTGTACACAAATCCGACGGACAAAGTGCCACGCATGCTCAGAATAAATAAAGAGATGAAAGCTATTGGCCACTGCCCCGTTTATAGTCCCGACGTACGTGTTTTACGTCACCACGTTCAGAACGATCGGATTTTCCGACAACTTTGTGTGACCGTGTGTATGCAAGACAAGTTTGAGCCAACATCCTTCGGAAAAAATCCTAGGATTTTGTTGTCGGAATGTCCGAATAAAGTTCGACCGTGTATACGGGGCATTACTCTGTTATTGTTGCCCATAGTTACCCTCATATTCTCCATCTCAAGTTTGAAGGCAGACAGTACCATCCATATACACATATCTGAAGCCCTTGTCTGCTGCTGTGGTATCTTTTCCACACTGTAACCTTCTGTGGCCATCTTGATTATACCTGTGTTTGTACCTTTGGATTTTGTCATACCATTATTTTTTTACTATACTAACTTCAAAACAAACAATAAAAAATCTTTGAATGGAAAAATGTACTTTCGATTTCAATCTGCAGCCGCTTTAATGTTCTAATAAAAAAAAAAATTACAATTTCAATGCAATATGGGAACCTGGAGGAACCCCTCAGAAATATAATTCTGTGCTTTTGTGATTGGTATATCGCAAATAATTTGCACTAACCCCAACTTCTATCTTATTTATAACGTGATGTGGGTTCGAAAGTGAGCAACAGAATATTTCCATACAATTCTGCACATATAGAGTAAAATTTTTTTGAATACGAAATAATAAACTATCCAGTGAGTGAAATGAAAAAAAGAAATTGAAACAAATGACTGATAGTGCTGCAGCCTTAAGAAACCGGAATTTTCAGTTTTATCGATATGATAACTATATTCAGGTGCGCTACTATTGTCAAAACAATCAGACTGAGGGAACTCCCTTAGCCTGAGTGTGTATAAGAGTTATACCTTTGAGCAATAATAATAAGTAACAAATAAATAACAAAATAAATGTTGAATATTGCGCCTTCCAGTGAGGCAATATGTGAATGGCTACAATGTAGCAAAAGTCTCCTGAAGGAATAGATAGTTGAAGGAAGGCAATTAAAAAAGTCCTGCAACATAAATATGTGTATATGCTTTCTTGGGTATGGTAATCCTTTCTCTGCGAACCAGAATCTTGTGATAAAATGAGAAAAGGCGGCCACTTACCAGATCCGTGGGACCCCTATCACGGGGGTCTTATGGGCTCAAAATGTATCCACTCCCGCAGGCAGGAACAGCCGATGAGATCCTCTTATTCAGTCATCTATCCGCCTGAGATCCTCCACTGGCATCAGGGTAGCGGTGTGATGAGGTCCCATAGACTGGAGCAGCTGATCGGATGGAACAGCTGATCTGGTTACACAGACTCACTCCTTGACATGCGCTGTTGGTTCTGTATAGCCAGACTGACTTCGGTTATATCTCTCGCCATATGTGGATTATAAAAGCAGGAAAATCTCCATAGTGTAATATATAAAAGCTTCTTTATTAAAACAAAAACATGGCCGGCATCAAAATAATAGCAGAAGTTCAAAAATACGAGACGTTTAGCGGCACTGCTGCATTTAAGCTAGTCAGCTGCTATGTGGTGACGTCAGGTTTCGTGGCTCCGCCCTACACTACGTTTGTCCGTAAGAGGCATCGACTGGGAAAGGAGGCTGAAGCCAGACGTCACACACCACACTTTATAAGTATCTCAGCAGGCAGGATGACACCGGAAACAAGATTGGGATAATTGTTTATGGTTTTGGTTCCGAATATGGGAAAAACACCCTCGTTGATAGGCATCACATCCCTGGGCAGAGATTATAAATACAGAGGGAGAACTAAAGGGATTTTGACGGTGCAAGTAGACTATACATACAAAAAAATATATCTTTTTTCTTTAAAAGAACGCAATTTATTGTTTACATCAATTAAAAAGAGAACGTATAGATTGTACAAAGTGTCATAAACACTTTTTCTTTTTTTACAATCATAAAAACATAGGTGGTCAGAGGGAATGAAAAGTGTATATTAAAATTTAACAGATGATAATTATTGCATACTAGCCCGACATGTTTCGCATTGTCGCTTTTTCAAGGGATATGCAACTGGTAATGATATCATCCAACACTTTTAGTAATTCTAAGGAAATAGAGAGAAAAAGATTTTTTATATACACACATAGATGGTATTAAATTTATAATACAACATTGAATACATTGAAAAAACACGCGCTGTCACTCCGAAAAGTCAACAACATCTTTTTAATTGATGTAAACAATAAATTGCGTTCTTTTAAAGAAAAAAGATATATTTTTTTGTATGTATAGTCTACTTGCACCGTCAAAATCCCTTTAGTTCTCCCTCTGTATTTATAAAGATTGGGATAATTTCCCAATCAGTTCACAGTGTGACCAAATCCTTTACAGGTCTTATACTGTGCCAGATATATATAATAAAAACAGTCACATTATCACAATATCGTTGCCAGAAATAAAAACTAAATGATCAAAAATTATATATAAAACATATTAAAATTTATAACAACAAAACCTGGGGAATGCCCAGGAAAAAACTCCAAGCCTACTTACCACCAGCTCGCAGACAACCAATTAACCTGTCTAACAGTACGCGTTAAAAACAGGGGTTCAGTCCGCACGCATTTACAAACGCATGCGTAAGCCACAGAGCCACGTCACGGCACCCTGATATCTGTGGTCCTAATGCTGAAAATTTGGGTGTCCCCACAGTGGAGGCACATGCATTCTGATGGTTAAGTGAGGGCAGGTGGGCTGAAGGGAGCCCAGCCCTCCTTAAAGGTACAGGACACACCAGACACCCAGCAAATAGCACAATGGCTGCGAAATTTAAACATTGAAGTTAGAAAAAAACATACAAAATATGGTATTGTTCCAAATTTTGCAAGGTTCATGAAAAACAGCAACGTCAATTAGTGTAATATATAAAATTATAACTTGAAAGTTGGCATTTAGAACCAAAAATATTAATAGCAAATAGATGCCACCGGCTCGCATATATAAATGGATACATTTAATAGTGGTCAGAGCATTTGTGCTGGGACATCGCACGTCGCTCATTCACCTCCTCCTAAAAAGGGGGAGGGAAAGACCATTATGGGCAAGATGAGACGTCCAATGTCAGACATATTGGAGAGAGTAAATATAATTAAATTAAACGTACTGTACTAATTCTATGAGATCTCAAAAAGAATACAGGTCATCTCAAACCGTTAAAAGTTCCACCTTCTCTACTTTTGTCACTTTTAGGATCTACTCTGTAAAAGATTTCATCACATGTGGGACTGTAGGGGTAATATATCTTCTCAGTTGTCCATGCGGGTTTCAATACATTGGTAGGACCACCCGTGCGCTCAGAATTCGGATTGATGAGCATTTGTCGAACATACGGAGGTGTTTCATTGGACATAGCGTCTCATGGCATTTCCGTCAGTTTCATAACCGTGATACATCATTATTGAAAGTTATGGCCATAGAAAAATTCACCCCCCATTGGAGGGGCAGTAATTTAAAATGCCATATTTCACGTTGTGATACCAGCTGGATATTTGACATGCAATCTTATACCCCTTGGGGCCTGAACATAGAATGGGATATAAATTGCTATATAGACAACAGCTAAAGCTGTCCCTCCATCTCTGCAAATAAGATATACCATCAGGATGAGGAGTTCCCCTTTAGTTCATCAGCCTTTTTTCCTCTGCTAAACAAATTTTTTTTTTTCCTCTGCTAAACAACTTCTTTCTCTATGCACACACATGTATTCTTTTTGAGAAATCATAGAATTAGTACAGTACATTTAATTTAATTATATTTACTCTCTCCAATATGTCTGACATTGGACGTCTCATCTTGCCCATAATGGTTTTTCCCTCCTCCTTTTTAGGAGGAAGTGGATGAGCGACGTGCGATGTCCCAGCACAAATGCTCTGACCACTATAAAATTTATCCATTTATATATGTGAGCCGGTGACGTCTGTTTACTATTAATATTTTTTGGTTCTAAAAGCCACCTTTCAAGCTATAATTTTATATAATACACTAATTGACGTTGCTGTTTTTCTGAACCTTGCAAAATTTGGAACAATACCATATTTTGTATGTTTTTTTCTAACTTCAATGTATAAAATGTTTTATATATAATTTTTGATCATTCAGTTTTTATTTCTGGCAACGATATTGTGATAATGTGACTGTTTTTATTATATATATCTGGCACAGTATAATAACACTTACAGACCTGTAAAGGATTTGGTCACACTGTGAACTGATTGGGAAATTATCCCAATCTTGTTTCCAGTGTCATCCTGCCTGCTGAGATACTTATAAAGTGTGGTGTGTGACGTCTGGCTTCAGCCTCCTTTCTCAGTCGATGCCTCTTACGGACAAACGTAGTGTAGGGCGGAGCCATGAAACCTGACGTCACCACATAGCAGCTGACTAGCTTCAATGCAGCAGTGCCGCTAAACTTCTCGTATTTTTGAACTTCTGCTATTATTTTGATGCCGGCCATGTTTTTGTTTTAATAAAGAAGCTTTTATATATTACACTATGGAGATTTTCCTGCTTTTATAATCCACATATGGCGAGAGACATAACCAAAGTCAGTCTGGCTATACAGAACCAACAGCACATGTCAAGGAGTGAGTCTGTGTAACCAGATCAGCTGTTCCATCCGATCAGCTGCTCCAGTCTATGGGACCTCATCACACCGCTACCCTGATGCCAGTGGAGGATCTCAGGCGGATAGATGACTGAATAAATGGGATCTCATCGGCTGTTCCTGCCTGCGGGAGTGGATACATTTTGAGCCCATAAGACCTCCGTGATAGGGGTCCCACGGATCTGGAAAGCGGCTGCCTTTTCTAATTTTATCACAAGATTCTGGTTCGCAGAGAAAGGATTACCATACCCAAGAAAGCATATACACATATTTATGTTGCAGGACTTTTTTAATTGCCTTCCTTCAACTATCTATTCCTTCAGTAGACTTTTGCTACATTGTAGCCATTCACATATTACCTCACTGGAAGGCGCAATATTCAACATTTATTTTGTTATTTATTTGTTACTTATTATTATTGCTCAAAGGTATAACTCTTATACACACTCAGGCTAAGGTGCTTTTGTGATTACCTAAAAGATTTTACAGAAATCTGCATTAAGATGTATGTACAATGTTATAGGCCTCTCCTGCAACAGGCATTTCATTTTTATCGCAATGCACGGTAACGTGCATTATGCACGTTGGTACAGTGTGGTGCCATTCATTCTGACTGGCACCCCAACACTCCTTCCCAAGTTATGTGCATTGTAGCCCAGCACAATACATGGCAACGCACTAATGCATTTGTTTATTAACCACTTGAGCTCCAGAAGGTTTTTCCCCCCTTCATGACCAGGCCATTTTTTGCTACTCAGCACTGTGCTACTTTAGCTGGCAAAATGCATTAGCATGCAACACTATATGCAAATTAAATGTATACAGTGCATCCGGAAAGTATTTACAACGCTTCACTTTTTCCACATTTTGTTATGTTACAGCCTTATTCCAAAATGAATTAAATTCGTTATTTTCCTCAAAATTCTACAAACAATACCTCATAATGACAACATAAAATCTTTGCAAATTTGTTAAAAATAAAAAACTAGAAAATCACATGTACATAATTATTCGTAACCTTTGCTCAATACTTTGTTGAATCACCTTTGGCACTAATTACAGCCTCAAGTCTTTTTGAGTATGATGCTACAAGCTTGGCACACCTATTTTTGTGCAATTTCTCTCATTCTTCTTTGCAGGACCTCTCAAGCTTCATCAGGCATCTCTCCAGAAGTGGCGGCTGGTGAAGTCTTAGGATGGGGGGGCGCCAGGCCCCACTTGGTGAAAATAGGCGTGGTTTCAGCTAAATAGTGGGCGTGGCTCTAAGGTGGTGTGGTTAGTGTCTGAGTTGAACGAGGGATGGAGGGAGAGAGGGATGGAGGGACAGCAGGCTCAGATCCTACACAACAATAGAAATATGTGTATTCTAGAAAGTTTAACAATCAGCAGATAAAGATTCTCCAAACACCTGGTGTTAGCACTTCAATCATCCCGACACCATGGTTGTTATGGTGTCAGGATGATTGAAGTGCATTATTTCTATTATTACATTGTAATATAAAATGAAATCATTCAACTCACCATAATGCAGAATCAGTGGGAGCCCCGAGTGTGTCACTAGCCACGTCGCCTGCCACCAGATGCCATCAGGTGTCCCCAGCGGAGTCCCTGTTTACATCAGGTGCCCCCCAGCGGAGTCCCTCCTGACATGCAGCCTGTGTCACATAAAATGCAGCCTGTGTCACCACCAAATTGCAGCAGCATGTGTCACCACCAAATTGCAGCAGCACGTGTCACCACCAAATTGCAACAGTATGTGTCCCCAAATTGCAGCAGTATGTGTCCCCAAATTGCAGCAGTGTCACCAAATTACAGCAGTATGTGTCCCCAAATTGCAGCAGTGTCACCAAATTGCAGCAGTTTGTGTCCCCAAATTGCAGCAGTGTCACCAAATTGCAGCAGTATGTGTCCCCAAATTGCAGCAGTGTCACCAAATTGCAGCAGTATGTGTCCCCAAATTGCAGCAGTGTCACCAAATTGCAGCAGTATGTGTCCCCAAATTGCAACAGTGTCACCAAATTACAGCAGTATGTGTCCCCAAATTGCAGCAGTGTCACCAAATTGCAGCAGTTTGTGTCCCCAAATTGCAGCAGTGTCACCAAATTGCAGCAGTATGTGTCACCAAATTGCAGCAGTATGTGTCCCCAAATTGCAGCAGTATGTGTCCCCAAATTGCAGCAGTGTCACCAAATTGCAGCAGTGTCACCAAATTGCAGCAGTATGTGTCCCCAAATTGCAGCAGTGTCACCAAATTGCAGCAGTATGTGTCACCAAATTGCAGCAGTATGTGTCCCCAAATTGCAGCAGTATGTGTCCCCAAATTGCAGCAGTGTCCCCAAATTGCAGCAGTATGTGTCCCCAAATTTCAGCAATATATGTCCCCAAATTGCAGCAGTGTCACCAAATTGCAGCAGTATGTGTCCCCAAATTGCAGCAGTGTCACCAAATTGCAGCAGTATGTGTCACCAAATTGCAGCAGTGTCACCAAATTGCAGCAGTATGTGTCACCAAATTGCAGCAGTATGTGTCCCCAAATTGCAGCAGTGTCACCAAATTGCAGCAGTATGTGTCCCCAAATTGGAGCAGTGTCACCAAATTGCAGCAGTATGTGTCCCCAAATTGCAGCAGTGTCACAAAATTGCAGCAGTATGTGTCACCAAATTGCAGCAGTATGTGTCCCCAAATTGCAGCAGTATGTGCCCCCAAATTGCAGCAGTATGTGTCCCCAAATTGCAGCAGTATATGTCCCCAAATTGCAGCAGTATGTGTCCCCAAATTGCAGCAGTATGTGTCCCCAAATTGCAGCATTGTCACCAAATTGCAGCAGTATGTGTCACCAAATTGCAGCAGTGTCCCCAAATTGCAGCAGTATGTGTCCCCAAATTGCAGCAGTATGTGTCCCCAAATTGCAGCAGTATGTGTCCCCAAATTGCAGCAGTGTCACCAAATTGCAGCGGTGTCACCAAATTGCAGCAGTATGGGTCCCCAAATTGGAGCAGTGTCACCAAATTGCAGCAGTATGTGTCCCCAAATTGCAGCACTGTCACCAAATTGCAGCAGTATGTGTCCCCAAATTGCAGCAGTGTCACCAAATTGCAGCAGTATGTGTCCCTAAATTGCAGCAGTGTCACCAAATTGCAGCAGTATGTGTCACCAAATTGCAGCAGTGTCACCAAATTGCAGCAGTATGTGTCCCTAAATTGCAGCAGTATGTGTCCCCAAATTGCAGCAGTGTCACCAAATTGCAGCAGTATGTGTCCCCAAATTGCAGCAGTGTGTCCCCCCAAATTGCAGCAGTATGTGTCCCCAAATTGCAGCAGTATGTGTCCCCACATTGCAGCAGTGTGTGTCCCCAAATTGCAAGAGTGTGTGTCCCCAAATTGCAGCAGCGTGTGTCACCACAAAACCCCCCTCCCCCCCGTTACTTACCTTGCTATGTGTTGTCCTCTCCAGCGGTGTCTCCTGTGCAGAGCTCTGTTGTTCTCATACTTCCTGTTTCCAATAGAGAGAGAGAGAAACAGGAAGTGACATCATACTCAGATGTCAATCAAACCGCCCGGCCATTGTAATAGATACTAGGGCCGGGCGGAAGCTACTCGGCGCTTCACAAAGCGCTGCAAGGCGGGCTAAATGTCCGCAAATGCAGCGCCACGTCTGCAATCTCGTGATTGCATAGACGTGGCGCTTCCCATAAGTGCACTGTGTCCGGCGTCGCACTGTGTCTGGCGTCTGAACACAGTGCACTTAAGGAGCGTTTTTTGTACTTTTTTTTTTTTAAGGGCCAGCTTTAAAAAAAAAAAAATTTTATTGACATTTTTTTTTTATTTTGACTGCCTGGAGGGGGGGGGGGGGGGGCGCCCAGGCGCCCCCTATGGACGGGCCGCCACTGCTCTAAAGAGATCTTCAATCGGGCTCAAGTCTGGGCTCTGGCTGGGACACTCAATGACATTCACAGAGTTGTCCCGTAGCCACTCCTTTGTTATCTTGGCTGTGTGCTTAGGGTCGTTGTCCTGTTGGAGGGTGAACCTTCGCCCCAGTCTGAAGTCCAGAGAGCTCTGGAGCAGGTTTTCATCAAGGATGTCTCTATACGTCACTGCATTCATCTTTCCCTTGATCCTGACTAGTCTCCCAGTTCCTGCCGCTGAAAAACTTCCCCACAGCATGATGCTGCCACCACCATGCTTCACTGTGGAGATGATATTGGCCAGGTGATGAGCGGTGCCTAGTTTCCTCTAGACATGATGCTTGCCATTCAGGCCAAAGAGTTTAATGTTTTTTTCATCAGACCAGAGAATTTTGTTTCTCATGGTCTGAGAGTCTTTCAGGTGCCTTTTGGTAAATTCCAGACAGGCTGTCATGTGCCTTTTACTGAGGAGTGGCTTCCGTCTGGTCACTCTACCATACAGGCCTGATTGGTGGAGTGCTTCAGAGATGGTTGTTCTTCTGAAAGGTTCTCCTCTCTATACAGAGAAACACTGGAGCTCTGTCAGAGTGACCAACGGTTCTTGGTCACCTCCTTGACTAAGGCCCTTCTCCCCCGATCGCTCAGTTTGGCCAGGTGGCCCGCTCTAGGAAGAGTCCTGGTGGTTCCAAACTTCTTCCATTTATGGATGATGGAGCCCACTGTGCTCGTTGGAACCTTCAATGCTGCAGAAATTTTTCTGTACCCTTCCCCAGATCTGTGTCTCCATACAATTCTGTCTCAGAGGTCTACAGGCAATTCCTTGGAATTCATAGCTTTGTTTGTGCTCTGATATGCACTGTTAACTGTGGGACCTTATATAGACTGGTGTGCACCTTTCCAAATCATGTCCAATCAACTGAATTTACCACAGGTGGGCTCCAATCAAGTTGTAGAAACATCTCAAGGATGATCAGTGGAAACAGGATGCACTTGAGCTCAATTTTGACTGGTATGGCAAAGGCTGTGAATATTTATGTACATGGGATTTTTTTCGTTTTTCATTTTTAATAAATTTGCAAAGATTTCAAACAAACTTCTTTCATGTTGTCATTATGGAGTATTGTTTGTATAATTGTAAGGAAAATAATAAATTTAATCCACTTTGGAATAAGGCTGTAACATAAAATGTGGAGAAAGTGAAGCGCTGTGAATACTTTCCAGATGCACTGTATAATTTTTTTCACACAATAGAGATTTCTTTTGGTGGTCACCACTGTTTTTTATTTTTTGCTAAATAAATGAAAAAAAAAAACTGAAAACTTTGTGAAAAAAACCCCATATTTTCTCCTTTCTGTTATAAAACATATCCAATAAAATCAAATTTCTTCATAAATTTAGGCCAAAATGTATTCTGCTACATGTCTATGGTACCAACAGCTCCCAATAAGTGTGTATTAATTGTTTTTTGTGAAAGTTATAGCGTCTACAAACTATATATTTGAAAATTGATCAATCCTGATGTACTGACGGCTCCTTACTTGAGGCCCTAAATTGCCAGGACTGTACACATTCCCCCCCAAATGACCCATTTTTGGAAAGTAGACAGTCTGAGGCATTTAGTAAGAGGCATGGCAAGTTTTTTGAAGTTGTAATTTTCTCTCACAATTGTTTGGAAAATGAAGAAATTAACTAACATCATCATATGACAGGTGTGGCATTACTCAGGTATACTGACTGGTGACAGTATGTACAAAAAAATAACAAATAAATAAAAAATGTTATTCAATTTTCTTAACATTTTTTTTTCTTTTTTAAACTTTTTTTTTTTTTACATTTTTTTTTTTTTACAACCTGTCACCAGAGCACCTCAGTGTCAGTGTCACACTTCTATATACTAATTTTTTACACTATAATTACTGTGGCGAGTTGGCAAGTGGTTAAAAGGATGCAAACGCTTCAAAAGAGCAGAGACCTGCTCAGGTTCTCCCAGGAATCAGTCTGAAAAGCACATGGTGAAAGAAACAGCTATTTCTTCAGAAAAAGGTAACAATCTGCAAGAACATTTATTAACCAATTCAATACCGGGCACTCCTTTGTTTCTGTTGAAATTTTTTGTAAATAAGTACGTTTTCTCCTTCACTGATGGGCGCTGATGGACACCGAGCAGGTGGCACTGATAAGTGGCACTGACATGCAGCACTAATAGGTGGCACTGATAGATGGCACTGATAGGCAGCACTGATGAGGAGGCACTGACAGACATTACAGATGGGCACTGATCCCTCCTCACCACCACTGCTGATACTGATCCTATCCCCCTCCCCACCACAGCTGCCACTGATCCCATCTCCCCCATCACCGCTTCCCGAAAATCCCCCCCTCACCACCACAGCTGCCACTGATCCCACTACCCTCACCACCACCGCTGCCACTGTCCTACCCCCCACCTCACCACCCTTGCTGTCACTGATTCCACCCCCTTTATCACCAATTCTGCCACTGATCTCACCCCCCCATCACCCCTGCCACTGATCCCACCCCCCTCATCACCACCGCTGCCACTGATCTCACCTTCCCATCACCGCTGCCATTGAGCTTATCTCCCCCCCATTACCGCTGCCACTGATCCCCCCTCACCACCACAGCTGCCACTGATCCCATCTCCCCCATCACCGCTTCCCCAAATCCCCCCTCACCACCACAGCTTCCACTGATCCCACTCCCCTCACCACCACAGCTGCCACTGATCCCACCCCCCTCACCACCACCATTGCCACTGATCTCATCTCCCCCATCAACGCTGCCACTGATGCCACCCCCTTCATCATCACCGATGTCACTAATCTCACCTACCATAACCCCTGCCACTGATCCCCCTTACCACGACAGCTGCCACTGATCCCCCCCTCCCCACCACCTCTGCAACTGTTTCCATCTTCCCCCATCACCACCACAGCTGCCACTGATCCCACTTCCCTCACCACCACTGCTGCCATGGATTTAATCCCTCCTTACCACCACAGATGCCACTGATCCCACCCCCTTCACCACCACGGCTTCCACTGATCCCACCCCCTCACCACCACCGCTGTCACTGATCTCATCTCCCCCATCACCGCTGCCACTGATCCCACCCCCTTCATCACCATCGCTGCCACTGATCTCACCCCATCACCCCTGACACTGATCCCCCTCACCAGCACCGCTGCCACTGATCCCATCTTCGCCCCATCACCGCTGCCACTGATCCCCCCTCACTAGCACAGCTGCCACTGATCCCACTCCCCTCGCCACCACTGCTGCCACTGATCTTTTCCTCCCCTCACCACCACACCTGTCACTGATTCCACCCCCCTCACCACCACCGCTGCCACTCATCTCATCTCCCCCATCACCGCTGCCACTGATCCCTCCACAACTGCCACTGATCCCACCCCTTCATCACCACCGCTGCCACTGATCTCACCCCCCATAACCCCTGCCACTGATCCCCCTCACCACCACAGCTGCCATTGATTCCACCCCCCTCCCCACCACTGCTGCCACTGATCCCACCCCCCTTCATCCCCACCACAGCTGCCACTGATTCCACTCCCCTCACCACCACTGCTGCCACTGGTCTCATCTCCCCCATCACCGCTGCCACTGATCCCTCCTCACCACCACCGCTACTGATCTTATCCCCAGCCTCATCACTACAGCTGCCACTGATCTTACCCCCCTCACCACCACCGCTGCCCCTGATCTCACCCCCCATATCCCCTGCCACTGACCCCCCTCACCACCACAGCTGCCATTGATCCCATCTCTCCCCCATCACCACCACAGCTGCCACTGATCCCACTCCCCTCACCACCATTGCTGCCATGGATCTCATCCCCCCTCACCACCACAGCTGTCACTGATCCCACTCCACTCCCCTCACCACCAATGCTGCCATGGATCTCGTCCCCCCTCACCACCACAGCTGTCACTGATCCCACCCCTCACCAGCACCTCTGCCACTGATCCCATCTCTCCCATCACCGCTGCCACTGATCCCCCTCAACACCACAGCTGCCACTGATCCCACTCTCCTCACCACCACTGCTGCCACTGATCTTATTCTCCCCTCACCACCACAGCTGTCACTAATCCCACCCCCCCTCACCACCGCCGCTGACACTGATCTCATCTCCCCCATCACCGCTGCCACTAATCCTTCCTTACCACCACAGCTGCCACTGATCCCACCCCCTTAATCACCACTGCTGCCACTGATCTCACCCCCCATCAGCCCTTCCACTGATCCCACCCCCTTCATCACCACCACTGCCACTGATCTCATCCCCCCTCAGCACCACTGCTGCCACTGATCCCATCTCTCCCCATTACCGCTGCCACTAATCCCCCTCACCACCACAGCTGCCACTGATCACACTTCCCTCACCACCACCGCTGCCACTGATCTCATCTCCCCCATCACCACTGCCACTGATCCCACCTTACCACCACAGCTGCCACTGATCCCACCCCCTCCATCACCACCGCTGCCACTGATCTCACACCCCATCACCCCTGCCACTGATCCCCCTCACCACCACAGCTGCCACTGATCCCCCTCACCACCACAGCTGCCACTGATCCCACCCCCTTCACCACCACCACTGCCACTGATCCCACCACCACGGCTGCCACTGATTCAAATGCAGGAATCAATGTCCTGTATGCCTCCCCCTTCAACAGCTGAAAACCAGCAGGAGGGGGAGAAGCAGAAGCCAGCTTACAGCTGCTGCAGGGAGACCCATACAGGGAATCGGTTCCTGTAATGTTCCCCCGCCACATCAGTCAACCCCCTTTTCCATGATCCAATTCCTCCTGCTGCCTGGGCCCCCCTGCTGAACTGATGGGGCTTGGGTCCTGTACAGGAGGCCTGTACCCAGCTCGCTCCGCTTGGCCTGCTTCCTAGCCAGGAGGGAGGCGGCAAAATGAGGTTTCACCTAGGATGTCAAAAATCCATGCACCAGCCCTGCTTGCTACAGCATAACTGCACCTGCTAACAAGCTTTTTTTTTTTTTTTTTTTTTTTAAATGTACAAGTCTTTAAAGTGATGTTTTATGCATTTTTATGTACAGTCTTTATTTTCTAAATAAATATTTATTACAAGGTGCACCCAATGGCACTGATTTTGCAGTGTATTCTGTGTTTTTTATAGAGTAACTTTAGGCATAGACCTAAATATCCGAAGCTTACAGTGGTATAAAACCCTTTGTTCTGCATCCAGCAGGATATTAAGCTGTTTTGCCTGCAATATCCAATTTTACCACAGGATAGAGCCAGTGGTAAATTTACTGTTTTTGCAGAATCCATTCTTCAGTCTTAGGGAAGAGAAACAGGTGCATCCTGGGAACTCAAACTCCATCTTAGAGACTGAAAGAAGGAACCAGCTAGCAGAGCACATGTTTGACTAAAACTTGCACCTGTTAGCATCCTCTAAACGCAGCATCGTTGGTAAGTATTACTTATTGCCATCGACAGCACTAGCTTATTTATTGTATTTCTGTAGATTTCATATATTGATTAGATGTATCTGTATTTGTTTTTGCTCAATCATTTCACCCACCCTGTTTTGTGAATAAAGCTTCAAAATGACACTCAGTTTGGCTTATTGCAGAATAGGAGGGTTTCGCTGCACTTCGAGCTAAACACAGGGAAAAGTGCATGCTAGGTAAGTGACGTCACGGGGGGGGGGGACACCAGGTGACCCCGCTCCTTCTTAGGAGAAGGAGCTTTTTTTGGGGGTCTGGCTTTGCGGTATGATTGACGATGAATCTGCATCAGAGGACATTATTTTTTTATTGTGAAAAAACTTGCCAAAAAACCTTGTAGGTTTTTAATTTATTTTTGACAATTTTTTGGTGAATGAGTAGGGGTACAATGTACCCCATACTCATTAACATACAGTGCCTTGAAAAAGTATTCATACCCATTGATAGTTTCTACATTTTGTCATGTTACAACCACTAACCTAAATGTTTTTATTGGGATTTTATGTGATAGACCAACACAAAGTGGCACATAATTGTGACGTGGAAGGAAATGATAAATGGTTTTACATTTTTTTACAAATAAATATGTGAAAAGTGTGGTGTGCATTTGTATTTGCCCTCAGAAGTCACCTAATTAGTAAATAGAGTCCACCTGTGTGTAATTTAATCTTAGTATAAATGCAGCTGTTCTGTGGAGCCCTCGGAGGTTTGTTAGAGCACTTGAACAAACTATGCTAGTGAACAAACACCATAATTAAGGCCAAGGAACACACCAGACAGGTCAGGGATAAAGTTGTTGAGAAGTTTAAAGCAGGGTTAGGTTATAAAAAAAATATCCCAAGCTTTGAACATCTCACGGAGCACGAATCCATCGTCCGAAAATGGAAAGAGTATGGCACAACTGCAAATCTACCAAGACATGGCCGTTCACCTAAACTGACAGGCCGGGCAAGGACAGCATTAATCAGAGAAGCAGCCAAGAGGCCCATGGTAACTCTGGAGGAGCTGCAGAGATCCACAGCTCAGGTGGGAGAATCTGTCCACAGGACAAATATTAGTTGTGCACTCCACAAATCTGGCCTTTATCGAAGAGTGGCAAAAAGAAAGCCATTGTTGAAAGAAAGCCATAAGAAGACTAGTTTGCAAGAAGCCATGTGGGGGACACAGCAAAGATGTGGAAGAGGGTGCTCTGGTCAGATGAGACTAAAATGTAATTTTTTGGCATTTTTTTTGTGTGGCAGAAAACGAACACTGCACATCACCCTTAACACACCATCCCCACTGTAAAACATGGTGGTGGCAGCATCATGTTGTGTGGATGCTTTTTTTTCAGCAGGCACAGGGAAGCTGGTCAGAGTTGATGGGAAGACAGATGGAGCCAAATACAGGGCAATCTTAGAAGAAAACCTGTTAGAGTCTGCAAAAGACTTGAGACAGGGCGGAGGTTCACCTTCCAGCAGGACAACGACCCTAAACATACAGTCAGAGCTACAATGGAATGGTTTAGATCAAAGTATATTCATGTGTTAGAATGGCCCAGTCAATGTTCTGACCTAAATCCAATTAAGAATCTGTGGCAAGAATATTGCTGTTCGTAGACGCTCTCCATCCAATCTGACAGAGCTTGAGCTACTTTGCAAAGAAGAATGGGTTAAAATGTCACTCTCTAGATGTGCAAGGCACTGTAGGGGGGGCCAGATTTTTTTTTGTATTGCCGGCAATTCATTTTTATGACTCTTACATTGTTAAGGATGAGGTGGCTAGCTTCCCGGCCCGATCTTTAACCACATATTGACCGTGTGCTCGGCAGGCGTACATCCCGCCGAACACACAGGAAATTAGGGTGTATGGAGAACACCCGAACGGCCCAAACAGTTCACCCAAAACTATCGGCCAGATTGGTGAGTGGGCAGAAGCCCAGCTTATCTATGACACTTTACCCAAAGGCACTGCATGCAGACACCTTTACACCTGACCAGTTGAAGGGAAAATTCAACAGCTATTACATCCAACCTCATTGGCCTGCTAGTGCACAGTAACATCTCTGGGCCCCACCATAGCTGGCTGAAGATCAAGGATACCCATACTCCAAGGAAGGACCTCCTTTTCATGAAAAGAGACTGTTCACAGAACCTGTGGCAGAGTACAACCTCCTTGTAGGTATACAACAGTTTATTAAAGAGGAACTCCTACACAAACCTTATATATTGTTTATTTCTTGTTGCTTAAGGGCCTAGAGGGAGTGGACTTACTAAAAGTCTCTTGTTCCCCCTCTTGTTTCTGGGGTCATAATCTGTTTCAGCCTGTTTACTATAACCATTTGACTTATTGCTTTTTAAATTTATTGTGTGTTCTTGTGATCTCATTTTACTGCAATACCACCCAAATTGGATTATACTTATAACCGCTATAGTTGACTTAACCTTTCAGTAGAGTGTTGACTTGCAGCTCTTACTAATTATTGGTGCCTTTGCATTTTATGTTTGCTTCTAAGTATGTCAGAACCCAGAGTGTCAGAGCTGTTGGGGGACAAGCAACTGCCAGCGGTCCTTGCGGGGTAGCGCTATATGCAGATAGGCATCTTCTTTGTCTACAGATGCCAGATATTGCCCTTGTCTCAGAGAGGCAATAACTGACTTTGTGGATTCCATATGAAACTCTGGAGTCTTGAAGGTAATTTTTTAGGGATTTTAGGTGCAGGAGAGGTTGAACACCTCCGTTGAGTTTTGGCACCATGAACAGGTGTCCTTCAGGGGTATTGGACCGAAGACTTCCTGAGGCAATAGGTGGTTTAGAGTGTTTTGCAAATCTATTTTGGTTGATTGGAGAGAACCCACTTCAGTGCTTTTGAACCCCTCCTTTTGGTGCAAGACTGGAACACAAAATCTACTCTCTTGACATTGAAGGGCTGCACTCACACCCAAGAGTTAAAGTTTGCTTTTCTTTGGGTCACAAACATTCCAGACCTGTGGTTTCAAAGGATTATAAAATATAGTTCAAAACTCTTCCCCCTATTTGTGTCTGAAGGGAAAAAAATGTTATGATGGCTGAGTTATTTCCTATATGTATTAAATGTATAAAATGAAAACCAACATGTGTACATCCTATGCAGTTACTTCTTCAAATTTGGTTCTAGAGCTACATCTGCCGGCCAAGTAGCTATCTATATCCAGTGAGATGTGCTGACTTACCAGTTGGCTGCAACCACATTGGACTTTGAGATATCTGCACATCACCCTATGTAAACAAGAAGTTGGGAGAAGATCTGGACTTGTACTTCAGGCAAGATTTATTGTATACACATAAAAGATAATGAACTGGGGTGGGAAAGTATTTATCCAAACCAGTTCCAGAACATAAAAAGCACAACACATACAAAGACAGCAAACATACAAATGCCACCCTGCCTATAAATGTCACAGTAATTAACTCAGCAATAAGATGAATAGATTACAGCGCAGACAGAGGACTGATTTGCAACCCAAATGTACACACCGTCAATTCATATCCATAGACTCGTTTATTTTTGTAATTTAATACCATACATCTAGTTTCACATAGTTGTAGAGTGCCACTGAGTGTGGGATTTGCACACAGGATATTTATCTCACCCTGAAAAAAATCAACATAAAAACTAAAATGAGAAAAAAAGCTTTTTAGAAATACAGGAGGTATGATATGTGTTTTATGGAGTAATTTAGTCTGCTTGTGGTCAGTTACATTGAATTTAATTGAGGAGGAGGTGATGTATCCTATTACAAGGCTTCAGATATGTATGACAGGTACTGAGCAGCTGTTAATATTCAAACAGTTCCACATTCATGTCATACCAGATATGTTCCTATAAAGAATACAAAAAGAACCTTAAAGTGCTACTAAACCTACAACAGTATAATCAGTCTGTATATGCAGTAAAGCAGGGGTCTCCAACTCCCGGGCCATGGCCCACTACCAGGCCGTAGCGTCTCTGCAGCCGGGCCGCGGCAGGCGTCATGATATTGGAAGGGTGGCAGGTGGGCGGGTGAGAGAACCCGGTGGATCAGAGAGGCAGGCGGATGAGAGAACGGGCTGGCGAGCGGAGATGACATCATCTCTCTCCGCCCGCCTAGCATCACCGCTCTTCCACCCTCACAGCGTGCGGAATGTCGGAGGTGCGGCAGGGAGCAGAGAGATGACACCATCTCTCACCACCCGCCCCGCATCCCCACTCTCCTGCCCTCACTCAAGAAAGACCACTGACCTCTGTGCTAAATGAACCAGTGCCACCAATGCAGTGACAATCCACATCTGGTGGCACTTGCAGGTGACGTGGCAAGTGGCATTCCTCATTTGGTGGCAGGCAGCGTGGCAAGTGGTATTCCTCATCTGGGGGCAGGCAACGTGGCAAG
Organism: Aquarana catesbeiana; assembly: GCF_042186555.1. Taxonomy (NCBI): domain Eukaryota; kingdom Metazoa; phylum Chordata; class Amphibia; order Anura; family Ranidae; genus Aquarana; species Aquarana catesbeiana. The sequence continues at coordinate 79,423,237 of NC_133335.1, read as the reverse complement.
TGGCATTCCTCATCTGATGGCAGGCAGTATGGCAAGTGGCATTCCTCATCTGGTGGCAGGCAGCATGGCAAGTGGCATTCTTCATTTGGTGGCCGGCAGTGTGGCAAGTGGCATTCCTCATTTGGTGGCAGGCAGTGTGGCATTCCTCATCTGGTGGCAGGTAGCGTGGCATTCCTCATCTGGTGGCAGGCAGCATGGCAAGTGGCATTCCTCATCTGGTGGTAGGCAGCATGGCAAGTGGCATTCCTCATTTGGTGGCAGGCAGTGTGGCATTCCTCATCTGGTGGCAGGTAGTGTAGCATTCCTCATATGGTGGCAGGCAGCGTGGCAAGTGGCATTCCTCATCTGGTGGCAGGCAGCGTGGCAAGTAACATTCCTCATTTGGTGGCCGGCAGAGTGGCAAGTGGCATTCCTCATCTGGTGGCAGGCAGCGTGGCAAGTGGCATTCCTCATCTGGTGGCAGGCAGCGTGGCAAGTGACATTCCTCATCTGATGGTAGGCAGCGTGGCAAGTGACATTCCTCATCTGGTGGCAGGCAGCGTGGCAAGTGGCATTCCTCCTCTGGTGGCAGGCAGCGTGGCAAGTGACATTCCTCATCTGTTGACAGGCGACGTGGAAAGTGACAAGCGGCATCTGGTGGCTGGCAATGTGGCAAGTGACACACTTCGGGCTCCCACTGATTCTGCATTATGGTGAGTGGAACTATTTCATTTATACTACAATGTATAAGAAATAATGCAGTTCAATCATTCCGATGCAATACCAACCATGGTGCCGTTATGACTGAAGCGCCAACACCAGAACACCAGCTATTGCCCTTATAAATTGCCCGCAAAAAAATCACTTACCCCCCCGTGCCCGAAATAACTTCAAACCAGTAATTTCACAGTAAATAGATAAATAATAAATTATTATGTTATAACATACAGCATAATAATATATGATTTAGCTTGATAGAGATAATCAATTATTTAGAATTATATTGCCGAAAAATTAGCCTGACTGGTGAAAAGAAAGAAGAGAGAAGAGAAGATGTCTAAATGCACACAACAGGCCCAATGAAAAAGCCCAATAATAATGCACCAGTATATAAATGTACAATAATCTAATTACATAAGATATTCTGTTCTACCAGAGCTAAAGCCTTGAAGAGAGGGGCGATAGCTGAGAACTTCATTAAGTCCCGGAGGGCTATTGGCTTTGAGGTCACAAATCCAACTGGATTCCCTCTGCAGGACCCACCTGTTCCAGTCACCACCTCTGATTTCTGGATCCACGCGTTCCAAAACCCAAAATTGGAGCTCATGTATGGCCACCAGATGACCGTGGAGATGTTGTACAGCCTCGGACCTTCAGTGATGCACTTCCCATGCGCCTCATGGGTTCTGAGTCTGTGCATTATGTGCTGGCACCTCTGTATCCTTTGATGCACTCGCCGTGGATTCTTCGCCACCGGAAATGACAGCTTCACTGCAACCATCAACTAGCAATAACGCTACTTTCAGGGAATGAGGTGGGGGACACCATGGCAGCTCTTTTACATGCCACATGCAGACACTAACAGGAATTGTTCCTGCTTTGAGTGCTGCATTAGTGCTGCATTAGTCCAATTAGGCTGTTTACCACCTTGTTTGTGTGGCATGCAATTGGGTGGGGTAACTTCTCATTGGTGCATGACACCGCTTCTCCCTTTTCACCATGCCTTATTAAGGTGTTATGGTCTAATGAGAACTTTTGAGGCCAAAGATAGCTGACATCCTTCTGTATGTAGTGGGTTGTGAGGCTTAGTGGGTGCAAGGTGGACAAAGTTATTGGGCGCCAGACACTTCTTGGATGTAAAAGAGGTTTTATTTCTCTTAAAAGTCGTAGTGTATTTTTGGGGGAAAGATGGTTAGGGCCAGGACACCCTTAAGTAGCAAGTAGATTCAATTGGCAGACTCCAAGACTTCAACAGGAGGACAGCTGTACAGGGAAAAGCCGCAGCAAGGTGCCACATCTGCATGTGCAGGAATGCTGTCTCCTATGGCAACAGTCTTTAACAGTTCTTAACTCAAGCGTAACAGTTCCTTCAGCTTCACTACAACTGCATCTTGTAGTTCTTCAATACTGAGCTCTCGGTCTCTAATTAGACCCTCTGATTCACTGACTCTGAATCCCTTGAGCTCCTCCAATCTTTGCTGTGGTAACCCCCTCAAGCATCACCCACACTTCCCTGCTGGGTCCCTAGCTTGGCACTCCAGATACTCCTCAAGCTTCACCCCTGCTGACCGGCTCGGTCCCTGGCTTGACTCACAAGGCTGCTCTGCAAGCGTCATCTCTGCTGGTTGGGTCCCTGATTTGATAAACAGCGAAAGTTTCCAGATTCTCCACCGTGCCCGCTCGGTGAGAATGCTGCACTGGTACTTGCTTCAGTTACTCACTGTGGTTCCTTGTAAAGGTGGTTGGTCCCTTTGTGGCGACAGCTTCCCTTCTACCTCCGACCACTGACAGGTTCTCTGACCGGCAGAACCGTCCCTTCTGGTTGGGCTACAATCCCAACCCTGCGCTGCTCTCTTACTTCTAATAGGCCCTCAGACAGCCTAGCAGCCAGATACCCCTGGGATAGGCCCAATCTCCGGCCTAACACACGCCCACCCAGACAGCCGTCAAGGTGGCACAGAACACAGATCATCTGATTCCACCCAAATATATAGGTTCTCCCAGCAGGCCAAGGGATTCAAGAAAACCCCTGCCCATTGGCTGAGATACCCCACATACCCCCTGACCTTGAGTTGCCCTTCTCATATCTAGTACCACCAAGTACCCGGCCACCTAGTGGTAGAAGAGAAAAGTGCAACAAGGCCAAACTTAGGGAGAAAACAATAGATCTCTAACAATTGACAATGTAAATTTGTGAGGTGCATCCCTGACTAAACCCCAGGGTGCTACAATTTTGATACTCATTTGCCCTTGTTTTGCGTTATTCATATAGGTGTTATAGACTTTCCTTGGAGCATCTTTTGGCTACTCTACAAGTAGATAAAAATACAATACTTAATCCGGGATAAGCACCAACAACTTTACCAGGGAGGTGGTGAGGGATTTCCCCCACGGCCATGCGCTCTTGATTCATCCCCACACCTTATGCTGCACAATGGTGGTAATTTCCATTATCCACATGACTATAGGCACACAAATGTGAAATTTAAGTATCTTCAGCCTTTTTTGTGTCCATATACATTGGATGCACAGTACCTCCAGTTTATATGAAGACCAGTAGAAGGAGCTGTATGCTCCGAGCGCGTAGCCTTGCTTCCTGTCCTTCCTGTCCTCTACACCGAGGTCCGCCCTCCGGGTGACGTCATTTCCCTCCGTGCGGTGCACGCTAGGTTTCCTGGGTCCTCTCCACTTCCTGGTTTGGAATCAGCATCCTACACAGTTCCTGATACCATCTGGATGCCTGGGAAACCGGATTGCTGGCACCCCTTGAGGAGGACGTTTACTACACAGATATGCCCTTCATTTCTGCTTTTATCTAAGTGCATCACTTTGCGCATTAAAGCGGAGTTCCACCCAAAAGTGGAACTTTCGCTCTCTGTACTCCCCCTCCAGTGCCGCATTTGGCACCTTTCGGGGGGGGGGGGACAGCATACATGTCTTTCTCAGGTATTCTGTCCCATTATACAAAAAAATTGGGCTAACTTTACTCTTTAGTTTTTTTTACTTCATTGAAGTATATTTTTTTTCTAAAAAATTGTGTTTGAAAGCCCGCTGTGCAAATAGAGTGTGACATAAAATATTGCAATAATCTCCATTTTATTCTCTAGGGTATCTGCTAAAAAAAATATATATAATGTTTGGGGGTTCTAAGTAATTTTTTAGCACAAAATACAGATTTTAACTTGTAAGCAACAAGTGTCAAAAAAGGCTTATGCCCTGTACACACGATCGGACATTGATCGGACATTCCGACAACAAAATCCATTGTTTTTTTCCGATGGATGTTGGCTCAAACTTGTCTTGCATACACACGGTCGCACAAAGTTGTCAGAAAATCCAATCGTTCTGAACGCGGTGACGTAAAACACGTACGTCGGGACTATAAACGGGGCAATAGCCAATAGCTTTCATCTCTTTATTTATTCTGGGCATGCGTGGCACTTTGTCCGTCTGATTTATTTACACACGATCAGAATTTAAAGGATCTGATTTTGTTATCGGAAAATTTTATAGCATGCTCTCAAACTTTGTGTGTTGGAAATTTCGATAGAAAAAGTCAGATGGAGCCCACACACGGTCGGAATTTCCGACAACAAGCTCCGATCGCACATATTCCGTCGGAAAGTCCGACCGTGTGTACAGGGCATTAGTCTTTAAGTGGTTAAACTGACCTCATTTACAGACCGAAGTTTATTCCTTTGATCTTAAAGAAACGAGAGAGAGTTTCTCTTTATCGCTGTTGATAAACATTTGCCGGCTGTTTTTTTTTTTTTTTTACTTTTCACAGCTCTGCTCTGCAGTTGTTTAACATGAATTGGGGAAATGCTGTATTAAAGTGATTGTAAAGCTTTGTTTTTATTTTTTTTAAATAACAAACATGTCATACTTACCTCCACTGTGCAGCTTGCTTTGCACAGAATGGCCCCGATCCTCGATTTCTGGGGTCCCCCGGCAGCTCTCGCAGCTCCTCCCCGCATCAGATAACCCCCTAGGAGAAGCGCTCTCCCAGGGGTTACCTTGCGGGCGTACTTCTGAGTCCAGCATTTGCGTCCATAGACACGAATGCCGGACTCGGCCCCACCCGCGACGCCCACGTCATTGGATTTGATTGACAGCAGCGGGAGCCAATGGCTGTCCTGCTATCAATCTATCCAATCAAGTGCCGAGATCCCCAAGCAGAGAGACAGCGCGTCCCCGCCATTGGAAATTTCAGAGCTCAGGTAAGTAGAACGGGGGGCTGGGGGGCCGGTGACTGACAGAAGTTTTTTCACCTTAATGCATAGGATGCTTTAAGGTGAAAAAACATGAACTTTAACAACCCCTTTAAGACTGTGAGGGGGTTGAATCGTGATAACAATTTTTTAGCGAATAATCGTACAGCTCTACTGGGCATAGAGAGACATGTAGAAAGAAGGGTGCCAGTGGTCTGCTAGGAAGAGATATGAATATTCTTAAAGTGATTGTAAAGGTTTTTTTTGTTTTTTTTTTTTTAAATAACAAACATGTCATACTTACCTGCTCTGTGCAAGGGATTTGCACAGAGTGGCCCAGATCCTCCATTTCTGGGGTCCCCCGGCGGCGCTCCTGGCCCTTCCTCTTCATCGGGTGCCCCCACGGAGAGCCACTTTCCATGGGGGCACCCATGCGGGTGGGCTCCTGAGTCTTGCTGCTGAGTCCACTGGCTCCCGTGTCCCTGGATTTGATTTGCTATCAATCTATCCAATGAGGAAACGATACAGCGGCTGGAGCTGCTGGGCTCGTGCTCATCGCTGGAACGATCGGATTCAGGTAAGATAAAGAGGGCTCTGGGGGGGCAGCTGCAGCACAGAAGGTTTTTCACCTTATAGCATAGAATGCATTAAAGGTGAAAAACCTTGGTACTTTACAACTCATTTAATTCATACCTACTGTAAGATCTCTCACTAATATCAGAGATGACAGTGCCACCTACTGACAGAAGGGAGGGATGACAGCCAGGCTGAACTTAGGGAAAACGTGCAAACCACAAACTACAAAATAGGACACCAAAACTTACAAACTACAGGTGGTGGGCATATAGGACACAGAACCTCTATCAAAAACACTTTTGAAAACTACAAAATAGCATTGACTGACTACAGTCATCCTTTTCTGGTGTCCCACTTGCAGCCATTAATTGTGCATTCTGCTGTCTTTCTGTGAAGACACATGTTAAAATCAGGAAGGAATAGCAATAAAGAAAATTAAAACACACATAATGACTCTAAATAAAACAAATGCAAGTTGGCATTCAACGGGAATCAAGTCAAGCCATAACGCAATGTGAACATTACTAGCAAAGTAGCCTTATGAACAGAAAGAAGTAAGGCAGATATATTAATGAACCTGTATGCAATAATTCTTCAGAGTGGTTCTAAAAGCAGAAGGTTTTTTCAGGTAAAAGAACCTTCTGTATGCATCTTCCCCCCAAGCCCCCCCCCATTATTAAACTTACCTGAGCCATTGCTGTGCATGCTCCCTCCATCCTCATTGGCTCAGAGCCATTGGCTCCCACAGTCAGGGGCCTGGCCGAGCTGCATTCTGTGTGTCAATGGACACACAGAGCCAACTTGGGAGCAAGCACACACGAGTGCCCCCCATAACAAGTGGTTTGCTATCTAGTATGGGGGCTATTCATGTCGCTCAGTGTGCCCCAATTTGCTCTGATGAAGAAGGTTCTGCCCTGGAAGTGCGTTAGCCCTGCTCCATGCGTATGGGCATCACCTATACATCGCACTGGACTTTAATCACTGGATCATTGAGGGGCCTGTTTTTATATACGTTTGTAAGTATATTTTCACATGATTCATTCCAATAAATGGTTTTATGATAATGCGTGAGACTGGAGCGCCCTCTCTATGTGTGTTTTGTTTGTAGCGCTACCCCCCCACGGAATTTGCTGGTTACCGATTCCCCCTATTTCTGCACAGCCAGGCAACACACATTTCCAACTTGCATCCAGACACATGACATCAGTCCATGGGCTTGTTTCTGTTGTTTTATTGAGGAAAACAAATTGGATAGGGTATAGGGATTATGTGATGCCCAAAATGACCTAATCACTTGCTGCCCAAGGTACATAAATGGATGTCCTTGGGTTTCAGTGGTTATACTAGGATGATGCCTGCACCTACAGGCATCATCCCAGTATTATTTTTTTTAGCCGGCAAATTCTCTTTTTTTGTAGAAGTAATCTGAGTGGCTAATTAGCCATTCGCTCACTGCTGTGGGTGGTGGAAGGGAATCCCACCCGCCGCCGCCTCTCCCAGGCTCTCTGGTCCCATTGCGGTGCCCGGGAGCCATGCGGCCCGCGGCAATGGCTGCCCTGTACAGAGAGCGAGGAATTGACATCGTTCCTCGCTCTCTGTAACCCTGGAAACTGGGAGCGACGAGTAGTTTGTCACTTCTGGTTCCGCCCCTTTGTTTACCTGGCCACCTGCGGCCAGAAAAGCAGCTGATCAGACCGATCTGTGTCTGCTCGGCTGCATGGGAGGCCAGAGGAGAGATTTGGGGTCTAATAGACCCCAAATCTCTCCATAAAGAGGACCTGCTACGGCCCATGCTGTCACAAGGGATGTTGTTCATTCTTTGTGAAATCAATAAAGTTAGTACAAAATAAAACAAAAAAAGTGTAAAAAAATATTTTTAGTATAAAATAAATAATTAAAAAAAAAATTAAAGCGCCCCTGTCCCACTGTGCTTACGCGCAAATGCGAAAACATACGTTACTCCCGCACGTATATGTAAATGGTGATCGCACCACACGTGAGGTATTGTCACAAATGTCAATAATTCTAGCACCAGACCTCCTCTGCAACTCTAAACTGGTAACCTGTAAAGGCATTTAAAGCGTCGCCTATGGAGAATTTTAAGCACCGTAGTTTTCCGCCATGCCACGGGCAGGCACAATTTTAAAGCGTGACATGTTAGGTATCTATTTACTCGGCGTAACATCATCTTTCACATTATACACAAAAATTGGGCTAACTTTATTGTTGTTTTTTCTTCCAAAAAGTATGCGTTTGAAAAACTGCTGTGCAAATACCGTGTGACATAAAAAATTGCAAAGCCCACCATTTTACTCTCTAGGGTCTCTGCTAAAAAATAATATATAATGTTTGGGGGTTCTAGGTAATTGTCTAGCAAAAAAAAGTAGATTTTTACATGTAGGAGCGAAGTGTCAGAAATGGCCCGGATGCAAAGTGGTTAAAGAACATAGATGAGGACAACTTCCTTTCTAAGTACAGAGAAACGATCCTGGACTGCTCTCCTTGCTAGAACCACCCAGTCTTCTGGATCAGTGGCAAAGTCCCTTATGGACCAGGAGCTCTCAGCCCCCTTTGGAAAATAGCACACATGTTGCAAAACTGCATGCAGGAGTATCTCCATTCCTCTTGGCTGTTCTGAAGATCTCCCAGGACAAGGGATAAAGGGTTAAAGTGTTTGTAACCCTAAAAAAAAAAAAAAAAAAGATCCTGGTCTCTTATAGCAGATTAAATAGAACAGTGCTTGTGCTGTCTAATCTGCCCCTCTCTAAACTGTAAAAAACCTGCCTGATCTTGCCACTTCCTGTGTCCCCCTCTCTGTACTGACCACGATAATCATGGCTGCTGAGACCTGACCACTGTGGTCAGTTTGTGTCCCTCTGTCATCCGCAGCTGTCCTCTCTGCTCCCCCTCCTACCTGTCAATTCCATGTGTCTGTGTCTCTGTCTCCACCCCCCCCCACCCCCCGCCGCTATTAGTAGAAATAAAAGATTACACATTGTCACTGCCAACCCCTCTATTAAAACTAGTCATAACACACGGGTTAGTGTTTTATGAAAACAAAGCTTGTTTTTTAGAGCTATCTTCAGGCTGGTCACGTGACTCCTGGCCAGTCTCCTACTCCGATCCCTGGGCTACAGCAGGAGGAACCTCCCCGGCTGATGTCAGAGGGAAATCTCGGCCCTTCCTGCAGTAGCCCTGGATCAGAGTAGAAGACCGGCCGGGAGTCACGTGACCGGCCTGACGATAGCTGTAATAAGGTATTTACAAGCTTTTTTTTCATAAAACACTAACCCTATGTGTTATGCCTACATATACAGTAATAGATGGGCTGGCAATGACATACATGATTGTGGTGACAACCACTTTAAGCACAGCGCTGTCTTTTGAAAGCTTTCTACAAGTGGCAGTCTCTCCCCTTTTGAATCCCTGGGTGTGTCTGTCCTCCTTGCTCCCTGCTGGTCTTAGGCATTCCTTCTTAAACCAGATGCTGAAAGGATTCTTCCAAGCCAGCCTGAGCCCCAGCCTGGAGGCAAAGCCTCCCTAGTCCTAGGGGACCCATTCTCGACAACCTCCGACAGCCTCCTCAGTACTCCATCTTCAACCCGACTCCCCTGCTGGCATGGCTCCCTCATATTTAAGAGCTGACTGAGCTATCTTGCATGGACATTCTGCCTGGGTTGGCCAAGTTTCCTCAAGTATGCAGAAATGTCCCTCCTGAGCTCTGCCCACTAACTTCCAGAAATTTCTCTAAGCTTCTAGATCTAGGGAGGGTACCAGAGACCTGCCTCTGTGAGCCATCCAGCCTGACCTAATTTCAGACTCATAAACTAACCATGAGTCATAACCACCCAAAAGGAGAAGCTCCGCTTGTTCGCTCGCCCCCCCCCCCCCCCCCCGCCACTGCCATATTGAGCACTTTTTGGGGGGGAGGGAGGAGTGGGTACCTGGCTTTGACAAGCGATCTACTTCATGTCTGGCCCCTCCTTCTCCCCCCCCCCTGCCTTCTGAGACCTGTGTGTGTCCCAGAAGACGGCAGGACCATTCAGAAAGCGCAGTGTCAGTTTCCCTTACTTGCAATGCCGGTGCCTGCAACCAGAGCCGATGGACGAATCGGCTTGGGGTGCCAACAAGGCTGGCTCCCAGGACAGGTAAATGTCCTTGTATTAAAATTTAGCAGCTACAGTATTTGTAGCTGCTGACTTTTTTTTTCCCCCGACTGGAACTCCGCTTTAAATTTGACTGCACTAACACTAGTAGCTACATGTTGTAGCTTACATAAGGATTTTTCCTATCTGAAGAGGGCAGCAAAATGAGTTCATCATCAGATTTCTGATGTGGCATCTGATCTGAAGACTTTATCAGAAGATATCTCTCATTTATCTTTGTGCCTTTGACCTTTATGTGTGTTTAACCACTTGACCACTGGGCACTTAAACCCCCTTCCTAACCAGACCAATTTTCAGTTTTCGGTGCTCTCACATTTTGAATGACAATTACTCAGTCATGCAACACTATACCTATATGAAATTTTTGTCCTTTTTTCACACAAATAGAGCTTTCTTTTGGTGGTATTTAATCACTGCTGGGTTTTGTATTTTTTGCGCTATAAGAAAATAAAAAATTCTGTAAAAAATTGCATTTTTCTTTGTTTCTGTTATAAAATTTTGCAAATTAGTAATTTTTCTTAATAAATTTTGGCCAAAATTTGTACTGCTACATATCTTTGGTAAAAATAACCCAAATCGGTGTATATTATTTGGTCTGTGTGAAAGTTATAGAGTCCACAAGCTATGGTGCCAATCTCTGAAAATTGATCACACCTGATGTACTGACGGCCTATCTAATTTCTTGAGGCCCTAACAAGCCAGGAAAGTCCAAATATCCCCCAAATATGACCCCTTTTTGTTTTCAATCTCTTTTTATTGTTTTTCCTTTAATACCAATACAAATTCACAGCTTTCAAAATCTTTCAGAATGACTGACTCTATATATTAGCTATACATTAAAACAATCTCAATATTTTATTCTTATACATAGGGTCACTAACATAGTCTTCCCACCATTCATTCCAAACAACCACATCTCCCCTTCCAAAAAAAAAAAAAAATCCTGCCCCCCCCCCCCCCCCAAACCCTATGCGTAGGGGTGTTTCAGTCCTTTCTTTAATATTCAAGTATCTTTGCCGAGGACCTAAACTCTCCCCATTTTTCCCATATTTTTAAATTTTGGGAGTTCATTTTCTCCTCAATCATTATCATTGTCTCTATTTGCTGTATTTCACTCATCTCACAAATCCATTCTGCTATTGTGGGGCTGTTAGTTTGTCGCCACTTTTGGCTATTATTGTTTTGGCTGCTGTTATCATATGGTGGAGGATATCTGTCTTAATTGTCTTTCTAGCTCCCGCAATAATATTCAATATTGAAATTTTTACACTTGTCTCATAGCCCAATATCTTCCAATACATTTTGAAAATACCATCCCAGAACTCCTTCACCATAGGACAGTTGTGCCATATATGTGTCATAGTCCCCATTTCTTTATGACATCTCCAACATATTTCTGAGTTCCCTCTTTTTTTTTTATGTAGTTCCACTAGGGTCCTATGCCATCTCATTATAATTTTGTAATTCCTTTCTTGATTTCTTATCACTATTGAGGTTTTATATGCCAAGAAAAATGCCCTATCCCATTTTACCAGTGTGATCGGGCTCCCCATTTCCCTTTCCCATTTTTTCATATATATTAGTTCATTTGGCAATTCCATAGGAAGTAGGAGCTTATATATAGTTGATAGATTATGAGTCTGTCTTTGTTCCTTTATTAATAATTGTTCAAAAATAGTTAGTTGTCTCTCAACTAAGGGAGGTTGTATTTTAGTCCTAATATATGTGTCTAACTGTTGATATTGCATCCACTTATGTTTATATTCAGCTCCTAGTTCTGACAATTGTGGAAGCTTACCATCCACTAAGATCTGAACTATCCTTACATTTTCATTTCTTTTCCATTTAAGGAAGTTCTTGGTCTCTAACGCAGGAGGAAATTCTGGATTTGAAAATAATGGAGTCATTGGTCCCGTCAATGTGGATAAATCTCCCCTACTTAAAATTGTATCCCATATCTTTAGAGTAGATACTGTAAATAGAGTTAAATCTTTTTTCTCTGGTCTAAACTGGGGTTTAACCCACGGAAGAGATTTAAGTTGCAATCCAACAATATCTTCTTTCAACATAACCCATTGTTTATGCTCCATATTATGATACCAATCTATAATCCTGTTTGTTGATGCAGCTTGTAGATATTTTGTAAAATCAGGTAGAGCGAGGCCTACATTCTTTTTTGTCCTAATTAATACATCCCTTCTTATTCGTGGAGTCTTATAAGCCCAAATAAAACTTCCAATAGCCTTGCGTACCTGCGTCATTAAATTAATTGGGGGTATCAGAGGTATAGCTTGGAACAAGTACAGTAATTTTGGTAATATATTCGTATTCACTGTATTCTACCCATCCATGAATAGACCAGTTTATCATATTTTGGAAGTAATTTTAAAACCTTATGTATCATTGGGGAGTAATTACATTCCTGTAATATAGTCATATCAGTTGGGATATATATCCCAAGATATTTAATTGCCACTCTTTGCCATTTAAAAGGGAAGTTTTTCCAAAGAAGTTCCCGATCTTTATGTTGCAGTGATATATTTAGCATCTCTGACTTATCATAATTGACTTTAAAATTACTTAAACTCCCAAATCTCTTAAATTCCTTCACAAGGTTTGGTATAGTCATTATTGGGTTGGTAACATAGATTAATAAATCATCCGCATATACTGACATTTTGTAATCCTTTCCTTTAACTCTTATCCCTTGAATATCCCCATTATTTCAGATAGCTGTTGTCAAATGCTCCATAACTATAGTATACAACAGGGGCGATAAATCTGAAAGTATCCCATTTGTTTTAAATTTCTTGTTAATACTTTCCCTGGTTTGTTCCCTTGCTGATAAAACAAGGTTCTATTTCTATCCCTTATCCGCAGGGATTGTTCATCCAACATTGTTTGTAATTCAGTTATTTTATCATTTAATCTTATTCCATCCAATGGGTTAAGATTTTGTTTATGGACATTTTCAAATACAGAAATCTCTCCCATCAATTGCATTATTTTAGATTCTCTATCTTTTTTCAATGTAGCTCCATGTTTAATGAACAATCCCCGCAATACACATTTCAATGTTTCCCACTGTATAGGGATTGATGTATTATCTATTTCTTTTCAAATATTTTATTGGTAATTAACAAGCATCTGTTACAAGCATTTCAGTACAAGGTATTGCGTGTACATAAAACAATGTGCATCTCGACAAAACAATATAACGGCAGTATAATACAATAAAGGTTTCAATAAATGGGAACTCTGTCAGATAACACAAGGTCCATTACTAGCCGAAAATGCAAACATTAAGAGGAAGCAAGGTCCCTGTTTTAGCTATAGTGGGCTGCTGGAGGCTAGTGTTTTGGAGTCGGGCATAAGAGCAGCCGAGACCATCTCCAGAAACAGAGTACAACAGCAATAGTTATTGAAGGTGAAGAAAAAAGAGGGGGATAGAGGGGGAGAAAAGAGAGCAGGTTAGAGGAGATCAGAGAGGAAGAAGTGAGGAATAGCTGAGTGAGGGGGGGGGGGGGGGGGGGTAGGTCGGTCGGGCCACACGGGCACAAGTGCAATTTCAAAAATCGTCGATGGCATTTATAACGATTTCAGGGTTCTAAAAGGCGTTTGTCTATATCGGTGGGCAAAAAATGCTCTATCCAAGGTTGCCAGGTTTTAAAGTGCTGGGGGACCCTATCTAGGATTGTCGCTTCTATTTTGCTTTGTATCATTGCCTGGGTGATCCTGTTTTTCAGAATGTATTATCTATTTCATGGGTTTGCAGGAACTCTTTTATTGTCTGCGGAACCTCCTTTTCACATTTATCATCCTTAAGGAGGTTATCATTTAATCTCCAAGACCCTTGAAGTTTCTTATTGTCAGAAACCATGAATCAGACTGAGACAGAAGTACAGTTAATCACACTTGTTTAATAATAATAAAAAGGTAAACAGAGTAAGTGTAGTCAATACATAGCCAGAGTTCATTAACCGGATCGGGTAGTCAGCCAATGCCAATGTCAGAGAGCCAGAGATCAACGTAGTACAGCAAGCAGGATCAGGAGCCAGAAGGGACGTCAGCTGAGCAAGTCTTCAACAGGAACGCAGGAGAAAGTCTCTGAGATGTGACCAAAGGATAAGGCAGAGATGAAGTGAGCTGGACGGCTTTAAGTAGCCAGGACTGACGAGCAGATCATCAACAGCTGAGTCACTGTGGAGAGAAAGGAGCTGGCAATTAGCCGACAGCTGAGTGGCCAGCTCAGAGAAGGAAGGGCTGAGCCCAGCCCTGACACTTATGTTGGGTCTCTACCAGTTCCAAAAATATTGGAGCATGATTTGACCACAGAAAATTACCTATGTCAGATGAAGGCGTCATCATTAATCCTATTTGACTAACTAGGAAATAATCTATTCTATGATATGTATTATGTATATTAGAATAATATGAATAATTTTTCTCTGTCTGGTGTTGGACCCTCCATATGTCTATAATTTGATGTTCCTCTAATACTTGTTTAAATTCCTTTAGTTGACCACTGTTCCTATATATTCTATTCGATGTTGTGTCCAATTTTTAATCCATTACAAAATTAAAATCTCCTCCAATTACCAATTTCCCATTGCCTCCAACAGAGCTTGTATTCCCATCTTAATTTTATCATAATTTGGGAGGTAGAGATTAATAATTGTATATATTTTTCCATATATCAAGATTTTCAAGATTATAGATCTACCATCTCCTCCTTTCCAAATTTGCCAAATTCGATGGGGTAAAGTCCTATGGATTGCAATGGAAACACCTTGTGATTTAGAATATGGAAATGCATCATGAGTCCATGTTGGATAATCTTTATGTTGTATATTGGGAATGTGATCCTTCCGAAAATGTGTTTCCTGGAGCAGTATAATTTAAATTTTCTTTTTATAAAAACGAGTTTAGGACTTGTGCTCGTTTATTGGGAGAGTTAAGATCTCTAGCATTAAAGGAGCTTAATTTTACCATACCCACCCCTCACTCCAAAAAAAAAAAACAAAAAACCCCTGTATAAATCTCACACGTTAACCTCTATCTGACTTGTTTAGTCTATCTTACTATAGTAAGGTCCCTATTGGGGGGGGGGGGTTAGGGGCCACTACCACCAGAGGCCCATTGTAGATCCAAGTTCCCAGGATTAAAAATGGGAAAAACGGAAAAAAGAATGGGGGGGGGGAGGAGAAAAAAAAAACCCACACATCCCACTCCCATTTATTAAAAATGTATACGATGTGATCAATTCCTTAAGGAGAAAGGGGGGAACTCCGAATTCTATTAGCTTATCCCACCTATTCTATATCCTTCCTTCTCTACATCTAAATAGTGTATTTGTAGGTGTATATTATAGTTGTGTACCAGTAGTGTCTAGGAAACAAAAAATTATTTTAAAAATAAAGTGATTCTATAAATACATGAACTGAATAATTCATATATGTGATATTATGTAATGTATACCTGTGATAGTGTTGCCTCTATTTTTACTCAACCCCACTTCCCTCCCTTCCCTCTCCCATCTCCCCCATCCCCACCGTCACCCTCTCGCTGTTCTCAAACTTAGTGTTCTTAAAAATAGTTTCACTCTCTTCTTCTGAACCTGGTTCTTGATTCAAAAGGTGTCATAGGCCATTCTGGTAGTTCTTTCTCCGGTAGTTAGAGAGTCTTCAAAAATCCCGGTAGATCATCTATATCTTGATAGATTACTATAGAGCCTTTATATTGCACCTGGAGTTGGAATGGAAGTTTCCATCTATAATGAATGTCTCTCTTTTGAAGAAGTAGCTAGCTTCTATATATATATATATATATATATATATATATATATATATACAGTCAGGTCCATAAATATTGGGACATCGACACAATACTAATCTTTTTGGCTCTATACACCACCACAATGGATTTGAAATGAAACAAACAAGGTGTGCTTTAACTGCAGACTTTCAGCTTTAATTTGAGGGTATTTACATCAAAATCAGATGAACGGTGTAGGAATTACAACAGTTTGTATATGTGCCTCCCACTTTTTAAGGGACCAAAAGTAATGGGACAGATTAACAATCATCCATCAAACTTTTACTTTTTAACACTTGGTTGCAAATCCTTTGCAGTCAATTACAGCCTGAAGTCTGGAACACATAGACATCACCAGACGCTGGGTTTCATCCCTGGTGATGCTCTGCCAGGCCTCTACTTCAACTGTCTTCAGTTCCTGCTTGTTCTTGTGGCATTTTCCCTTCAGTTTTGTCTTCAGCAAGTGAAATGCATGCTCAATCGGATTCAGGTCAGGTGATTGACTTGGCCATTGCATAACATTCCACTTCTTTCCCTTAAAAAACTCTTTGGTTGCTTTTGCAGTATGCTTCAGGTCATTGTCCATCTGCACTGTGAAGCGCCGTCCAATGAGTTCTGAAGCATTTTGCTGAATATGAGCAGATAATATTGCCCGAAACACTTCAGAATTCATCCTGCTGCTTATGTCAGTAGTCACATCATCAATAAATACAAGAGAACCAGTTCCATTGGCAGCCATACATGCCCATGCCATGACACTACCACCACCATGCTTCACTGATGAGGTGGTATGCTTTGGATCATGAGCAGTTCCTTTCCTTCTCCATACTCTTCTCTTCCCATCACTCTGGTACAAGTTGATCTTGATCTCATCTGTCCATAGGATGTTGTTTCAGAACTGTAAAGGCTTTTTTAGATGTTGTTTGGCAAACTCTAATCTGGCCTTCCTGTTTTTGAGGCTCACCAATGGTTTACATCTTGTGGTGAACCCTCTGTATTCACTCTGGTGAAGTCTTCTCTTGATTGTTGACTTTGACACACATACACCTACCTCCTGGAGAGTGTTCTTGATCTGGCCAACTGTTGTGAAGGGTGTTTTCTTCACCGGGAAAGAATTCTTCGGTCATCCACCACAGTTGTTTTCCGCGGTCTTCTGGGTCTTTTGGTGTTGCTGAGCTCACCGGTCTGTTCTTTCTTTTTAAGGATGTTCTAAACAGTTGATTTGGCCACACCTAATGTTTTTGCTATCTCTCTGATGGGTTTGTTTTGTTTTTTCAGCCTAATGATGGCTTGCTTCACTGATAGTGACAGCTCTTTGGGTCTCATATTGAGAGTTGACAGCAACAGTTTCCAAATGCAAATAGCACACTTGAAATGATATCTGGACCTTTTATCTGCTCCTTGTAAATGGGATAATGAGGGAATAACACACACCTGGCCATGAAATAGCTGAGCAGAAAATTGTCCCATTACTTTTGGTCCCTTAAAAAGTGGGCGGCACATATACAAACTGTTGTAATTCCTACACTGTTCACCTGATTTGGATGTAAATACCCTCAAATTAAAGCTGAAAGTCTGCAGTTAAAGCACATCTTATACGTTTTATTTCAAATCCATTGTGTATAGAGCCAAAAAGATTAGAATTGTGTTGATGTCCCAATATTTATGGACCTGACTGTATATATATATATATATATATATGTCACTATATGAAGAAGCAGATTGCTTATATATATATATATATATATATATATATATATATATATATATATATATATATATACAGTATATCTTTGTGTCACTTTTATATATGTCACTATATATATAGCATAAACATGTACGTCTGATGAAAATCTTAGTTTAAGTGACAAATTACTATTAATGATTCAGGGAAACACGGTGCAGTTAACCACTTAAGGACCGAGCATCTTTCTGAGATTTGTTGTTTACAAGTTAAAAACTGTTTTTCCTGACGCCACCATGGCAGCATACTAGTGATAGGCTCCGCCTTTCCCCCCTCCCTCAGGACCAATGAAATAGCATAAATTAAAGGCCAGTTAGGCCCCTCCCCATTCTTCTTTTTTCCTCATACCTCCACGCACCAGTGAAGAGTAAGCAGTACCATGTTCCCCCCTCTGCCTCCAGGCAGCTTC
The DNA here is from genome assembly GCF_042186555.1 of Aquarana catesbeiana. Lineage (NCBI taxonomy): Eukaryota > Metazoa > Chordata > Amphibia > Anura > Ranidae > Aquarana > Aquarana catesbeiana. Next base: position 79,405,618 of record NC_133335.1, on the reverse strand, counting down.
CCTCTGAGTTAAGCCTCTCCTAGTGCGAAGTCCCAGTATCAGGCTGCTGAATGCGCCAGAGTAGCTTGGGAGCTCCTTCTGTGGGTCTCGATGGAGCTGTGCAGTTTTTCCTCTTTAGGAATGAAATCTGCCTTTAAGGTTGGTGACTGCAACGCTTGTTGGGTTTGGGGAGGCCAGCTATGCATCCTTCTTACCTTTGCCCTCTGAGCCTTTGTTTGTCTCCTGTCATTTTCTCATTTTCTGCACCTCCTATTCGTTTCCTCCTGCAGTGGCACTGTTCTGGGTACATTACTCCCCCAAGACAGGTTCTCTGTCCCTTGCGGTCCTAACATCCTTTTATTTTGTTTTTCTATGCTGGGACGTGCTTGGTGACATCATCAGAGCGCACCGGTTCGCACATGTGCACTGGCCGGCTGGGAGAACGGGCGCCATTTTGACTATGGGCAAATAGTGCCTTTTTGCTAGTAGTGGAGAGGAAGGTCAAAGAAAGAGACTTTTCTCTCCAGAAGATAGTTTTGGGGCCCTGATAGGTGTAGGTGAGCGGGTGCTGGATAGGATCTTATCCATAGCTCCGGCATTTATTTATTTATTGTTTTTTCTCGGGCCCTCCACATAGATATGTCCCCTGGCGCCCCTGCTGACGGCTGTAGGTATAGCTTATGTTTATAGGTTGTGTATGTATAGGTATGGGGCAGGTGAGTATGTGTGGGTATATGTGTATATATACAGTGGGGGCAGAAAGTATTCAGACCCCCTTAAATTTTTCACTCTTTGTTATATTACAGCCATTTGCTAAAATCATTTAAGTTCATTTTTTTCCCTCATTAATGTACACAAGGCACCCTATATTGACAGAAAAACACAGAATTGTTGACATTTTTGCAGATTTATTAAAAAAGAAAAACTGAAATATCACATGGTCCTAAGTATTCAGACCCTTTGCTCAGTATTTAGTAGAAGCACCCTTTTGATCTAATACAGCCATGAGTCTTTTTGGGAAAGCTGCAACAACTTTTTCACACCTGGATTTGGGGATCCTCTGCCATTCCTCCTTGCAGATCCTCTCCAGTTCTGTCAGGTTGGATGGTAAACGTTGGTGGACAGCCATTTTTAGGTCTCTCCAGAGATGCTCAATTGGGTTTAAGTCAGGGCTCTGGCTGGGCCATTCAAGAACAGTCACCGAGTTGTTGTGAAGCCACTCCTTCCTTATTTTAGCTGTGTGCTTAGGGTCATTGTCTTGTTGGAAGGTAAACCTTCAGCCCAGTCTGAGGTCCTGAGCACTCTGGAGAAGGTTTTCGTCCAGGATATCCCTGTACTTGGCCACATTCATCTTTCCCTCGATTGCAACCAGTCCTCCTGTCCCTGCAGCTGAAAAACACCCCCACAGCATGATGCTGCCACCACCATGCTTCACTGTTGGGACTGTATTGGACAGGTGATGAGCAGCGCCTGTTTTTTTTCCACACATACCGGTTAGAATTAAGGCCAAAAAGTTCTATCTTGGTCTCATCAGACCAGAGAATCTTATTTCTCACCATCTTGGAGTCCTTCAGGTGTTTTTTTAGCAAAATCCATGCGGGCTTTCATGTGTCTTGCACTGAGGAGAGGCTTCCGTTGGGCCACTCTGCCATAAAGCCCCGACTGGTGGAGGGCTGCAGTGATGGTTGACTTTCTACAACTTTCTCCCATCTCCCGACTGCATCTCTGGAGCTCAGCCACAGTGATCTTTGGGTTCTTCTTTACCTCTCTCACCAAGGCTCTTCTCCCCCGATAGCTCAGTTTGGCCAGACGGCCAGCTCTAGGAAGTTCTGGTCGTCCCAAACATCTTCCATCTAAGGATTATGGAGGCCACTGTGCTCTTAGGAACATTAAGAGCAGCAGAAATTTTTTTGTAACCTTGGCCAGATCTGTGCCTTGCCACAATTCTGTCTCTGAGCTCTTCAGGCAGTTCCTTTGACCTCATGACTCTCATTTGCTCTGACATGCACTGTGAGCTGTAAGGTCTTATATAAACAGGTGTGTGGCTTTCCTAATCAAGTCCAATCAATATAAGCAAACACAGCTGGACTCAAATGAAGGTGTAGAACCATCTCAAGGATGATAAGAAGAAATGGACAGCACCTAAGTTAAAGTGGTTGTATAGTCATTTTTTTAACTTTTACCTACAGGTAAGCCCATAATAAGGCTTACCTGTAGGTAAAAAAAATATCTCCTAAACCTGTATGGTTTAGGAGATATTGCCCTTGCTATGAGCCGCTGACTGCAGCGGCGCATGCGCACAGGGGATTCTCGGCTGAAGGTCCGGCAACTGCCGGACCTTGCCGGGAAGGAAATCTCCCGCGCGCATGCGCGGGAGTGACGACATCGCGGCTCCAGCCACTCACAGCGCCAGAGCCGCGATACCCGGAAGACACGCCGAGGCAACATGTCAGCTACCTCGGCGTGGACCAGGTAAGATACCGACGCCTCGTTCTAAGGTAAGTATTTCATAATGAGCTAGTATGCGGTGCATACTAGCTCATTATGCCTTTTGCCTTACAGGTGTATAAAAAAATAATAATAATTCAGTGGGTATACAACCGCTTTAAATATATGAGTGTCACAGCAAAGGGTCTGAATACTTAGGACCATGTGATATTTCTGTTTTTCTTTTTTAATAAATCTGCAAAAATGTTAACAATTCTGTGTTTTTCTGTCAATATGGGGTGCTGTGTGTACATTAATGAGGAAAAAAATGAACGTAAATGATTTTAGCAAATGGCTGCAATATAACAAAGAGTGAAAAATTTAAGGGGGTCTGAATACTTTCATTCCCCACTGTATGTGTATGTGTGTATATGTGTATGTATATATATGTTTATATATATGTTTGTGTATATATGTGTGTGTTCTTATGTTGGTTGGTAGGTATGTATGTATGTATGTGGGGGGGGGGTTATATGGAGCTGTATGTGCATGTATTTATATATGCATGCATATTGTTAAAAAAAAAAAAAATAGAGAAAAGGAGAGGATGTGTATATGTATATATTTATATATACATTAAAAGAGGGAGAAGCAAAGTCGCTGTTGCCTTAGCTATTTTTCCCTCTTCTCGGGCTTTGAGTATCAGTCACCACCCATACAAAAGACCCTCAACACTTAGGGTGGGGAACACTGTGTCGTAAGTTTTCAGGAAAAGAGTGCCCTCTCATCTGGATTGCTTTGATTTGCTTCAGCTCCGCGTGCCCACGCTCTCCAAGGCCAGAGCCAGAGGCCAGGGAAAGGCGGACGTTCTTCAGAGAAGCATAGCTTGGATGCCGCTCCCACTCAGGAGAGAGGTTCCAAGGAAAACGTCTCCTCTTTCCCAGAGCCAGCACCCCAACAAGAGTCCTGTAGGACCTGTGGCGCAGTGCCTATGCCCAGGAGGCTGGTGAGTAAAGTCAGCCTGGTTGAAGTTTGCAGCTGACAGGTAATACCGTATGTCTTTATTACTTATAAGGTGGCATAAAACTTCTGTTTTAAACTCACTGTAATTACTCTAGCTAGCCAGCCCCCTTGTTGCGGGTCTAGCCACTAGCAGAACAACCTGCCACATGGATTACTCATCCTCTCAGTTCTCCTGATGAGGTGGGCAGCCTGCAAATGATTTTAGCTTGGTGTCAGAACTCTGTATCCAGGCAGTCATGCAGATCATTACATGGGTTAAAAGACGAAGTCATATTTACCCTTTCAATGAGCAATCACTTTTCCATTAGGAAACTGGTTTAATTCAAGGCAGATATAGCATCACTGAAATCCATGCCTACAGTGGGACCGCTGTTGTCCAATAGAGTGGCGGCTGGGAAGGGCCTGACACTCAACAGTGGCCCTTACCTTGGTGATGGGTACTTTGGGTTTCTGCTCCCAGGATGTAGTTGGGGAGGAAATCCTTAGGGCTGATATCTTCGCGTCCCGGCCAAGATGTATAGGCAAATTTCACTGCCCAAGCAGGAATAGTCTCAACCTGGTACCTGGCCAAGGCAATGCTATACTCAGTTACGGCTAGGGGGACCCTATGGTCGAGACCCGGGGCTGTGTTTGGCTTCCTAGAAACAAAATTGGAATAGTCACTTTATAGTGATCTCTGTTTGATATGAAAACAGACAGCCATGTCGGAAGTGACAGGAGGGGGTCCGTTCTTCTCCCATAACAGAAAGCAGGTAAGTAAAAAAAAAAAAATAACTAAAAATAAATAATAATAAATAAAGGGAGAAATGTGTTTCTCCCGCTAGTTTCCGCTCCTCTAGGGGCAACCTTTCATAAGGTTAATAATTAAAAATCTTTGGGTGTACCGCAGGTACCCACAAAACCCTTTTACTGGGCGCGTGCCCAGACTTTTAAGGCAAGTCCCAGTGGGCACGCTTCACGGGTTACTGGACAGTGTATTATGCAGATCCTTGGAAGATAGGCACTCATGGTCACTTTGGTGGATTCCTCACTATTCCTTCTCCGGACCTTTTTCTCCCCCACGGAGCTGCCAGATCCACAGCAACCATGGCGGTTACAATACTTACAGACACTCCAGACGCAGGGTGGAGCTGTCCTGGTCCAATCTCACAGGAGAGATTGTAGGTTTCCTACCCACCCCTGTTTGTAGGTCGCAGGGGTTGGAGATGGGCATTCGCTTGCAGCAGATGGCTAGAGGCTTTCGCTAGATTGTCAGGATTCTTATCCTTACATCCCAAAATTTTTTCTTTTCCTCTTTATTTTTTATTCCAAAGTAAGTAAATTTGGCGATCGGTTGAACACATCTCCACTTTATCAGTCTACCTTTTAGCCTATGAATATCTCTAAAAATGTTCACAGAGGTTTCAGTGCCGTGTCAGTTCCTCTTGGAGAACAGGGTCTCCAGGGTCGCCACTACCTGGGCGTCATTCCTTTCTACATAAAAAAAAAAGCCAACTTTTGCTTTCCAACAGTTAAAGAGCCTGTGGGGGCTCTACTGGTTCCTCTGTTTTGCTTCCATCAGAAAAGGACGGTGACAGTCAAGAGGAGAATTCTGAGGTCAGATACCTCTACTTCCTGGACGACTTCTAGGTGCCTCAGCCTCCTGGCCGTAATGTTGTCATTCATACAGATAATTCCTTGGGTGCATGGGCACCTGTGCCAGTTTCAACTACAACGGAGGAAACAGGATCCGGCGCAGCTATGTTCAGGGTCACGCAGTATGTATAGCGGTCCGCGGTGATGGAAAGTCCTTGCGGATGTCATGAACCATTGGACTGGATCAATGTAACGAATCATATTGGCAAGACAGCCTGGAAGGCGCACTGCAAGGGTCTGTCGGTCAAGGCAAGCTGAGATTGCTAGCCAAGGAGGGTAGTCTCGAAAGCACTGGAAAGTCAGGCAGCCTTTTTTATCACTTTGACCTTGCTACACAGAATCAAGGGTGACCAGTCATCTTGCGGTTGAGCAACAGGTCAGCAATTCCGTATTTTCAGCTCCAGGGAGGATCTTGCGGCAATATGCTATTGAGAGATGTAGAACCCAGAATGTCTGGGTAGGAAGATCACTAGCAAATTCTGGAAGCAATTTTCCTCCTAGGCGACTGGAATACATGGACATACTGTCCATCATGCAAGCTTGCCAGAACATGAGGGGGAGGCTTGTCCACAGGTGGCCTACCACAGACAGGCTTCTTTGCTTTTCACAGCAAATGCCAATTTAAGAAGAGGTCTGACTCGGTTTCCGCACCCCAAAGCAGAGAGAACAGAAGCTGAGTTTCTACATGAAACTGCAATCAAGCCTACAGTATATGTTTTTCCCCAACTTCTCTTGTAATGAAATTCCTCTTAAAGCTATCAAGAATGAGCATTGTAGCCACGACCACCCCTCCATTCTGACCGTAGGTGTCTTGGTGCTTCCTGGCTATCTACTTCAGAATACAGAAGTCGATTCCCCTTCATACATGCACAGACCAGAGATGAAAGCATGATGGCGAGAAGGGGAAGCCACAGAACCTAGCTTGCTCCAGAGTTGCTCCAAGAATGAGCTCTACTTTGGGGGGTGCGAAAGGCACCCTACTAACAACTTCTATGCCAAGATCTGGAACAAACTTGTCTTTTTTTTCTATTTTGCATGGCAAGATATTATTCTTACTGCACCTCTGGTGGCAGCTGTTCTGGTCTTCTTGTAGGTCAGATTGGACATGAACCCTACCCTATACTCTTTTGAGGTTGCTGGTGTCGGCAATAACAAGGTTTAATTTGGCCGAAGGCCCTTTAGTTTGCAAAATTTTGAAGACAGTCAGGAGGTTTCGTCAATCGCGAGAGAGAGAATCTTTCACAATTAAAATTTTTCAATGTTGTTGGGGTTTATTTCAAATCAACTGTTTACACCAGGGCAGTGTTCGGTTTAAGACATCGCTTACTAATCAGTATTTAGCGCAAATCATCAAACAGAAGTCGGTTTGAGTTTCAAACCCTTAGAGCTTCAGGAAATCATATTGCTTTTGTTACAGAAGGAGTAGAGCTGCATCCTGTAGTTCAGCTTATATCAGAGGTAGCGATAGCCCTCTATCTATCAATCATCTGTCCATTGCCTAACTTTCCAGATGTTCAAGCAAGAAAACCACACAAATTGGTCATTCCCAGAGCTTGAAAGAAGTATCTTTCCACAATTGCTCTTTTCAGTTCATATGATAAGTCTTTCACTGTTCCAGCTGGAATTCATCAGGCAAGAAAGGTTGCCTCCTGGACTTTAGCAAGATTGGTTGTGCAGATGGGAGATGGGTCGTGAGCCTCCTTCAGTGGCAGGATGCATCCTCTTCCAGAGGGGTTGAGGCCTCATAGGCGGCCCAGTTGAAAGCATCTATGGATTAATTCTACAGGAAAGTGGCATGCTTTTCCCAGCATACCTTTTTAAACTTTACAGAATAGATCTGGGTGCCTTATCATCAGTGGGCTTCGGAGGAATGACTGTTCAGTCTTCTGTCCAATTTAAAAAAAATAATAAAATAATATATATAAAATAATTATTTTGGTTTGTCAAGTAGAACCCACCCTGTCAGCTAGGGTATGTATCACTAGTATGCTGCCATGGTGGCGTCAGGAAAACAGAAAATTGTATCATACTTACCGTAATTTTCCTTTCCTGACGCCAATCCATGGCAGCATACGGACCCACCCTTGTGCGTTTCGGTATTTCGCTAATTACGAAGAATGGGCCTAACTGGCCTTTAATTTATGCTATTTCATTGGTCCTGAGGGAGGGGAGAAAGGCAGAGCCTATCACTAGTATGCTGCTATGGACTGGCGTCAGGAAAGGAAAATTACGGTAAGTATGATACAATTTTCCGTTTTTTTGCTAGAAAATTACTTAGAAACCCCAAACATTATACATTTTTTTCTAACACCCTAGAGAATAAAATGGCAGTTGTTGCAATACTTTATGTCACACCGTATTTGCGCAACGGTCTTACAAGCGTACTTTTTTTGGAAAAAATACACTTTTTTGCATTAAAAAGTATAAAGTTAGCCCAATTTTTTTTATATTGTGAAAGATAATGTTACGCCGAGTAAATTGATAACCAACATGTCACGCTTCAAAATTGCACCTGCTCGTGGAATGGCGACAAACTTTTACCCTTAAAAATCTCCATAGGCGACGTTTGAAAAATTCTACAGGTTGCATGTTTTAAGTTACAGAGGAGGTCTAAGGCTAGTATTATTGCTCTCGCGCTATCAATCAGGGCGATACCTCACATGTGTGGTTTGAACACCGTTTTCATATGCGGGCGCTACTCACGTATGCGCTCGCTTCTGCACGCGAGCTTGTTGGGACGGGGCACGTTTAAATTTTTTTTTCCTAATTATTTTACCTTTTTTAAAAAATCTTTTTATACTGTTTTTAATCGCTTGCCGCCTGCCGGCTGTCATATGACGGCCAGGCGGCATGGCCCTCGTTCTGGGAGGCCGTCACATGACATCCCTCCATTTAAACAGGGAATGCGCGTGATCGTGTGCGCATCCCTGTTCCTTCGGTGGCGGCGTGTCACGGAGACACCGCTCACCACCGAAGGGGGTGAACAGCCATTGGGCATGGCTGTTTACCACGTGATCTGCCGTGATGAAGTCAAGCGATCTCAAGCACGCTGCGCGTGCACGTCGGTGGCGGCGTGTTACCGGGAACACTGCTCGTCGCCGACGCTGGTAAACAGCCATTGGCCGGCGGCTGTTTACCACGTGATCGGCTGTGATCCTTTCACAGCCGATCACTAAATGTCAACAAACCGCCGTAATGAGATGTTACCGGGTTCTCCTCCTCACACACCGATGGTGTGTGAGGAGATTGTGGTAACATCTCATTACCGCTTACAGTGTACACCAATCACACTGATTGCGCCCCCCCAATAAAGAGGACCTGTCACCACCCATCAAAGTACCTGTCACAGTTCATCAGAGTACCTGTCAGTCCATATGAGTACCTGTCACAGTCCATCAGAGTACCCGAGTACCTGTCACAGTCCATCAGAGTACCTGAGTACCTGTCACAGTCCATCAGAGTACCCGAGTACCTGTCACGGTTCATCTGTGTACCCGAGTACCTGTCACAGTCCATCTGAGTACCCGAGTACCTGTCACAGTTCATCTGAGTACCTGAGTACCTGTCACAGTCCATATGAGTACCTGAGTACCTGTCACAGTCCAAATGAGTACCCAAGTACCTGTCACAGTCCATATGAGTACCTGAGTACCTGTCGCAGTCCATATGAGTACCCAAGTACCTGAATACCTGTCACAGTCCATATGAGTACCAAGTACCTGAGTACCTGTCACCACCCTTCAGAGTACCTGAATACCAGTCACCAGCCCATCAGAATACCTGAGTACCTATCTGTAGCCCATCAGAGTACCCGAGTACCTGTCACCAGGCCATCAGAGTACCCGAGTACCTTTAACCAGGCCACCAGAGCACCCGAGTACCTGTTACCAGCCCATCCGAGTACCCATCCGAGTACATCCGAGTACCCGAGTACCTGTCACCAGCCCATCAGGGTGAAGTACCTGTCACCAGCCCATCAGAGTAACCGAGTACCTAACACCAGCCCATCCGAGTACCCGAGTACCTGTCTGCAGCTCATCAAGTTACCCAAGTACCTGTCTCCAGCCCATCAGAGTAGCCGAGTACCTATCTGCAGCCCATCAGAGTACCCGAGTACCTATTTGCAGCCCATGCCTCATAGAATATACGTTGGGGTGTTTTCTTTCCAAAATGGGGTCATTTTGTGGGTAATTCTATTGTCCTGGTGCTCAAGGACCTTCAAAAGTGTGATAGGTAGGAATGAAATGAGATGTGTAATTTATGCTCCTAGAATGCCTAAAGGTACTACTTCAATGTTGGGACTCTGTATGTGGCGAGGCTGTGTAAAAGTCTCACACGTGTGGTATCGCCATACTCGGGAAGAGTAGCAGAATGTATTTTGGGGTGTAATTTTTGCTATATACATGCTATGTGTTAGAAATATCTTATAAATTGACAACTTTGTGTAAAAAAAAAATGCGTTTTCATTTTTTTCCCCACATTTTCCAAAAACTTCTGGAAAAAAATGAACCATTCAAAAGACTCATTATGCCTCATAGATTATACATTGGGGTGTTTGCTTTCCAAAATGGGGTCATTTTGTGGGCAATTATATTGTTCTGGTGCTCCAGGGCCTTCAAAAGTGTAATAGGTGGTTGAGAAATGAGATGAGTCATTTATGCTCGTAGAACGCCTGAAGGTGCTACTTCAATGTTGGTCCTCTGTATGTGGCCAGGCTGTGTAAAAGTCTCACACATGTGGTATTGCCATACTTGGGAAGTAGCAGAATGTATTTTGGGGTGTAATTTGTTGTATGCATATGCTCTGTGTGAGAAATAACCTGATAATATGACAATTTTGTAAAAAAAAAAAAAAAAAATCTTCATTTTGCAAAGAATTGTGGGAAAATATTACAACTTAAAAAACTCTCTAAAAAGGGGTCATTTGGGGGGTATTTGTACTTTCCTGACTTGTTAGTGTCTGAAGAATTTTCAGTGATTGGCACCATAGTTTGTAGACTGTATAACTTTCACAAAGACCAAATAATTTACACTAATTTTGGTTATTTTTACCAAAGATATGTAGCAGTATAAATTTTGGCCAAAATTTATGAAGAAAAATTACTAATTAACAAAATTTTATAACAGAAACAAAGAAAAAGGCCTTTTTTTTCACAAAATTTACGGTCTTTTTTTAATTATAGCACAAAAAATAAAAAACCCACTAGTGATTAAATACCACCAAAAAAAAGCTCTATTTGTGTGAAAAAAAGGACGCAAGTTTCATACGGGTACAGTGTTGCATGACTGAGTAATTGTCATTCAAACTGTGAGATCGCTGAAAGCTGAAAATTGGTCTGGGCGGTTAAAAAAGGTGATTAAAAAAAAAAATTGTGTCACTTTTATTCCTATTACAAGGGATGTAAACATCCCTTGTAATAGAAAAAAGCATGACAGGACCTCTTAAATATGAGATCTGGGGTCTAAAAGACTTCAGATCTCATATTTACATTAAAATGCAAAAAAAAAAAATTGTCATTTAAAATTTTTTTTTTTAAATTGCCCTTTAAGAGCTATGGGTGGAAGTGATGCTTTGACGTCACTTCCGCCCTGCAGTGATATGGAGACGGGTGGGGGCCATCTTCCCCTCACTCATCTCCATACCCAAGCAGGGGACAGTCGCGATTGCCTCCGCTGCCGACGGTTCCAGTAAGTGGCGGAGGGCACCGGAGCGTGGCGTGAGGGGGGCAGCCCTTTCCCGCCGCTGATAAAAGTGATCTCACGGCGAATCCGCCGCAGAGACCACTTTTATCTTAAACCGGACCGCTCACTGAAGAAGAGGATACCGGGGTTATGGCAGCTAGTTGCTGCCATAACAACGATAATCTCCTTCATAGTACCGTCGTATAACGACGGTGGGTGGTCCAGAAGCGGTTAATAGACATGTGCATTTGTTTTCGTCCGAATGCATTTTCGTCCGAATTTCAGGTATTCTCGTTATCGTTTTAACAAATGATAACGAAAGTGCAGAATCCGAAAAACGAAAGATCCGACATAAACAAATGCTTTATTTTTGTTTTCGTTGCAACAACAGTTCGATATAGATAGGAGATTCGACATGATGATGACAATAACAATCTGTGTCCATCAAACCTGTGGTCGAATGTGCCTAACCTTAACTCTATTAGTCCAAGATTATTCTACATAGAGAGAAAAGATTTGACGTAGGGGAGAAAAGATAAATAAAAATAATGATGATGATGAATGTTATTGGCTGATTGTAACCAAAGAGGAGGAGCAGTAAAATAGCTACAACTAAGTACACACATACTTTGGCTTATGGTGTCTGTTGAAAGTTCTAAGAAGATTTGATGGAGCAGGTAAACTATACGGCGTCGTACAGTTTAGCTGCTCCGTCGAATCTTCTTTGAACATTCGACAGACACCATAAGCCTTCAATGACAGATTCAACCTTAATTTGGATTTTTGGACGAATGCAATTTTTAATGAAAAACGAAATAAATAAAAACGAATTTCGGGAGTAACTAAATAAATTTATTTTTCGGACGAAAACGAAATTCCGAAACAAAATATTTCAGTGTGCACATGTCTAGTGGTTAAACACAACAGAACCTCAGCTCACACTATTGATACCTATGTAAACAGGTAGTAGAGAGGCAGAGGACTGACCCTTTTTAGCTGTGTCAAATCTCTCCTCCCTGTACCTCAACTCACAGGCCCACAACAAGGCAAATAACAAACATTTAGTAGGAACAAATATAATATAACCGTAGCTTGGTTGGCTCCTTCTAAACAGAGTCCAGCTGCCTGAAGGTTAACCTTTATTATAGGCAACAATAGTCTGTTGTGAAAGGATAAGGAAGAGCAAAAGGTGGTTAACAGTACCACTCCATGGTAAAGATGAATCTTGTGGTCTTCAGCTAGCACTTTAAGAAAACTGTAAACCTGAATTGTAGAGTAAGGCAGTTGAGCTGATATGATCTTAGCCAGAAGAGAATGCTGGATCTTCCTGTGTAAGGTAATCACAAGGTGGCGCTGTGACTGCTTGCAGTCCCAGAGGGACTGTAAATACCAGCAGTATGGAAAACAGATGTCTGTATACAGTGTCAATGAGGTTAAGTGAACCTGTATCCTGTGGCACTATTGATACCAGCAAAGCAACAAGAACAGAGATGTCTGTATACAGCGTTCATTATAGTATAAGAACTGACTTCCAGTGGCACTACAAGTACCACTAAGCTCAACTGAATGACTGATGTCTGAAAGCAGTGTCTCAATGCAATTAGATGGGCTATGCCCGCGCACCACTCTGGACCCAGATACAGCTGGCAATGATGTAGGTGATGAAGAAGACTCTATCAGGAACTTTCTCTGTATCCTGGCTCTGGGAAATGGCATCCGCACTTTGGCCTACTTGGATCTGAAGTGCAGGCATCTCTTGATGACCTGGAACACCCTTCGGTCTGCTGTAGGGAAGTAGCGATGCTGTCCACAGAGGTCCCTCTGGGTGTAGCGGAACAGCTCCCTCCTGTGTAGGCCACAACTGAACAGCAGCTCACTGTCACACAGACCAATCAAACGTCGTCCCAAGAGAGTGATCTAGGCCTCAATCCATCCCTCTTATAGTCTCCTCCAGCAGTCTGTTCTTCTCTCCTCTGCAGTTTGGAAGTTGTAGTTCATAAACAGTGAAATGTGAAACTTGAGTCCTGGAACTACAATTCCCTGTATGCTTTGCTACCTGGTATTCAGTCTGCTAGCAGGATGTGATGACACAGTCTTTGCTGCCACTAGAGGAAAACAGTGTCACTGTAGCAATGTTACAGAGTGTCTTCTGATTGCAGGAAGATGTCTATATCAAGCTCCCTGCTGCATACCTAATGCAAGCTGCCCATTTATTTTCTTTAGCGCTAACCCCTTGTTTATTGACACATAACTCCCTATTCCTGGCCCACCTCACGTCAGCACACAATGGGTTAACACCTTCTCAGGAGCTCACAGGACCACCTCTTAATAGCTAAATAAAAGACAACCCCTCCCCCACTGAACTTTTTTTTTGGTCAGGCTCCAGGCCACCTGTCGATTGCAGTTGGTAAGTACTTTGTTTGCTGCAAGGATCTACCCCCCTGCTGAACCTACCCCTCCATGTTCAGCCTCTCATGGAGTTGGAAGACCCTGAATGTTGGATGGTAAACCCAACTAAAAATTGGGTGTCCTTTGTGCCAGGCCGCGGGCAATATTGCTTAGATAGCACAAATATTCCACAGGTGTGGTATTAGTGAGCTCTGCAATGTCACCATTGGGGTTTTTCTTGTCTTGTATAGGCAGCGTGCCGCACTACTCTCCTGGCTTTGTCTTCAGTCTGAGAGCGGAGGTGGATGATGTCACAGAGGGCAGGGAGACAGGCGGTGCGGGTCGTGATCATCAGTCACCAAGCAGCAGCTTAACTACTTCCCACCACTACTTCCCATAAACAGCCGGGTGGGCGCTCTCTCCTTCTGAGTGGACGTTCAGGAACTTCCCTCAGAAGAAGCGGGATCGCGCACGTGCCTGCGCAGCGGCACGATCCCGATGTGCTCATGTTACCCGGACACGGTGCATCTCCGATCGGCAGGAGGGCTCTGTGATTGGCCCTCCTGATCACATGAGGGTCGTGTCCAATCACAGCCGTCATGTGATGCAAATACAGAGCTGGTTGCTAGGCAATCGGCTCTCCATTCCTCATACAGAAGTTGTCAGTGAGGAGAGCAGAGCGGATTGCTGCAGCTGGCTGGTGATCAATGAGTATGAGCTGTTTTTTTACAGCTTTTTACTCACTGATCACGATCACCAGTCTAGTGTCCCCACAGTGTAAACACGCAAAGTTAACACACATGTCCCCAAAGCACATGTCCCCACATAGTAAAAACACCTGTCCCCCACATATGTAACAGTAAAATCACATGTCCCAATGATTATCTGCACACACATATGTCCGTGATCACCTGCGCACATCTGTACATGATCATTTGCGTACATCTGTTCGTGATCACACAAACCAATTATTATACACTTAACAGGATTTTTTTTACCAAAGACATGTAGCAGAATACATTTTGGCTTAAATTTATGACAAAATTCGATTTTATTGGATTTCTTTTAAAATAGAAAGAAGAAAATAGTGGTTTTTTTTCCAAATTTCTGCTCTTTTTTTGCTTATATCGCAAAAAATAAAAAAACGGAGTCGTGAATAAATACCACCAAAAGAAAGCTCTATTTGTGTGAACAAAATGATAAAAATTTCATTTGGGTACAGCATTGCATGATCATGCAATTGTCATTGAAAGTGCGAGAGTGCTGAAAGCTGAAAATTGGTCTGGGAAGGAAGAAAGTGCCCAGTATTGAACCGACAGAGGAACTGATTTCTCTCCTCCTCTCAGTCCTGCCAGTTTTCTCTTGTGAGGTAAAGACTTGTTGCTGTTTTCTCCCATGCTGTGCTGTGTGCTCCCGGGGGTTAGACAGTCTGACTGGTTTTTGTGTCTTCTGTCTGCCTCTGGAAGGCTGCCTGACCTCACCTGCTGCTTCTGAAGTAAGAGGATGAAAGTAGATGGGTCCTTAAAGGCCCTGCTTTTCTTGGTGAAATAATTTTATTCTTTTTATTATATTTTTTACTGTTTTTTTTATTTTTTACTGGTTTTATTTTTTTTTTACTGGTTTTATTTTTTTTTTACTGGTTTTATAATTTTTTTACTGGTTTTATTATTTTTTTACAGTTTTTTTGGGGGTTTTTTAGTGGTTATTTTTTTTTACTGGTTTTATAATTTTATTACTGGTTTTATTATTTTTTTACTGGTTTTATTATTTTTTTAATGGTTTTATTATTTTTTACTGGTTTTATTTTTTTTACTGGTTTTATTTTTTTTGTTTACTGGTTTAATTATTTTTTTACTGGTTTTATTATTTTACTGGTTTTATAATTTTGACTGGTTTTATTATTTTTTTACTGTTTATTGCTTTTTTTACTGGTTTGATTATTTTTTACTGGTGTTATTATTTTTTTACTGGTTTTATAATATTTTTACTGGTTTTATAATATTTCTACTGGTTTTATTATTTTTTACTGGTTTTATTTTTTTTTTTACTGTTTATTGCTTTTTTTACTGGTTTTATTATGTTTTTACTGATTTTATTTTTTTTTTACTGGTTTTATTTTTTTACTGGTTTTATTTTTTTTTTACTGGTTTTATTGTGCTTTTTTACTGGTTCTATTTGTTTTACTGGTTTTATTATTTTTTACAGTTTTTTTTACTGGTCTTATTATTTTTTTACTGGTTTTATCATTTTTTTTACTGGTTTTAGTATTTTTTTACTGGTTTTATTATATTTAAATGGTTTTGTTGTTTTTTTTTTTTTACTGGTTTTATTTTTTTACTGGTTTATTTGTTTTTTTACTGGTTGTTATTATGTTTTTTACTGTTTTTTTATTGTTTTTTAACTGGTTTTATTGTTTTTTTATTGGTTTTATATTTTTTTACTGGTTTAATTGTTTTTTTTTACTGGTATTATTTTTTTTTACTTTTTTAATTTTTTTACTGGTTTTATTATTTTTTACTGGTTTTATTATTTTACTAAAACCAGACTTGCTGATGCCCCGACTTGCTGATGCCTCGACTTAGTTGGGGTAGGCGGAACACTTTGGTGGGGGTGGGTCAGCCACACCCCTTGGCCTTTGACCTCTGGGGGACACGCCTGCTGACCTTTGACTTTTATTTTTACTGGTTTTATTTTTTTACTGGTTTTATTATTTTGTTTATAGTTTATTTTGTTTTTTTACTGGTTTTATCTTTTTTTTTTTTTACTGGTTTTATTGTTTTTTTTACTGGTTTTATTATGTTTAAATGGTTTGATTGTTTTTTACTGGTTTGATTTTTTTTACTGGCTTTATTGTTTTTTTACTGGTTTATTTTTTTTACTGTTTTTTTATGTTTTTTTATATTTTTTACTGGTTTTAGAATATTTTTACTGGTTTTATTGTTTTTTTACTGGTTTTATTATTATTTTTACTGGTTTTATTTTTTTTTACTGGTTTTATTATTATTTTTACTGGCTTTATTGTTTTTTTACTGGTTATTATTATGTTTTTTACTTTTTTTTATTGTTTTTTAACTGGTTTTATTGTTTTTTTATTGGTTTTATATTTTTTTACTGGTTTAATTGTTTTTTTTTACTGGTATTATTATTTTTTTACTTTTTTAATTTTTTTACTGGTTTTATTATTTTTTACTGGTTTTATTATTTTACTAAAACCAGACTTGCTGATGCCCCGACTTGCTGATGCCTCGACTTAGTTGGGGTAGGTGGAACACTTTGGTGGGGGTGGGTCAGCCACACCTCTTGGCCTTTGACCTCTGGGGGACACGCCTGCTGACCTTTGACTTTTATTTTTACTGGTTTTATTTTTTTACTGTTTTTATTATTTTGTTTACAGTTTATTTTGTTTTTTTACTGGTTTTATCTTTTTTTTTACTGGTTTTATTGTTTTTTTTACTGGTTTTATTATGTTTAAATGGTTTGATTATTTTTTACTGGTTTGATTTTTTTTACTGGCTTTATTGTTTTTTTACTGGTTTATTTTTTTTTTACTGTTTTTTTATGGTTTTTTATATTTTTTACTGGTTTTAGAATATTTTTACTGGTTTTATTGTTTTTTTACTGGTTTTATTATTATTTTTACTGGCTTTATTGTTTTTTACTGGTTTTATTTTTTTACTGTCTTTAATTTTTTACTGTTTTTCAAAATTTTTTACGGGTTTTAATTTTTTTTACTAGTTTTATTTTTTTAATGGTTTTATTATTATTTTTACTGGTTTTATTGTTTTTTTTTACTGGTTTTATTATTTTTTACTTTTGTTTTTATTGGTTTTATTTTTTTTTTCCCTTTTTGTTTTTTTACTGGTTTTATAATTTTTTACTGGTTTTATTATTTTTTACTGGTTTTATTATTTTTAATGGTTTTATTATTTTTTACTGGTTTTATTGTTTTTTTACTGGTTTTATTTTTTTTGTTACTGGTTTTATTGTTTTTTAACTGTTTTTATTTTTTCTTTACTGGTTTTATTATTTTTACTGGTTTTATAATTTTTTCCTGGTTTTATTGTTTTTTTTACTGGTTTTATTTTATTTTACTGTTTTTTTAAATGATTTTATTATTTTTTACTGGTTTTATTTTTTACAGATTTTTTTTTTTACTGGTTTTACTGTTTTTTTTATTTTTTTTACTGGTTTTATTATTTGTAAATGGTTTGATTATTTTTTTACTGGTTTTATTTTTTTTTACTGCTTTTATTTTTTTACTGGTTTTATTTTTTTACTGTTTTTTATTTTTTACTGTTTTTTTTATTTTTTTACTGGTTTTAATTTTTTTTACTGGTTTTATTATTTTTTAATGGTTTTATTATTTTTTTACTGGTTTTATTTATTTTTTTTACTAGTTTTATTATCTTTTTACATTTTTTATTTTTTTTAAACTTTTTTAAGTTTTGGCCTTTTTTGCTTTTTATAGTAAATCATAAAAAAAATTCACTGCTCAGTGGTTACTAAATACCACCAAAAGAAAGCTTTATCTTTCTAAAAGAAATGTTGTCAATTAATTTTTACTGGTTTTATTATTTTTTACTGGTTTATTATTTTTTTTTACAGGTTTTATTTTTTTTTACTGGTTTTATTTTTTTTACTGGTTTTATTGTTTTTTTTTACTGGTTTTATTTTTTTTAACTGGTTCTATTATTTTTACTGGTTTTATAATTTTTTACTGGTTTTATTGATTTTTTAACTGGTTTTATAATTTTTAAACTGGTTTTATTTTTTTTCCTGGCTTTATTATTTTTTACTGGTTTTATAATTTTTTCCTGGTTTTATTGTTTTTTTTTACTGGTTTTATTATCTTTAACTGGTTTTATAATTTTTAAACTGGTTTTATTTTTTTTTTGTTTTTATTATTTTTCACTGGTTTTATTATTTTTTTACTGGTTTTATTGGGGGTTTTTTTTACTGGTTTTATCATTTTTTACTGGTTTTATAATATTTTTACTGGTTTTATTATTTTTTTACTGGTTTTATTATTTTTACTGGTTTTATTATTTTTTTACTGGTTTTAGTTTTTTTTTACTGGTTTTATTATTTTTACTTTTTTTTTTTTTTTACTTTTTTACTTTTTTTATTTTTTTACTGGTTTTATTTATTTTTTTTACTGGTTTTATATTTTTTTTACTGGTTTTATTCTTTTTTACTGGTTTTTTATTTTTTTACTGGTTTCATTATTTTGCATTAAGTTGCATTAGTGAAATAAATGAACTTTTGCACAATATTCTAATTTTTCGAGTATCACCTGTATATCCCATTGTGTGCTGACGTGAGGTGAGCCAGGAATACGGAAAATTGTTATCAAATACTGTAATCTTTCCTTTCCTGGCCTATCCTCACATCAGCACAGGACTGCCTTCCTAGTGGCCTGTCGCATGCTAGGTTATTGAACAATTCAGTGGGGGGAGGGGCTGACCTTTATTTAGCTATGAAGTGGTGGTCCTGTGAGCTCCAGAGCAGGCGTTAACCCGTTGTGTGCTGACGTGAGGATAGAACAGGAAAGGAGAATTATGGTAAGTGTTTGATAACAATTTTCCGTAATCCTGCACATCTGTTCATTAACCCCTTTATCTCCATCCTTCCACTGTATGTGACCTGTACATTGACCCCTTCATCTCCACCTCCCTCTGTGTATGACCTGTATAAGCTATATCTAGTACACCATTACTAAACTCTATGTTTTAACCCCCTTAACGCCAGCATGTTTCTATATTTCCAAAAAAGTGAAGCAAAAAATTAGATCACCTTCGGGACATTTGGGGGTTTTCTTACTGTTCTAGCTTTTTTATTTATTATGTAAAAATTTACTTATTGTTCCGGAATTTTTATTTATTATTTTCTTTTAAGTTTTGGTCTTTTTTTGCTTTTTATAGTAAAACATAAAAAAATCATTGCTCAGTGGTTACTAAATACCACCAAAAGAAAGCTTTATCTTTCTAAAAGAATTTTTACTGGTTTTATTATTTTTTACTGGTTTTATTATTTTTTTTATTGTTTATTTAATTTTTTTACTGCTTTCATTATTTTTTTTACTGGTTTAATTATATTTAATGGTTTTATTTTTATTTTTTACTGGTTTTATTGTTTTTTACTGGTTTTATTTTTTTACTGGTTTTATTGTTTTTTAACTGGTTTTATTTATTTGTTTACTGGTTTTATTATTTTTACTGGTTTTATAATTTTTTCCTGGTTTTATTGGGGTTTTTTTACTGGTTTTATTATTTTTTTACTGGTTTTATTTTTTTTTAGTGGTTTTATTTTTTTTTACTGGCTTTATTATTTTTTACTGGTTTTATTATTTTTTTACTGGTTTTATTGTTTTTTTTACTGGTTTAATTATTTTTTTACTGGTTTTATTGGGGTTTTTTTTACTGGTTTTATTGTTTTTTAATGGTTTTATTCTTTTTTTACTGGTTTTATTGTTGTTTTTACTGGTTTTATTTTTTTTTTACTTTTTTTAATTTTTTTAATTTTTTTAAATTTTTTTAAAAACTTTTTTAAGTTTTGGTCTTTTTTGCTTTTTATAGTAAAACATAAAAAAAAAAAAAATTGCTCAGTGGTTACTAAATACCACCAAAAGAAAGCTTTATCTTTCTAAAAAAAATGTTGTCAATTAATTTTTACTGGTTTTAATATTTTTTACTGGTTTTATTATTTTTTTTACAGTTTTTTTTGTTTTTTTACTGGTTTTATTATTTTTAATGGGTTTTTTTTACTGGTTTTATTGTTTTTTACTGGTTTTATTGTTTTTTTTTTTTTTTTACTGGTTTTATTTTTTTTAACTGGTTCTATTATTTTTACTGGTTTTATAATTTTTTCCTGGTTTTATTATTTTTTTTACTGGTTTTATTCTTTTTTTAACTGGTTTTATCATTTTTAAACTGGTTTTATTTATTTTTTACTGGCTTTATTATTTTTTACTGGTTTTATAATTTTTTCCTGGTTTTATTCCTTTTTTTTACTGTTTTTTTATTTTTAACTGGTTTTATCATTTTTAAACTGGTTTTATTTTTTTGTTACTGATTTTATTATTTTTCACTGGTTTTATTCTTTTTTTTACTGGTTTTATTGGTTTTTTTTACTGGTTTTATCATTTTTTACTGGTTTTATAATATTTTTAGTGGTTTTATTCTTTTTTTACTGGTTTTATTCTTTTTTACTGGTTTTATTGTGTTTTTACTGGTTTTATTATTTGTTAATGGTTTGATTATTTTTTTTTTACTGGTTTTATTTTTTTACTGTTTTTTTTTTTTACTGTTTTTTTTTTACTGGTTTTAATTTTTTTTACTGGTTTTATAAATTTGTAATGGTTTTATTTTTTTTTTTACTGGTTTTATTGTTTTTTTTACTGTTTTTTTTTTTTTTTTTACTGGTTTTATTGTTGTTTTTTTGTTTTTATTATTTTTACAGTTTTTTTTATTCTTTTACTTTTTTCTTTTTTTTTTTTTTTTTTTACTGGTTTTATTATTTTTTACTGTTTTTTTTATTTTTTTACTGGTTTTATAATTTTTTTACTGGTTTTATTGTTTTTTTACTGGTTTTATTGATTTTTTTCTAATTTTTCTAATTTTTCGAGTATCACCTGTATATCCCATTGTGTGCTGACGTGAGGTGAGCCAGGAATACGGAAAATTGTTATCAAATACTAATTTTTCCTTTCCTGGCCTATCCTCACATCAGCACAGGACTCCCTTCCTAGTGGCCTGTCAAAGGCTAGGTTATCGAACACTTCAGTGGGGGGAAGGGCTGTCCTTTATTTAGCTATAAAGTGGTGGTCCTGTGAGCTCCAGAGGAGGCGTTAACCCGTTGTGTGCTGATGTGAGGATAGGCCAGGAAAGGAGAATTACAATAGTATTTGATAACAATTTTCCGTAATCCTGCACATCTGTTCATTAACCCCTTTATCTCCATCCTTCCACTGTATGTGACCTGTACATTGACCCCTTCATCTCCACCTCCCTCTGTGTATGACCTGTATAAGCTGTATCTACACCATTACTAAACTCTATGTTTTAACCCCCTTAACACCAGCATGTTTCTATATTTCCAAAAAAGTGAAGCAAAAAATTAGATCACCTTCGGGACATTTGGGGGTTTTCTTACTGTTCTGGCTTTTTTATTTATTATGTAAAAAATTACTTATTGTTCCGGAATTTTTATTTATTATTTTCTTTTAAGTTTTGGTCTTTTTTGCTTTAGTAAAACATAAAAAATCATTGCTCAGTGGTTACTAAATACCACCAAAAGAAAGCTTTATCTTTCTAAAAGAATTTTTACTGGTTTTATTATTTTTTACTGGTTTTATTATTTTTTTTACAGTTTTTTTTATTTGTTTACTGGTTGTATTTTTTTTTACTGGTTTAATTATTTTTAATGGTTTTATTTTTATTTTTTACTGGTTTTAATGTTTTTTTACTGGTTTTATTGTTTTTTTTACTGGTTTTATTGGGTTTTTTTTACTGGTTTTTATTATTTTTACTGGTTTTATAATTTTTTCCTGGTTTTATTGTTTTTTTACTGGTTTTATTATTTTTTACTGGTTTTATTTTTTACAGATTTTTTTACTGGTTTTAGAATTTTTAAACTGGTTTTATTTTTTTTTACTGGCTTTATTATTTTTTACTGGTTTTATAATTTTTTTACTGGTTTTATTGGTTTTTAACACCAGCATGTTTCTATACTTCCAAAAAAGTGAAGCAAAAAATTAGATCACCTTCGGGACATCGGGGGTTTTCTTACTGACTTTTTTATTTATTATGTAAAAAAAATACTTACTGTTCCGGAATTTTTATTTATTATTTTCTTTAAATTTTTGGTCTTTTTTGCTTTTTATAGTAAAACATAAAAAAAATCATTGCTCAGTGGTTACTAAATACCACCAAAAGAAATATTTCTCTTTCTAAAAGAAGATGTTGTCAACTAATTTGGGTACAGTGATAAATTGACAGAATTATTGTCAATCAAACTATCACAGCATTGGAAACTGAAAAATGAAGGGGTATTACAAGCCATTAGTCAAGTGGATAACATATGTTAACTTGGAAGTGACAAGTTGGGTTTATTTAGTAATAATACCACCCAAAGGGAAGAAAAAAGTGATGTTCTACGAAGCAACAAATTCAATGAAAGTTTTCAGTTGGAATGTGACTGATTGCAATGGAAAGAACTTTCCATTTTTGTTCCTCTTGTTTAGTAAATGACAACCCCACCACTAGCACAGTCAAATCATTCTGCTTTATATAGAAGTAATATAATCATAATAACACTGAAAAAAAAAAAAACATAAATTAAAAAAAAGGAAAGGAAGAGTGCATAGATGGCAAACAGACAGGAAAGCTTCACACCAGATGGGTTTTGGTTTCTAAAGGAAAAAAATAGTGGCTTCAGTTGCTATTACATTTAATTCTTCCAGTGTTCGGGGGTCTTTTATGAAATCAGTGGGCTTGTATGCAAGATCATAAGCTGGGCCCCATTGCTTGATAAAAAACAATGTTGCATGCTTAGTGCACTGTGGCTTTCTTGTACCCAGAAACATGTCTTATATTGCTATGCCACAAGCAAAAGTCTCAGACATGTATAAACCTCAGCACAATAGTTTTCTTCAAAATAAAACTTTTCCATTACATATGATTTTGTGCTCACTGAAAATAGATAGAGAGCCAACACTGTCTGACACATGTCTGAGCCTGCCTTACAAAAGAACTTCACTAGAATAGTTAGGGACTGCTTAAGGTTGCATTCACACTATTGCGAATTGGAATGCGGGATCGCTGCATCCAATTCGCAATAGGAGGAGATTGTGACCGGCTCTCTATGGAGCCGGTTCACATATTTCTGATGGGGCTAGGGTGCGAATTTGCACAGGAGCCCTGTGCGTCTTTTGGTCCATTTCAGGTCCGAATTCAGCCCAAAATCTGGGCTAAAATCGGACCTGAAACGGTGAACCAGGACGCACAGGACCCCTGAGGTGAGTCGCATCGGCATTAGGTGTGAACCCAGCCTTAACCACTTCCGGACCGCCCACCGCGTATATACGCCGCTACTTTGCCGTTAAATACATAGGGCTATGGCAGCAGATAGCTGCCATAACCCCGGTATGTTATAAGAAGGCGGGTGGTCCGCTTTCACATAAAAGTGGTCCCAGCGATGGATTCGCCATGGGATCACTTTTATGGGCGGCGGCAGAGGTGCCCCCCCTCCCGCCGCTTCCCGGTCATTTGCCACTAAGAATTAAGGCAGTTCTGAAGGCAAAAGGGGGTCCAGCCCGGTACTATCAAGGTGTACCTAATAAAGTGGCCGGTGAGTGTGGTTTATATAGCACAGGGGTCTGTACTGTACTATATAGTGTGTTTATAGCGTAAGAGTGTGTAATGTACAATATAGAGTATATAGTGCAAGGGTCTGTACTGTACTATATAGTGTATATAGCATAAGAATGTGTAATGTACAATATAGAGTATATAGCGCAGGAGTCTATACTGTACAATATAGTGTATATAGTGCATCCTCAGCCTTCACAGTCCCCCTTCCTCTCTAAATTCACAGAGCTCACCTCTCTCAGGCACAAAACTGACCACATTTTCAATAGGGGAATATTATGAGAAAGATGTAAAGGAAGGAATATGATTGTACATAAACACCACAATTAATTGTATAAAAAGATGACGGCATAGTTGGCAGAAACTAGAGCTGCCATCCTGAGTGCAACCATGCCGTCATCTTTTTATACAATTAATTGTAGTGTTTATGTACAATCTTATTCCTTCCTTTACATCCATTTATTAGTGCGTTTTGAAGCTTGCAGAAATGCACTACAGTCCATTTAACATGGTTTCCTATGGTACTAGTTCACATCTATGCGTTCTGCGGCCGGTGCATTTTTGGAAAGGGTTGGGTACTTTTTTCCCGCAATTTGCGGCTAATAGACTTTAATGGAGCTGCACTACAAATGCAAGTGGTGCATTTTTGATGTGATTTTTTATGTGTTTTGCGGTCCTCATTTTACCACTGTATTTAGCTGGTTGCTAAGCAGGGAGCCAGGATCCGGCCACCGTGTCCTTAACAACCGATGAGTCATAAGGTATCAGTGGGGTTCCCTGCTAAAAGCTGAATGTAAAAAAAAAAAAAAAAAAATTGCTGGCAAGAAAACTCACGAAAAAAACTGTGAAAAAACCCCCACGCCAAAATGTAAAAAATAAATGTTGTGGGGTCCCCCCCCAAAATCCATACCAGGCCCTTATCAGACAGCATGCCCTCAATACCTTGCCCCCATGTTGATGAGGACTCGGAGAGCCCACCCCTTGTGACAAGGGGCGAGCTCTCTGGGAGATGTCATCGGATGGCCACGCCACATTGCTATATAAGTTTCGGCAGAGAGCGGGCAACAACAAAACAGATGAAGACATCAACAGAACAAGAGCGGCTTTTTTTATTTTTTTGACTGGTAACCTGGGGCGGGAAGAGACGCGGCACCGGGAAGGGACAACTCTAGGAGGAGACGGCGGGAAGGAGAAGAAAGCAGGAAGAGACAGCTCTAGGAGACGGCGGGAAGGAAAAGACAGCAGGAAGAGACAGCACGAGAAGACAGCAGGAAGAGACAGCTCTAGGAGGAGACGGTGGGAAGGAGAAGACTGCAGGAAGAGACAGCTCTAGGAGATGGTGGGAAGGAGAAGACAGCAGGAAGAGACAGCTCTAGGAGCAGACGGTGGGAAGCAGAAGACAGCAGGAAGAGACAGCTCTAGGAGGAGATGGTGGGAAGGAGAAGACTGCAGGAAGAGACAGCTCTAGGAGATGGCGGGAAGGAGAAGATAGCAGGAAGAGACAGCTCTAGAAGACGGCGGGAAGGAGAAGACAGCAGGAAGAGACAGCTCTAGAAGGAGACGGTGGGAAAGACAAGACGGCGGGAAGAAATGGGTGGAAGAGATGGGGGGGGAGAGATGGCTAGAGAAGACAGAGCTATTAATAAAGGTATTGTCAAAAACCAGCTCTTGTGTTTTTATTACATTTCACAGCTTTTTTGGTGAATGGGTAGGGGTACGATGTATGAGGGGGGCAGGATCTGGGGGTCCCCTTCTTAAAGGGGGGCTTCCAGATTCCGATAAGCCCCTCACCCGCAGCCCCCGATAACCACCGGCTAGGGTTGTCAGGAAGAGGCCCTTGTCCTCGTCAACATGGGGGCAAGGTGCTTTGGGGTGCCCCAAAGCACCCACCCTCCCATGTTGAGGGCATGTGGCCTGATATGGTTCAGGAGGGGGGGCACTCGGTGGCATGCTCGGATAAGGGTGTGCTATGGATTTTGGGGGGGACCCCACGCCATCTTTTTTTTTTACATTTTGGCGTGTGAGTCCCCTCTGAATCCATACTGGACCTGAAGGGCCTGGTATGGACCTGGGGGGAACCCCACGCCGCTTTGTTCGCAAATTTTTATTAATTTTTTACATTCAGCTTTCAGTGGGGAACCCTGCTAAAAGCTGAGGACTCATCGGTTGCTAAGGACGCGACGGTCGGCTTCCTGGGCCTTCTCCTTAGCAACCAGCTATATACAGTGTGTTTTACAGTGTATTTAAAGAGAAAAAAAACATAAAATGCAAAATGCATGAAAACTGCATGCAAAAATGCATAAAAAACGCTGGTTTAAAAACGCAAAATGCACTAAAAAGCGCATGAAGTGCAGCCGCATTGATGTGAACCTAGACTTATAGCTCAAAACTCTATTCATTGATATAAAGCTGATCCTGCAAAGAGCCTTCAATAATAAACACGTTTGAAATCCTTTAATCAATTTCCATACACAGGGCCTCAAATTTGGTCCAATGTGGATCCAATCCCCTCTAGGAGTCCAGACCCTCCACCGCCATTTACCCCTTTCACTGCTGGATCCATTTTTCACACACTCACTGAACATTTTGGACTAAACAAGTCCCAAATCCACTTACTATGTGATGCACAAGTCTCACAAAGTAAGCTAAAAACTTCCTTTACCTTCACTGACTGAGCCAAATCCTCCTTAAATAATTCCTCACATGGTCCCCATCTCAAACCCATAAGGAGCTCAGGGGAGCCGGCCCCCCTAATCTCCAAGCAGGGCGCGGGACGCATAGGGTTTTTTTTTTTATTAGAGCCGTAGGCACTGCGCCCTGAGCCCACCCACTTGTGACAATAATGAATCAACAATTGCTATTGTCTTCCTGCTTCTCCACCTGGCCAGTCAGGACAGGATGCAGGTCCCGAGACCTGATTGGCCAGGAGGAGAAGCCGGGGGGAAGCCACACAGGACCTGGATGGGGTAAGTGTGGGGCTGGCGGACTTGCGAGTGGGGAGGGGCTGGCTGGCGTTTTTGTTTGCTTGCATTCATGTGCGTTGCATAATTATTGTGTATTGCATTTGCATATTTGTATGTTTGATGGGTTCTTGTGTTTTGAAAAACTTTAAAAAAAAATCTTGTTTCTGAGAAATATTCCATCATAGATATATATTTTTATCTCTACATATAGCTGTGCTCTTCTTAGCCATTGGATTTCAGTTCTAGGAGGCCCCAGCAGACTACCGGTGTGGCCGAGCCCCCTGTGATTCTTGCAGAGAGACAGCTCTGCGTCCCAATTTTGTTTTTACCTGTCCGCGGCCAGATACACCATTTAACACAGTTCCTTCAGTTATTCTATGTGATTGTTTTTTTTTTTATTGTTTTCTATTATTGTATCGACCTATAAACATACTTATCATTGTTTTCACATCTTACTTGGAACATCCTTGTGTCTACATAAGAGCATCCCCGAAGAAGATCAAATAACTTCCTACAAGAAACGTGTTGGATGTCTCTGTAGCCTATGTACTGTCTACGATCAAGGTCACGGTCCTCTATTTATACTGTGTAATTTTTACTGTTTCAGCTGAGATTGTGCTTTTAACCTACTTTTATGGATTATGATATTTTGTAATAAAGATTTGTTTACTGTTATACTTTGGAGTCTATTTGTCTGTGGTGCTGTTCTACAGTCCCTTATTTTCTTAGAGAGTATTCCTTTTTAATTTTACAGAAAATGTCAGCGATGCTGAATAAAATCCAATTACTTGTGTCCCGATTGTATATGCTATATTATTTTTTTTATTTGCTATTTTTTTTCCATGAAAGTGGAGTTACCTTTTCACAAACAATAGAAAATCTATGTGTCAGCACAACGCAACACGTCCTAAAGGCGTAAGACACCAACAGACCGGTAGCGATATAGTGTTAAAAAGAAAACACTTATCAAACATTTAATGGTTAATTAAGTTTGCTTTTTATTGCAGGACTCCCTATTTTTATTTCCTACCTAAAATAAAATGATGCCAAGTGTCCCATGAAATACTTCCTCTTTAGTTATTCTTGGAAACAATATCTTGTCACTGTCTGACTTTGATCTCTATAAACACTCAATATTCAAGCATCAATATTTCATGTTATATTGTGTTAGATAGTAAAAGTAAAACCATATATCATTGTATTATTATGACAATGCCATATACATGTCTTCATCATTTTATATACCTTTTTTTTTTAGTAGCAATCTATTTTGCTTTTATAATTTAAGAGCTTGTTTATCAAAAAGATGATCAGTCCCAGGGCACATCTTTCTATTTATGTCCTGTGTTATTCTGGGACAAGGGGAACATGTATGATTCTTTTCACATTTTAAGGCAGGCATGTGAATAGTAAGACCAACCACTTGTCTGATCTTTATTGTTTTATTATTAATGTATATGCTGCACTATGTGGTTTCTTTCATCTGTGATATACAGTGCCTTGAAAAAGTATTCATACCCCTTGAGATTTTCCATATTTTGTCTTTTTTTTTTATAATTACATTTTTATTTATTGGAATTCAGCTTAACAGTCAACTAAGGACAAAAGACATGTGTCCATATAATATTTACATAATATCCAAAACTCTATATACACATGTCAAAATATTCTATTTAAAGAGGAGAAATAAAGCGAAGAAATCATTTCCCCTCTTAAGATACAATATATCATAAAGGTTGAATTTGCTCCGACACCGACCCCCCCAGTTAAGGGCCCCAACCACCCTAGCTATTCATGTTCCTAATATCACTCGGTGCACCAATCAATCATTACATCCCTAATCCAAAAAAAAAAAAAAATGAAGTGAAATTGTATCATATTTAGTAAAAAAAAAAGGGGGAGGGGGAGGGTCGAGAAGAACTAAAATTGTGCATTTATTAGTGTACAAGTCAAAATAAAAACATTTTTCTCTTTCCTCTTCCCTTTCCCCTCCCTCCCTTCCTTTTTTTCCCCTTTCTTTTCCTTCTTTCCCCCCTTTCCCTTCCCTTTCTTTCTTTGTCATCAGGGCCGGATTTCCCACAAGGCCACCGAGGCCAGGCCTCGGGGCGGCAGTGGTGCAGGGGCGGCGCAGCTAGGGTTGCCACCTGTCCGGTTTTGGACACATGTGCCCGGTTTTCAAGCCGCCTGAAACCCGGGCACATATAGCAGCAGTTCAGCATCCCGATTCCCGCGCCCGCCATCACTGTTACACATATTTTACTGTCTGTGCGTTCCGCATCCGAGCCGAGCTCAGCGATGGGCAGCAGGCGTAGCTATTCATCCTGTGATTGGCTAAATAGGTCACGTGCGGGCGGCGGACTCGAGAGTCTGTGATTGGTCACATGTGGAGGCGGGGCTGGACTGTGGGTGATCGCGGCCGCCCAGAGTCCCGCCTCCTTGCCTGGCGTGTGCTCTGCTGTGTCTCCTGGAGTCCTCACTGAGGTATCTTTCTCATCTGCCCTCTCACCCGCCTCTGTCAGCCACTCCCCCCTCTGTAAGCCACTCCCCCTCTGTCAGCTACCCCTGTCAGTTACCCCCCTCTCAGTTACCCCCC
Organism: Aquarana catesbeiana; assembly: GCF_042186555.1. Taxonomy (NCBI): domain Eukaryota; kingdom Metazoa; phylum Chordata; class Amphibia; order Anura; family Ranidae; genus Aquarana; species Aquarana catesbeiana. Next base: position 79,376,562 of record NC_133335.1, on the reverse strand, counting down.
CTCTGTCAGTTACCCTCCCTCTGTCAGTTACCTCCCTCTGTCAGTTACCCTCCCTCTGTTAGTTACCCCCCCTCTCTCAGTTACCCCCCCTCTCTCAGTTACCCCCCTCTTTTAGTTACCCTCCTCTGTCAGTTACCCCCTCTGTTAGTTACCCCCCTCAGTCAGTTACCCCCCTCTGTCAGCTACCCCCCCTCTGTCAGCCACTCCCCCTCTGTCAGCTCCCCTCCCCTGTTAGCTACCTCTGTCAGTTACCCTCCCTCTGTCAGTTACCCCCCTCTGTCAGTTACCCCCCTCTGTCAGTTACCCTCCCTCTGTCAGTTACCCCCCTCTATCAGTTACCCCCTTCTGTCAGTTACCCCCCCTCTGTCAGTTACCCCCCCTCTGTCAGTTACCCCCCTTTATCAGTTACCCCCTCTGTCAGTTATCCCCCCCTCTGTCAGTTACCCTCCCTCTGTCACTTACCCCCCCTCTGTCAGTTACCCCCCCTATCAGTTACCCCCCCTCTGGCAGTTACCCCCCCGTCAGCTTCTCCCCCCTCTGTCAGCTACTCCCCCCTCTGTCAGCTACTCGCCCCCCCCCCTTTGTCAGCTACTCCCCCCTCTGTCAGCTACTCCCCCCTCTGTCAGCTACTCCCCCCTCTGTCAGCTACTCCCCCGCTCTGTCAGCTACTTCCCCCCTCTGTCAGCTACTTCCCCCCTCTGTCAGCTTCTCCCCCCTCTGTCAGCTACTCGCCCCCCCTTTGTCAGCTACTCCCCCCCCTCTGTCAGCTATTCCCCCCTCTGTCAGCTACACCTCCTCTGTCAACTACTCCCCCCTCTATCAGCTATTCCCCCCTCTGTCAGCTACTCCCCTCCTCTGTCAGCTATTCCCCCCCTCTGTCAGCTACTCCCCTCCTTTGTCAACTATTCCCCCCCCCACCTCTGTCAGATACCCCCCCTCTCTGTCAGGCCACCCCCTCTCTTACCACCTTTCTCTCTCACCCCCTCTCTTTCAGCCCCCTTCTCTCTTCCACCCCTTCTCTCTCTCCCACCCCACTCCCCCTCACAACCCCAATCCCCTCCCCCTCTCTCTTTCTCACCCCCTCTCTCTTCTGCCTCCTCACCCCCTTACCTCCTCCTCTCACCCTTTCTCACCTCCCTCTCCCACCTCTTCTCCCCCCTCAGGGGGCGAAGGCCCCATGATTCCTAACAGCGGCCCTGTGAGTGAGTGCACAAGTTCGGATGTGTTTTGATTCATGTGTCCTGCCGACACACTGGGCACAGCAATGCAGCACCTGCCTCTACTTTGCTTTCTCTCCAAGCCCCCCCACACAAGGGAAGGAAAGAAGGAAAATAGCACTACAGTAGAGCAGCTTCGCTCCGCCCCCAAACTCCGGCTTACACATTTCCTGGCTCTAAATGGCTCTCGGTAAGGCAGTCTAATGTGGGTCTTTAGGGGCAGGGGACACTGATGGGTGAGGGGGGGGTGGCATTGAAGGACCCGGCCTTGGGGCGGCAAAGGGAGTAAATCCGGGCCTGTTTGTCATGTTACAACCAATAATGTAAATGTATTTTATTGGGATTTTATGTGATAGACCAACACAAAGTGGCACATAATTGTGAAGTGGAAGGAAAATGATAAATGGTTTTCAACATTTTTTTACAAATAAATATCTGAAAAGTGTGGCGTGCATTTGTATTCAGCCCCCTTTACTCTGATACCCCTAACTAAAATCTAGTGGAACCAATTGCCTTCAGAAGTCACCTAATTAGTAAATAGAGTCCGCCTGTGTGTAATTTAATCTCCGTATAAATACAGCTAATCTGTGAAGCCCTCAGAGGTTTGTTAGAGAACCTTAGTGAACAAACAGCATCATGAAGGCCAAGAAACACACCAGACAGGTCAGGGATAAAGTTGTGGAGAAGTTTAAAGCAGGGTTAGGTTATAAAAAAAATATAAAAAATATCCCAAGCTTTGAACATCTCACGGAGCACTGTTCAATCCATCATCCGAAAATGAAAAGAGTATGGCACAACTGCAAACCTACCAAGACATGGCCGTCCACCTAAACTTACAGGCCGGGCAAGGAGAACATTAATCAGAGAAGCAGCCAAGAGGCCCTTGGTAACTCTGGAGGAGCTGCAGAGATCCACAGCTCAGGTGGGAGAATCTGTCCACAGGACAAATATTAGTCGTGCACTCCACAAATGTGGCCTTTATGGAAGAGTGGCAAGAAGAAAACCATTATTGAAAGAAAGCTACAAGAAGTCCCATTTGCAGTTTGTGAGAAACAACGTGGGGGACACAGGAAACATGTGGAAGAAGATGCTCTGGTCAGATGAAAATTGAACCTTTCGGTCTGAAATCAAAACGCTATGTGAGTTGGAAAACTAACACTGCACATCACCCTGAGCACCATTCCCACTGTGAAACATAGTGGTGGCAGCATCATGTTGTGGGGATGCTTTTCTTCAGCAGGGACAGGGAAGCTGGTCAGAGTTGATGGGAAAATGGATGGAGCCAAATACAGGGCAATCTTAGAAGAAAACCTGTTATGCCCCATACACATGATTAGAAATTCCGTCAGAAAAACCTTGGATGGTTTTTCCGACGGAATTCCGCTCAAGCTTGCCTTGCATACACACGGTCACACAAAAGTTCTCTGAACTTTCGACCGTCAAGAACGTGGTGACATACAACACTACGATGAGCCGAGAAAATGAAGTTCAGTGCTTCCGAGCATGCGCCAAAATGTTTCCGAGCATGCGCGATTTTTAGCGCGTCCAAATTGCATACAGACGAACGCATTTTCAGATAGGAACTTTTTCCGACTTAAAAATAGAGAACCTGCTCTCAATCTTTTGCTGGCTGGAATTCTGCCAGCAAAAGTCTGATGGAGCATACACACGGTCGAAATTTCTGACCAAAAGCTACCATCCGACTTTTGCTGGCAGAATTTCTGATCGTGTGTATAGGGCACTAGAGTCTGCAAAAGACTTGCGACTGGGGTAGAGGTTAACCTTCCAGCAGAACAATGACCCTAAATGTACAGCCAGAACTACAATGGTATGGTTTAGATCAAAGCATATTCATGTGTTAGAATGGCCCAGTCAAAGTCCAGACCTAAATTCAATTGAGAATCAGTGGCAAGTCCTGAAAATTGCATAAAATCCTAATAAAATACATTTATGTTTTTGGTTGCAACATGACAAAATGTGAACTATTTGAAGGCACTGTACATATGAATGAAGTTTGGCATATACTGTATATGCTTTGAATGATGCTTGCTGTAATTCAGCCAGAAGACTGAGGGCATCTAGTGGTAGAAAAGGGGTACTATGGGGTGGGGGTAGCATCCATGGAATAAGGGAGAGTATTTCAACAAATGTTGCTTTTTTTATTTCATCTTTTAATGGGCAATACATTTTTTAGCAGGAGTTCTGATTTAATAGCTTTGTAGGTTGACAAATGTTCTCAAAAATATGTATGTAACTTGTTCGGTCTGAGTTGATCGCATTCCAAAGGAAACTTTTATTGTTAATCTGGGGTGACAGGAGGCCTAGGTTGAGCAAGCGCACCTTATTTATTCCAAAGAAACAGGGTGGTTTGGGGGTCCCGGATATGCTTAAAGCAGTAGTAAACCGCAGTGGATGGGGGGAAAAAAAAAATCCCTTGCAAGGCAATTTAATATGTGTGATGCATGCTAGCACATTATGAGAGACCTAACTTAGAACGAAGCCCTCCAGTGCCACGCTGTCACCGCTGAGTGAGCTGACATCTTTCCCCGGTCTTCCTTCCGGGTTCACGTCCTCCGGCTACATGAATGATAACGTTTACAGTATGGGCTCTGAAGGTCCAGCACTGTAAGCCGGTCCTTCAGAGCACATGCGTCGGTAATGTCACCAGCTGCAGGCAAGTTTAGGAGATATTTACAGTACCTACAGGTAACACCTTAGGATTGCCTGTAGGTACAAGTGGTAGAACAGAGTCCATATCAGCCAAAATTACCTTTGCAAAGTTTTGTAAGTCAGCAGTCCTGCCTTTCGAACAGCTCAAGCTTAACCACCTCCCACCCACGCTATAGCCAAGAGATGGCTACAGCATGGGCTTTAATTGCCGGGAGGGCGTCCATGTAGGTCCTCCCAAGATCGCGCTGCCTGCGCCCCCCGATTCCTTACCACGTGATCAGCTGTTAGCCAATGACAGCTGACCACGTGATGTAAACAGAAGATAAGTAATGGGCTTTTTTTTCCCTCACGCTAACAGTGTGAGGAGGAAAAAAATAGCCGATCACCGGCATCTGTCAGAGCAACATCAGTCCCTAACAAGGAGAGCCACTGCTGCTATGCAGTGCCCAACAGTGCCACTTACCAGTGCATATCACTGCTGCCTATCAGTGTCACCTACCAGTGCCCATCAGTGCAGTCTCATCAATGAAGGAGAAAAATTACCTGTTTTCAAAATTTTATAACAAACTATGAAACTTTTTTTTTTCAAAATGTTCGGTCTTTTTTCAAGCAAAAAATAAGAAACCCAACAGTGATTAAATTCCACCAAAAGAAAGCTCTATTTGTGTGAAGAAAATGATAAAAATGTCATATGGGTACAGTGCAACATGACCATGCATTTGTCTTTCAAAGAGCGACAGCGCTGAAAATTGGTCTGGGCAGGAAGGGGGTGAAAGTGCCCTGCAAGCAAGTGGTTAAGGGGGTGTAGTCTCATGTTTTTTCACCTTAATGCATTCTTTGCATTAAGGTAAAAAACCTTTTGTGCTGCAGCTGCCCCCCCCCCCCCCTTTTTTTCTTACCTGAACCCGTTCGTTCCAGCGACGAGCCCAGAAGCTCCAGTCGCTGGCTGAGGTCCTCATTAGACAGATTGATAGCTGCAGGAGCCATTGGCTCCTACTGCTGTCAATCAAATCCAGTGACACGAGAGCAGGGGGGCACAATGGACACAACAGCAGGACTCGGGAGCAAGCCAGCACAGGTGCCCCCCATGGAAAGCAGCTCTCTGTGGGGGCACCCAATGAAGAGGAGGGGCCAGGAGCACCATTGGGGCACCCCAGAAGAGGAGGATCGGGGCTGCTCTGCACAAAACCCTTGCACAGAGGGAAGTATAACATGTTTGTTTTTTTAAAAAAAGTAAGTGTGGGATCCTTGATCTATACCCGATTAAGTTGATATCGGGACAGTGGGACACAGAGTGCAGTGTCTTTTTCTTCCTCCCCCCTACCTCTCTTTGTTCTCGCTTCTACTTTTTATTGGCTTTCTCGCCTCTTCTTTTTCAACCTTGAAGTGATACTGCTATCACCGCCCACTCTTACAAATGCATACAGAGTATGTCAGGCGTACCTTTAAGCTATTGCAGCCTTATTATAATAATAAGGTTAGAAGCGCAACTTGTAATAGCTTTGCCTTATCACTCTTTACTGTGCTAAGGCCCTTAGCATACGAAAAGCCTAGAAGGTACTATGGTAATGTATATTTTGGAGTGTTTGACAAATACTCGGGGCCACCCCATGAATAATACAGTTTAGCATCTGTGCAGCTCTTTATACCTTTTGTCTATTTATGGTTTATTCAGTATTATGTATGTATTCAATGCAGTCAATACTCCGCAACTATTCTCATACCCTTTGTAATTTTTCATGTGGAAACTATTTCAATAACAATAAAAAAAAATATATATATATATATTCCCTAGCAGGCCTTGCTGTATATCTTTTTAAAATCTAGGCTCATGCATACCTCCCAACTGCCCAGATTTGCTGGGACCGTCCCAGAATTTCAAGTAACTCTTGGTGTCCCGCGAAACCCGCAGCAGAGCCCAGTACTGGAACTAATCCCCATCAGGTGCATGCCACGCTGTACTGCAGCTGTTAGGCTGAGGATTGCAAAGTGCCCAGCAGCAGTCCCCCCACCTCCCCTTGTACATACTATACAAGGAGGTAGGCTAGGTCAGCTCCACCTCATGTCCCCCCGTGCCTGCCAACAACCCCCGGCATGCAGCCAATGCTGTGCCTGTGAAAGGGTTGTGTGGACAGGAGATTTTAAAGCAGCCAGTGCACGCCTGCCGGAGCCAATCCAACCTCAGGGTGAGTGAACTCTCCCCTCTTCCTTCCATGTGCCAGTGATCCTTCCTCCCTGCCTTCCATTTACCAGCGATTCTTCCAGGTGCCATAGTGATCCTCCCTGCCTTCCATGTACCATAGTGATCCTTCCTTCTCGTCTTCCATATGCCATAGTGATCCCTCCTTCCTCCCGTCCATATACCAGTGACCCCCCCCTCCTTCATTTCACACACACACACACACACACACACCAGTGATCCTTCCCTTCCCCCCCCAAGGGGTTGGTTCACAGTGCAGTGCGGTCTGTGTACATTTTCCGCACTGCAAGCAACCTTGTTGCCCAATTGTTAGTGGCAGTGTGCTTGCAGTCACCAAACCACAATACTGCAGTACTATGTGGTTTGGTGTGCTACGATTTGAAAAAGTAGTGCTTTGGAAAGAGTCCCTATTCACTTGACTGGGGCGTGGTCAGTGGGTGGTAGTGAAGCATCAGGGAATTGAACTCCTGCTGCAGCCATAAAGCAAAACATCACGGCTGCAGCATATGTACAGCCCCAGCTGCTACCTTTTTAGCTAAAGGGGGAGCAAAATAAAAATAAAAAGTGTAGCGCTATATACATTGAACACAAGGTTTAACGTGCCTAGAGACAATAAATAAAACCTAAACAACCCTTATAGACAAAGATATAAATTGTGGAACAACGTGACACTATATGATTCAAAACACCAATTACAATATGAATATTAGTGACCAAAATATAAAAATCAAATAAATACAATATATCTGATAAAACTATGAGAGTATGGCAGATCAGCCACTCAAATTCATATATAAAAGTCCAAAGTATGAATAAATAATAACTTGTGAAAAAAGGAAACCACCACCGAAACCACAAGTGGACAAAGGACCTATATGGGTGGCAGTATCTATATCCTTTGTCCACCTGTGGTTCCTTAGTTATTCATCAACTTGCTGGATGTGACAAATTTCATTTACGTGTGAAGTTGGAAGTAATTTTCCACCATTTCCAAACGCACAACCCCCATGTTGAGGTTTAGGGCTCCATGCACACCGGGCTTAAAAAAAAAAAAAGTCTGTTCTCTTGGGAGTAAAAAAGAAAAACACTCATATAGAACATTTTTTTTGTGCAAAGTCTAGATGAGTTTAAACGTTTCACCTTTTTTTTTCTGCCAGTGAGCTCCAATCAGAAACAGGAACCAGAAAGGTATTTTTTTTTTTTCCTGCCTCCAAACATTGAGTCCAAAATATGCCTCTAATCGTCCTGTGCATGAACACATAGGATAGCATTGAGCTGCTTCTACAGGCAGAACAGAAAACTCCTGCAGAAGCATTTTTTTTTTTAATGACAATGTGCCTAAAGCCTTAATGTATCCCTGAGACTCCAGCTTGTGGCACAGCAAGCATATTTTTATAGGTACAAGAAAGCCCAGGTTTTGTTTAACCACAATCCTTAAGCCACTCCCACTTTTTGCTGCAGGTCATTGTCTCCCTGAAATGTCCCTCATTCTCAAATTGGGGAGGTAAGGAAATGGGGTGACTGATGCTCGTTATTCAACCAGAAGACTGGGGATATCTAGTGGTAGAAAATAAAGTACTATAAACTGGGAGGTGGCATATATTAAAGGAGTTGTTCAGCAAAAATTGCTTTATTTTCTCTTTTAATGGCCAACAGATTTTGACAGGTGTCCTGTTATAAAACTGTTTCCATGCTCCATGTGTAGGTTCTCTTACATGTAAGCACTGGCACTAATAATTTTTGGCTCCTCTGCACTCTCTCTAGCCCTAGGTGAGGTCTCACCTACACCCCCAGAATACCTTGTCTGGGAACTTCCAGCAGACATCCAAAGACAACAGAAGTCCACCACCTTCAAGCTGCTGGAGTCTCACAATCCCCATTGCACTGTAATATAAGACGGGCTGCACTAATGATTACAGTGCTTTATTTTTTTTTTATCACGGTGATTACCCCACTTGTTACTATGAAAAGTCTCCGGCATCCCAATCTGCAGCACCGCTCTGCTGCTAGGATGACATTGGCGAATAGACAGGCTGCTAAACGGACCGCAGTCACCACTTACCTCCTGCAGCCCACTTACAAACCGGCCACAGAGCAGCACCGGTCCGCAGCTCAGGGACTCCTGGTCTAAAGTATTAGTGGACCGAGTGCCAGAGCTTGCAGGTAAACTGAACAAAGGTTGGTGGCTGTTTGGAGGGCATGAGAGTGGAGAAAAGAAATGGACAATTAAAGTGGAAGTAAACCCATCGATTTGTTTGAAAAAAAAAAAAAAAACTTAATATTCCCAGCATGCCAAAAATGCTAGTTGTTACATGGGTTGTGCTCTCAACCAAACTGTCAAACCATCCAATGGCTGTTGTCATAACGGATCACATGTGCAGCATCATGGCAGTTGCAGAATAAACAGAGGCCAAGATGGCAGCTTCCTTGGCTGAAAATGATCGGAGGGTTTACTTCCACTTTAACATTTAAAGAACAATTTTAGTCTGACCCTTACACTTCTTCCAGGCAGTTGGATGCTATTGCAACCAGTAACATTCTTGATACAGTATCAAAAGAACTGTTGTCCCCTAAAAAGGTCAAGCAAATGAATTGCTTCTTACCTGTGGATTCCCCAGCCCAGCATTTCACTCAAAGTGCCAAAAGAGGAAACCCATTGGAGGGGTAATGCCAGGAATCCACTAGGGCAGGCATGTCCAAAGTCCGGCCCGGTTTCGGGCGGCCCGCCTGCTAATTTTGACATATATATCTTTTGTGGCCCCCAACGAATCTCGAGTGCCACAAAAGGTAGATATGCTGGCTGCCTTGGAGGGGGCGGGACGAGCGCCATACAGGATACAGAATTTCCTGTTTACACTGTGTCCTGTGTAAAAGGATGTCCCGTCTCCTGCACTGCCATTGGACAATTGTTTTGTCCATCATAGGAGGCGAGACTTTCAATTAAAGAGGCTGCCGATAAAAACAGGAGTTTCTCCTGTATATCTGTTGGCGCTCGTCCCGCCCCCTCCCTGTCTCCTCCAAGGCTGCAGATGGACATGAATCAGGCTGCACTGACGGCAATCCTGTGGGGGCTGCATTCATGGCAATCCGGTGGGGGCTGCAGATAGGCACTGATTAGGCTGCATTGATGGGCACGGACCCTTATTTTGCTTCACGGTTCTTTATTTAAAATGTAAGATTTTTTTTTCCTGAAACTTCCTTTTTAAAGTGAAGGTGCGTGTTATAAGCCGATTAAATACGGTATATCCAAATAACACGCCCAAGCTCATCTATTCACCACAAAAGCAAGAGAATTCTTGTTGGGCCGTGTATTAGCGCTCGGACGGACACACTTAGACCAATTTTAATGGTTTAAGAATGTCAATCAAAATGGTCGGCCCTCAAGCATGTTCTATTCATCAAATCTGGCCCTCTTTGAAAAAAAAGTTTGGACACCCCTGCTCTAGGGGAACACCATTGCTGAAATTTTGACCAAACATGCACTGGCAAAGCTAAAGCACTTGTTAGCCCAACATTTCATATTCCTGCTGTACCATGTACGAGAAAGTATCCCATCCTCTTTGTATGAAATTCCTGGTCGGCCTGCCAGACCATCTGCTTTCCTATTAAAATCTGACCACACTAAGCAGGAGAGCACAGCATGGTCAGTTCTCTAGCTATACTGGGAACTCTGTGCTCTCCTCCAAATCAGACTTATACTGACATGCTCCTCCTGCATAGCCTTTCACTGGGAAAGTCAGTATGCTGCCCCCTCTCCTTCCACAAGCTAGGAAATATATATATATAAAAAATTTTTTAATATAGGCAAATTTTTGGTTTAATGGACAGCAGAGTTCAGACTGTGGGGGTTATTTACTAAAACTGGAAAGCAAAATATCTGGTGCAACTCTGCATAGCAATCAGCTTCCAGGTTTTATGGAAAAAGCTTAATTAAACAAGCTGAATTTGGAAGCCAATTGGCTATCATGCACAAAGGGTTTGGTCTTCCAGAGAAGGAAGGGACTCAACATCCAGGATATGTATACATTTTAGCAGGTACAAAGTAGCCACGGACTGTTCACTAATGCAGATATTAGTCTTAGCGGCAGTGTTGCCTCTGGATCAGCTTCCTACAGGGCTTCAGAGCAGCTTGCCAGTGTACATTTCTCCTAAAATCCAATGGTCTAAGAAATCTCAGGTTCCTCAATGGACAAGAAATGTTTATGTATCCAAATCTGCTATCAAAATGAAAGCTCTATATGTTGCTAGAAAAACTATGTAGAATGTGTGAAGACTACAAAACCTAAGATAAGAAGAGGAACGAACACATTACAGAAACAAACACTCTACTCTCACTTTTAACCACTTGAGTCCCTGGGCTTTTTTTCCTCTAACACCCCTGAGTAGCAAAGTGAGTGAGTAAAGCAACAAGTTTGAATGGATCAGTAAAAATGACTTGTGGACCCACTGGAGGGGAGAGGAAATTTATTGGAGCACAGAGCAGTACTCTATAGATAAACTAGCTATAATTCAGGGCTTTATTTTTTGCTGGATTCCTCCTCCTTTGAGAGAGTCTTGATTATTTCCTCTTTCTTGGCCTGAAGTCTTTCTTCACGGCGCTTCCTTGCCTCCTTTGTCTTGGATCTGCGAGCTTCTGCCTGGTCACTGTAGAGACAAATAGAGCAAATATGAGAAGACTGCAGAACACCTTTCTAGTTAAACATTTTAGAATTAACTACATTGGTCAATGTGACCTGCTAGACAGCTGCATGCAATAAAGGTTTAAGCCTCACATACTAGGTTTTATTCGTTCAACCCAGCAAGTTGAACAGAAAAACAAAAAAAACTGACAGCTTAGGTTGGAGCCCCTGTACGAACAGCGATCTTCCTGCTGGGCTCTCCCCACCAGAAAACACTGGTCAGCGCTCTCAGCCATGGGCTGAGAGCACAATTGGGAGCCGGTCATCAGACTTTTTTCAGGAACCTCCACTCAGCTGACTTCAGAACCAGCTGCTGTACACAGCCAAAATGTTGGCCAGTTTTTATTGAACCAGCTGAAATTCAGCCGTGTGTACTAGGCATAACTCCATCTGTTGCATGTTATACCCACTGATGGCAGCTGAAAGGCTTTGCAGGCTCATTTGCAAAAAAAAAAAAAAAAAAAAAAACAACCCACACTTTTATCCAAACATGGGCGCATTTTTTTTTTTTTTTAATGCAAAAGATAGTTAAGCCTTTAGGTGTAAGTGAAGTCCAGTGTAGTGTAGGGGCAATATGGATCATTTTAGATAAAGGGAGGGCTATAAACCCAGTTTCTTGCAATCAGTATCCCATTAGGAAGATTTCACTTCACTTCCAGTCCCACAGCCAATACAGAAGTAAAATAAAATCCCTCCCAAAAGGTAAGGGAATCCCTGGTTGTCACTAGAATTGTGCCCATTAGAAGATTTCTCCTCTTACTTTTCACTTGCTTGGCACAGGCACCATTCACAGAACACCTTGCATAGGTGCTCTGACTGAACAAGGTGACGAGACCAGGTGCTGACAGTTAAGAATAAAAATAAAAAGCAATACCTGGAATTAAGCATCAAAAAAGCCATGCCTTTTTGGAGGGCAGTGCCAACCACTGCCCTCCAAAAAGGGCATGGCTATTTTTGCTGTCCCCACTCGGGAGGTTCCTTTTTTCATTTCCCCTTATTACCTTTGAATTGACATATACCTTATCCAAAAGGAGGACACATTTTGGAAGTACACAAACAGTCCCTTGCATGATACCCTGTGCAGAGAAAATCTACATTCCATTTTAGAATGACCAGCACAAACTCCTGCATGCTCTACTATTTCCATGTCCACAGTCAGGGAAGGCTGCCCAGGCAGAACGGTGATTGGTACCAATCAGCGTGGCTCCTGATAAGGTCTGCTGAAGTCAACATGTACTCGCTGTGACTAGTCCAATACTGTATGCAGGTAGAGGGAACCAAGCCTACAAGCAAAGCAGGACATCAATAAAGTGCACATAGGCCAGGTACTTACGCCAACAGCTTCTTGCGAGCCTTGTCTGCCTTCAGTTTGTGGATGTGCTCCATAAGAATACGCTTGTTCTTAAACACATTACCCTTGACTTTCAGGTACAGACTGTGGTACCTAATAGAAGAAAAAAAAATAAAAAACACTAAGCAACTGAAACAAGGTAATTCCTCAACCATGTTAACAGAACCTAATGTACATACACTAATGCACCAGAGTATTTTTTTTTTTTTAAGTTTTCATACACTCATCTGCAGTATTAACATTTGCAAAAGTCTTCTAATTAGGATTACTTGATATTGTTTTACTGAAGTGATTAACCCCTTTTGCAGCCACCAATAGAGGAATTCACTGATGGTAGCACCGCCCTCCATTGCAACTGCAAGCGTTTACATTTTTTCCTTCTGGCTGGATTTCTTGTAAAAAAAAAGTGATTTAGGCAGCTGCAACTCCTCCCAAATCACTTCCACATTCTAAGAAAGTGCTCCCCCTCCTGCATCACCACACGTCTCAAGCTCTCCAGTCTCTCCTAAGTGCTAAGAGGGAGAGAGTGGCAGGGGAACCACAAATAAAAATTGTCAAGTTCTTGACAGGACCCAGTTGCAATAGAAAGTGTAGAGTTCTTGAAAGTATCCATGCTGATATGTGCAAAAAAACTAAAACCTGCTGATTGCAGTTATCTGTTCACAAGATTGTGACAAAAATAAATAAAAAATTACCAAATAACTATTCAGAAAATTAAAAAAAAAGGTTTCCGTGTACAGTAAAAGCCAGTTTCAATGTAATGAAAACATACAAATGGCCCTACTGTACATCAGAAGAGAAAAACTAAGCCATTAAAGTGCAAGTAAAACTTCCTATCCTTTAGGCCCCTTTCACACTGGTGCGGTAGGGGTCATCGGCGGTAAAACAGCGCTATTTTACAGCGGTATTCGGCCGCTAGCGGTGCGGTTTTAACCCCCCCTCGCTGGCGGACGAAAAAGGGTTAAAACCCCTCGTATAGCGTGGCTATAGCCGCGGTATTACTGCGGTATAGCCGCGCTGTCCCATTGATTTCAATGGGCAGGAGCGGTTTAGGAGCGGTGAATACACCGCTCCAAAGATGCGGTCGGCAGGAGATTTTTTCTTCTCCTGCCAGCGCACCGCTTCAGTGTGAAAGCCATCAGGCTTTCACACTGAACAAACAGCGGAGGCTGTTTAGGGGCTGTTTGCAGGCGCTATTTTTAGCGCAATAACGCCTGAAAGGGGCCTTACAGCCAAGGAAGCTGCCATCTTAGCAGGTTTGATCTTCAACTGCCATGATGCTGCACCATGTGATCAGTTATGACTCCAGCCATTTGATGGTTTGACAGTTTGATCGAGAACACAAGCAAATGTGACAGTTACATTTCCAGCACAGCTCGAACATAACTTTTGAAACCGTTAAATCAATGGGTTTAGTTCTGCTTTAATATAAGTAGTACATCTTAAATTGGAACTAAACCCTATTGTTTTCAGTCAAGGAAGCTGCCATCTGGGCCTCTGTTTATTCTTAAACTACCATGATGCTGCATATGATCAGTTACGACACCGGCCATTGGATGGTTTGGCAGTTTGGTTGAGAGCAAACAATGCGAGTTACATTCCCAGCATGTGCCAGAAATGTAACTTTTGAAACTGTTAGGCCCCTTTCACACTGGGGCGGTGGGTGCGTCGGCGGTAAAGCGACAGTGGCGCTTTACGGTCAATTTCGCTGCGCTATTCGGCCGCTAGAGGGGTGCACTTTTACCCCCCTGCTAGTGGCCAAGAAAGAGTTAAAACCACCGCAATGTGCTATGCCGGCTGTATAGCCGCGCTGCCCCATTGATTTTAATGGGCAGCAGCGGTGTATACACTGCTCCAAAGATGCGGCTAGCAGGACATTTTTTAGCATCCTGCCAGCGCACCGCTCCAGTGTGAAAGCCTTCGGGGCTTTCACATTGGAGAGACAGTAGCGGCTCTTTCAGGTGCTATTTTTAGCATTATAGCGCCTGCAAAGCACCCCAGTGTGAAAGGGGTCTTAGATCTATGGGTTAACTTACATTTTGACAGATGGGAGGGAAGAGAATGGGGAAAAAATCCAGACACGGTCAACTTAAAGGTTTTGGGAATTCTGACGTTCCAGAGATTTTGGAAACTCAAAAAAAAGGTGGCTAGGATTCAAGTAGAGATAAGACTAACCAAAGGTAAGAAGACTACAGTCAGTTAGGGCCATCCACCAACATGTCTAGTTTGGACTTTCAAGATCAGTAACATCTTCAGCTACCAGTGTCTCCATCACCATGAGGTCATTTAGAATCTGGGCCCACTGCAAAAGAAGTTCTTATCCAGTGATGGTGGCCTGGATTGCCATCTGCCAACAGGCAATGTCTCAGGATGCCTTAATTTAGGACATGGGCTCAGAATAAAATTGACAGCAAGAGGACCACAGATGAGACTTGGATATTAGAGATACACAAAATTGCATGAAGTAAATACTTTCTGCCAAAATGGCAATATCAAGTGACACTTCCAACAAATGTGCAAGCATGAGCCCCCTTCCTCTGTGCACCTCCAACATGCATTGGGGATAGAAGGAAAACCGTAATGTAAATCTACTGGTGTTTTATACCACACTATCTTATAGCTCTTTTCAAAGTATTAGGGCAATAAAAGTTTGTGCCCAAGGATTAAACATTTCCTCCAATTGTTTGCAGAGAACAGGGTGTGGAGGCATTTCTGCCACAAGGGGGATCCACTGTGGAAGCCCCCACCTCAACATGCCATACAACTTGGAATCGGTATGGTATCTTGAGAAAAACCTCACCAAGAGGGTGCAGGGGAAATTTGAATGGGTGTCTGAGCAGGTCAACAGGGGTTATTGCTATGAAAGAGGGTGAGGTGAAGATAAGGAGAGGTCTATGTTCTTTCGGATCAGAAAATAAGTAGACAGCTAATACAGCCTTAAATTCAGAGGTGCGTCATCTTGTCTGGCTAGATTCACTTTTTTTGTTAAGAGAATTTACAGATCTGCAGAATACACTACATCCAAATTAACATTTCCTATGGGTCCTGCTCGCATCTTTAGTTTCCTGAAATTCAGGTTTTGGGAAAAAAAAAAAAAAAAAGGATGCAGGTACTTTTTTTCTTTACATGCAAACAGTGCATTCTTGGCTCCATAAACTTCAATGTAACCCCTTTAAAAATGCACGTACATGTGTTTTTGGTAGCTAAATTACAGCTTCCCTGTGTACCAATATACCATTAAAGGGCAAGTCCACCTTTACAGAAATATTTGTATAGGTTATATTATATAGGTGAACTTACACAGGACCCCCTCCTCCCACCCTGTGCCCCCCGTCCCGCTGACCTGGACTGCAGCAATCTCCCGTTCCAAGCCCTGGCAAAGCCGCGTTAGGGGTACGGGGCTTAGAAATACCCACAGCTGAATCTCCAAAATGTACCCCATCAGGTCGGACGTTTCAGAGCATTCTAGAACCCATGTAGCCTGTCCTGTCAGCGGGGAAGAAGACACATGAATGCCGAGGGGATTTCCAAGTCCCAGACCCCTGACGTGGCTATACCGGGGGTTCGGAACTGGAGATCCCTGCAATCCAGGTCAGCGGGACTGTGGGGAGGGGGTCATGTGTAAATTCACCTTACAGATTTTTCGATAAAGGTGAACTTACCCTTTATGTACTTGTGTTGCAGAAAAGAAAAACCCTATGCATTTTAGGACAGGCATAAACCTCAGCCTCCAGCTCGTTCCATGGAAAGAAAGTTAATGACTTCCTGGTACAATGGAACCTTGGATTATGAGCATAATCCGTTCCAGGAGAATGCTTGTAATCCAAAGCGAGTTTCCCCATAAGTCAATGAAAACGAAGATTTGTTCACCACTGACTTCTATTGCATGCACTACTGCATGTGGCCAGAGGTGGGGGGGGGCGGCGGAGAGCCTTGGAAATACCCTGGGACAGCTCAGCTCTGAACCGTTCGAGTGTCACCGCTGCCCCGCACCTCTGGCCAAATGCGGTACTGCACACCCCATTAGCGTATATTCTACTCATTTTTGCGAGACTCGCAAACCGGGTCAAAAAAAAAAAAAAAAAAAGTTGCTAGTCTTTCAAAACGCATGTTACTCGTAAACCAAGGTTCCACTGTATATAGTTTTAGGACATGAAAACTTTTAAGACACAGGAAGTAATTCACCAGCTGACACACCATCCAGGAGATTGCTCCCACCTCAGTACTCACATGCAGGCAATAGTATTGAAAACAGAATTGTGTCCTTGAACGTCTGTAAAGATCACCATACAAAAAGGCTACAGATCCACTTTAAATTGTTAAGGGAACAACGAGTGTCAAATACAGCAAAACACAGAAAAGCAAACATGCAAACCGCAAGATGCCAAAATGTCTCATGAGTTAATTACATATTGGTACAGAGTTCAGTGTGTTTAAAGTGGAACTTCACTCTCCCAAAGATTAATTATCCTCAGGATGCTAGAATTAGTAAATAGAGGAAAGTATATTCAATTTACTTTTTTTCCCCCCACCTTTGTTACATCCTGGTTTCTTGCCTAGGCAAATGTCATACATCCCAGGAGTCTTCAGGAGGGAAGGAGAGGTTCTCAGCTAAGCACACTCCTACAGGCTTGAGCTAAAGGCAGATGGATTCCAGGAAGTAAATGCTACATGAATTATTCGCTCTTACTCAAGATGGCTACTGCCAGAAATGCCAGTGTTTGTCAAAGTGATTTCTCAACAGCATAAATCGGAGAGACATGGATGCATGGGGGAGTTTGTTTAGCGTTCTTGGTGTTCAGACAGATACAGTGAAGATCCGCTTTAACCCCTTCCCAACCAGCCGCCGTTGTACTGCTTGTACAGGTTGGCTCCCCTGGTCAAAACTACGTTATCTTACATCGCTTTGCCTTTTGACCACTAGGGGGCGCGCGCTGGAAATGCGATCGCTTGTGACAGAGCAAGAACCAGGATCTGTGTGTAAACACACAGATCCCAGTTCTCTCAGGGGAGAGGAGACAGATTGTGTGTTCATACAAAGTATAAACACCGATTTCTCCTGGTCAGTCCCATCCCCCCACAGAACACATCTAGGGGACACAGTTAACCCCTTGATCACCCCTAGTGTTAACCCCTTCCCTGCCAGTGACATTTATACAGTATTCAGTGCATTTTTATAGCACTGATCGCTGTATAATTGTCAATGGTCTCAAAAGTGTCCAATTTGTCCACCGCAATATCGCAGTCCCGATAATCGATGATCACTGTCATTACTAGTAAGAAAATTAAAATGCCATAAATCGCCCATTTTGTAGACGCTATAACTTTTGCGCAAAACAATCAATATACGCTTATTGCAATTTTTTTTCTTACCAAAAATATGTAAATAGGCCTAAACTTTTTTTTAATTTGTGATATTTATAGCAAAAAGTAAAAAAAATAGTGTTTTCAAACTTGTCTTGTTTATAGCGCAAAACATAAAAACCGCAGGTGATCGCATATCACCAAAAGAAAGCTCTGTGTGTGTGTGGAGTCAATTTTGTTTGGGTACAGCGTCGCACCACCGCGCAATTGTCAAAGCGACGCAGTGCTGTATCCCAAAAAAAAAAATGGCCTGGTCATTGAGCAGCCAAATCTTCTGGGGTTGAAGTGGTTAAGGTCAACCAAACCTGACAGGTTTCACGTTACATCCATATTTAGGGCTTGGGATGAGCAGAGATTGGCCTACAGGTATGTCAGGTAAACAAAGTGGTATTTTTTTTTTAACCACTTGAGCTTCAGAAAGTTTAACCCCCCCCCCCCCCCCTTATGACCAGGCCTTTTTTTGAAGAAAAAATAAAAAATAAATTACTTGGCTATTAAAAAAAAAAAAAAAAAAAAAACAAACAAAAACAAATGTATTAATCAATTTAGGCCAATATGTATTCTGCTACATTTAAGCGTATAGAGATTGGTTTAGTGTCTACAAACTATGGGATTTTTATTTTTCACACTAGTAATGGTGGCGATTAGCGGAACTGCAATATTGCTTTGGACAAAATCAGACACTTGACACTTTTTGGGGACCAGTGCTAAATATATGCACTGTCACTGTACTAATGACACTGGCAAGGAAGGGGTTATCAGGGGCGATCAAGAGGTTAAATGTATGCCCAAGTTGTGCTTACTGTGGGAAAGGTGCTTTGACTAGGGGAAGGCAAAGATCTTTGTTCGTGATTATCAGAAACAGGATCATTCCACTGCAAATCTAAAACCGTTGATTCAACCATTTCCCAAAACCATTACATTCATGGCATGCCATAAAGGACAACTGCCACAGATGCTTATTCAATGGAATTGTTTAGCCTTTAAAGTGGTTGTAAACCACAGACATAAAATATGAACAAGCATCTCCCTCTATAGTGTGTACTTTTCCATCCAGAGCAGTGTCATTTCTGTCTGCTGCCTCATTCCTCTGCACGAGTTGCTTGACATGTTTTCCTGACACCAATAGAAAAAAAGGTAACGGGGAGGATCTTCAGCACAACACCTGTGATTGACCATCTCAGCACTGTTCCCGGGTGAAGGGGATATGTCCCTTCCAACCAATCAGCTCCAAGCTCTCCTCACAAAACTCTGCAATGTGCCATTTCAGCCATCCACCCCCCTTTTTTTCCCCCCTCTAACAGCTAAGACAAGCTTTATAAATTCTGCACTTTGAAGAGATATAAAAAGACTGCAGATCAACAGGTACAACTTACAGAGGAGGATTTGTTTCCTCTGTCAATTGAGGCCAGTCACTTCAATTGGGTATATGTAAGGGTTTACAACCACTTTAAGTGGCTGTTAGATCACAGGTTCATCACCATGGCAACTGCAGATCAAATAGAAGCCAAGATGGCAGCTTCCTTGGCTGTTCGAATAAGCGGGTGTAGTTCTGCTTTAACTACAACACCTCTGGCGGGAGGTCACCAATGTTTTTTGGCAACTTATGTAAGGCATCCTTCCTGGTGCCTTTCATAATGCTAAATAAAAACCCCAAACAGGAAAGGTAAGAGTTGAGAATTCAGAGGCAGAGTCCTTGCTATATTTGAAAGATAAACAATTCAGAGAAAGATAATTTCAGTCATAGGATTACTTTTCAAATATTATTGAACTTTTTTTTTTTTTTATAAATTAAAAAAATAAGGCCCTTTATCTTCAAGTATTAAGCATTTTGAAAGAAGCCTAATGTGCATAAATGATTATAATGACTAAAAGAGGGTATTGTGAAAGCCCAACGCCTCTGAAGCCCACAATTTATAGCAATACCATGCAATGAACACACTTACATGTGCCTGTCAATCTTCTTGGACTCACGGTAACGGCGGAGCAGGCGGCGAAGAATTCGCATTCTCCTCATCCAGGACAGCTTCTCAGGCATACGAGCATTAGCAGTACCCTTTCTCTTACCTGTAAAAGACAACCTTGCCAATTAAACTGTATAAGACATTTTATGACAATAGCACATTTGATTAGGAAAGTGCTTGTTTTGTGTTCTATTCAACCTCAAGATAGGGCTGGGAAAAAAAATCGATTTAAATCTTGAATCGAGTTGAGAGGTCAAATCGATTCAAAATTTAAGCAAATCGATTTTTTTTAGATTTTTTTTTTTTTCACCGCGCCGGTCCGGAGGCGCTGCGGGCATGAGTTTTTAGGCGAGGCCGCGGCTTCGGCCTAGTCCGCGGCTACGGCCGGACGGCGCGGACTAGGCCGAAGCCGCGGCCTCGCCTAAAAACTCATGCCCGCAGCGCCTCCGGACCTGCGCGGACACCGCGCCGGGCCTGAAGAACTGCGGGCAAGGAGTTTTTAGGTGAGGCCGCGGCTTCGGCCTAGTCCGCGAGGCCGGACGCTGCGGACTAGGCCGAAGCCGCGGCCTCGCCTAAAAGCTCATGCCCGCAGCGCCTCGGGACCGGCGTGATTTCCAAAAAAAAAAAAAAAAAAAAAAAAAAAAAAAAAACTCGATTCGAATCGTGAATCGAGTTTTTTTTTTAAGAGAATCGAAGATTTTTTTTTTTAAGAAAATCTCCCAGCCCTACCTCAAGGGGAAAGGCAAATTGTCCCAGAGTGATTTAGATGCTTGAAAGTGAACCTGACCCAGACAGGTAATAATGTTAATGTTAGCTCCAGTAAGCTAAATTTACCATCCACTTGTACTCCAGGCTCAAAGAATTTATCACTGCCATTTGCATCTGGATTACCCAATATTGTACATAATGGAGAACCCATCACCATGACAACATTATTTAGCTTAGCATAGGCTGAGCAGCTGGGACGAACCAGGAACTTATCAATAGAATCTCAGAAAAGGGGATCAGCTTGTGAATTATCTGACCGGTGGCCTGATCCAGCCAGGTATGATGGTGAAAGCAGCAAGGGTGAGGGTGTGAGCATGCAGGCAATGGGTGATCGTTGGGAGGAAGGAGAGGGTAGGGGTTTGGAAATAAAAGGTGCACCGATGAAAGCTGGAGAAGGGGCCTGCAGACATGGGGTGGAGAGGAGCACTGGCACAGTGGTACCGAGAATAGAGATGCAGTGGATGCAGAGATAAAGAAAGCTGCAATAGAGGCTGAGACAGGGGGCAGGCAAGCACAATAGGTGCCAAAAAATGGGGCTGCAGGTTGCCAAAAGGAGGGTGTAGACATAGCAAAATATAGGTGCAGGCATAGTGGGTGCTGGTGAGAGAAGGGATGCTTGCAGGCAAGATGGATACTGGGAGAAGGGAGGCTGCAGGTGTGGTAGATTCTAAAATCAGTGAGCACTGGGGCAAGTACAGGGGGTGCATGATCAATGGAGGGCTTCAGAATCCATGTGAAAATGGTGGTTGTAAGCAAATTGGGTGGCAACAGCAGGAGGGTTGTGAGCACAGTGAGTCTAAGAAGGTGCAACCTCCCTCCCCTCGCCATTCTAGATGCAGATAGGAGTGGCCCCACATTCACATGGAACCCAACCCACTCCATGCTCACACTGCCAGAGATGCAGGCAGAAGGGATGCAATAAAGCTCATCTTCTGCTGAGGGTCAAGCAAGACTTTTCCTACAATCCAGCTAGCCAGAAGTGGAAGGAGACCCTGTTAAAAGGCAAAATCCCCAGTTGTAAAATTAAACTAACCTAGTCAGAGGGAAAATAAGTGCTGAAAAAAAAAGAAGCCGCAATTATTAGGAACATAAATATAGATATGCAATGAACAATGTAAAGAAACATGTGAAGTAGGACTTTCAAGGCACCAAGCATTCAAACCACCAAAATTATACACAAGTCATTTTTATAAACGCCATTAAAGCGGAGGTCTGCTGAAAAAAAAAATATTAAAAGCCAGCAGCTAAAAATACTGCACCTGCAGACTTAATATATGGACACTTACCTGTACAGGGAGACCACGATGCCTGCAGCCGAAGCGGATCCGTCCTTCGGCTTTCACCATCCTCGGTAAGGCTTCACTTCCTGGTTCCCTACTGCGCATGCGCGAGTCGCGCTGCGTGTCCTCTCAGGTCCCTGCTGTGTTCTGTGTCTCACAGAATACAGCGGGGGGAGGACTGTATTAGACAGGTATCTGCTCCCTCCTCCCCCCTGAAAGGTGCCAAATGTGACACCGGAGGGGGGAGGAATCCAAAAAGTGGAAGTTCCATTTTTGGGTGGAACTCCACTTTAAAAAACAGAACTGAAAAAGTCCAATAGTTGATCAAACCAAAATATGCACACAACTGATCAATGTGTATTAAAAACCATCACACAGAGCATCTTCAATAAATGAAGCATGTCTATCTTGTGTGAACAAGCCCCAACACAAACTTGGACAATGTGAGTCTTCAGGGGAATCCATAGGGTGGTGGAATAATTATAGCTGTTAAAACAGGAATGCATTTCCAAGAAGGAACCCAGGGAGTAAACAGAAAAGGCACAAAGGATGCCCAAACATCTACCCAAGAAGAATCAGCCCACAAGGAAATAATGGGGCCAAAGTGTCCAACCCAACAGAGCTGATAAGGGTACAAAAACAATGCAGACCCACACATCTATGGTAGCGATGGTACATCCATGTTTGTTCAATAAGTGGGTAAGAACAGCTTGCTTAAATTACCCAAAAGGAGCCATGGCAGAATAAATCTGGAGTCTACAAAAGGGATATTTTGTTTCCAAAACCAGTACACCCAATTACTCTGATATTTTGGTGGTTTGAATGTCCCACTCCACATGTCTTTTACATATTTATACCATTTAGGCATGTGGCACCTTCAAGGCATTAAGGTCTAATGGAGGCAAGGTTGTAATAGATATGAAATTGTTTATTCGACGTCTCACACATATTTAAGGGTCTATGTATCAAATGTTCGCTGTGCAGAATGAAAATAAGCCATAATTCTAGTGTGATTAGTTCCCATATTGTCAGTGCCATCTAGCAGAGATAACGCCTCCCCCCCCCTCAATTGAGGTTCTTTGCACCACTGAAAATACTCCAGGTGGCATTCATCATTATGGTTCTAATTAACTTACCAATGCCCATGTGTCTGCCCTTCCTACGTGCAAGAGTATTCTTGCGGCAGCGAGCACGAGAATGAACAGTTACTGGCTTGCGGATAATCAGACCATCCTTAACCAGCTTCCTGATTTGCTGACCTAGAGGGGAAAAAATAAAATAAATAAATAACACCCGATTAAGAGTCTTACCTAGAATCCAATAACTGTACAAAGGGAAGGAGAGGCCACTTACGGGAGTTGGCATTGGCAATCTCATTGGTTTCATTTGGATCCAGCCATACTTTTTTCTTGCCGCAGCGCAGCACGCTGGAGGCAAGCCTCTTTTGAAGTCTGAGCATGCTAAAAAAGAAAAAAAAAGTTGAACTTTAAAAATATACCACTGAAAGCATTTGGTTATTGCTTATATCTGTATACCCCTCTTCCAGTGTTGTCTCAGAAGCCTATTTAGCCCTCCCTGTTCTCATCATAGACTGCATATTTATTAGCCCCTATGCTGTGCTTAAGATGACAGTAGGAGTGGTTGAGTAGTTTAGCAAAAGACAATTGGGCAGAGCTGACACCACCAACTCCACAAAATGGAACTTCCGCTTTAAGGGAAGGTGACCCCTTAACATACCACATGTGGGGGGGAATCTTCTAAAAAGAGGGTTCCAGCTCCCACTTCCTCCCAGGGCTTACGGAGCCAGAAGTCAGTTCAGTTTACCCCCCGGCAATCTCGGACACGCCACAGGTCCCAGATGATTGCCCGGCCAGTCAAAGCACAGCTCACGTATGCACAGTGCATGCCCAGCTGTGAAGCCATAGCCGGGTGCCCACTGTGACAACACCGGCACTGCAGAGAGGAGGGGGAGACAAGTGGGGCTTTGTTCCCCCGCATCGCTGGACCCTGGGACAGGTAAGTGTCCGATTATTAAAAGTCAGCAGCTGCAGTATTTGCACTTTAAGAGCATCATCAGCTTTCTATGGGGGGATTTGTAACGTACCAGATATTGTCAAATGGTAAATTTATAGATGTCAAAGAAATATAAAGACCATGATATCCTCATGTACTAAATTACCCAATTCCAGTAAAAGGAAAAATCTACAGTTACCAACCAACCTCAAGAGTCAAAGGGGACCATCAGCCTGTTTCCTTGGTGACCATTCATGTCCCAAAATAATGCTGGAAAAGCATCTCCTCAGCACATATCTACGCATACTATGTAATACACAAGTGATAACAGAACAGGGCTACTCATAGGAACGGGTTTCACCATTTTTAGCTGAAAAGGGATTTTGTATAGAAACAAGCTTTTGGCTCATGAATGTTGTTGCTTTAAATGGCCAAGCTTGACAGGTGGCGCCACCCATCAAACTCTGCATGCCAAGCATAGCAGCCATGGTGCATGTACAGTCACCTGCAGGTGCATGTTGTTTTAAGGGGCGATCGGGGCATTAAACACAGCTCAGCTGCCTTTTCTTTATTACTCCCTGGCTGTAGTGACAGTACATCTACCCTAGAGGGACACAAACAGCAATAGATTCTGACGGGGGTTCCAACGCCTCCCTACTGCACCCCCCAAAAAAGTTGGTTTTAGCAAAAAAAAAAAAAAAAAAAAAAAAAAAACACTTTGGATATTTTTTTTCCCTTGAAGATACAAACAAACCTGTGCAATACTGAACATAAGAAAACTTCAATTGTCCTTTATCTCTCCCCCCCCCCCCAATGTGTATAAGTACACACGTAATAAAAAGTGTCCTAGAAATTCTCAACTGGTACCATTGGCCATAGCATCCAATCAGATTCTGTTTTTTTTTCCCCACACACCTTAGAAAAATGACATTAAGGCCTCTTGCACACTACAGCTTGAAAAAGCTCAGTGCAGCTTAATTTTTAGGGGGCTAAAATAAAGCCCATTAATTGTAATGTGCCTATGCATAAAGAGACGTGTATTCTTCGGCAAAAGTAAAAAAAAAAAAAAAATGCATTGGCCAGTAATTTAAGCCTCATGCGCAAATTTGTGCATTCACGCACATTTGTTCATTGACCTTGTCAACACGAGAACAAGCTTCCACACATGCCTGGAAATGTGCGCGAAAACACATAAAAAAAAAAAAAAGTCTGAAAAAGTAGTTGCTCAAACAGGAGTATCGTGCGCAAGAGGCTTAAAAGGCAGACTGGGCGCCCTATGCCACAGCTCAAGATCAGAAAGTGTCTCAGAAACTTCTTTACAGTGAATCTTTCCCACTTACAATAAAATTCACATCAGCATTCACCTTTAAAGTGGGCGTAAACTCCCATGTACATTTACCTATAGGTAAGCTGCCTTATAGGCTTACCTATAGGTACTGTAAATATATCCTAAACGTACACTTGTTAGGAGATATTTACTTTAGATGCAGCAAGAGACGTCACCAGCGCACATGCTCTGAAGGAACGGCATACATGTGCCATAAATTGCAGCTCCCAATCGCATGCGTGGGAGTGACGTCATTGCAGCTCTGCCACTCTCACAGCCAGAGTTCGCAAACCTAGAAGGAAGACCGGGTAAATATGGAAGTGCCTTCAGCGGTGACTGTGCGCCACTGGAGGGCTTTGTTCTAAGGTAGGTTTCACATAATGCGCTAGTATGCTATGCATACTAGTACATTATGACAATGCCTGGCAGGTTTAAAAAAAAAAAAAAAAAAAGACAGTGGTTTACTACCGCTTTAAGCGCAACTAAGGCGCTGTTCACACTAGTTCTTGTCATGCAAGTCGCAGCCGATTGATTTCACTGGCACTAGTTTAAATCTATGCGACTTAAAAGTCACACTGAATTTGAAAAGTTTCCTGTACTACTTGATGCAACTTCTGTGCTAGAGTGTAAAGTCGCACTACTGTGAACCGAACCTAAAAGTATTTAGCATGTCTAACGGAATCCTGGATGCAGAGAATATTTCTCTAAACGCAGCCAAACTGATATCATGTTATACTGATTGTAGCAGAGCGGGAAGATGAAAGGTCCTCCATTTCTGCAGCACAGACAGAGCCCACTCTGCTCAAAGCATGGCCAAGAGCAAACTGACCCCTGCTGTCCATTTACACCCAACTGCCCTCTGATTGAAGACGAGAGAATTCCCGCCAGTTTGTTTTTAGCAGACTGGATTTGAGGTAATGGATGTAAATGAGAACAAGTCCATAGGGGTGAATAGACCGTCAAATCAGGTACGCAAAAAAAAAAAAAAAAACCCGACAGGCGGACCTGATTGGAATGGTCTTATGAAAGGGGCCTTCATTTTTGTAACTAGGAGAGGAATTTATCAAAACTGGTACAGATGTGCATGGCAACCAGATTCCATCTATGGCTTGTTCAGTTAAAGCGGTTGTAAACCCTTCCAGACCACTTTGTGCTACAGGTAAGCCTATGAGGCGGCTTACCTGTAGCTACCCATAGCTCATAAACCTGCACGGTTTAGGAGATATCCCCTGTATTTGCATGTACCAACGTCGTCACATGCGCACTTAGACTGTGCCGTTACCAGCAGCTCACATGCACATTTTGCTAGAAAATTACTTGGAACCCTACATTTTTTTTTTTTTTTTTTAAAAAGCAGAGGCCCCAGAGAATTAGTGGGTTTTGCAATTTTTTTTTTATGTTACGCAGTATTTGTGCAGCCGTTTTTTCAAATGCAATTTTTTTGGAAAAAAAAATACATAACCCAATTTTTTTGCAAAATATAAAAGATGACATTAAGCTTTGTAAATAGATAGCAAACATGTCGCTCTTAAACATTATGCACGCCTGTGCAGCAGCGACATACATTTTACTATCCACATGCAACACTTTAAAAGCCTCCCCAGGTTACCACCTTAAAGAGCCTCTCCTCTCACTCCAGTGTAAAAGCCCGAGTACTTTCACAATGGATCGGGGCACTTGCAGGGAGGTAAAAAAAGCCCTGCAAGCAGCATCTTTGAGGCGCTGTAGGAGCGATGTATACACAACTCCTACCCACTGAAATCAATGGGCAGCACCGAAGAGCCGGCAAAGTGACGCTGCAGTGGTGCTTTTAACCCTTTTTCGGCCATTAAAAGCACCCCGCTAGCGGCCAAAAAGCGCTGCAAAAACTACAGTAAATCGCTGCCAAAAATAGCGCCGCTGTACCGCCGACGCCCCAGTGTGAAATTAGCCCTAGTGGTAGAAGTACTGCCCATGATCTGACATTCATAGCAATACCTCATGTGTGGAACGACCGTTGTTTGCATGTAGGACTGATGCATATGTTTTTTTTTTTTTTTTTTTTTTTTTTACACAGTTGCTTTAATTTTTGTAATCACTTTTAATACGGTCACAAGAAAGGTAAACATCCTTGTGACAGCATTAGGCAAGTGACAGGTACTCTTTGAGAGATATGGGGTCTCCAACACCCCAAATCCCTCCTCTGCCCTTAAAAGCATTAAAAACACCAAGATTTGAAAGCTTTTGATTTTTTCATAATGGTGCCGTTGACATCCGGATAAGCTGGAAGTGATGTTATGTCATTCATTGCTGTAGCTGACCAAAGCCGATCCTGGATGCGCCGGCTGGCTGCTTGGGTCTCCCGGGTGGGTGGGGGCAGTGAGTAGTTAAAGGGATGTTGAAAGGCAGTTTTTTTTCCCCACAGGCATGTTATACTTATCTGCTCTGTACAGTCGGTTTTGCACAGAGGAGCCTGAATCTCCTCTTCTCAGGTTCCCCCCCCCCCCCCCCGCTCTCATAGAAAGCAGCAAGGGGGGAGTGCTGAGCCGCTGCTCTGGGTGTTCATCCACACATTGAGAGCAGCTCGGCCCCACTCTCCTCACTGGCTTTAACAGTAGCCGGAGCCAATAGCTCCCACTGCTGTGTCTCAACCAATACGAAGGAAGAGACCAGAGAGCCAATGCTCTCCTGCACGTTGCTGGATTGCAATGGAGCTCAGGTAAGCATTAGGTGGGGGGGGTCTGATGCATAGAAGGTAAAAAACCTTGAAGTGGTTCTAAAGCCTTTCTATGCATTAAAAGTTTTACTAAACCAACAGTAAAATCAGTCTGTATATGCAGTAAAGCATGCTTGTTATACTCACTGGGGAACCTAAGGGGGCATCAGCATTATGTAAAAAGGCTGTTTGAGCCGTCTGCATTGATCTTCCCATTCTTGCATTGCCCCCAAAACATGTCCAGATAAGACAAGAGTAAATTGAGTCAGGCTGCATATACTCAGTTTGGTGTGTATTGCCAGAGAGTTTATTTTCTTGGGAGAGTGCATGCGATCAGCACAGGGCCAATCAGCACTGTCCAGAGGGTCAGAGGTCCTGCATACTGATAGGACAGCCAGTGCAGTATTAAATCTCCTATAAGCGTTAACCAGACACTGATAGAAGTCACAAGACTGCAATATACTGCTGATGAGAAAAGGTTAGTTAATATTTACTAAAATAATTGCATTTCCATGTTCTGTGGGAGAGCAAATATTTTAAAAGCAGGTTCCTGTGTTTAGTAACACTAAGGTAAACAGCCTTCTCTGCAGCAGACCCCCCCCCCCCCCCCCCTCAGCACCCCTGAACCCAATCGGATTCTGCAACATGCATGAGCGGTGGCTCCAGCCGCTGTCTCACTCAATCAGGCAGACTGATAGATCCTGTCAACCAACTACAGTGATGAGGGGGTGGGGTCGAGTCCTGCTGTCTGTCAATGGACACAGCGGGGCTCAGGAGCGAGACTGCACAAGCGCCCCCATGGGAATTGGATTCCTATAGAGGGCACCAGCAAAAGAAGCCAGGACTGCTGGCAGGAGAGCCAAGACGGATTGGGGCCGTCTGTGCAACTTTCCCTTTCACGCCAGTGAAACTTTGAAATTGTGCTACTTCAGCGTGATTTCAGTGCGACTTGCACTGCCGATTTCATGGTGGCTTGCGACTTTATACAACAGAAATCTATGCAAATCCCAAATAAAACTGCAAAAAAGTAGCGCAGGAACCTTTTTCTAAGTCGCAGCAATTTGAATGGTTCCATTGTTGACAATGAGGTGCCACATGTCATGCGATTGGAAACAGTCAAATCACCTGACAAATCACACTGGGGTAAATGTCGGCTTAAGGTAAAATTAAACAGCACAGAGATGGACTAAGGTTTTTATTGGTAAGGATTTATCCTCTCTATTTGTCCTGCTCATCACTGAAAGATCAGGACTAGACAGGTCCTCAGGGATGGTCCATGTGAATTCCCTCCTATTTAACCCCTTTAATGCTGATGTAACAAATACGCAGCCTTTGGCTTGAAGGGGGTTGTACTGGGGTGACGCCTGCACCCCGCTACTGTTTTTGTTTTTTTTGTTTTTTTAAGAGCCAACGGTTAGCTGATAAACCTGTACCAATTTTTAAAGTGTCGCCTATGGAGATCTTTTAAGTATTGCACTTTGTCACCATTCCACAAGCGTGTGCAATTTTAAAGCATGACATGTTAGGTGTCTATTTATGCGACAACATCTTTCACATTATAAAAAAGGGCTAACTTTCATGTTTTTTTTTTTTTAAATTCATTAACTGCTTGCCGCCCACTGTCAATAGACAGAGGGACGATGCGGTTCTTGTTTTGGGGAGGACGTCATAGGTCCTAGCAACCTGGCACGACCCCGATCTCACAGCTCTTTAACCATGTGATCGTCCAATCACATGTAATTACAGAAATGCCGGTGATCGGCTCTCATCTCCTCACACTTACAGTGTGTGGCGAGAAGAGCCAATCAGCGGCATCTCCTCGCAGGGAACATACAGACTTGTAATCAATGCCTTGATTACAGTAACGCCCCCCCCAATGCCCATTAGTGATGCCAGTCACTGCTGCCTTTCAGCGTCACCCATCAATTTTTAAGTATTGTACTTTGTTGCCATTCCATGCATGTGCCCGATCAGCGTGGCATATTAGTGCCTCCTCATCAGTGCAGCTTTATCAGAGCCCATAAGCGTAGGAGAAGAATTAGCAAAATTTACTAAGAAAAAGAAACAAACATTCTTGAAAATTTTCGGTCTTTTTTCTTTAGAAAAAAAAAAAAAAAAAAAAAAAACACAAAACACTCAGTGATTACCACCAAAAGAAAGTTCTATTTGTGTGAAGAAATTGATTAAAAAAAAAAAAAAAAAAAAAAAAAAATTATATGGGTACAGTGTAGCATGACTGCACAATTGTCAAAGTGTCACGGCGCTGAAAATAGGCCTGGGCAGGGGGGGGGGGGTAAAAGTGCCCAGTAGGCAAGTGGTTAAAGTGTATTTATTCCAAAAAAAAAAAAAAAAAAAAAGTACAGCAGGACACAATATATTACAAAAACCACCATTATATTGCATAGGGTCTCTACTAAAAGAAAAAAATATAAGTTCCAGGTAATTTTCTAGCAAAAAAAATATATGATTTTAAACTTGTAAGCAACAAAATGTCAGAAAAAAAAGGCCTGGTCTTGGAGGGGTTAAAGGTACAGTGAGATCTCCTTTGTGGACATTCTATGAGATGATGTCACTCCTCAGATCTTCCCATAGAGAGGATATAATGAGGACAGTAATGAGAGGAGTACTGACAGTACGATCCATAGAGACAAGGCGGTATAGAGTGAGGAGAGTGAAGGTGATATGGGTGGTGATCACACAGGGCCTGGTGTGGTGTGGTGAGCCCCGGTCTAGCAGTGATGTAGGCCCCGGACTGACACACGTCACAGGCCCGCACCACACAGCGCTCTATTCCCAGCCCCGAAGCACAGCTCCTCACACCCAACCTCTCCCCTCACCTTCCCCGGGGGTCCCCATCCATCCCCCGCCACTCTCCGGTCCTCCCTCACCCATATTGCCCCGATCCCCCCCGGCTCTCACCTCATGGCTGCTGCTCTGCTCCAGCTCAGAAAGGAAAGGAAGTAGTCGTGACGCTACCATTATCATTAGGGGGTTCTTCCACCGCCGGGAGGGGAGGTGACAACTAGCACACAGCTCCGCCGAATCCTCTAAATTCACTAAAACAACCACAAAACACCATATCCCACAATAAGACCGCCGAATAAGAAAACTGAGCTGGAATAAAGGCAATAAATGGCGTGCTATCCATAAAGAGACACCCCTGCTAGACAAAATGGTTTGGCCGAGCATGAGCAATGCATATGAGGGATGCCGACACAGGGAAGGGGGGTGGAGCAAAGAGAAGCCTAAAATGGCGCCTGGGCTGAGGAAAGTGTGAGTGGGCGGGGCTGTGTGGAGTGGGCGGGAGTACGGGATGAAGTGGCGTGATAGAAGGATAGTTTACTGTCAGGTATAAATATAGGGGGGTCATGTGACTTCCCTGAACGTTCTCTGAGGGAGAATCTATCACTCTCCTGTACCCGGGAATGATCCACCACCACAGAATGTTCTCCAGAAATAGACCCCTGTGTGTACAAGGCCTGTAATCACCCACCAATCATCATTGTCATAGGGAGTGCTACTTTTCTAGGTATACATAGTATTCATGGGAGATCCTAATCTAGACCTTATCTCATACTAGCACAGTGCTATCACACAGCCTTCCCTCAATAGTTGGGGGAATTCCCTGAACCTTGTATCACACCTCCCAAATGTTCACTTTCGGAATGAGGAACACTGCCTCATCTGTGCCCACAATTACCGCCTGCCAGTGCCACCTATCAATGTCCACCAGTGGTGCCAATCAGTATAACCTATCAGTGCCCATTATTGCCACCCATCAGTGTCCATCACTGCCAGCTATAAATGCCACCTATTAGTGCCACTTCTCAATGCCCACCAGTGCCACCTATCAATGCCCTCCAGTGCCGCCTATCAGTGCCGCCTTATTGGTGCCCATCAGTACAGCCTCATTAGCGTACATCAATGAAGGAGAAAAATTACCTGTTTGCAAAATTTTATAACAAAATATAAAAAAATATAATTTTTTTTTTTTTAATTCGGTCTTTTTACATTTTTTAACAAGAATAAAAAACTGCAGAGGTGATCAAATACCACCAAAAGAAAGCTCTATTTGCGGGAACAAAATGATAAAAATTTAGTTTGGGTACAGTGTTGTATGACCGCGCAATTGTCATTCAAACTGCGACAGCGATGAAAGCTGAAAATTGGTCTGGGCAGGAGGGGGGTTTAGGTGCCCAGTAAGCAAGAGGTTAAACAAAAACTCAGGCTTCCTTGTACCTATAAAATGTGCTTTTATTATTGTTCCACAAGCGAGATTCTCATGGATACATACAAACCCAGCACATTCATTAAAAAATAATATTGTGACCGGCTCCCGCTCTTCCCTTTCTTTCCTAACACCCAGACATCTGACAGGCAGGCAGTTACCGGAGAGCAGGCAGAATCACCAAACTACCACAGCGCTCACCAGCGCCCTCATAGTTTATTGAGAACTACAAGCCATCGGCCGCGATGATTGGCGGTACTTGTAGGCGTGATGCAGCCGTGTGGGCGGAGCCCCGCACGACCACGCTGTTTTTCAAATTGTGACAGCGGGTGCAGGGAGAGGATCCCCCGCCCGCTGTCACAGGGAGGGGAGGATCAGCCATGTGTTGTGCAGATGCTGGAACATGGTACATGTTCCACCCGTAATATGTTCCAAAGGTGAACTTAGCCTTTAACCACTTGCCGCACTATAGCCGGACTACAGAGCATAGATGGCGTGCTCTGTGATCACAGTGTCATCACAGATTGAGGTAAGGAGCCAATCAGCGGGTCTTTACCATGTGATCAGCTGTGTCCAATCACAGCTGATCACAGATGTAAATAGAAGCCGGATATCAGCACTCCTTTTCACATGCTGACAGTGTGAGGAGAGAAGAGAGCTGATAACTAGCTTCTCTTAGGCTGAATTCACACCTATGGCATTTTTAGTGCTTTTTTGCATTTTGCAGATTTGCACTACAGAACTTGTTCCATAGGAAACCATGTTAAATAGACTGTAGTGCAAATCTGCAAAATGCAAAAAGCACTAAAAATGCATAGATGTGAATCCAGCCTAAAAGAGACATGTACACTGATAGTCAGGGCACTGATTATCAGTGTCGATTATCAGTGCAGTCCCTACAGTGCCCACCAGTGCTGCCATTCAATGCCCATCAGTGTCTCCTCATCAGTGTCACCTATCAGTGCCATCTACCAGTGCCATCCCATCAGTGCTGCCAATCAGTGCCTCCTCATCAGTGCCACCTATCAATGCTGCCTATAAGTGCAGCCTTATCAGTGCCCACCAGTGCCTCGCCATCAGTGCTGCATCATCAGTGCCCATCAGTGTTGCCTGTCAGTGCACATCAGTGAAGGAGAAAAATTGCCTGTTTGCAAAATTTTATAAAACTAGGAAAAAGTTGGGTTTTCTTTTCAAAATTTTTGGTCTTTATTCGTTTGTTTAGCAAAAAATAAAAACCCCAGTGGTAATTAACCACTTTAACACCGGGCACTTTCCCCCCTTCCTGCCCAGGACAATTTTCAGCTTTCAGCGCTGTCGCACTTTGAATGACAATTGAGCGGTCATACAACACTGTACCCAAACTAAATTTTTATCATTTTCTTCCCACAAATAGAACTTTTTTTTTGGTGGTATTTGATCACCTCTGGAGTTTTTATTTTTTGCTAAACAAACTAAAAAATACCCAAATTTTTGAAAAAAAAAAAAAAGCTTTTCTTTGTTTCTGTTATAAAATGTTGTTTTCTCCTTCACTGACGGGCACTGATGTGTTGGCACTGATAAGGTGGCACTAATGGGCACTGATGAGGAGGCACTGATATATAGAATTGATGGGCACTGATATGCAGCACTGATATGAAGGCACTGATGGGCACTGA
The DNA here is from genome assembly GCF_042186555.1 of Aquarana catesbeiana. NCBI lineage: Eukaryota > Metazoa > Chordata > Amphibia > Anura > Ranidae > Aquarana > Aquarana catesbeiana. Next base: position 79,343,151 of record NC_133335.1, on the reverse strand, counting down.
TAGGCAACACTGATGGGCACTGATAGGTGGCACTGATGGGCACTGACAGGCGGCACTGATGGGCACTGACAGGCGGAACTGATGGGTACTGATAGGCGACACTGATGTCCACTGATTGGCGGCACTGATAGGCAGCACTGATTGGCACTGACAGGTGGCACTGATGGACACTAATATAAGGCACTGATGGGCAGCACTGATGATGAGGTACTGACAGGTTTTCCTGATGGGCACTGATTGGCACTGTGATGGCCACTGATTGGAACTGTAGTGGGCACTGATTGGCACTCTTGTGGGCACTGATTGGCGCTGTTGTGGGCACTGACAGGCATTTCTAAAGGGGCACTGACTGGCACTGATGGACACTAATATAAGGCACTGTTGGTGGCACAGCTGATGGGGCTGTGCTGCTAATTAATGTGCTGATTATCAGCACAGACCCCCTCACCCCTCTGACAGGGAGAGCCGCCGATCGTCTCTCCCTGTCAGCGCGAACTGAGAAAAGCCATTTACCGGCACTTCCTGGCTGATGTTGTGATCAGCTGCGATTTGTCACAGCTGATCACTTGGTAAGGAGCCTCCATCAGAGGCTCCCTACTACAATCGGAGATACAGTGTGTCAGAGTGACACACTGCACCACTTATCGCTGCGCTGCGCGCCCCCACAGGCACGCGCCGGCATGTTATCCTGCTGGAGGTCATATGACACCCAGTCAGGATAACAGAACCACCGCCCGGCCGTCATTCTGCTATAGGCCGGGCGGGAAGTGGTTAAATATCACCAAAAGAAAGCTCTATTTGTGTGGAAAAAAATGACAAAAAGTTTGTTTGGATACAGTGTAGCATGACCGCACAATTGTCATTCAAAGAGTGACAGCGCTGAAAGCTGAAAATTAGCCTGGGCAGAAAGCGGGTGAAAGTGTCCAGTGGGCAAGTGGTTATTAACCACTTGACCACTGGGCACTTAAACCCCCTTCCTAACCAGACCAATTTTCAGCTTTCGGTGCTCTCACACTTTGAATGACAATTACTCAGTCATACAACACTGTACCCATATGAAATTTTTATCCTTTTTTTCACACAAATAGAGCTTTCTTTTGGTGGTATTTAATCACTGCTGTTTTTTTTTATTTTTTACGCTATAAATAAAAAAAGACTGAAAATTTGATTAAAAAAAAAAAATTCTTCGTTTCTGTTTTTTTTTTGCAGAGTATTGACGAGTATTGGCAGAGTATTGGCAAGTATTGGCAGAATATTGGCAAGTATTGGCAGAGTATTGCAGTGTTACAGAGTATTGGCAGAGTATTGCACAGTGTTGCAGAGTATTGCACAGTGTTGCAGAGTATTGCAGTGTTGCAGAGTATTGGCAGAGTATTGCACAGCGTTGCAGAGTATTGGCAGAGTATTGCACAGTGTTGCAGAGTATTGCACAATGTTGCAGAGTATTGCACAGTGTTGCAGAGTATTGGCAGAGTATTGCACAGTGTTGCAGAGTATTGGCAGAGTATTGCAGTGCTGCAGAGTAATGGCAGAGTATTGCACAGTGTTGCAGAGTATTGGCAGAGTATTGCACAGTGTTGCAGAGTATTGCACAATGTTGCAGAGTATTGCACAGCGTTGCAGAGTATTGGCAGAGTATTGCACAGTGTTGCAGAGTATTGGCAGAGTATTGCACAGTGTTGCAGAGTATTGGCAGAGTATTGCACAGTGTTGCAGAGTATTGGCAGAGTATTGCACAGTGTTGCAGAGTATTGGCAGAGTATTGCAGTGTTGCAGAGTATTGGCAGAGTATTGCACAGCGTTGCAGAGTATTGGCAGGGTATTGCACAGTGTTGCAGAGTATTGCACAGTGTTGCAGAGTATTGGCAGAGTATTGCACAGTATTGCAGATTATTGACACTGAGCAGCGCTGTGGGCACTTAACATCCAGCCCACAGCCCTGCTGCAATCTCTCCCCCTCTCCTCCTCTTCCCTCGCACTGTACCCACAGTACAGAGAGGGGAGGGAGGAACCGGCGTCATGACGTGACGCCGGTTTGTTTACAAGTGATCGCTCCGTCATTTGACGGAACAATCACATGGTAAACGGCCGCGATCAGCGGCTATTTACCATGATCCGGGATGCGCCGGGTCCGATCACGGATGTTCCCGGGGGTGCGTGGGAGCAACATTCTGGAATGACGTCCCACGGAAAGCCGACCGTGCTGTAGCTGTCTTTCGGCTATGGCCCAGTCAGCAAGTGGTTAAAGAAGTATTTTTGCACTACTAGGGCATGAGCCTCTCTGGTCTGTTGTTTATAGCTTAGATTGTGCACAGTTCTTGATTGGGCAATTCAAGGGGTGGCTGCAAAGACCCTGATATAGTGAAGGCTGGAGCTTTTGTGGCTGGTCACAAAATGGGATTTTTGTGATTGTGATTAAACAGCCAACATCTCCTGGAAAATGATGGTCCTGATTATTGTTTAAAATCTTCATTATGCTATTCAAAATGAAAAAAGTGAAATTCTGAACCATTTCATTTCATTGTGGCTCGCGACCGGTTACCAGATCACTTAAGTGGACCGAGCTCTTCAAAAGGTTGAGCACCCCTGGTGTGGAGGGCAAGAGTACTTGAGGACCAATTCACACTATGTGCGGGGACAAACATTTTACCGCATGGTGAAACATCTGTCACCACAGGGACACACAGGAAACAATTGTCTTCTACGAGTCCCATTCACACTGCAACGCAGCCCAGCGCTGTGCTGCAGCATGTCTGCATTTTATCTCAGCACACTGGCCCGAATCGCACTGCAATATCAGGTGGTGCAGCGTACCACCTGACATTGCAGTGAATGAAGTCTACGTTTTGTACACTTCAAATAAAAAAAAAGGAGCAGTGAGATGCAATGAATCGGGCACCACACTGCCCCCTAGTGCAGCCGGATATGCAGAGCAGTTGGAGTGGTGAATCGCTGCTGTCACTTTACGTTGCAGTGTGAATTGGACCTAAGGCACAGCACAGGCTGCTAGCATTCAAGCAAAAATCCCTTCCTCCTAGCAAAACTCTTCCCTCATACTGTGACCAAGGCTACTACTCCCCACAGGTACTGTATGTGTAGTGCACTGCAGCCTTTCTTTCTTGTCCTGTGCATTGCAATTACAGTGGTTCTTCAATAGGACCCCCTTTTCCTGCTTAATCCACAGATTTTGCAGTAGCAGAATGCTGCAAGTAGAAGCATCACCTCCTCCTCAGTTTGGAAATCACACTGCTTTATGAACTGTGTGGACATTTTCAGTATACATACTGGGGCAAACAGTATACATACAGTCCCACAAATTATATAATAAACATAATAAACACACACATATACTGTATATATATATATATATATATATATATATATATATATATATATATATACGCACACACAATATTGTCAAAAGTATTGGGACACCTTTACACGCAGATGAACATTAATGGCATCCCAGTCTTAAGCCTCGTACACACGATCGGATTTTCCGACGGGAAATGTGTGATGACAGGCTGTTGGCGGAAAATCCAACTGTTTGTACGCTCCATTGGACAATTGTCGGATTTTCCGTGGACAAATGTTGGATGGCAGGCTTATAAATTTTCCGCGGACAAATGTCTGTTGTTGGATTTTCCGATCGTGTGTACACAAGTCCGTCGGACAAAAGTCCAAAGTACAAACACGCATGCTCAAAAGCAAGGACGAGCCAGAAGCGGTCATAATGGAGAATTAACATTCGTGACGTGGCAAATTATGTCATCTGGAAATGCAGCGCACAATTCTCTTCTTCTTTAATGGGATAATAATGAAGCTGCTTTGCTGGTGATACTGATGGAGTTATTGCAAACAAATTTTCAAAGGCTTTTATGTTCTAGTGATATCAAGAATAATATTATTATGCTTGTTTTTTTTTGTTTTTTTGTTTTTTTGTTTTTTGGTGCAAGTTACCACAACACCATTATCCCCTAGTTTTTAAGATCAAAGATACAACTATGTTGGTGTCCCTTGTCAATTTTTACATTGTATTTTTAAAATGTAACTGCCTACTCCCAAACTGTCATTTGAAGTAAAACACATAGCCAAGTATTATTCTCCACAATTTTTTTTTATTGTGCATTAAAAAAAGAAAACAAATAAAATTAGACATGCTATCTGCCAATAGAACTTAACCAAAAAGTGCATTCTGTGCATCCAGAAATATAGAAAATATATCAAATCAAATCATTATTCAACCAAAAAATAAAATAAAAGCCTCATGCATGTGTCTTGCTTCTTAATATAGGGGGTCAACAATGCCAAGAGTTGGTGAAAGCAGGGGTCCGTCATCTGGAGATGATTCCAAAAATCATCCGGATTATTCTCCTGGAGCTCCCGCAGCAAAGGCATATGACATAATTGGTCACGATTAATAAAGCAACCAATTTTTGGTCCAAGAAATCCTCTTCCTCCTGTTCCTGGACTGTACTTGGGTCAAAGCAATAACTCCAAGGCCAATAATAAATAACACGTTATCTCCTCCAATTCCGCAACATGGCTGGTTGACAAACGGCCGTTCATAAACGAGCTAAAAAGCGCAAAATGAAAAGCACAAATCAACACTCACAAAACTTCTACTAACACAAAATTAGCAGAAGGAGCCCAAAGCGTGGTGCTAAAGAGCTAAAAAAACACATAGTACGTCACTACGTTCGTGTTTTTTGGCCGACAATTCCTTACCGTTTATATGTAAAACAAGTTCCTGGCCAACACCCTTCGGACAAAAGTCCCAAGTTTTGTCTGCAGAAAATCTGATTGTGTGTACGAGGCTTTAGTCAGTAGTGTTCAATATTGAGTTGGCCCTCCCTTTGCAGCTATAACAGCTTCAACTCTTTTGGGAAGGCTATCCACAAGGTTTAGGAGTGTGTCTAAGGGAATGTTTGACCATTCTTCCAGAAGCGCATACCAATGTAAGCCAGTAACAGTGTTCCTGATCACCACCACACCAGTCCCAGTGTTGCCAGACCAGTGTAAGGCAGCAACAGTGTTCCTGATCGCTAACCACATCAGTTGCAGAGTCACCAGACCAGCTTAAGCTAGCAACAGTGTTCCTGGTCGTTATTACATCGGACCAGTGTAAGACCAGTTCAATCACCCGTGCCAAAATCACCACAGCCAGTGCAGCCAGCAACAGTGTTCCTGGAATAGACGTGCACACAGGGTGTGCCAGGGCATGCCCTAATGTGGTGCAGATTCACCCTGTTTAGACCCCTGATGAGCCCCCTAACATGGCTCCTAAAAATGTAAAAAATAAAACTGTAAAAAATAATAAGACAAAAAAATTACAGACACTGTCCACTGCCCTACTGACATCAATATCTGTCCAGGTGGACACTGTCCACCTCTCTACGGACACTGTCATCATACAGCCAGGTCCATAAATATTGGGACATCGACACAATTCTAATCTTTTTGGCTCTATACACCACCACAATGGATTTGTATTGAAACAAACAAGATGTAGTTTAACTGCAGACTTTCAGCTTTAATTTGAGGGTATTTACATCCAAATCAGGTGAACGGTGTGGGAATTACAACAGTTTGTATATGTGCCTCCCACTTTTTAAGGGACCAAAAGTAATGGGACAGATTAACAATCATCCATCAAGCTTTCACTTTTTAATACTTGGTTGCAAATCCTTTGCAGTCAATTACAGCCTGAAGTCTGGAACACATAGACATCAGCAGACGCTGGGTTTCATCCCTGGTGATGCTCTGCCAGGCCTCTACTGCAACTGTCTTCAGTTCCTGCTTGTTCTTAGGGGATTTTCCCTTCAGTTTTATCTTTAGCAAGTGAAATGCATGCTCAATCGGATTCAGGTCAGGTGATTGACTTGGCCATTGCATAACATTCCACTTCTTTCCCTTAAAAAACTCTTTGGTTGCTTTCGCAGTATGCTTCGAGTCATTGTCCATCTGCACTGTGAAGCGCTGTTCACTGAGTTCTGAAGCATTTTGCTGAATATGAGCAGATAATATTGCCAAAAACACTTCAGAATTCATCCTGCTTTGTCAGCAGTCACATCATCAATAAATACAAGAGAACCAGTTCCATTGGCAGCCATACATGCCCACGCCATGACACTACCACCACCATGCTTCACTGATGAGGTGGTATGCTTTGGATCATGAGCACTTCCTTTCCTTCTCTATACTCTTCTCTTCCTATCACTCTGGTACAAGTTGATCTTGGTCTCATCTGTCCAGAGGATGCTGTTCCAGAACTATGAAGGCTTTTTTAGATGTTGTTTGGCAAACTCTAATCTGGCCTTCCTGTTTTTGAGGCTCACCAATGGTTTACATCTTGTGGTGAACCCTCTGTATTCACTCTGGTGAAGTCTTCTCTTGATTGTTGACTGTGACACACATACACCTACCTCCTGGAGAGTGTTCTTGATCTGGCCAACTGTTGTGAAGGGTGTTTTCTTCACCAGGGAAAGAATTCTTCGGTCATCCACCACAGTTGTTTCCTGTGGTCTTCCGGGTCTTTTGGTGTTGCTGAGCTCACCGGTGCGTTCTTTCTTTTTAAGGATGTTCCAAACAGTTGATTTGGCCACACCTAATGTTTTTGCTATCTCTCTGATGGGTTTGTTTTGTTTTTTCAGCCTAATGATGGCTTGCTTCACTGATAGTGACAGCTCTTTGGATCTCATATTGAGAGTTGACAGCAACGAATTCCAAATGCAAATAGCACACTTGAAATGAACTCTGGACCTTTTATCTGCTCCTTGTAAATGGGATAATGAGGGAATAACACACACCTGGCCATGGAACAGCTGAGCAGCCAATTGTCCCATTACTTTTGGTCCCTTAAAAAGTGGGAGGCACATATACAAACTGTTGTAATTCCTACACCATTCACCTGATTTGGATGTAAATACCCTCAAATTAAAGCTGAAAGTCTGCAGTTAAAGCACATCTTGTTTGTTTCATTTCAAATCCATTGTGGTGGTGTATAGAGCCAAAAAGATTAGAATTGTGCCGATGTCCCAATATTTATGGACCTGACTGTATATACACATGCACACACACGTGTGTTTGAGCTTTGGGGTGCACAACCTAATGCAATAGGCTGTGCACACCTATGGTTCCTGGTCACAGTCCAACCAGTCCCAGTGTCGCCAGACCAGTATAAGCCAGCAACAGTGATCCTGATTGTTGCCACACCAGTGCCAATATCACCACAGCCAGTGCAACCTGCAACAGTGTAAACCAGCAACATTTTTCCTGATCACAGCCACACTGGTACCAGTGTCACTGGACCAGTGTTAGGTCAACAACAATGTTTCTGGTCACTAGCCAAAGTGAGACATTTAATGGCAATTTCACATTCTCAATCCATGTCTTTAATGCCTTAAGCTTGATAGACATGGTGGGCGTGGCCTAGCGATGGCAGAGTGCGGACACTGATCCAAACTCTGCATGGATCAGGCCGGAGAACAACCATGAGAACCACGCCGCTCGGTTCATCTCTCATGTCAGGTCACTGGAGACTGCCACAGACGCCGCAGCAGCTCCACAGTGGCCGGATTCGCCGATCCTGTCACCAGTGATCCTGCGGTTGGACTCCCTGAACAGGTCTGCTGTGCCACAGGGTCCTAAAGGCTGAGGGTACCATTCGGGAGATCATGGCGGATTTCCCCACCAAACAGGATCTACAAGCCATGGCTACATCTATAGTGAGTGCACTCTATTAAGAGCTCCAGGACAGGACATCCGCAAGCAAGTGGACACTGTTGATAAAAGGGTTACAGATCTGGAGGAAGCCTCCACCTCCACAGGCACTTGCTTCACTGCCCTAGATGCTGACGAGCAGTCACTCAACCGCCACTTTATTGATGTTCAGCTGCGGCTGGACGATGGCGAAAACCGCAATCGGCAGAACAATCTATTCCTGAGGGGGATTCCTGAGGCCACCATGGGCACGGACCTGCGCATTTTTTCACTATAAAGGAGGAGATCTTACGCCAAGCCTGGGCCATTGTCTTTTACCCAGATGTATCCAGGCAAACCCGGGCCATGCGGTAAATGCTCCGTCCTTTGCTTGAGGTAATTCGAGAGGCAGACGTGACCTATTGCTGGGGCCATCCTTTCTATCTTATCGTGCGGAAACAGGGGACTGAGTTTTACATGCGTTCACCTGACCAGCTGCCTGCTTTATTTAGCTTCTTAGATAAACCTGTTGTCGCAGTACCCAACTGTTTTGACTTTCTGCTATGCCCAGAGGCCTTCAACTGGTCCTTACCAAGACCACAGCGGCCCCGTCGCAATCGTTCTCGAGGCTCCAGTCGGGAGCCATGTAGATCCACACCAGCTACATCGGAAGACTAACTCAACCAGTTCTCTTTCCTGTGAACTTTTCATGCTTGGCCTGGTTTCATAACCATTTATTATGCAGTTGCCCTCGGCCTGTTGGCTGTATTTCTGATAATTATGCCTTTGTATGTTCTTCTCGTATGCCACTCTTATGTCAGTCTCACTTATCGCTACCAGCGACACTCATGGGCTCTATATAGATTTTTATCCCTCACTTCGGCCGTGGTTCTTATTGGAGCTTGGTTGGCCCATGTCTTTCCCTGCTCGTGGTCGAGTGAGATGGGGGGCATGTCTCTTGTGACCTGTTCTATGTGTTATGAGCTTGGGGATGCCGTGGCTGGCGTGGGTCAGAAGATGTCTGTTTTCCCACTTCCGCCCTGGTTGAGGGCAACCAGTGACCATGCATGGTGATTACTGATTTGTTGGCTGCAGGCGGTTCCCCTTCCCCCTATGATTTTGTGCCTGCTGAGCCTGGCAGTGTTGCCGGGCTGTCATTCATCTACCTCACATGCCAGGGGAGCTTTTGGATTTTAGGTCGTAGTGCCCTATGTTTTTTGCTCTCCGTGTCTTTGATGTAAGCTTCCCTGGTGGGGTTATGGGAACCCATCCTGCGGCCTTGTACATATATTGAGCTTAAGCCTGCAGTTCTCATGGGGTCTATTTGCTCTGCAATACACAGATCTGGGCTGGGCTGATGGTCTCTTTTTCTTGGTGCTGTCGGGCTAGATACAGTGGGCAGATGATTGTCCCTTTCCTTCTTGTTCTCGGTATTACCTAGGGCTACACCCAGCCACGGACTCCTGCCCGAGGCACCAACCTTATTCTACCCCTGATGTAATGGTTACCCTACATTTTACGGCTTTAATATGTTTGGATTATTGTTACGTCCTCTTAGGATTCCCGATCCGTGCATCTCCATCTTCGACTTTTCTGCATTCTAGCCACCACCCATAGGGCGGATCCCTGACTGGGTACTCAGTGTGCTCAGCTAGGGACCCAAGTGTTACGTGTTTAGTAGACTACCTATTCCCCCCCCTCCTGCCCCCCTATACCTCTCTTTCAATCTCCTTGCTTTCACCTCTCTTCCCTTTCTTAAAGCGGAGTTCCACCCGTTTTTTTCGTTCATTAAAGTTCAGACGCTACAAAAAGTGTAGCGGCTGACTTTTAATAAACCGACACTCACCTGCCCCATGGTCCAGCCGACAATCACCTGCCCCATGGCGCCCGGAGCCTGGCTCCTCTTTCCCTCCTCTCCACGGCGCCATCATAGCAACTGTGGGCACCTGGCCGTAACAGCTTACGGCTTTCACAGCCGGGCATGCACTGCGCACTCTGCTATCGACCAATCGGTCAATCTTCTGGGACCTGTGACGTGTCCCAGAAGATTGCTGGTAGGGAGGGGCCACCTAGGGTGAGAGGAGGAGTCGCCTAGGTGGCCTAAAAGAGGGAGAAGGAAGTGGGACAGTAAGTCACACTAAAAATAAGTTACCCACTCCCCCCCCAAAAAAATGACATGCCAAATGTGGCATTTAAGGGGGCGAGGAGTGCTTATAGCAAAAGTTCCACTTTTGGGTGGAACTCCGCTTTAATTATTTGTGGTTTCTGTTTTTCTCACCCGGGGCCACCTTGTGTAGTTATTTTTTGTCTGGCCTCCTGCACACTCGATCTCATTGTGGTTTGCGATGGGTTACCTCAAGGTCACCTCCCTCAATGGCCGGGGTCTTAATGTTCCAAAGAAAGGCTCTATGCTGCTAGCTGATCTACGGAAAAGTAAAAGCCAGTTGTCTGGGGTGTGTTAATCAGGATTGAGTCTCGCCTCAAACGGGAACGAACCCGACGTATGGACGAGCTTCTGACGAAGCTGCGGCAATTCAGTCTTACATACTCCTCGGGTATGCCATCTCTTTCTTCCGAGGTGGGGGGAGGAGCTGGAGGAACCTATTATGGTGGAGGAGCTGGGGGCAGCCTTGGCTAATTCCAAACCTAAGAAAGCTCCTGGTCCTGACGGGTGTACTCCAGCTTATTATAAGGCGTTTTTTGAGGTTCTGTCTCCACACTTATTATCTGGGCTTAATTCTCTCACGGAGGGACAATCCATGCCTATAGATACTTTGAGAGCCTACATCTCTTTGATCCCTAAGGAGGGGAAGGACCTCTCCCAGTGTGGAAGCTATTGCCCCATAGCCCTCTTAAATATCGACCTTAAATTATTCGCCAAAATTCTGGCAAAAAGGCTGCTTCTCTATATCCCTCGCTTAATTCACCGAGACCAGGCAGGATTTGTACCTTTACGGGAGCCCCGAGATAACACCATCCCGGTTGTGAACCTGATCCATGCTGCCAGAACTGCACGTCTCCCCTTCTCTTGCTGTGTACGGATGCGAAGAAGGCCTTTGATAGGGTAAGCTGGCAGTTCATGCGTGCCACATTAGAACATATTGGGCTGGGGTCTTCCATGTTGAGCTGGATTTCTACTCTCTATTCATGCCCCTCGGCCGCTGTCAAGGTAAATGAAACGCGCTCGGATTTCTTCATGATCACAAATGGGGTGCGCCAGGGTTGTCCCCTATCGCCTCTAATCTTTATTCTCTCCTTAGAGCCTTTTCTTTGTACAGTATGGACAGACTCCGGAATTGTGGGTTAACAGAGGAATTCTGGGGTTCACAAGTGGGCTGCTTTCGCGGGAGACCTAATATTTTTTTTTTTACCGACCCACTGGTGTCTCTGCCAAAGTTGCTACATTTGTTGCGTACATATGGCACACTGTCTTACTTTCAAATCAACCTGTCAAAGTCCTCTGCTCTTCCCATATCGTTAGACCAAGCCACAGTTGATTGCCTCCCTCCCTCTTTCTCTTTCCAATGGGCAACTAATGCCATCCGCTATTTGGAAGTTAACATTACCCCAGACCCTGCTGCCCTTTATGCAGCTAATTTTGATCCACTGCTACTCCGATTGAGGGCTGATTTACTTCACTTGCACATGCTCACTTTGACCTAGTTTGGTCGCTGTAGTGCCCTTAAGATGACTTTACTACCTAGGATTTTGTACTTGACTAAGGCGCTCCCTATTCATCTGCCTCCCTCTTTTTTCAAACGCATAAACTCCCTGTCCCGAGAGTTTGTGTGGTCCCATTGGAAGCCACTCATTCAGCTCCAACTTCTTCATCTTCCTAAAATTCAGGGTGGATTGGGATTACCTGATGTGCGGGCTTACTACAGGGTGACTCATTGATTGGCATTGTCATGCTGAGGCTAAGCTCTGTGTGGCCATGGAGTTAGAGGACTCAAGTGGCACGGCAAAAAGCTGGCCATGGATTGCCTCGGAACTGTCGAAGACTCTCAGTGATCATCCCATTTTGGGAAACACTTTACAAGTATCTAGGGATGCGTTCCGTTTCATCCTTGATCTCCCCTCTGCCTTCCCCCATGATCCCTATTTTAGGCAATCCTGAATTTGAGCCCGGTCTCCAGAACCCCCAGTTTCTTCGTTAATGTCTGGCAGCCGTATTCATCTCTGGGATTTCTTGGGGTCGGACGGCAAACTCTCCTCCGCTGCACTTGCCTCCGCTGCTCCCTTAGATTTCTGGAGTGGCCTCCAGCTTCGGAATATTCTCCATCAATGCTCCCGTACCCCAGGTATTTCTTGTCAGCTCACTGAGCTGAATGTCTGTGTCATAAGAGGGAACCAATCCATCACAGCCTCTCTATTATCTATGCTGCCTTGACCCGACCGGCGCCTGATTTTTCTCCTACCTTCCTCTTGTGGTGGGAATCCGACCTTGCTATGCAATTTACTGACAAAAGGAAAAAAATCCTCAATTTTTTGCAGAAATCCTCCATAGCTACGAAGGTACAAGAAACCAGTTATAAGATTTTGACAAGGTGGTATAGGGTACCCACGACCTTACACCGTATCTTCCCGCAAGTGCCTGATACATGCTGGCAATGCAACGTTGGGCAAGGTACCATGTTGCACATTTCTGGGACTGCCCGAAAATTAAACCATTTTGGCAAGATGTTGCTAGCACTATTAAACACCTGACTTATGTTGACCTGCCGGACAACCCTGTGGCATGCTTGCTGCACCTCATGCAATGGCCCATTAAAAAATACAATACCTCTCTTACCATCCAGCTTTTAAATCCGGCCAAGGCATGCATTCCCTTGTGTTGGAGGTCTGTGCACCTGCCCTCAAGGTCTCTTTGGTTCTCTAAAATTAACAAACTTAGGGACATGGAGAACCTTACGACTACCTTCCACAATCAGGAGGAGTCCTTCCTTGACACACTTAGTTTTCACTGATGCCTATCTGCAGGAGGTCTCGCAACATGACAATTTTTCTAGGACTGTTGCAAGGTTCTGGGTGAGAGAATCTGTCTTTCTGGTTCTTTTGGCTCTCCAAGGCCTTGTCTTTTTTTTTCTTTGTGTGTGTGTTTCCTTTTCCAATTTTCCAATTTTTTTCTTATCCCTTTACCCTTTCTGTTGCTCTCCCCTTCTGCATGTACACATTCAGCTCGGAAACCCCTCCTTTGTAGTTTCCTTGCTGTTCATATGTACCTGACTATATATGGTAGATATTGTTCTATTATAGAATCATATTGGCCACCAGGGGATTCTTTCTGACCCCTGGTATTCCACATTTTTTATCCTACAGGGTTGCATTATTACATTAGGGTTTTTTTTTATAGGCTGGGAATGTTGGAGATACTTACCATTATGCCCTCACAGTTTAGAATATGCTGCAAGCCTTGGAACTTGTCACAATGTGTATACTCTGAACCTGTTGAGCTGCCTTGGAGTTGATGTGGATATTTATCTATTTGTTTTTAGCATACTTACATCATTGTATTTAGCTTTACTCATACCTTAATTTGTATACTGCACCTGTTGGTTAAATAAAGGAATTACAAAAAAACAAAACATGATGGACATGAAGACAGACAGAAGTCATTGCAACTGCCGGACGACTTGCCAGACCTGCAGTAGACTAAACCCTCCTTTGATCACCATCTACTCTACGATCCATTGGATCCTTAAAGGCCACTGAATTTTCCATTGGGCAGAGTCACATGTCTGGCCAGTCTCTGAAGAGCTGCATCCACCATGGGGGGAGTATTCCACAGAGTTACATCTGCCTGGTCAACTGAATACAATTTGGGAAATATGTTGTAAAGGCTGGATTTCTTATTGGTTTCTTCCATTAGAGTGGTTGCAGGTCCCCCTTTCTTTAGATTGGGAAACTATTTCCATACCTTATTCTTCAATGATTTGATCAATATGTCTTACCAGTTCCGTATCCTTTGCTGCCTTTTTAAAGCATGCCACACTTACCACCATTGCAGGTGGTGCTGGAGCTCCACAAGCTCAACAGATGCTATTTCCCAGATGACTTGAAAGCAGGCTTGTAGGTAGGGAAAGGGTCCAAGTCTGATAACACTATAGGCTCCAAGGGCTATGACCTCTAGTACTCTGATGACCGTGAAAAAAGGAGCTGAAGAATGATATTGACTTCTCTGGGTGAAGAACGATGCCACTTTTCAGAATTTTTTCTTTTTAGGACTCTATAACAAAAATAATAATTATTGCACTGTTTGAAGTTCCAACAAGAAGAATTGCTTATGCATTGGCATTCCCTACCTCTGCCATGGCTCATGTGCCTGTGATGCTGGGAGTGGGCAAGCGCTACTAAGAAAGAGCAGAAAGATTAAAATTTCCAACAAAGAAAAAAAAATATTAAACAGACCACTTAACAGGAAAAACGATACTTGCCACTAAAACTAACCTTTAACAGGGAGAAAAAAATCAGGCTAGCCAGTGCTCTGCAGAAAATAATGGCAACCAATGCCTGGGAGCCCAGGATCATTTACTGTGGGGACGGAAAGTATTCAAACCCCTTTAAATTTTTCACTCTTTGTTATATTGCAGCCATTTGCTAAAATCATTTAAGTTCATTTTTTTCCTCATTAATGTACACACAGCACCCCATATTGACAGAAAAACATAGAATTGTTGACATTTTTGCAGATTTATTAAAAGAGAAAAACTGAAATATCACATGGTCCTAAGTATTCAGACCCTTTGCTGTTACACTTATATATTTAACTCAGGTGCTGTCCATTTCTTCTGATCATCCTTGAGATGGTTCTACACCTTCATTTGAGTCCAGCTTTGTTTGATTATACAGATTGGACTTGATTAGGAAAGCCACACACCTGTCTATATAAGACCTTAGTGTCGGTTCACACTGAGGCAGCACGACTTGCAGCGCGACTGCCTCAGGCAACCTTGACACGACAGGAGCGGCGACTTGCAAAACGACTTCTGTATAGAAGTCAATGCAAGTCGCCCCCAAAGTCGTACAGGAACCTTTTTCTAAGTCGGAGCGACTTGCGTCCCTCTGATTAGAACGGTTCCATTGCTAAGTCGCCTGACAAGTCGTCCCAATGTGAACCAGCACTTACAGCTCATAGTGCATGTCAGAGCAAATGAGAATCATGAGGTCAAAGGACCTGCCTGAAGAGCTCAGAGACAGAATTGTGGCAAGGCACAGATCTGGCCAAGGTTACAAAAAAATTCTGCTACACTTAAGGTTCCTAGGAGCACAGTGGCCTCCATAATCCTTAAATGGAAGACGTTTGGGATAACCAGAACCCTTCCTAGAGCTGGCCATCCAGCCAAACTGAGCTATCGGGGGAGAAGAGCCTTGGTGAGAGAGGTAAAGAAGTACCCAAAGATCACTGTGGCTGAGCTCCAGAGATGCAGTCGGGAGATGGGAGAAAGTTGTAGAAAGTCAACCATCACTGCAGCCCTCCACCAGTCGGGGCTTTATGGCAGAGTGGCCCGACGGAAGCCTCTCCTCAGTGCAAGACACATGAAAGCCCGCATGGAGTTTGCTAAAAAACACCTGAAGGACTCCAAGATGGTGAGAAATAAGATTATCTGGTCTGATGAGACCAAGATAGAACTTTTTGGCCTTAATTCTAAGCGGTATGTATGGAGAAATCCAGGCACTGCTCATCACCTGTCCAATACATCATGCTGTGGGGGTGTTTGTCAGCTGCAGGGACAGGACGACTGGTTGCAATCGAGGGAAAGATGAATGTGGCCAAGTACGGCCAAGTACAGGGATATCCTGGACGAAAACCTTCTCCAGAGTGCTCAGGACCTCAGACTGGGCCGAAGGTTTACCTTCCAACAAGACAATGACCCTAAGCACACAGCTAAAATAACGAAGGAGTGGCTTCACAACAACTCCGTGACTGTTCTTGAATGGCCCAGCCAGAGCCCTGACTTAAACCCAATTGAGCATCTCTGGAGAGACCTAAAAATGGCTGTCCACCAACATTTACCATCAAACCTGACACAACTGGAGAGGATCTGCAAGGAGGAATGGCAGAGGATCCCCAAATCCGGGTCTGAAAAACTTTCCCAAAAAGACTCATGGCTGTATTAGATGAAAAGGGTGCTTCTACTAAATACTGAGCAAAGGGTCTGAATACTTAGGACCATGTGATATTTCATTTTTTTCTTTTTTAATAAATCTTCAAAAATGTCAAAAATTCTGTGTTTTTCTGTCAATATGGGGCGCTGTGTGTACATTAATGAGGAAAAAAATGAACTTAAATGGTTTTAGCAAATGGCTGCAATATAACAAGAAGTGAAAAATGTAAGGGGGTCTGAATACTTTCCGTCCCCACTGTAAATCTGTCATCCCTCATCCCTGCCAATCCCAGGGATGCCTGCCATTGCTATTACAATAGCAGAGGCTCAACAGTGTCAAAACTTTCCCACCAGCCATGTCATAACCAGGAGACGAGTGTGCATACCTGCCAATGTTTTGCGGTGCCAAACCAGGGTAAGATGCAGTAGTGGCTCGTAGATGTAATCCTGAAGCAAGGATAAAACAAGACTACTGGGTTAGTGGTGGACTCGCATGGCTAGCATGGATAGTGCCAGGAAAATAAGATACATAATTTCATGCTACAATTGTAATGAATACTCAACCGTTCCTGAATACACCTGTCACTGAGAGACAATAAAACATAAGCAAAACCTAATGATTTCTCTAATGATGGAAAAACAATGTTAGAAAACCAACATAGGCTGGATGTAAACAGACGGTGGCCTCTGTGGTGTGTTCATAAGGTAAACCAAATTAGGGACTTGTACCATTATCCAGGAATCTATAATTCAAGGATATTGGGAGCCTGATCCCCAATCAGGCTGCCAAGAAAATATGGGCGTTTGGACTATTCCGGTACAGTAAAACATGTTACAAAGTAAATGATATACCAAATAAGAATTATAAAAATAAAAGCTTGATTTATTGATGCAGAAAACAAATCATCAGTTACACGATACAACATGGTAACAACAGTGAAGTCATTGACCCCGAAAGTGGAAGATTATACAGTAAGGCGATTAATCACAGATATCATGTTCCTCGACTTTTCCTCGTTTTGTGGATACTGGCCGCTTCATCAGGAGGGAATCTGTAGATTATGTTTCTGACTACACAGTCTAACCTAACAAATAATAAGATTATAAAATTATGCATAGTAAGGTTGCTGAAAAGCTTCATAATACAGCATCAAGAGTAAACATGATATTAACAAGGCTAAAAGGGGGAAGAGGAGCAGAGCTGCTTACCCATGTCCCAGCAGGCCCCAAACGCAGGGCTCATATCACCAAAGATGATCCCCCACGGCGACCTGGGGGAGCTACAGAGATAATGAAAATAGATCAGGGTAATCAATAGGGTTGTCCCGATACCGATACCGAGCATTTGCCCAAGTACTTGTACTCGGGCAAATGCTCCCGATGCTTCCCCCGATACCTAGAGGACAGCTGTGATCGGCGCGTGGGGGAGTTACAAGATTCTCCCCCAGCGGCTTTCAGCGGCTTTAGTGACATACAGCGGTGATCGCTCACTGCTGACTGTCACTGCATCCTCCTCCATGCCCCCTCCGTTCCTCTGTCCCCCTCCGCTGTCCCCCTCCGTTCCTCTCTCCTTCCCTGTGTCTCTCCGCTGTCCCCTCCGTTCTGCTGTGTCTCTCCGCTGTCCCCTCCGTTCTGCTGTGTCTCTCCGCTGTCCCCCTCCGTTCCTCTCTCCTTCCCTGTGCCTCTCCGCTGTCCCCTCCATTCCCCTCTCCTTCTCTGTCCCCTCCGTTCTGCTGTCTCTCTCCGCTGTGTGAATGGACAGAGTCAGCTGACTCTGTCCATTCACATAACTGAAACATTGTAATCTCTTGTGATTACGATGTGTCAGTTTATGAATGGAGAGGAGCCGCTGTCTTCTCTCCATTCATTCTCAGTGCAGCTGAGGCTGCAGAGAAAGGGACTGGGGAATCTCTATCCTCTGTCTCTTTTTCTGTCTCAAGGGGGAGATATCAGAGGTCTGTTAAGACCCCTGATATCTCACCAAAGCCCCCCAACAGGGCTGATTAAAAAAAAAAAAAAAAAACATATAAAGAATAAAAAAAATATTATTGTAAAAAATAAAAATTGTAAAAAAAAAAAAAAAAACACACACACATACACCGTTCACCCCCCCCCCCCAAAAAAAAATAAAGAAAACACTGTTAAAAAAAACAAAAAAAAAACACTGTCACGTGACATTAAAAAAAAAGTATCGGTATCGGCGAATACTTGAAAAAAAGTACTCAGTCCTAAAAAAGTGGTATCGGGACAACCCTAGTAATCAATGAATCAATTGGGTATATTCAGGTGGCCAACCTAAAGATAGTGAATGGGTGGGGTGTCTAGCAATAAAAGAAGCACTAAGAATAAGCAGGTGACAATTGTGAATGAGTGGTAATATGGTGTGCATGGTGAAGAAAAAGGAAAAATGGTGAGAGAGGTGAGAGATATAGTGATCAAGGAGGGATGAGTGGTGAAAACTACAAACATCATAAAATGTATAAAGTGGAAAAAAGTGGGTGAACAGATGCAGGAAGGGGATGGCATGGGGGGGGGGGGAAGGTGGGAGCGGGGGTGGACATGACGGTGGGTGAATGGGAAGGAAGGGGGAAAAAGGGGATGGAATGGGAAAACAGTGGGGGGGATAAGGACAGTTCCTCCTTTTAGCCTTGTTAATATCATGTTTACTCTTGATGCTGTATTATGAAGCTTTTCAGCAACCTTGCTATGCATAATTTTATAATCTTATTATTTGTTAGGTTAGACTGTGTAGTCAGAAACATAATCTACAGATTCCCTCCTGATGAAGTGGCCAGTATCCGCGAAACTAGTCGAGGAACATGATATCTGTGATTAATCGCCTTACTGTATAATCTTCCCCCTTCGGAGTCAATGACTTCACTGTTGTCACCTCTCTCACCATTTTTCCTTTTTCTTCACCATGCACACCATATTACCACTCATTCACAATTGTCACCTGCTTATTCTTAGTGCTTCTTTTATTGCTAGACACCCCACCCATTCACTATCTTTAGGTTGGCCACCTGAATATACCCAACTGATTCATTGATTACCCTGATCTATTTTCATTATCTCTGTAGCTTCCCCAGGTCGCCACGGGGGATCATCTTTGGTGATATGAGCCCTGCGTTTGGGGCCTGCTGGGACATGGGTAAGCAGCTCTGCTCCTCTTCCCCCTTTTAGCCTTGTTAATATCATGTTTACTCTTGATGCTGTATTATGAAGCTTTTCAGCAACCTTACTATGCATAATTTTATAATCTTATTATTTGTTAGGTTAGACTGTGTAGTCAGAAACATAATCTACAGATTCCCTCCTGATGAAGCGGCCAGTATCCGCGAAACTAGTCGAGGAACATGATATCTGTGATTAATCGTCTTACTGTATAATCTTCCCCCTTCGGGGTCAATGACTTCACTGTTGTTACCATGTTGTATCGTGTAACTGATGATTTGTTTTCTGCATCAATAAATCAAGCTTTTTTATAATTCTTATTTGTAATACGTTTTACTGTACCGGAATAGTCCAAACGCCCATATTTTCTTGGCAGCCTGATTGGGGATCAGGCTCCCAATATCCTTAAATTATAGGCTGGATGTAAAAAACTGTTGGTGATCTGTCATTCAAAAAAACAAGTGTATTTAGTCCTCACCCTCAGAGGGACTTCTGTTAATAGACAAGTAGTACAGAAGCTGCCATCCATAAACACACTTCCATGCACACAGACAATACAGGCTATCTAGGGAATGTCTTTTTAGAATTTATTGCTGAAGAACTTGAACAGGGGCTGCAGCCCCAGGAGAACTGGAACCCTCCCTGGAGAGAAAAGAACACTCTAGCGAGGCCTTTCAAACATTTATCATCTCCCCAGCCACCTTATGGACTCCTCCTTCCAGAGATTGACTGGGGAATGATAAATATTCATATTGGTCATTTGATGCTCCCTGCCCTATATTCTGGAAGTTTCTTCCAGATGCATGTGGGAAAGATCAAACACCCAACTCAGGAAAACCTCACCAGACAAATAATCAGTTGCTGCACCACTGATTACAATGGATCCAAAAGCTAAACTTAGCCTAGCAGCCTAACTAGATAAGAGTGCTACATCCAACCCCCCACCCAAAAAATGTGACCCTGTCATTATAGGCCAGGAAACTGCAAAAAACTCTAGAGCCCAAGCACAGAGTATCCTGGTACAATAGGCGAATAGGAAAGGTATATCAAAGTAACTATTAGAGGTACAACAATGTATGTGGCATTCCACATAAACTTTGAAAAAGCAAATATTTCATATTTAGCAAATCAGGCTATCACCAGGCAGTCAGCCACCATGTGTAACTCTTACAATTAATATTTTATAGACAACCTATCTGAGGTAGAGCCCTACCACTAACTAATAGCACCAAGAAGTTAATATATAAATCAGTGCAAATGAATTTCATGTTGACCTGTGGATCGCTCACTGCTGTTCCCCCTACAACATGGATAGGCAACCTTTGAGAGGTGGAGATCTCCATGAACAACATGAAAGAAATCAAAGATCACCAGTGTTCGCCGCCCTTTAAAAAAAAAAAAAAAAGAAATTAACTAGCAAGACCTAACTAAATAGTAAGGAAAACGTAAAAAAATAAAAATATAATAATACAAATGTCACTGTAAAAATATAAACGTAGTCTACCTTAAAAGTGGACAGTGGCAGTCAGTAGAGCAGTGGATGATGTCAGTATTGCAGTGGATGATGTCAAAAGGGCAGAAGTTGGTGTCAGAAGGGCAGAGGTTGGTGTCATTATTGCAGTGGATGGTGTCAGTAGGACAGTGGACAGTCTCAGTCAATAGAGCAGAGGACAGTGTCAGTATGACAGAGGACAGTGTCAGTAAGGCAGTGGACAGTGTCAGTAGAGCAGTAGATGGTGTCAGTAGGGCAGAGGTTGGTGTCAGTAGGACAGTGTCAGTCAGTAGAGTAGTGGACAGTGTGAGTAGGACAGAGGACAGTGTCAATAGGGCAGTGGATGGTGTCAGTAGGGCAGAGGTTGGTGTTAATAGGACAGAGGACAGTGCCAATAGGGCAGTGGACAGTGTCAGTAGGGCAGAGGTTGGTGTTAATAGGACAGAGGACAGTGTCAATAGGGCAGTGAATGGTGTCAGTAGTTTTAACCCTTTCATGACTAAGCCTATTTTTGACATTTGGTGTTTACAAGTTAAAATCCATATTTTTTGCTAGAAAATTACTTAGAGCCCCCAAACATTATATATATATTTTTTTTTAGCAGAAAATCTAGAGAATAAAATGGCGATTGTTGCAATATTTTATGTCACACAGTATTTGTGCAGCGGTGTTTTAAACGCAACTTTTTGGGAAAAGGGACACTTTCATGAATTTTTAAAAAACGAAACAGTAAAGTTAGCCTAATTTTTTTGTATAATGTGAAAGATGATGTTACGCCAAGTAAATAGATACCAAACATGTCACGCTTTATAATTGCACGCACTCGTGGAATGGCGACAAACTACTGTACCTAAAAATCTCCATAGGCGACGCTTTAAATTTTTTTTACGGTTACCAGATTAGAGTTACAGAGGAGGTCTAGTGCTAGAATTATTGACGATTGTGGCGATACCTCACATGTGTGATTTGAACACCGTTTACATATGCGGGCGCGACTTCCGTATGCGTTTTCTTACCTGTCTCCTGCCTGTGATCGTCGGGTTTGCCAACACCCACCCTACAAGAACCAACAACAAAGCAACATATACAGTATCTCACAAAAGTGAGTACACCCCTCACATTTTTGTAAATATTTTATTCTATCTTTTCATGTGACAACACTGAAGAAATGTCACTTTGCTACAATGTAAAGTAGTGAGGTACAGCTTGTATAACAGTGTAAATATGCTGTCCCCTCAAAATAACTCAACACACAGCCATTAATATCTAAACCGCTGGCAATAAAAGTGAGTACACCCCTAAGTGAAAATGTCCAAATTGGGCCCAAAATGTCAATATTTTGTGTGGCCACCATTATTTTCCAGCACTGCCTTAACCCTCTTGGGCATGGAGTTCACAAGAGCTTCACTGGTTGCCACTGGAGTCCTCTTCCACTCCTCCATGATGACATCACGGAGCTGGTGGATTTTAGAGACCTTGTGCTCCTCCACCTTCCGTTTGAGAATGCCCCACAGATGTTCAATAGGGTTTAGGTCTGGAGACATGCTTCGCCAGTCTATCACCTTTACCCTCTGCTTCTTTAGCTAGGCAGTGGTCGTCTTGGAGGTGTGTTCAGGGTCGTTATTATTCACCGAAGGAGGGGGATCATGCTCTGTTTCAGTATGTCACAGTATATGTTGGCATTCATGGTTCCCTCAATGAACTGTAGCTCCCCATTCCCGGCAGCACTCATGCAGCCCCAGACCATGACACTCCCACCACCATGCTTGACTGTAGGCAAGACACACTTGTCTTTGTACTCCTCACCTGGTTGCCGCCACACATGCTTGACACCATCTGAACCAAATAAGTTTATCTTTGTCTCATCAGACCACAAGACATGGTTTCAGTAATCTATGTCCTTAGTCCGCTGTATGGTCTTGGCCACCGTGCTGCAGCTCAGTTTCAGGGTCTTGGCAATCTTCTTATTGGCTAGGCCATCTTTATGTAAAGCAACAATTATTTTTTTCAGATCCTCAGAGTTCTTTGCCATGAGGCACCATGTTGAACTTCCAGTGACCAGTATGAGAGAGTGAGAACGATAACATCAAATTTGACACACCTGATCCCCAGTCACACCTGAGACCTTGTAACACTAACGAGTCACAAGAAACCAGGGAGGGAAAATGGCTAATTGGGCCCAATTTGGACATTTTCACTTAGGGGTGTACTCACTTTTGTTGCTGGGGAGCTACAGTTCATTGAGGGAACCTTGAATGCCAGCATGTACTGTGACATACTGAAGCGGAGCATGATCCCCTCCCAACATGATAACAACCCCAAACACACCTCCAAGATGACCACTGCCTTGCTAAAGAAGCTGAGGGTAAAGGTGATGGACTGGCCAAGCATGTCTCCTGACCTAAACCCTATTGAGCATCTGTGGAGCATCCTCAAATGAAAGGTGGAGGAGCACAAGGTCTCTAACATCCACCAGATCCGTGATGTCGTCATGGAGGAGTGGAAGAGGACTCCAGTGGCAACCTGTCAGGTCACCTTGAGGCTAGGTGACAGATGCACTCTGTAGGAGTCAGAAGTGCACCTCTAGGTAGTGGACCCTAGGATTGACTGCTGCGGATTGAACCCTGGGAGGTTCAGGAAGTAGGTCTACTGGATCACTGACACAGATCCCACTGGGAGCTAGAGCATAGACTCCTCAGGGCGCGGAGTTAAGAGCCAGCAGGTGTTCCCCAGAGCCTTTAGTAGTAAGGATGGACTGCGCTGCAGTCTGGCTCCAGGTCGCGGCCCCCAGGGTCTCACAGCTCACGCTCACGGTAGACTACAGGAGAAGAGGAAGGAGGCAGCAGGCTGGAACAACAAGGAAAGTAAGGGACAAGCCAAGGTCGGGGCCACAAGCAGACAAGGACAACAGAGTTCATGCCAAGGTTCAGGGTCATAGGCAAACAGGGATGGTCGGGGACACGCCAAAGGTCGGGGTCACGAGCAGACAGGAATAGTAAAGAACAGGCCAAAGTTGGTAACTGGAATCAGACGTAGGAAACACAGCAAGTACACACGAAAGCTAACACACAATGGTTGATCAGCACTGCTGGCTTGCAGTGCACAGGTTAATATAGGGTTCCCTGATAGGGCCTGGGGTGGGGCCATGCTTAGAGGAGAGGTTATAAAACCAGTCAGGTGAGAGGCAGCTGGTCTTTAGAGATGAACACATGGAGACAGGTAGGCCGACAGAGAAACTCTATTGCATAACCATGACAGTACCCCCCCTCTTATGAGGCCTCCCCCTCCCCCGCCTGGGCCCTGGCTTAAAGGGAAACTCTAGATGAAACCTCCTCAATAGACGAGGCGCAAAGATCTCAGATGCAGTGATCCAAGACCTCTCCTCAGGAACAAACCCTTCCCAATGTACGAGGTACTGAAGAATGCTTCTACGGCGCCGGGAATCGAGAACTTGACGTACCTCGTACTTAAGATTATCCTCAGAGACCGAAACCGAGGTAGGGAGAGGACGAGAGGACTTATTGAGGGCTAAAGGCTTCTTAGGAATGGGTAAAGGCATAAGAAGACCATCAGGAGTCTGAGCAGGGTCCCCCAGACCCTTAAAGATGAGCTGGACATCCAACACAGTATCATCAGACTGGGCAGAAGTCAGTGGATCCCTGAGGCCAGGTTGGTTAGAAAGTGATGTGTCACAGAAGTCAAGCTGAATAGCTTCACTGGGCATAGGTGCAGGAACTGGTGCAGAGGCCGACTGAACAGCATTGCCAGGTGCAGCGACCACCAGAATCGCATCACAGGGCGTATCGACTGTGGAACTGGTAGACGAGTCAGCCTGGGTGTGCATCCAAGGGGGTCCAGGAACAGGCAAAGGTAAATGACCATGCAAACTGGAGTGAATGATCGGCTCAAGTTTACAGGTGGGCTCCTCATCAAGAGTGCCACATGACCCAGAGTGCCTCAGCCCGACTATTGCAGGAGACATTCCAGAAATCGCTATATGCAGCGGGAAGAGCAGAAGATACTGGGATGGTGGCAACAGGAAGTTTCTCTTTTGGGGTAACCTTGAGTAGGCAGGAAGAGGAACAGGAGGAACCCCAAGCCAGGATCTGTCCAGCAGTCCAGTCAATGTGTGGAGAATGGAACCGTAACCAAGGAAGACCTAATATGATAGGAGATGAAGCTTTAGGCAAGACAAGGAAGGATATCCACTACTGGTGGAGTGTCCCTACCGACATCTTAACAGGAAGGGTCTGGAAGCGGATAGGACCCCCTGGGAGAACAGTGCCATCAATCGCCAAGACCACCAATGGCGTTGAAAGGGGCAAAAGGGTAAGTCTGATGGAAGATGCAGCTTCCCAATCCATGAAATTGCCAGCGGCTCCGGAATCCAGATGTGCTGAGACCGAACGAGAGGAAGCGCGGACATGAAGGAACACAGAAAGAAGAAGATGAGAAGGTGAAGGTGATACTTCAGGGTCTAATACTCCACTTTCCAGATGTATTAGCCCCGATCGTTTTTCCGGACGAAGAGAACAAGTTTCACGAAAATGACCTTTGGCCCCACAATAGAGGCACAGGCCCAGAGTTCTGCGCCTAGCACGTTCTTCAGGAGACAACTTGGTCCAGCCCAGCTGCATAGGTTCCTCAGCGGGCAGGGGGTGCTCCTCGAATGGAAGAGAAGGGACTGGGAGCTCAAGCTGCCTAAGGAATGTGCTGGCATCTTTTTTCCAGGGCCCTCTCCTGAAAGCGAATATCGATCTGGTTACACAAGGTGATGACACCGTCCAGATCAGCAGGAAGGGATCTTCCTGCTAATTCATCCTTTACTCTATGAGAGAGGCCATGTAAAAAGGTTGCAACTAGGGCCTCATTATTCCAGCTCAATTCAGCTGTGCTGATACGGAACTGAAGAGCATACTGTCCCACAGAAGTAGACTCTTGACGGAGATGTAAAAGAGCGCTAGCCGCTGAGGAGACACGACCCGGTTCCTCGAAGATATTCCGAAAAAGTTTCAAGAAATCAGACAGGCTAGAAACCACAGGATCATTCAGTTCCCACAGAGGGGCAGCCCAAGGTAGCGCCTCGCCGGACAGAAGGGATATAATATAGGCTACTTTCGCCCGATCGGACAGGAAGTTTTGGGGCTGAAGTTCAAAATGAATCGTGCACTGGCTAAGGAACCCCCTGCAAGCCTTGGAGTCCCCAGAGAAAGGGGCCGGAGCTGGCAGTTGTAATGAATGTGTGGCTGTGACTGGTGCGATAGGTGCAGCAGCAGATAGCGGTTGAGGTTGTTGAACCGGGGGTCCTAATGAGGCCTGAACCTGTTCAAAACGGGATGCCAAATCCTGAAGGAATCGCATCACTTGGGTCTGATGCGATTCCTGGGTCTCAAGTCTGCGAACTAAGCCCTGCAACGGATCATCTGTGGGTAGCGGCACATCAGCAGGGTCCATGGCTGATCAAACTGTCAGGTCACCTTGAGGCTAGGTGACAGATGCACTCTGTAGGAGTCAGAAGTGCACCGCTAGGTAGTGAACCCTAGGACTGACTGCTGCGGATTGAACCCTGGGAGGTTCAGGAAGCAGGCCTACTGGATCACTGACACAGATCCCACTGGGAGCTAGAGCATAGATTCCCCAGGGCGCGGAGTCTAAGAGCCAGCAGGTGTTCACCAGAGCCTTTAGTGGTAAGGATAGACTGCGCTGCAGTCTGGCTCCAGGTCGTGGCCCCCAGGGTCTCACAGCTCACGGTAGACTACAGGAGAAGAGGAAGGAGGCAGCAGGCTGGAACAACAAGGAAAGTAAGGGACAAGCCAAGGTCAGGGCCACAAGCAGACAAGGACAACAGAGTTCACGCCAAGGTTCAGGGTCACAGGCAAACAGGGATGGTCGGGGACACGCCAAAGGCCAGGGTCACGAGCAGACAGGAATAGTAAAGAACAGGCCAAAGTCAGTAACTGGAATCAAACGTAGGAAATACAGCTAGTACACACGAAAGCTAACACACAATGGTTGATCAGCACTGCTGGCTTGCAGTGCACAGGTTAATATAGGGTTCCCTGATAGGGCCTGGGGTGGGGCCATGCTTAGAGGAGAGGTTATAAAACCAGTCAGGTGAGAGGCAGCTGGTCTTTAGAGATAAACACATGGAGACAGGTAGGCTGACCGAGAAACTCTATTGCATAACCATGACACAACCCGTGAAGCTCTGGTGAACTCCATGTCCAAGAGGGTTAAGGCAGTGCTGGAAAATAATGGTGGCCACACAAAATATTGACACTTTGGGTCCAGTTTGGAATCTTTTACTTAGGGGTGTACTCACTTTTGTTGCCAGTGGTTTAGACAGTAATGGCTCTGTGTTGAGTTATTTTGAGGGGACAGCAAATTTACACTGTTATACAAGCTGTACACTCACTACTTTACATCATAGAAAAGTGTCATTTCTTCAGTGTTGTCACATAAAAAGATATAATAACATATTTACAGAAATGTGAGGAATGTACTCACTTTTGTTAGATACTGTATATTACAGTCCAGTGTATGGAGCATTATCTCTGCAGGGATGATTCTCCTGTGAATCAATTGCATATAAAAATCCATTGGCTTCTGCTGCGCTCAATCAAATTCTCTGATGAGATAGCAAGGGGGCAGGGCCAAGCCATGCTGTCTGTATCTATAGACACAGGCAGCGTGGCTCAGGATCAAGCCCGCATGTAGTTGAAGTTGTGGAGTCAGAAGTGCCAGTGGGGGGCCCCAGAAGAGGAGGATTAGGGCTGCTTTGTTAAAAACCATTCCACAGTGCAGGTAAGACATGTTTATTATTAAAAAAAAAGTTTTACAATTACTTTAAGCTTGAGTATGCCACTGTTTTATGTTAACTTTGCAGCACCGAGCTCCAACAGGCGCTCCACCACCAATTAGTAACAAAAGGCCTAGAAAAACAGAAACAACGCTCATTACTATCCTCTTCTCACAACCACAAGAGTAGTCCTTTGTCCTCAGCCCTGGTCCTGAAGATATCCCAGCACTTTTTAGCTTGCTGAAGGTACTGGAGGCATCCAGAGCCTCATACCTCTTCTTTTTTTCCCCTGGGGACAATCAGAGTAGGATCCCTAATTTGTCTCCTCCTTCCTCAATGTCCTCATAAAGAAGTAGTTGTCTAAAGGTGGTCCCCTCTGGCTCAAAGTTAGGCAACCCTGGATCTGAGCCCCCAACACTAGCAACCCAAAATATCCCATATTTAAATGCAGCAGGCGTCGGCTTCTCTGTAACAGCAACAGCAGGTGCAAATTCTGTAGTGCAGGCTGGGTACTTCAGTCCAGCTTCCAGTTATCGCGCCTCATTTCCTTTCCATGAACAGTGGGATACTCAGAAGCGGTTAGATGCCTCATGCCACATGGTAGTAGTGCAGCTGAATTCCTGCACTTCAATGCAATGTCCTGAGCCCACATCTGCCTGGAATGGGTAGCAGATTACTTGCCATCAAGTTCAGTAGGGGTTCACCATAATGTCAGCTAAAGCATTGGCAGTGCACCAAGTTTTTTTCACATGCATTCTTCATATATGCACGGTCTGTTTTGTAAAGCTACACCCCTCCACCTTGTTGTCAGTAGCTCCGTCCTTCTCCTCCAGCCACTCTGATGCCAAAACTTCTCCCCCCAGGCCCGACTCCTCCCACGGCACTAGTTAATTCTTTAGTCTGAGGTGGAAAATGCGCCCTTGCTGGCAACGATAGCTCATCCAGAACAAAGGTTATCACTGTTGTCAAGCTTTGTATCCACCCTCTCTTGTACACACAAACGGTCCATAGAGAAACTCCAAATTCATGATCTTCTGTCAGTTGCTATAGGCAATGGCAGCATGTACCACAGAAATATCCAAGGATGAGCCCCCACATGTAGTGCTTACCCGGGAGGGGCCACTGGTAATAGACATGTTCTCCATAAAAAACATAAGGCAGAGGTCTTCAAACTATGGCCCTCCAGTTGTTCATAAACTACAATTCCCATCTTGCCTTGTCATGTTTGTCAATGACAGAGTTTTACAATGCCTCATGGGACGTTTAGTTCTGCAACAGCTTGAGGGCCGTAGTTTGGAGATCCCTGCTGTAAGGAGTACAGAAGCTGCCATCCACAAGCACAGTTCCATGCACACAAACAATACAGGCTAAGTCTAGGGCACATGTCAAACACAAGGCAATTTCATGTGACCCTGTGATGTAAGCAAGGGTGGTGAACTCTTGACCTTCTGGGGGGATAGGGGGGCTCCTGACATCTGATATAAGGGGGGGTTGGGTGCCCTGGACATTTGCTTATAATTATTATGAGAATTATACAATTCTATGCCAGTCGAAAAGGAGATAAGTGGCACACCACTGTTATCATCTACAAAAAACTTTTTGGAGACTGTTCAGACAGATCACTATGGCCAAACTCTGTTCTATCTGAGCAGGCTCCAGTAAAGTTTCTTGTGGACGATACCAGCAGTATGTGACCCTCCTTTTCAGACTTGCATCATCTGCTGCAGGACTGTGAGTGGGCTCTATGCTGGTCTGCACCTGCCCTTCACAACTTAAGTCTTATTTTATTACTAAAAAAAAATAATAAAAGAGTAGATAAAATAGGATTTTTATAACAGCTTATCTGTAAAATCCTTTTCTTGGACTACATCACGGGACACAGAGCACCATAGTAATAACTATATGGTTATAGGCCACCTTTAGGTGAATGGACACTGGTATAACCAAAAAGGAAACAGGAAGTGCCCCTCCCTATATAACCCCTCCCATACCGGGAGTATCTCAGTTTTTGTAGCAAAGCAATATATATACATATCCCAATAAGAGGGGAGGGACCTCTGTGTCCCGTGATGTACTCCAAGAAAAGGATTTTACAGGTAAGCTGTTATAAAAATCCTATTTTCTTTATTGTACATCACAGGACACAGAGCACCATAGTAATAACTATATGGGATGCCCCAAAGCAATGCCACCTGAGGGGAGAGAGACACAAAGCAAATAGCCGCCGCCAGGTGAGAGGACCTATACTGCTGCCTGCAGCACACTGTGCCCGAAGGCGGTGTCCTCCTGCCATCTTACATCCATTTGATAGAACCTTGTGAATGTATGTACTGACTAACAAGTAGCGGCCTTGCAAACCTGAGCCACAGAGGCTTGGTGATGCACTGCCCATGAAGCACTGGAGTGCGCTTTAATCTTAAAGGGAGGAACCCTTCTTTTCAGGCCATAAGCCTGACTAATCACCTGACGAATCCACTTAGCAACAGTAGATTTCGATCCTGCCTGACATTTTCTTGGGCCTTCCGGCAACACAAACAAAACATCAGTTTTCCGTATCTGAGCAGTCACTTTCAGATAGGCTTTAATTGCTCTCACTACATCAAGAGAATGTAATCATTTTCCTTCTGCAGAACGAGGTTCTGGAAAAAAGGAAGTTAAGGAAACATCTTGATTCAGATGAAAACCAGACATTACCTTTGGCAAAAAGGTTGGGTACGGACACAGCACAACCTTATCCTTGTGAATGATTAAGTATGGCTCTTTACAGGAGAAAGCAGCCAATTCTGATACTCTTCTTGCAGAGGTTATCGCAACTAGGAATACCAATTTCCTTGTCAAAAGGATCAAAGGAATATTCCGTATAGGTTCAAAGGGTTGTCTTTGCAACACCGACAAAACCAGATTCAAATCCCATGGGCACAAGGGTTTTCTAACTGGCGGAGTTATCCGAGTTACCCCTTGTATGAATGCCCAGACTAAAGAGTGCAAAGCAAGCGGCCTTTGGAAAAACACTGCCAAGGCCGAAATCTGATCCTTGATTGTACTCAAGGTCAGCTTCATTTCTACTCCTAATTGTAGAAAGGCCAGAATTCTTCCTATGACTGTCACAGATCAGCTGCAGAGCTGATCTGTGTCTCACCTTTACTGTTGTAGGCCGGCTGGCACCTGTTGTTCCACTAGCTTGTGCTCAGCTCTGTGCACTCTGCAGCTATGGGTGTCGCCGGCCACACCTGTTGCCTAATATATGATTCCTTCTTGCTACTTCCTGTCCAGCCCCTCATGTGCTTCCCTATTTAAATCCCTTTCTAACCAGCTACTGGTTGCTTGAGCAACATTTGTTTCTGAGCTCCCTTTGTGTAACCTGCCTTAAACCTGACCTCTCGTGAACTGATCTCGGCTTGTTCTGATTATGTTGTCTGCAGCTCGCCCTGACCTTGGCTCGCTATCCGACTCTCCTTTTGCTTCATCCATCCATCCTTGTCTGACAGTGTCTTTTGGTACTTCCCTAGCGAGCAGGGTGTACCCGGGGGTCGTGACCTGGGGTCAGCACGCAGCTAAGCCCAAACCCTCGTGAGGGGGTCCCTGGCAGAATACCGGCTGACCCTTAGACTCCACGCCCTGGGGGATCCCGTGTCACCTGTAAGTAGTACCGTGACAATGACATACTTACGAGGATGCCAACCCTTGGTTTCACACCAAGTGACGTAGGCCTTCCAGACTCTGTAATAAATGATCCTGGAGGCCGGCTTTCTGATCCTGGAGGCCGGCTTTCAGAGTGGTTACTACCGAACCTGTAAGCCCCCGATTTCTTAGAATGTGGGCTTCAATAGCCACACCATTAAATTTAGCGTTTGTAAGGCAGGATGGAATAACGGTCCCTGCGACAGCAGGTCCAGGCGAGGTGGAAAAGTCAAAGATTCCCCTACTGCTATTCTCACCATCCCTGCATACCAGGATCTTCTGGGCCATGCCGGGGCCACTAGGATTAATGGCTTCCCTTCTTCCTTGATCCTGTGAAGCAGCCGTGGTAGCAGCTGAACTGGAGGGAATGCATAAATCAATGAAAACTGATTCCACGGGATCACTAACGCATCTACTCCAAGTGCAAATGGATCCCTTGTTCTCGCCACAAAGTTGTCCAACTTCTTGCCAATAGAACTACGTCCGGCTTACCCCATCTTTGGCATATGGCCACAATTACCTTGGGATGTAAAGACCATTCTTCCAGCAACAACTGTTGACAGCTCAAGAAATCTGCCTGCCAATCTTCCACTCCTGGAGGACTAGAGATAGGCAACGAACATGTTTCTCTGACCAAGACAGAATATGGTCCACCTCTCTTTGGGCTGCATGGCTTCTGGTGCTTCCTTGGTGATAGATATAGGCCACTGCTGTGGCATTGTCAGATTGTATCCTGACAGGAGCATTCCGCAACCTGGACGTCCAGGCTATTAGAGCCAGATGTACTGCCCGAATCTCTAGGATATTGATGGGCAAGGTCTTCTCGGACTCTGACCACTTCCCTTGAACCGTGGTCTCTTCTAGAACTGCTCCCCAGCCCCATAGACTCGCATCCGTAGTTACTACTTTCCAGGAAACTGGAATGAAGGGTTTCCCCTTCTGTAAATTCCTGGTTATAAACCACCAGTTGAGACTCTGTTGTACTTTTGGAGCCAGATTCATTGGATAATCCAAGGCTTGGATCTGTTTGTTCCAAGCAGACAGAATACTGTGTTGTAATATTCTTGAATGGAACTGGGCATAAGGAACTGCCTGAAAAGAAGCTACCATCTTCCCTAGTAATCTCATGCAAAGGCGAATGGAAGGACCCTTCTTTGCCTTGATCCGTCTGAACCAGCTCTTTTAGAGCGTTGACCTTTGCCTGAGGCAAGAACACCCTGGGTTGTGTCTATGACCAGGCCCAAAAGCTGCAGCCTTCTTACCGGTTGTAAGGATGATTTCTCTGATTGAGAATCCAACCCAGGTGTCTCAGATAACTGACTGTTCTGGACACCCCTTGATTTAACCCTGCTATTGACTGATCTACCAGTAGCAGGTCGTCTAGGTATGCTATTACTGCTATACCCTGGCCCCTTAGTCTTGCTAGTACTGGGGCTAACACTTTTGTAAACAGTTGGGGAGCAGTGGCTAACCCGAAAGGCAAGGCCACAAACTGAAAGTGGCGCTGCTCTACCACGAACCGCAGAAACTTCTGGTGAGCGGGAAATATTGGCACATGTAGATACGCATCCTTGATATCTATGGATGCTAGGACCTCTCCTCCCCGTAGGGTGGAAACAACTGACCGGATCGACACCATTCAAAAGGAGCGGATGTTTAGGAAGTGATTAAGATTCCTGAGATCTAGAATGGGTCTGACATCTCCATTTGGTTTTGGTATCATAAGGAGATTTAAATAAAACCCCATGTCACTCTCTTCTAAGGGAAACTCTATTATCACTGCCTGATACAGTAATCAGTCCAGTGCCAGAAATAAGGACTTTTTCTTTACTGGGTCCTTGGGAAGGTTTGATCTTAGAAAACGCGATGGTGGAAACTCTTGAAACTCTAGTTTGTAGCCTAGGGCTACTACAGAGAGGACCCACTTGTCTTGGATTTCCTCTTGCCAAGTTTCTGAAAACCACCGCAGTCTTCCCCCCACTCGATCGAGCGGGGGGCGCCCCTTCACAAGGAAGCCTTGGGACTCTGTTTTATGGACTTCTGACTCCAGGGCTTTTTGTAGCCCTGTGTCTGGTTATGAGGCTTATCCTTTGCCCCTGACGGTGGAGGCAGTCGAGACTGCCTGGAGGCTGTTGCCCCAGAGAAATCTAAGGAGAAGGTTACAACCTTTCTCCATGAAACGGAAACCCAGCCAAGAGCTTCTTGCATGGTAACTCGGCTGACCAGCTGTTTAGTCACCGAATCCTGCGCATATGTATGTGTATGAGCGCAAGGCGAGATGCCTGATAGATAAAATCCTTGATAGCATCTACTGCAAAGTATAGGGCCCTAGGTAGCTCAGCTAAACTTTGGGCCTCTTCAGTTTGAGCAGGAACTTTAAAAAAAAAAAAATAACCTACTTGAATTCATCCTGAAGGGATTGACAAATGCCTATTGCTGCCACTGCAGGTTGTACTACTGCACTAGCTACAGCAAATGAGGCCTTAAAGTATATCATACTGTAGAGCAGTGAAGGCGAACCTTGGCACCCCAGATGTTTTGGAACTACATTTCCCATGATGCTCAACTACACTGCAGAGTGCAAGAGCATCATGGGAAATGTAGTTCAAAAACATCTGGAGTGCCAAGGTTCGCTATCACTGCTGTAGAGTATAAGATTTCCTATCATTTGAGCCCAGTCTTGCCACACAGAGTTAATCCATCTCTGAGCAATCCTCTTTTATTGTTCAGTGAGATAAATCTTGACAAACTGAGAAAAACTTTGTAAAATCCTCCCCCTTGCAGGTGATTTACATATCTGCACTAGCCTAAGAGACATGCAGTATTTTTTAATTCCCTCCCACTCCTTTCTTCAGCAGCTCTGCAAGGATTGGCTGTTCCACACTTCAGCATGATTTGGCATGCTGAAGTCATGTGGTTACTTTCCTGTCTTTTCACTGGATGTTAGAGATCATAGCAGAAGTTCAGTGTTAGAAATACACAGGAGAAAATGCATATTGACAAGGGGAGTTTAGAGGTGGGCGGGGAGTCTACTGACATCACGACTCCACCCACCGAGCTCCAGACAACAGACCCACCCACAGAATATGCAGTTTTTCGGTTCTAATAACAGACAGGGGGGAGACATTTGACAGGTAAAGATACATGCAGGAGGCATGTATATCCTTATAGATAATCCCAATGGCAGTAGTTTAGAAAGGATGACATTGGGTTTACATCCACTTTAAGTAGAGATTCCAACTTCTTATCAGCTGGATCACTAAATACTTGTACATTGTCCACTTGGACAAGTTAAACTCCTGTTCACAGAGGAGATAGCCGCATCTACTGCTGGCAAATCCCATCTCTTTGAGAACTTTTTCTCCATAGGATAAAGAATTGAAAATCTTTTAGGAGGAGAAAACTGCTTATCTGGGTGATCCCAATCAACATAAATCAGTTGCTCCAGTAATGGGTGCATAGGGAGAGCATGAGAACCCTGTGGGGGTTTTTGCGAACCCAAGGAGGGGAAGGAAACATCCTCCACCTCTGCAGGAGGCAACTTATATCCAGAATGAACCAAGTCCGTAAGGGATTGGATTAGCAATTTCTGCGATTGCAAAATTGAGAAAGGTTCTTCAGATGCTGAATCCTCAGGAGAGGAGTCACCTGAACCTCCTTCTCTCAAAGATACCCCAATATCATCTGCCCATTGTTGCATCTGCCCAATACTGGAAGGTCAAGGGAAGGAGAAGGGGGGTCTGATGCGTTTTCTCACCTCCTGGGAGGAAGACGCTAACATCTCGGCTATTTTCCCTTCCAAACCAGCCATAGCCAAAGCCAAATCGTCCTTAGTGACGTATGCAGAGGCTAGGACATTGGAGGTAGCCACCATGCCTGTGAGACAAAGTGGCTCAGATTCGCCAGATGCTCCAGGTCTTTCAGGGGAGGATGGAACTGCGGGAGTGCGACTAGGAGCCTCAGGCTCTGACCACAGTAACTTTGCACTCCCCCCTGATGAATTACCCCTCTTTGGGGAAGACATAGTCCTAAGCACATAAAAGCAGAGTTACTAAACAAAGTGCATCTACTGCCAAGCTTTTGAGCTGTGAGTCCACGTGCTCCACGTACACAATGTCCCAGGAGCTCCCTGCTACCCAGTATCCACAAGTAGATCCTCAGTGATCCTCAAAGATCAGGACTTCAAGACAGTGCTGTCCAGCAAAAGTCCATTAGCAATTTCATCTAGGCCCTCAGCCCAGCTCTTGCTTCAGCCCAGAGTGCAATCTCTTGTCTCAGTAGCTCTCTCCTCAGCCCCAGGAGAACTGAAACCCTCCCTGGAGAGAACACTCTGGCAAGGCCCACCAAGCACTTAACACCTTCTCAGCCACCTTCTGGACACCTCCTTCCAGGGACTGGCTGAAACCCCGACCAGACAAAATTAATCAATTGCTGCACCACTAATTACAGTAAAGCCTGAATCCAAATTTAGCCTAGCAGCCTAACTAGAGGAGGGTGCTACATGTATGTGTATTGCTTACCCCCGAAGGAGCGGCTTAGAATTGGCTATATCCGTAATTCACATTTACCACTCAACCCTCGCAGCCCATAGATTCAAAGTCACAGTCCTTATTGCTTTTTTCAACGCTTTATTCATTAACACAAACTGGGATAGGAGAAGGACTTCCTTTGAGATGCTCTTTTTGTTGCATTGTTATCTTAACATGGTTCTTACAGGAAACATCAAAGAATAATTGCGGACGGTCAGACAAAACATTTCAAAGGATCACTTTGATCAGGGATGATGGAAGTAGATTTAATAGAGAATTAAATGATAAAGAGTCACTCTGAATAACTTCTTCATCTGGATGACTTAAAAGGAACAATCCATTTCTCTATGTGTGTGCATGCAGCTTCACCGCTACCTCTTTGCCACTACTTCCCACTTGCATGGTACTTTCAGATTAAATTACAAGAGAGTCATTCTGATCACCTCCTCGCTTGACTGCTTGGAATCCCAGGGCAATGTTGAACTCTAGGTCACGGACTATAACCACCCATCTCACCGACTTGTGCATCAACAACCTCAGTCTCTGACAGTACCCTTCCCTTGGGCTTTCACTCACTTGATCAATAGTCCATGTGCCACTCATAAACGATCGATCACCCAGTTTCCTTCCGTTTTGCTGCCACTTCATCCGAAATGATTCCCGGTTCCTCTGTCTGTATGTGGCCCGCTCCCCTCTCCGCAGGGGCGGCCTATGACATCCAAAACTACATGCTGCAGGATATCGTCTGTTCCTCCATGAGGACCAGACCTCCACCCATCTGGCTAGGGTGAAGCTCCGTTGGCTCCCCGGAGGGGGGACCTCTCCCCTCCGGGAACCAGGTTGAGCCTCTCTGGCTCTCACGGCAAACAGCAAGAAAGGAACTGACCCCGACTGACCATGTGACTCAGCTTTTATATCAGAGTTCCGGGCCTTGTCCAACAAATCAATGATTGGCCGGGACTCAAATACAAACACCTGCCACTCAAATATAGAAATTAACAAACAGACCTGCTGCTACAGCACAAGCCTGTCTAAATTTACCTGACATAGGAAACTAACAATAAAGGTCACCTATGTAAAAATAGGCGCTACATATGATAAAGATTTGTTCAGGGCCTTGGGGCTGACAGTGTCTAAGGTATAGATCTAAAATTTCCCAATGGCCACCCCAGTATGGTCTCATGGTCTGTTCATGGCCATAGACCTTAGCTCGTGGACTTGGTGGTTTGATGTTGTGGAATTGCTGTGGGTTTATTGAAATACAACTACTTGCCATGTTGTTTGAGGTCTATAGCCAATTTATTGGGTCAATTTTGCAACATCAGCTAAATTTCAACCACCAAGGCCATGAACTAGACACTATAATCATAGAGCAGTTTAAGAGACCCTACAGTATCGACAATTGGGACAATTGCCTACTAAGAAGTTAAGCATTTTCACTTATACCTAGACACTGTCAGCCCTAATGGCCTATTATTTACTTTTTTTGGAATGACAACTGACTAACACCTTTATATCCAGCATATGTTTTCCAGTAATCTTTTCCATTGCTGGATAGTTTATTGCTTTGCTTTTAATGACTCTCAGTGGCAGGTATTCAGGACAGGTTGAATTTTTAATATAACAGTGGGATAATATGTATTTTATGATTTATGCATGCCCAGGGCGACCTATCTTTCTACTCTTTTCCCTCCTCTTTCACCATCCCTTTTTCTTGTCTAGTTTTTTAATCTGTGACATTTTTCTCCCCTGACATACAGTATATGGGAGTGCAAAACCCATTTGAAGAAAGCTAAAGTTTGTTGAGAGAACTCCATGGGATGCTGCCGGCTTCGCATTGTTGCCTACTTTTTTTGAGACGAATGTAAACTTCAGGTCACGGTGTGGAGAAATACTGCAGTGTCCAGCTGATATTGGTATCCCCTCTCCGTTTTAAATTGGCTTCTTGCTGTTTTTGTGCACCAGACTGCATTTTCCGTGTATTTATAGCTTGCTTCTTTATAGCAGTTGCTTACTTTATCACTTTCTCCATATATATGGCATAGTTTGGTCATTAAATGTTATTGCACAAGTTTGTGCTTTCACACCTTAATTTATATTTTTAATTGTATTTTTCTGCCTGTGGCAAACATAGTGGAATTTGCAATCAAATACAGAATCCAGTTTTGCTCTTGAAAGCTATTAACATTTTCTGATTGCATAGCTCCCAATTGTCCCTGATTTCGAGGGACTGTCCCTGATTTGCAGCAATGTCCCTCTGTCCTTCTTTTCCCCTTATTTGTCCCTCATTTTGGTCTGATCCATATAGTGCTAAACCTTTCATCCAATCTCTAAATTGCTGCAATTGTACATTTTAAATGCCAATATAAAGGAATAGTAGTGGTAAAAAAAGTTCTTGTGGATTTAATTAAATATTTTTTTTGGTTAATTCACCTTTAAGGGGGTGTGGCAGGGGGCGTGTCCTATGCCTACATACATTTATTAGTAGGTGTCCCTCATTCCCATCTCAAAATGTTTGGAGGTATGTGATTGAGCATCTGGCACCTCTAATAAAGATGCTGACCAGAGATTGATTTAGCTGCATTTTCTTCAGTCTGTTTTGTCTTTTATTCTCATTATTGATGAGATAAGATGACATGATAGGTGCCATGGTCCCAGGCCTAGGATTATTGTCCATACTTTATACAGTATCTAACAAAAGTGAGTACACCCCTCACATTTATGTTAATATTTTATTATATCTTTTCATGTGACAACACTGAAGAAATGACACTTTGCTACAATGTAAAGTAGTGAGTGTACAGCTTGTATAACAGTGTAAATTTGTTGTCCCCTCAAAATAACTCAACACAGCCATTAATGTCTAAACCGCTGGCAACAAAAGTGAGTACACCCCTAAGTGAAAGATTCCAAACTGGACCCAAAGTGTCAAAGCCATCTACACAAAAGAGTCCCCTCTGAACAAATAGAGTTCACCTAAATTGAGAAGTTAATATGTATGTCAACCAAAGAGAACACTGTCTTTGGTTGACATACATATTCATTCTTTATGGCACCCCAACACACCTGCATTGCAGCCCACCACAACACATGATAACACACTACCAAACATTGTGGTGCACTGCATTAGAAAAATACATGCTTTTTTTTGGGTGTGTTAGACAGCCAATTCAAATTAAAGCGGAGGTCCGCCCACCGCTGCAAAAATTAAAAGCCAGCAGCTACACATACTGCAGCTGCTGACTTTTAATAATCGGACACTTACCTGTCCTGGAGTCCAGCGATGTCGGCGCCGCAGCTGATGTTTCCATCAGCTGTAGGGTGCATGCCGCCTCCATTGCGAGTAACGGAACCCAGCAGTGTAGCCTTTCAGCTTCACGACGGGAACCCTACTGCGCATGCGCGAGGCTTTGCTCCTTTTTTCTACTGGCCTGGCGACAGGGGAAGGAGGAGGGAGCCCCAGCCCACGGCTGACGTCAATACCCACGGCTGAGGCTCCCGGAAGTGGGGCAAGCATACCTGTGAAAGACAGGTATGCTGCCCCCCTCCCCCCTGAAAGGTGCCAAATGCTAGCAGCATAAGGATAAAAAATTGTAAATGTTGATTTAGAGAGTGAGGTTCTGGGCGGGCTGTAAAAGCACTTTTACTTCCTCGATCCTCCTATCCTGCAGACTCCTTCCAGGCTGTAAAACCAGTCCCTGCAGCCTCTTCTCCTATTTGGCAGTAGTAGGTCCTTTGACGTCATCAAGTTCAATGCAGAGCCCATAGCCTTGTATTGTATGTTGGGATGCCATGGGATAGTCCACTGCCAGGGAGTAGGTGAGTAGAGGAGAGTACCAGCTGTTAAGGGAGCTAGGGATTGCAAAAGTAAGCCCAGGTTCACACTGAGCTGCGGGAATGAACCTGTGCAAGTTCAGCTGAACTCATATGATTTCACTCCCGCATGTCAGCCCCGATTTCATCGGCGATTTCACAGACATCTGTGCAGGTTTCTGCACAGATGTCGATGGAAATCACACCCCGAAATGGCAAAAAGTAGTACAGAAACTACTTTTTTAATCGGTGCGGTACCGCAAATGCAACGTCGCACTGATTAGGACGGTGCCATTGCCAGCAATTGCCGCCGATTTGACATGCAATTTGACATGTCAAATCTCATGTCAAATCGCACCAATGTGAACCAGGGCTAAAACAGCTTTTTGCAGCCCTTCGGCGTAAATGAACATTTAACTCTTGCCATGCCATGGAGATGGACTTTAAGGCTTTGTAAACTGAGCAATATTTAAAGAATAAGGCCTTGTTCATCTCCTACTGGCTGATCGAAAAAACACTGATCTGTGTATGGGCAATCTAACTGTGTAATACTGACATATAATCACACACATAGGTTGGACTTGATGGACTTGTGTCTTTTTTCAACCTCACCTACTATGTAACTACTGTATACATCCTCTCTCCTCTGTAGATCAGCTACCCTCCAGTTTTACGGTCTCTGAACCCTTTTCTATGTAGAGGTACGTTTCCCATCCTCCAATACTACTCTCCCTACATCTTCACCTATCTATAGGTAGCAGGGTTGCCAACCATCACAAAATTCAAGGCCAGTTTGTAAAAGCCATGATTTTTAGATCTGTCCATGAATGTCCAATATGGACATGCACTCTGCATGTCAGTAACAGACATTCACAGACACAGGGCCGTCTTTAATGTGGGCCAAAAGGGGCAACTGCCCTGGACCCAGTCATTGTTGTGGGGCCCAAACAGCTGCCCCTTGAGCCCGCGTTGCCTGCAAATAGTTGATCAATGGATTTGGCTATCAGATGAAGGTGGAACTGAATGTTGAGGCCCTGGGTATTGGTTGAGTGATATATCTGCAGCCTGTGCAGTGATTGGCCAGCTCGGTAAGGTAAACCTTGTACGGGGAAAGCTCCTGTCAATCCTGGGCGCTCCAGTCACACCGACCCCTTTCCCTCACCATTTCCTACAAGCTGCAGACCATTGGCCCACTATAGAATTTCTTCACCGGAGGGTTTGGTGGGATGTGCCTGATGTTTGCCTGACATCCTCTGGACACAATCAAGGTGAGACCACTGGGGGAAGGGGGCGGGGGCAATGCAGAGGTATGTGGAGGGAGAGGAGGGGTCCTGGGGTCCTGTGTAATGATGGGGATTGTATGGGGTCCTGTGTAATGATGGCAAAAGTATGGGGGAGGGGGTCCTGTGTAATGATGGGGGTATTATGGGGGAGGAGTTCCTGTGTAATGATGGGGGTGGGGGGTCCTGTGTAATGATGTGGGTAGTATGGGGGAGGGGGCACTGTGTAATTATGGGGGCTGTATGGGGAAGGGGGTCCTGTGTAATGAGGGGTTAGTATGGGGGAGGGGGGGGCTGTGTAATTATGGGGTTAGTATTGGGAAGGGATTTCGGTGTAATTAGGGCGGTATTATGGGGGAGGGGGTCTTCTGTAATTATTTGGGCTGTATGGGGGAGGGGGTCCTGTGTAATGATGGTGGTAGTATGGGGGAGGGGGTCATGTGTAATGATGTCTATAGTATGTGGGAGGGGGTCTTGTGTAATTATGGGGGCTGTATGGAGGTGGGGGGGCTGTGTAATGATGGGAATAGTATTGGGGAGGGATTTCTGTGTAATTAGGGGGGTATTATGGGGGAGGGGGTCTTGTGTAATTATTGGGGCTGTATGGGGGAGGGGGTCCTGTGTAATGATGGTGGTAGTATGGGGGAGGGGGGTCTTGTGTAATGATGGGAGCTGTATGGGGGAGAGGGTCCTGTGTAATGATGGGGGTAGTATGGGGGAGGGAGTTCTGTGTAATTAGGGGGGTATTATGGGGGAGGGGGTCCTGTGCAATGATGGGGATAATATGGGGGAGGGGGTCCTGTGTAATGATGGGGGCTGTATGGGGGAGGGGCCCTGTGTAATGATGGGGATAATATGGGGGAGGGATTTCTGTGTAATTAGGGCGGTATTATGGGGGGGGGGGTCTTGTGTAATTATTTGGGCTGTATGAGGGAGGGGGTCCTGTGTAATGATAGGGGTATTATGAGGGAGGGGGTCCTGTGTAATGATGGGGGCTGTATAGAGGTGGGGGGGGGGCTGTGTAATGATGGGAATAGTATTGGGGAGGGATTTCTGTGTAATTAGGGGGTTATTATGGGGGAGGTGTCTTGTGTAAATATTGGGGCTGTATGGGGAAGGGGGTCCTGTGTAATGATGGGAGCTGTATGGGGGAGGGGGTCCTGTGTAATGATGGGGGTAGTATGGGGGAGGGGGGCCTGTGGAATGATGGGGGCTGTATGGGGGAGAGGCCCTGTGTAATGATGGGGATAGTATGGGGGAGGGAGTTCTGTGTAATGATGGGGCTAATATGGGGGAGCGGGGTCCTGTGTAATGATGGGGGTAGTATGGGGGAGGGGGTCCTGTGTAATGATGGGGGTAGTATAGGGGAGGGGGGTCCTGTGTGATGATGGGGGTACTATGGGGGAGGGGGGCACTGTGTAATTTGGGGGCTGTATGGGGAGGGGGTCCTGTGTAATGATGGGGGTAGTATGGGGGAAGGGGTCCTGTGTAATGATGGGGTAGTATGGGGGAGGGGGGTCTGTGTAATAAGGGGGGCTGTATGAAGGAGGGTGCCCTGTGTAAAGATGGGGATAGTATGGGGGAGGGAGCTCTGTGTAATTAGGGTGGTATTATGGGGGAGGGGGTCCTGTGTAATGATGGGGATAATATGGGGGAGGGGGTAGTATGGGGGAGGAGGGTCCTGTGTAATGATGGGGGTAGTATGGGGGAGGGGGCCCTGTGTAATGATGGGGTAGTATGGGGGAGGGGGGTCTGTGTAATAATGGGGGCTGTATAAAGGAGGGGGCCCTGTGTAAAGATGGGGATAGTATGGGGGAGGGAGCTCTGTGTAATTAGGGTGATATTATGGGCGAGGGGGTCCTGTGTAATGATGGGGATAATATGGGGGAGGGGGTAGTATGGGGGAGGAGGGTCCTGTGTTATGTTGGGGGTGGTATGGGGAGGGGGCCCTGTGTAATGATGGGGGCTGTATGGGGGAGGGGGGCCTGTGTAATGATGGGGGCTGTATGGGGGAGGGGCCCTGTGTAATGATGGGGATAGTATGGGGGAGGGAGTTCTGTGTAATTAGGGGGGTATTATGGGGGAGGGGGTCCTGTGTAATGATGGGGATAATATGGGGGAGGGGGTCCTGTGTAATGATGGGGGTAGTATAGGGGAGGGGGTCCTGTGTAATGATGGGGGTAGTATGGGGGAGGGGGCACTGTGTAATTTGGGGGCTGTATAGGGAGGGGGTCCTGTGTAATGATGGGGGTAGTATGGGGGAGGGGGTCATGTGTAATTATGGGGGCTGTATGGGGAAAGGGGTCCTGTGTAATGAGGGGGTAGTATGGGGGAGGGGGGTCTGTGTAATGATGGGGGCTGTATGAGGGAGGGGGCCCTGTGTAAATATGGGGATAGTATGGGGGAGGGAGCTCTGTGTATTTAGGGTGGTATTATGGGGGAGGGGGTCCTGTGTAATTATGGGGATAATATGGGGGGGTCCTGTGTAATGATGGGGACAATATGGGGGAGGGGGTAGTATGGGGGAGGGGCCCCTGTGTAATGATGGGGGTAGTATGGGGGAGGGGGGTCCTGTGTAATGATTGGGGTAGTATGGGAGAGGGGGGTCCTGTGTAATTATGGGGGCTGTATGGGGAGGGGGTCCTGTGTAAGGATGGGAGTTAGTTGTATGGGGAGGGGTCCTGTGTAATGATGGGGGTAGTTTGGGGGAGGGGGGCCTGTGTAATGATGGGGGCTGTATGGGGGAGGGGGCCCTGTCTAATGATGGGGATAGTATGGGGGAGGGAGTTCTGTGTAATTAGGGGGGTTTTATGGGGGAGGGGGTCCTGTGTAATGATGGGGATAATATGGGGGAGGGTGTCCTGTGTAATGATGGGGGTAGTATAGGGGAGGGGGCACTGTGAAATTTGGGGGCTGTATGGGGGGGGTCCTGTGTAATGATGGGGGTAGTATGGGGGAGGGGGTCCTGTGTAATTATGGGGGCTGCATGAGGAAGGGGGTCCTGTTTAATGAGGGGGTAGTATGGGGGAGGGGGGGCCTGTGTAATGATGGGGGCTGTATGAGGAAGGGGTCCTGTGTAATGATGGGGGCTGTATGAGGGAGGGGCCCTGTGTAAAGATGGGGATAGTATGGGGGAGGGAGCTCTGTGTAATTAGGGTGGTATTATGGGGGAGGGGGTCCTGTGTAATGATGGGGATAATATGGGGGAGGGGGGTCCTCTGTAATGATGGGGGTAGTATGGGGGAGGGGGTCCTGTGTAATGATGGGGGTAGTATGGGGGAGGGGGGTCCTGTGTAATGATGGGAGTAGTATGGGGGAGGGGGGTTCTGTGTAATTATGGGGGCTGTATGGGGAGGGGGGTCCTGTGTGATGATGGGGGTAGTGTGGGGGAGGGGGCACTGTGAAATTATGGAGGCTGTATGGGGAAGGGGGTCCTGTGTAATGAGGGGGTAGTATGGGAGAGGGGGGCTGTGTAATGATGGGGATAGCATTGGGGAGGGATTTCTGTGAAATTAGGGGGGTAT
Source organism: Aquarana catesbeiana (assembly GCF_042186555.1). Classification (NCBI taxonomy): domain Eukaryota; kingdom Metazoa; phylum Chordata; class Amphibia; order Anura; family Ranidae; genus Aquarana; species Aquarana catesbeiana. Next base: position 79,299,053 of record NC_133335.1, on the reverse strand, counting down.
TATTGGGGAGGGGGTTCTGTGTAATGATGGGAGCTGTATGGGGGAGGGGGGCCTGTGTAATGATGGGAGTTGTATGAGGGGAGGTCCTGTGTAATGATGGGGATAGCACGGAGGAGGGGGTCCTGTGTAATTATGGGGGTATTATGTGGGAGGGGGTCCTGTGTAATGATGGGGGATGTATGGAGGTGGGGGGGGGGGGCTGTGTATTTATGGGGATAGTATTGGGAAGGGATTTCTGTGTATTTAGGGGTGTATTATGGGGGTGGGAGTCCTGTGTAATTATGGGGGCTGTATGGGGGGGGGGGGGGTCTTGTGTAATGATGAGAGTATTATGGGGGAGGGGGTATTGTATAATTATGGGGATATTAGCATTGGGGAGGGATTTCTGTGAAATTAGGGGGGTATTATTGGGGAAGGGGTTCTGTGTAATGATGGGAGCTGTATGGGGAGGGGAGTCCTGTGTAATTATGGTGGCTGTATGGGGGAGGGGTTCCTGTGTAGTGATGGGGCTATATGGAGGTGAGGGGGGCCTGTGAAATGATGGGGGTATTATTGGGGAGGGATTTCTGTGTATTTAGGGGTGTATTATGGGGGAGGAGGTATTGTGTAATTATGGGGGCTGTATGGGGGAGGGGGCCCTGTGTAATGATGAGGGTAGTATGTGGGAGGGGGTTTTGTGTAATGATGGGAGTATTATGGGGGAGGGGGTCCTGTGTAATGATGGTGGTAGTATGGGGAAGGGGGGTCCTGTGTAATGATGGTGGTAGTATGGGGAAGGGGGGTCCTGTGTAATGATGGTGGTAGTATGTGGGAGCGGGTCCTGTGTAATGATGAGGGTAGCATGTGGGAGGGGCACCCGTGTAATGATGGGAGTATTATGGGGAAGGGGGTCCTGTGTAATGATGGTGGTAGTATGGGGGAGGGGTTCCTGTGTAAAATGTTTGGTCCAATCAATATTAAAGACAGCCCTGCAGGCGGCTGTCTGGTCCATGTCCGCTCCGCTTATGGAGATGGTAGACAGCCTGCTTTCCTCTATGGGTGGTCGGATGTATATGGACCCCGCCTATCCTTTTACACCCAACTGCCATCAGATCCGATCCACCAGACAGAGGGGGAACAGATCCTCATGCGTCTGTTATAAGCTGATAGGATTGGATGTTGGCGGGTACCAACAGACACATGTGCATGATATCCTCTCCATAACGGGGACTGGAGGGTCTGAAAGGGCCCTATTTGTTGTACTTTGTGTGTTTCTTTGGGGCGAGATTGTGCATTTTTGGCCCCACAGGCTTTCGCATGTTATTTTTTTTCAGGTCCTCCAATTGAAGTCCATAGGGCCAAAAACACCCAAAGCACCTAGCGCTAGGTGTCCGAATGTGTAAACAAGCACCATTTAAAATAATGTGATATTTAACGTTTAGCGTTTTCTAGCTTCGATCTCCAAAATGCTCAGGTGTGATTGCGGCCTAGATTTCTCCCTTCTATTCCTATGGCCCTGGAATCCTGCATTGTAGCTCTTCACATCCTGTTGTAACAATGTCTTCCTGTCTTGTCTTCTATTCATTGTCCAGTCTTTCCTCTGTCATTTCTCAGCCACTCGTTCCTCCATAATATTGTGTCCCCTCCCTGTGTCTGCTTGTGCTCTCCTCCTTCTCCTTCTATCATCCACCCTATCTCCCTTTTTTCCTCCCCTCCCCTCTTCTCAGCTTGCCTCTCTCACACATCTACTTCTCACACATCTAGTTCTGGAACTGCTCGAGAGATGACTGCTGGAGACTAGAAGCAATCTGTGTGTGGAAGTGGGGTGATCTCACCAATGGTCCAGCAGAACAGGATGGCCAGGACCCCGTCCAGCTCTACACAGGAGATCCAGATGGATGTGTTAGAGGGGCACAGCCTGCAGGTGAGATCCATTCCTCATCAACACCCTCCCTGGGCGTACGTACATCATAGCTTAGCAACGCAAAAATAGGTGTCGTAAAATCCTCATCAGTAGCCAACGAGTCATCTTTTTTTTCTTTTTTATACAACGTCGATTTATAAAAAAATATAACTGATGCAAACAGAGAGCTGCAGACATAAAGATAAAATGACATGGAAATATGGACCCTGCGATGATGCTGCTACTGTATCAAATCCAGGTTGTGGATATGAAATCGTTAGAGACAGCCGGAGAGGAAAAGGGAGAGAATGTATATATATGATGTATATTTCCACCAAACACATTCACAGACAGCTGGTGGTGAGCAGGTAAACACAGGATACTGTGGGGGATGGGAGCTGTCACATAGGGGGGCAGCTCTTGTAGTACTGGAAGGGTTAAATGTGACTGGGAGTCGGTAGGAGATAATCAGAGGACGGTACTGGCTGGGTTATCATTTTTTTATGATCCATTGCTCCAGAGGTAATAGCCTTTACTCTGAAGATTGAATGCTGCTTAAAGCGCCAGGTATTATTATGGTTATGTAGAAATTCAATTCAAAGTAAGAGTGCCAGGAGAGCCTAAAGTACCAAAAGATAAAGCCTATAATAAGCAGGTAATAGATAGAGGGGTGATGAGAGTGAGTATGTCCGTTGTAGGTAATACAGAAGGATTCCGTTTAATGATTATCATCCCTTACACAGTTTTCGCTTGCCCCTCCCTTTTTAGATTGTAAGCTCACATAAGCAAGACCCTCCTAATCCTCTATATATTGTAACTGTTCTGTCTTCCTTTATTTTGTAAAGTGCTGCTCAAATGGAAGGCTCTATATAATATATAATGTATATTATATACATTATATATAATAATACATTATTATAATAATATATTAATAATAGTGGTAGTAGTAGTAGCAATTATTTTTTTATTATATTATTATGTAATTAAAGGGGGATTATGTAAAATAGAGGGAGTCATTTAGAATATGTTTCTATTAATAGTTCATGTAGTAGTTACATTTATAGGTATATTTGCAGTTTCTATTAATAGTTTATGATGTATGTGTATATGTAGAAAAAAATATTTATTGATAAATTGAAAACCAGAAGTTACTTTGAATACTATGTCATTTCTTGTTTTTAATTTTTCATTAAATATTTCTTGTGTAGCAAACCTAACGCGATCCCAATGTATGGGTATATATAGAAAAAAATATTTGATTGAAAACATTAAAAACAAGAAATTACTTTGAATACTATGTCAATTCTTGTTTTTAATTTTAAATTAAATAATTCCTGTGCAGCAATCCCAACGTTTTTCTGTATATATGGCCCTTGGGAAGGTCTAATTGCTTTGCACTTGTGTTAATTATTGCGTTTATATATATATATATATATATATATATATATATATATATATATACCATCTTTATAATTTCCCTTTGGGATTAATAAAGTATTCTGGATATATATATATATATATATATATATATATATATATATATATATATATATTTTTTTTTTTTTCAGCATATAACAGAGTTGGAGGCATAAAAATACTGCAGGACAATTTGTATACTCTGGCTAAGTTTTGGCAAAAAAAAAAAAAATATCTGCATTGCCCATGATAACGTTCATTGCACCAGAAAACAGCAGCTAGAATTTGATTGGTTGCTGTTAAAAATCTACAGTAGGAACATTTTCTACTATTTTAAAAATCAGACCTATTAAACCCAAAGGAATAAGTCCTATCTGAATGTCACTGCCTTCTTCGTCTATAGCCACTGAGCCTGATTTACTTTTCTTTTTTTTTTTTTTTTTTTTTAAATGCATTAGGCAAAATATAAGAGAAAAAGTCGATTCAAACGGTCAGATGGCAGCACCAGCTCAGACACCACTTCAAACAGCTTTGTGCGGCAGGTAAGTCACTGCTTTTTTTACGCTTCGGCCTGACGTGTGAAGCACAACACGCAGGCCTCACTAGGCCCTGGTCCTGGGTTACCATGGAAACCAGCACCAGGGAAGAGATGCTCCTACGTCAGGGGATGGAAATGACAAACGCTAATTAACTAACTGAAAGAGAGAGAGAGGAGATGCTGAAGAATGGTACAATAAAAGGGAGAGGATGAACAGGGGAGGGGGGGACAAAGAAGAATATATATGTGGGATAAAACAGATATAGGAATGGTATTTTGTGAAATAAAAGACACAGAGGATGATCTACTCCTAAAAAATATATATAAATACAAACAATTATGATGAAGATGATATTGTAGAAAACGATAAAAACAGTGGGAGGTTATTTACTAAAACTGGGGAGTGCAGAATTTGGTGCAGCGCTGTATAGCAACCAATCAGCTTCCAGGTTTTAATGCCAAAGCTTAATTGAACAAGCTGAAGTTAGAAGCTGATTGGCACAGCTGCATCAGATTTTGCACTCTCCGGTTTTAGTAAATCAACCCCAATGTCAGCTGGTATTTCAGATTTTTGAATGTTGCATTGCAGGAAAAAAAATGTTTGACTTACCTATAAAAATAGTTTTATGATTGTCATAGACGATTGTCCAGTCACCTGAAGGTAGTAGCATATAACCCAGTTGTCTACGACTAAAGGCCCGTACACACAATCAGAAAATCGTATGAAAAATACCGCTTTCGAAACGATTGTACCATATTCTGATCATTAGTACACAGCTTTCGAGAGTTGATCAGGAAAGGTCATTATTATCCGATGGGACAAGCAGGAAAATTTTTCTTGTACGATACCAGTTCGTAAGATTTTCATTTAATCAGTACAGTTTTCATTTGAAAATACAATACAAATACAATACATGACATCACTTCCTGAATTTTTATTCTGTTATATGAGAATTTCTGTAACTTTAACCTCTTCATTTTCCATATAAGACTAGCATGCAAAAAAATGACGATCATTCATCTAATAATCTCGTTGTGTGTACCAGGCCTAAGCCTGTGTACTATACTATACAATCAAGAAATCACATTTTTAATTGCTGGAGAAATAGCTTCTTGTATATAGGCATTTTTCTTTGTATTTTTCCAACCTAACAAAGGCATCAATAATCCCTAGCCTTTTAATGTAATGTATCTTTAGTTTATAGTTATAGTTTATAGTTAGTTTTATAGTTTAGCATTTATTCTGTTTATTGTATGCCTGGAAAGTGTTGGAGATGGGGAGAACATTTTGTTTGCATCCTGGTAAAAAGCCAAATAGATGCCTGTATTCCAACTACCTTTTGTCTGTCTATTGTACATCTTATGAAGCACAAATACTGTACATGTAGTATCCTGAGCTAATACGTGATGGCCAAGATCTCCTGGGTGCTGTACCAAGCACTTTTCATGGCCGACATTCGGTTTGCGGTTTTATTTATTTTATTTATTTATTTATTAAAATGCTTAACCTATGCAGTCTTACCCGAAGGCCTCAATGCGCAAAAACAAAAGGACATTGACATTAAAAAACCTTAAGAGATTTAAGAGTTTCAGAGGCAATGAGTTCCAAAATTCAGCTCCTTGTACTTCACTCGTTCTCCCTCCGCATGTATTGTTTTTAAATTTTGGAATCTTCAGTATGGCTAAGTTCGCCGATCTCAAGGATCGGGTAGGCACATACTTGACAATTTTTCCTTCAGATACTCTGGGCCATATCCATGCAATGCCTTATGGACAAGACATCCGGTTTTAAACAGAACCCGTTTCACGGGCAGCCAATGCAGGGCTCTAAGGAATGGAGTGATGTGGTCACAGTGACCAATAACCTTGCTGCAGCATTCTGAATCAACTGGAGCTTGTAGATGGTACAAGCAGGAAAACCCAAATACAGGGCATTACAGTAGTCCAATCGACTGCTGATAATGGCATTGACCATGGCGATCTTGTTAGAGTCTGCGATATAGCGAAAAGTCGACCTCAGGAGTCTCAGGTAGAAGTGACATGAACTCACCACCTGATTTACCTGAGGGTGCAGGTTCAAGAGTCAAAAATGACACCCAGGTCCCTGACCTGAGTGGCAGGAATCGGAAAATGAATACAATGCATTCTCTGATTGGATGACGTAGGCAGGAGGGATGGTGGCGTTGTGATTTCCATCTCATCTAATCAGAGAATGCTTTGCATTCATGGAGAAATGTACAAGGTTTTCGCTGAATGTCGCCAATGCTGAGAAAGCAACCCCCTGTGGTTGCTAGACAGAAGGGCAGCTGTTTAGGACAACACCTGGAGAATCAAGGCCTTCACCATAGTAGCTCGGGCTACTACAGTGTTTTACAGCTTGCACATGGGCCGATCAGGTATCACATATGCAGACTTACAATGGGCCAATGTAAGCAGTCACTTCCTGTATGCATGCACTAAGGGTAGGCAACCTCGGCACTCCAGCTGTGGTGAAACTACAAATCCCATTATGCCTCTGCCTCTAGGAGTCATGCCTGTGATTGTCAGGGTCTTGCAATGTCTCATGGGACTTGTAGTTTCAAAACAGCTGGAGGGCCGAGGTTGCCTATCCCAAGCCTGGTACACACTACTACTAACTCACAGCTCAGGTTAAAGCTGCTGTACTAAAAATCAGATGTTAGTACAGTGATCCCCGCTGCTGTGCTATTGTGTTCTGACAGGGGGGATGCCCCCCCACCAGAACACTCCAGGCAGCGCTCTCAGCCATTGGCTGAGAGTGCTGATTGTGAGCTGGTTGGCAGAGCATTTTCAGTCACGATCTTTTAACAGCAGCCAGCTGGCTTCTGTCGGATTGGCTGCCATACGCACTGGCCAAATGTTGGCCGGTTTGTATTGAACCGGCCGATGTCGCCTGATATTCGGCCCGTGTGTACTAGACTTTACTCCAGCAAATTCTGCACCTCTTTTGTCAAGGTGGCTTGTTGTGGACCACAGTAGACCAGTCATGCAATGCACACTGGCACAGATGCTTCTCTGTCAGGAGTGACAACACAGGAGAAACATTGGAAGGCAGGGAAAAACAATTTTCAGGATCACCAAGTTTTATTTAAATGAAAGCTGCAGATTTAAAACTATTGAAAAAAATGTAGTTCAGTGAATGCCAGGCCACAGCAATCTTTATACATTTTGGTGTCCCTTTATGAAGCAGTGAACAGCGGCGATCCCCAGTTTATGAAACAGAGATAATCGGGGGGAGAAGTGTTTGAACATGTTCTCCCGCCGATGATTTCCGCATACAGAGAATCCTCATTGACTGACATAGAAACGGCCAGTTTATGAAGTTGCGGTCTCAGCACTTCACTGGCGATCTGAGTCAGAATTCACACTCCCCGACTCATCAGCTCAGAGGTGGAGAATCGGGGAGTGAAGAGAGAATCCCGGGGGATCTGAGGGGGAAGGAAGAAGATTTTTAACTTCCTTATACCTCGTTCAGACCCCCTAACACTGTAACCATGTCCCCCTGTCATATTTATGTGTATACATATATATACATATATATATAATGTGTATATGTATATATATATATATATATATATATATATATATATATATATATATATATATATATATATATAACGTGTGTGTATATACATGTATATATAATGTGTGTGTGTGTGTATACATATATATATATATATATATATAATGTAGGGGGACTCGTTATTTTATTAACATTAACCACGCCGTCTGTGTGTACTGAGCGATGATAATTTATCACTGCTTAATAAACTGACATCTCAGTGTTTGGGTGATTTTCTGGTACTGTAATCTCGTAAAGTCTCACGAGATTCCAGTATCTGGGGCCGTTCTCCAGTGTTTGAAGCATTTCTAGATCGCTTCACTCCTCCAAAGGTGAAGAGATCTACTCCGCTTCATAAACAGGCACACAGAGGAAAGATCTCCTCTGTGAATGCCGGAGAATGAAGCAATGAATAGATTTCACTGCTTCATAAACGGACACCTTTTGGTGGGATTACTGAAGATTGACACTTTTGCTCCAGTGTGTATCAAATGGAAATAGTGTATCAAATATTAGGCAAAGGAATTCACAAATTTCCATGAAGCTCTCCTGAACTTGAAGCCTGCAACAATATGCAATTTAAATGAATCTTCTAAATCAAATTATAGTGAAGGACTGGTGACCTACCAAACCTATGATAGGCTTAGGCTAAACAAAGAATGGCTTGGTACCTCTTTAGCGAGAAATTAGCAGCTAATTTCAAAATGTATGGACACCCTGGATAACGCATTACTTTTCTGCCAATTTCGACTTTTCATCTGCAGATATCTAGGGTGTGGGAAAACCTTACGAATCGCTCTTCTTCTTGCCTATTTTACAGTACAGTTATGAAGTTTAACTACACTATCATTCACACCAAACTACCACATTCACACCAAAATGTTCCAGGAATGCAGACAGAAACACGCTTAATGGCACTCCTAATGCGGGTAGTTATCCCGCATTTTGCTGCACGTTTGTCACGCAACAGTATGCACAAAAATTGGTACACCACACACAATAATGTGCGACAAACATTCGCTAATGCAGACCGGCCCGATTCATTTGAATGGGTCACTTAGCAACAGGAGGCATAACCCCCCCACCCCCAGCTGCTGCCTCTGCAGCTAAGAGGGGAAAAGTTGAGGAGCAATAAAAACGCAGCTCAACCTTGGGGTTTTACCACCCCCAACCACTAGTGTGAGCAAGTCCCTAAACTAGAGGTGGGCAGAGCCTGATGGGAAACTGAGAGACTAGTTCCCCGTCAGATCTACTTTACTTTTGATTGACAGCACACGGTAGTCGGCGGATTCAATAGTGCTTCTGGAATCTGCCCATTGCTGTATGCTGTCAACCACAATAAAAGCAGACCTGATGTGGAAGTACTCTCAGAGTTCGCCATCAGGCTCCCACCCAACAGATGCAGCAGCCGCAAATTTGGGTTGTCAGGTGAGTGGAGTCTGATTGGGAATGCTGAGACTAGTTCCTCAGCAGGTCCACCCACCCAACAGGAGCAGTGGTCATTAATTTAAGTTGTTGGGTGGATGGAGCCTGATGGGGAAGTCTAATGCCGCGTACACACGGTCGGAATTTCCGACAACAAATGTTCGATGTGAGCTTGTTGTCGGAAATTCCGACCGCGTGTAGGCTCCATCGGACATTTGCTGTCGGACTTTCCGACAATAAAAATTTGAGAGCTGGATCTCAAAATTGCCATCTGTTGTCAATCACAGGCAAAGTGGACCTGATATTGAACGAGTTCACCATTAGGCTACACCTACTGTCAGTTCAGTGTGACTTGCTTCATTGGTTGCTAGGATGCAGGTGGCCTTGTTCTAGCAACCAATGTTGTGTTCAAAAAGAAAATCTCCTTGGTTTCAAAAGCCATATTGAATTTGATTGATGAGTTCCTCCCATTCCATCTGTCCTAAAAGTCTAGTGTTGCCCTGCAAAACCATAAATACATTGTCATTGTACTGCGACCACACAACATAGTCTTAAGTAAACCCTATAGTGTAAAGGATAAAAGATAAGCTAGTTCTCAAAACTATTCATATCTGCTCTAGCAACAACATTGGATCTCATTGCAACACCAGCACACTGTAAATGATAAGAATCCTGAAGGATTTTTCTCAAAACCATCTCGGTTGTTTAGGTCAAATACTCGTTTAAGTCTAGGGCACCAGAAAATGCAGTTTTATTTAACCGATCTTGCATGCTTCCTCAGTGCTGCTAGACCAGTCAATGCAGCTTCTTCTCCCCTTTGATTGGGGTGTCACAGGTCCTCTCATATCATCAAGTACATTGCAGGGCCCAAAGCCCTGCATTGGACAAAAGGACACCGAGGGACAGTCTACCCCTAGAGCATAGGGGGGTAGAAGAAAGCACCAACTGCTGGGGGGGATAAATCAAACTTAGGTAGGCCTAAAGGAACATTAACTTTGCAGTGCAGGGACAACCCCACTACCACCGGGGATTTTCTTGTCCCCAAGATAGGCTTTATTCATTTCTCATTGCTGCCTCTTATTAGTTCAGTTGCTCCTCCACATGCTCTCCAGTTGTCTAATATCCTTTTTGTGAAACTTAACTGCATATTTCAGAGGGGATCTTACTAATGCTTTGTATAGGAGCAAGATTATGTTAAAAATGGAATGCACCATCATTGGTGGACCCACCTGTACCTTACCTTAAAAAGGCGACAGTTATCCCAGTTGTTACTCTCTGTATTTTTGAAGGACCTAGTGGACAGAAATCTTGAGACCTTGGCAAGCTCTTTATTTCAACTTCTGGCTCTGCTCTCGGACCAATATTTGCTTATACACATGTGTCCCTGGCTGCATGAGCATAGGCAAGAGTCCTGCTTGAGTATATTGTACGTTTACCCCAGTACCCCAATACTTGATTGATTTGGCAGATCATTTGGGGACAGGTGGCCAAGTACATATGTGATGCCTCCCTGGATGGAGGATGGGTGTTTTCCCTCATCAGCTCTATGGTTGTGGCATTGAGAAGAGTCCTCTGGCTCAACTGGTCAATGATAACACTTCTCTTTTCAGGAGATTGAGTTTTTGGGGCCTACTTGGATGTAATTTTTGAGAATGCCTCAGGAAGAAAGAGGACTCATATCTCTCTCAGGTGCAGAAAGACTTCTACCTGCAAGGACCCTCCTTTCATCCCTTTGGGCGATCCTTTTGCCCTAAGGCGGAAAATTCTACATTTTTCTGGTCTTGCTCCAAGACTTATGCCCCGTACACACGGTCGGATTTTCCGATGGAAAATGTCCGATCGGAGCGTGTTGTCGGAAATTCCGACCGTGTGTGGGCTCCATCGGACATTTTCCATCGGATTTTCCGACACACAAAGTTGGACAGCAGGAGATAAAATTTTCCGACAACAAAATCCGTTGTCGGAAATTCCGATTGTGTGTACACAAATCCGACGGACAAAGTGCCACGCATGCTCAGAATAAATAAAGAGATGAAAGCTATTGGCCACTGCCCCGTTTATATTCCCGACGTACGTGTTTTACGTCACCGCGTTCAGAAAGATCGGATTTTCCGACAACTTTGTGTGACCGTGTGTATGCAAGACAAGTTTGAGCCAACATCCGTCGGAAAAAATCCTAGGATTTTGTTGTCGGAATGTCCGAACAAAGTCCGACCGTGTGTACGCCCTATTAGTCTAAGTTCAAACAAAAGTCCCTCTGGAGATTTAAATCTAAGTCCACTTATTAGCGTTCTAAAGTATAAAGATCAGTCCCCACACAACAGGATAGGGAGAAGATGGTTGGTAGTTGCATAGTTCTCAACTGCCAACTGTCAAAAATGTATTTCCAGGGACTGTCTCTGATTTGGAACAAAATCCCTCTGACCCTATTTCCTCCTCCATGGCTCCCATTTTGGTCTGATATACACTAATTTGCCAAAAGTATTGGGGAGTATTAGTCTGTGTGGTTCAATATTGAGTTGGCCCACCCTTTGCAGCTATAACAGCTTCAACTCTTCTGGGAAGGCTGCCTACAAGGTTTAGGAGTGTGTCTATGGAAATGTTTGACCATTCTTCCAGAAGCGCATTTGTGAGGTCAGGCACTGATGTTGAAGGAGAGGGCCTGCCTCGCAGTCTCTGCTCTGATTTATCCTAAAGGTGTTCTATCAGGTTGAGGTCAGGACTCTGTGCAGGCCAGTCAAGTTCCTCCACCCCAAACTCACTCATCCATGTCCAATGGTGTTGTCACCCTCACATTCCCTCGTCCCCATAGAATCAGTTAGACTACAGATGATCCCTTGTTTCTTTCATCTTTTTGGGCTCGTGGACTGTTGTAAGCACCACCAGCGCCCTTTAGACACTTTTACTTGGCACAGTTGTACTCATAAGCTGTGTAATGTTTTGGGTAAAAGCTGCATACTAACTTTTGTTTTGTTAAGTATAGGGGCAGGACTGTTTTATATAGGGATTTATTTTACTGTTTTACCTCCCTGTGCAGGGTTTATTCCTGTGCTGCTGGCTTTGGTGGCAGCAGGGCTCTAGTGAGCCTTCTACTCATACCTGTCTGAGTGTTCATTTACTGATTTTATGTTCCCTATATGATGAAATTACTTAAGATCGTCTCATAGAGGGTCAGAGGTTTAAATCATAGGTTTAATTAATACCTGAAGCCGATAAAACACCCACATTATTTTTTTTACAAGAGACTGATCTGAACAGAAGCAATGTACTAGCCCTGCCTTGCCCCTGGATAGAGATGACGCTACATTCTATTTATTCTTTCTATACCGGGGGTATATAAATTCTTGCTAGTAAGTCCATACCATGCACTTTCTCTCAGATGTTTTTTAACCCGGGTGGTTGATATAAAAGCACAAACATTTTTTTTTTGGTTAATGTCCCCTCTCCCTTTCAGCCACAAGTTTTATATAACATTATTGACAAACTAGCACCAATAATGCCCCTTCCGATGGTATTTGCTGGTGACTTCAATAACATCTTAGATGGTTCTCTGGATACCTCAAACCTCCTCTGACTTCCCTCTCTCTTCAGGTTTGTTGCTATGGGCAAATACTACCCTGCTCACTGAATTGTGGAGATGGAAACATCCCCAGCTCAGGAGCATTTCCTATCTGTTACATATGTTGTCCAGTCATCCAGTATAGTCCTGGTGTTTGGGAGCAATTCATTTATTCAAGCGGTGGCTGATACCTCATATTTGTCTATGTGCATCTTGGATCAAACACTGTATAACCTTTAACCTCCCATCCATACATAAAGCTGTGCCTGGAAACTGGCCCCTGGGTTAGTTACAAGAGAAAGAGATAGTTATACAAGGTGCCCCTAATTTACAGACCTTTTAATCTACAAACCTTCCTTCTGCATCTGAGTGGGTTGTGTGAGACACCTTTAAAATAGGTCTGTGGGGAGAGAATCTTTCTGCCATCAAGTCTGCCTGAGTAGGACATATTGCTGCTCTCTGGCAGCTGCAGGAAGCCAAGAGGCGATGTGCTGCCAACTTGGTTTATACATGGCTCAAAATGTCCTTTAGGGGGAGGGCTAATGCCTCGTACACACGAGCGGACTTTACGGCAGACTCTGCCCGGCAGACTTTTCAACTGACTTTACGACAGAGTTTCTGAATGAACGGACTTGCCTACACACAATCAACCAAAGTCCGTCGAATTCATACATGATGACGCACAACCGGACTAAGATAAGGAAGTTCATAGCCAGTATAGTAATAGCTGCCCTAGCGTGGCTTTTTGTCCGTCGAACTAGCATACAGGCGATCGGACTTTTCGACCGGACTCGAGTCCGTCGGATAGATTTGAAACATGTTTCAAATCTAAGTCCGTCCAACTTTTGAGAAAACAAAGTCCACTGGAGCCCACACACGATCGAATTGTCCGACGAAATCCCGTCTGCCGGGCAAAGTCTGCCGTAAAGTCTGCTCATGTGTACGCAACATAAGTCTCTATTTGAACAGGATGATAAGAATGGGAAACTATTGGCTTTATTATTTGAGGACCAACAGGCCCATACCAATATTTCCTGTATTAAGACTTCAGATTGGCACGTAACTACTAATCCTGATTAAATAATGCGTGCCTTACTGGACTTTTAGAATAAGTATGATGAAGATGCCTTGGAGGCTCTACTCCTATCCCTTTCCTATACCCAGTTCATGGAATGGATGCTCATACTGTCAGGGCCGACCCTGCCATGTGTCCAACTGAGTCCATTGGACGCAGGCTGCATCTTGAGAGGGGCGGCAAATTGACCCAGCAGGCGCAGCAGGTCTGTCCCTTCCATAAGATCGCAGCACTCCCCCTCCCCTATTTACACAAGAAGCATGGCAGGTCCGGACAAAGGGCAGGACTTCTCAAGTTAAGAAGCAGGAGATTGGTTACTAGACAGCAGGGCGGTCCCAGCAATCAGTCACCTGCCTTTCACATGAAAAGTCACACCCTTTGTCCGTAAATGCCTTGCTTTCCATCTTGTGTAAATAAGGTATGGGAGGGGGAGTGCTGCGATCTTAGGGAAGGGGCAGTCTGTAATATTAATGTAGGACTGTGATGAGGTCTGTCTGTGGTGGGGGGATCTGTAATGGGGACGGGGGATCTGTGATGGGGGGATCTGTGATGGGGAGGAGCCTGTGATGGGGGATCTGTGATGGATAGGAGTCTGTGATTGGGGGGGGGGGGATGTGATTTGGGGTGATCTGTGATAGGGGAGGATCTGTGATGGGGAGGATCTGTAATGGAGAGGGATCTGTGAGAATGGGAGTCTGTGATGTGGGGGGGGTCTGTGATGGGGGGCTCTTGATGGGGAGGAGTCTGTGATGGTGAGGAGTCTGTGATGGGGGGGACCTGTGATGAGGGGGGTCTGTGATAGGGGGGGTCTGTGATAGGGGGGATCTGTGATGGGGGCTCTGTGATGAGGGGAGTCTGTGATGGGGGGGTCTGTGATTGGGGGTCTGTGATGGGGGGGCTCTGTAATGAGGGAAGTATGTGATGGTGAGGACATTGCCTTGAAACTGGTACTATACTGACTTGAAGCACAGGTTGTATTATCAGCAAACCAGGTGAGGACCTCCAAACCTGCTTCTTATAAAAACCAATTCGTCTTTTAAATATACTGTAGATCTTAAGACTTTAACCAGTGACAAATTGCGCAGGCTCTTCTCCTACCTCAAGACTGACCATCCCAACCCAGGTAACAGAACCATTGTGTCAATTCTATATTGAAAATGCCCTTGATTACGTGGACTGGGGATAGACATGGAAAGGTTTTGGGTCTTAACTCCTACAATGGATTGCCATCCTTTACAGGACACCTAGGGCTGCCCTCAAAACTAGCACATCTTTGTCACCTTTCTTTGACATTCGTAGTGGGGTGCAGCAGGCCACTTGTCCCCCTGCTTATTTTCCTTTATGATGGAGAACCTTGGCCATTGCCCTCCATGCATCAGCTGTCATTGGGGGCTTATCAGTATCGAGAAGCATCTCTCACTTTATGCGGGTGATCTGATCCTATTCCTGCAAGACCCTGGCCCCTTACTATAGGTGTTCCTCAGAATTTAAAAAAAAGTTTACCATTTAAAAAGAGGTTTAACCTTAAACTACGTAGAGGGTTCTTTACTGTAAGAGCGGCAAGGATGTGGAATTCCCTTCCACAGGCGGTGGTCTCAGCGGGGAGCATTGATAGCTTCAAGAAACTATTAGATAATCACCTGAATGACCGCAATATACAGGGATATGTAATGTAATACTGACACATAATTACACACATAGGTTGGACTTCATGGACTTGTGTCTTTTTTCAACCTCACCTACTATGTAACTATGTAACTATATTTATTCTCCTATAAGCTCCAGAATGAAAGACATGGCAGATCCTGATCATCCTCTCCAGTAGGTCACACAGATACAATATATGGGAGTCAATTTTTAGCCAGAATAACTGACTTTACGTCCCTCAGCCTTACCCCATGACTCACTTTTCTGAAGCAAAAAATGCAGCCTGAAAGCACTTGCCCTTATCATTGAATGACAAGGTAAATCTCCTTAAAAAGAAAATTCTGCCTTTTTCACTACTTTTGTAGGAATTCCCAGTGAAAATTTCTGTTTGCCTTTTTCCTTTTGAGCCTACTCTCATACTACAGTAGCCCTAGCTTGGTCCTCCCTGAACTGTACAATTACTACCTGGCTGGCAAGATGGTGTTTGCCTGCAGATGGTTGCTTCAGGTAGCTTGGGGATGCTGCAATGGTGCTAGAAGCAGCATGTTTAGGATCATTACCTAATTGAATGGGGTCCCCATGCCTCTTATAACCTTATGATCCCCATAAGGGCCCCATTCCATGCATGGCAACAAATTTGGCTCACCTTGCCTAGAAACTCAGTTTTCAAACCTAAACTGCTACTTAGAAATGTCTTCATTGTCTGGGTTTTACAAAGAGCTTTTTCCTGTTTTGCCCCCACCTGTGGTGGATTGTAGAGAGAGTTGGATGAGAAATGTTCCAGACTGCAGGGACAAGGACTGGATTGATAGTCTCTGCTGGATCTCATTCATTAGAAGTTCTTATATAGAATTTATCTTAACCCTGTCCAATTTGAGAGTATCTACCCGTCAATAAAACTATTCAAAAACTCGCTTAAGGTACTAAATAAATCAAAATTGAAATAAATATAAAAATAAACACAGAATTGCAGCCGCTGTGCAAAGGTGCTGTAACCTTAAAAGTGATAGAAGATATGAAACAGCACTGGCAGTATATATTATTCAATACACATCATAGTGATTAGTGCCATATACATCAATGTGTTTATGCCATACAAAATCAAAATGCAACAAAATTATATATAATACAGTATAATATGCACAAATCTATAAAGTGCTTATATGGAATAAAAGGGCAATGGTGCTCCAAACTTGCAAAGTGTGAGGTGACTCCTCCTTCGGTGACCCCACTCACCAGAAACAATGGACCCTCAGCTTCGCAGTCTGGGGTCAAAAAGGCAGTGATCTATTGATCTGGCGATGTGTAGGATGGTTCCTCAACAAACTCTTCCAAGAGGGTACTGAGGGGAAATAAAGAAAAAGCTCATAGTGAAATACCGTTAAAATAAGTTATCAAGCGCATTAAAGGCGCCACTTACAGGATATCTGGCAAAAACAGGCATCAGTAAAAAACACTCGAGTTCTCTGCTGTATGGCATGCGTTCCACAAAGGCGGAAATTGCTTCAGTGGTTAACGTGAACCGGAAGTGCGTCACCGTGTTTCGCCCCTCCTCCAGGGTGTCATCAAAGTGATTCTATGATCACAAAGCATTTTGTACTCTTGCATGTTGAATAACTTTACACTTTGCTGGGGTTGGGTGTGCCAGGTCTTAACCATATTACCTTCATGTTTTTTATGCTTGTCTGGGATCAATACCTAATATGTTGTCAACTGCACAAGGAGTCAGAAAGAGGGGTGGGGGAGTGGAGAACTATATCTAAAGCCCTGTACACACGGGCCAAATGTCGGGAAACAATGGCCAGTTCAAATAAAAACGGCTGACATTTGGCCCGTGTGTATGTTGGACATGCATGCTGAAAAACCAGCAGCCAACTGACTCCCAATCAGCGCTCTAAGCCAAAAGCAGAGAGCGCTGATCAGAGTGTTCTGCTGGGGGGGGACACAACAGAACAAAACAGCTCAGCGGGGGAGAACGCTGTACTCACCTTGCATGGTTAATACAGCGGTTGCGACCAGAGCTGTCAGTTTTTTTCCGTGCAACCTGCTTCTCTTGAAATCACACGTCACATGTCAGTGCGACTTCAGGTGTGACTTGACTGACATCTGCACAGATGTCAATGCAAGTTGCAACTGAAATCGCCAAAACTAATGCAGGATCTACTTTTTCAAATCAGTTCGGCACTGCAAAGACGGTGTCGCATTGATATGAACAGTTCTAATGCCGAAAATAGGGTGCGACTTGTCATGCGATTTGACCAGTTATCTGCTTGGTATACACATTGAGATGTGGATGCAGGGATCTCCCCTGCTGCACTATTGTATTCTGGCAGCAGGGTTGGCATTGGTTGCAGCGACTGATCGAATGATGCTTTTCCGGCTTCTGTTGAGCAGAGAGGGGTACACACAGACTGAATTCAAATTTCAATACATGTATACCCAGCTTAAGCCAATATAATATATAATAATGTTTTTTTTGTTTTGTTTTTGTTTTTCACAATGATCTTACAAATTGCAAAACCCACTGATGGCACATGATTACTCTGTACTCCTACTTTGATTTGTGTTGCACTGTAGCACTGCTGGTGTGTAATATTATGCTATGCCACCAGGTTGCCTTCTTGCATAAAACCCACAATGCAGAATTGTTTCTTTTGTAGACATAAATGTTTTGCTTATTAAAGTCTGCATAAGACTTCTCGTTTTTTCTCTTGTTGGCATTTTAAATGTCTTAAAAGAAACGTAATATACCTCTTGGTAAATGCAGCTGGGAAGCTAGATTTCTTACACAAACTGCTGGAGGGTGTAGGAGGGACCAAATTGGGCATTAACATAATTTCCTTTAACATCATCTTGTTGTAAATCGTTACTTTGTAAAATGGTATACAGTAGTACCAACTAGCCAGCCAGCTAGGAAAAGCTAGCTCTTACATTTTACTTTTTTACCAGGAAAGCACTACTCATAAAGCTGAACTCTAGCTTTTGCTACACTTTACATAGGGACAATGAAGTAGGTTTAGCACAGGCAAAGTTAGACTGGAACAATCTACAGTTCACGGCTGGGGATCATGAAGTAGGTTTATCAAGGGTAAAGGTAGAATAGAACAATCTACAGTTCACGGCTGGGGATCATGAAGTAGGTTTATCATGGGTAAAGGTAGAATTGAACAATCTACAGTTCATGGCTGGGAACCATGAAGTAGGTTTAGCACAGTAGAATGGAACAATGTTCGGTTCACAGCTGGGGACAATGAAGTAGGTTTAGCACAGGTAAAGGTAGAATGGAACAATCTATGGTTCACGGCTGGGAACCATGAAGTAGGTTTATCAAGGGTAAAGGTAGAATGTAACAATCTACATGTAGCAAGGTCCCAGACCTCCTTCAGTCTGATGAGAACCTCCAGAGCCAAGAGCTGCTGACAACCCTCTGTATATAGTGGGTTGGGAGGCATAGTGGATGTAATGCAAGTTAGATTCATTGGGCGCCAGACACTTCTTGAATGCAAAGGAATTTTAGTTCTCTTGAACAGAACTTTGGGAGAGAGGGTTAGGGCCAGGACACTCTTAGGTAGTTGCAATATTAATTGGCAGACCCCGAGACTTCTACAGAAGGACAGCCATGCAGGGAAAGGCAAAAAGCAAGACGCCACATCTGCATGTGTAAAATGCTGTCTCCTACGGCAACAGTCTTTAACAGTTTCTAACACAAGGTGTAACAGTTCCTTCACTTCCACTACAATCACTTCTTGTAGTTCTTCACTGCCACTCTATCCCTTGAGCTCCTCCAAACTTCACTGTAGTATCTTCCTAAAGCGTCACCCCCGCTTCTCTGCTGGGTCCCTAGCTTGACATTCCAGATACTTCTCAAGCTTCACCCCGCTGGCCTGCTTGGTTCCTGGCTTGACACACAAGACTGCTCTTCAAGTGTCACCTCTGCTGGCTGGGTCCCTGGCTTGACACCTGCTGAAGTTTCCCGATTCTTCACCATCCCAGGTTGGTGAGAATACTGCTCCTGTACTTGCTTCAGCTACTCACTATGGTCCCTGGTAATAATGTGGATGGTCCATTCCTGGCGACAGCTTCATCTCTACCTCCGACCACGACAGGTTCTCCGGCCGCCAGACCCGTCACTTCTGGTTGGACTGCAAGCCGCAGTCCCAAACCTGCGCTGCTCTCTTGCTTCTGGATAGGCCCTCAGACAACCTAGCGGCCAGATGTGCTCAGGATAGGCTCCATCTCTGGCCAAGCAGCCCGGGCAATACAACACATGTCCACCCAGACAGCCGTCCAGGTGGCACAGAACACAGATCACCTGACTCCACCCAAATATATAGGTTCTCCCAGCAGGCAAAGGATTCAAGAAAACTCCTGCCTAATGGCTGAGACACCCCATATACCCATAATCTCACCTTGCAGTGCCCTTGTCTTATCTAATGCCCGGCCACCTTGCAGCAAAAGAGAGAAGTGCAGCAATTACAGATTTAGAGTGAAATCAATTGGGCCTCAACAATTAGCCAAGGTTGCTATACCTGGCAGGTAAATTTAGGAGCAACCCTGCCTAAACACCAGGGTGCTACATCCAGTTCACGACTGGGGACCGTGAAGTAGGCTTAGCACAGGTAAAGGTAGAATGGAACAACTACAGTTCACTGCTGGGGACCATGAAGTAGGTTTAGCACAGGTAAAGGTAGACTGGAACAATGTACAGTTCATGGCTGGGGATCATAAAGTAGGTTTAGCACAGGTAAAGGTAGAATGGAACAATGTACAGTTCACAGCTGGAGACCGTGAAGTAGGTTTAGCACAGGTAAAGGTAGAATGTAACAATCTACAGTTCACGACTAGGAACCTTGAAGTAGGTTTTAGCACAGATAAAGGTAGAATGGAACAATCTACAGTTCACACTGGGGACCGTAAAGTAGGTTTAGCAGAGGTAAAGGTAGTGTGGAACAACCTACAGTTCACTGCTGGGGACCATGAAGTAGGTTTAGCACAGGTAAAGGTAGACTGGAACAATGTACAGTTCATGGCTGGGGATCATAAAGTAGGTTTAGCACAGGTAAAGGTAGAATGGAACAATCTACAGTTCACGACTGGGGACCTTGAAGTAGGTTTTAGCACAGATAAAGGTAGAATGGAACAATCTACAGTTCACACTTGGGACCGTGAAGTAGGTTTAGCACAGATAAAGGTAGTGTGGAACAATCTACAGTTCACGGCTGGGGACCTTGAAGTAGGTTTAGCACAGGTAAAGGTAGACTGGAACAATGTACAGTTCATGGCTGGGGATCATAAAGTAGGTTTAGCACAGGTAAAGGTAGAATGGAACAATCTACAGTTCATGGCTAGGGACCTTGAAGTAGGTTTTAGCACAGGTAAAGGTAGTGTGGAACAATCTACAGTTCACGGCTGGGGACCTTGAAGTAGGTTTAGCACAGGCAGGGCAGCTACAGAAATGTTGGGGCCCCTTACATAGCTCTAGGACTGGGCCCCCCGGGCCTGACCACCAACATTCCCCAGGGTTTACCCACTGGCTGTCTCACAGAATTTGCTGTAAATGGAGTGGAATACAATTTACAGCTTAGATGTGGTGGCTGTATTATTTTTTTTTTTAGGCTTTTTATTTTCTAGTTGTAAGCACCTTCATTGTAAGCACCTCTGCCAGTGTTAAATGGAGCAAGAGGGCAGAGAGTGAGAGGGCAGGGAGAGCAAGCGAGAGAGAGCGATAGAGCAAGAGAGAGAGAGGGGGAGGAGAGAGAGAGCAGAGAGAGAGGGGGGGAGAGAGAGGGGGCGGGGAGAGAGCACAGTGAGAGAGAGGGGGGCTGAGAGAGAGCAGGGAGAGAGAGAGGGGGGCTGAGAGAGAGAGCTGGGAGAGAGAGAGAGCAGGGTGGGAGAGAGCAGGGAGAGAGAGAGAGCAGGGAGTGAGAGAGGGCAGAGAGAGAGCTCAGAGAGAGAGAGGGGGGCTGAGAGAGAGAGCAGGGAGAGAGAGAGAGCAGGTAGAGAGAGCAGGGAGAGGGGGACAAAGAGAGAGTGTGCAGGGAGAGAGAGGGGGGCTGAGAAAGAGAGCAGGGAGTGAGAGAGAGCAGGGAGAGAGGGGGGGCGGAGAGAGAGCGCAGGGAGAGAGCAGGGAGAGAGAGGGGGCAGAGAGAGCAGGGAGAGAGAGAGAGAGCAGGGAGAGAGAGGGGGCTGAGAGAGAGAGCAGGGGGAGAGAAAGGGCTATTGCCGAAACACGTCAGCTTTATTGTTTTATTGTCAGTCTGATGTATCAATAAATGACACTTCAAGGATTACAGTTTTGCCGGCTCTTCTTACTACTGTTGCATTGGAGTGTGTTGGGACACATTGAGCTTCGGCACCTGTGAGTGGACCTAGATAGAAGGAGCAGGGAGAGATATCAGAGAGATAGAGAGGGGGGCTGAGAGAGAGAGCAGGGAGAGAGAGGGGGTCAGGGAGAGAGAGAGGAGGGGTCAGGGAGAGAGGGGGGTCAGAGAGAGAGAGGAGGGGGTCAGGGAGAGAGGAGGGTCAAGGAGGTAGGGGGTAAGGGAGAAAGAGGGTCTGGTCACAGTGCTCTCACATGGATGGTCCCTGGGGGCTCTCAGTCAGCGGCCTCTCACAATGTGACTGTCGGGGATGTCTGTCATGCTGCTCAAAGGACTTTTGTTTGGATTTACATTTAAATTGTATGCCACAGTTTTTGCGCCACTACCCCTTGTATGTTTATGCTGCTCAGGCATGCTGGAGGGAACGGAGCAGCGTGAGGTTCCCCTCCTTTCAGGACAGCCGCACCTCCCGAGCTGCCTGTCACTGCACACTGAGCCCAGGGACAGAGCGGCTCAGCGGATATCAAAGGAGGGGGAGGAGAGGAGCAGGTGGATTGAACCACAGGTTTTCTGGGGGCAGGGGCGAACACTTGTTTCTGTGCCCGTCAGGCTCACCAACTGACACTCCCCCAGCATGCTATGCCACTGACAGGGAGTCAGGAGCCAGTGCAGCAGGCGGCACCAACGGGAGTCGGACTACTGTAGGGGAAGGAGAAGAGCAAAGTGGAGGTGCCAACTTGGGGCCCGGCTTCCTGGAGACCAGCCCCTGGGACGCCGGGCCCCTTACACTTGCATGGACTATACCCCCCTGATGGCAACCCTGAGCACAGGTAAAGGTAGAATGTAACAATGTATGGTTCACGGCTAGGGACCATGAAGTAGGTTTAGCACAGGTAAAGGTAGACTGGAACAATCTACAGTTTACTGCTGGGAATCGTGAAGTAGGTTTATCATGGGTAAAGGTAGAATGGAACAATCTACAGTTCACAGCTGGGGACCATGAAGTAGGTTTAGCACAGGTAAAGGTAGAATGGAGCAATCTATGGTTCATGGCTGGGGACCATGAAGTAGGTTTGAGAACAAGTATGAGGTTCTATTGACAGATTCCTGGAACAGGATTAGTCCAGCATCCAGTCCAAAGGACTCGGGGCAAGTAGCCCCCTCCTCTCAGCTCACAGATCTATCCCTTCAGGGGGAAAACACAACCTCCTTGAGGCTCCATGCTATTTAACGGCAACTCTGCCACCATCTGGGCACACCTCCCCAGGGATTTGCTAGGCCTTGGTCAATATGCAGGCTGGTCATTTGAACTGTCCCTCCCTAAGCTCTAGAAACGTCTTGTAGAGGCAGGGAGGAACAATCCAACTCCCAGCCTGTAAAGCCCTGAACAGACCAGACTAAACAATCACTTCTCCTCTGATTACAGAAAGCCTTACTATCTACATAGCTCTTACCTGATGTCTGTTAATAAGACGTGCTAGGTGTATATTCTCATGACAGATTTTTGGAGATGGGAACTTTTTCTGAAATCTTCCTATTAAAAGGAGGTCAGAGGTTACCGATATTTGTGCATTAGTAGAAGGTTATATCTGTATATTAGAAGGTGGAAAGAGTCTTGCTTTCTGTGTATTAGGGAGTGCTAAAGTTCACAGAAGGGGACTCCCCTGCTGTCAGAGTACACTGATCCGATTAGCTGCAGCATTGACCATAGCAAAATTTCCCAACATTCCCATTCAAGAGCAGTTGTCCTATAGTTGGTAATTGGATTGAAATTTGGATCCATCTATGGCCAGCTCTACACATCCTGCTGTCTATGTATTAGGAAGAGGTGAGAGGTAGGGGTGCTGCTGTCTGTGTATTAGGAGGAGGTGAGAGGTAGGTATGCTGCTTTCTGTGTATTAGGAGGAGGTGAGAGGTAGTTATCCTGCTGTTTGTGTATTAGGAGGAGGTGAGAGGTAGGTATCCTGCTGTCTGTGTATTAGGAAGAGGTGAGAGGTAGGTGTGCTGCTGTCTGTGTGTTAGTTGGAGGTGAGAGGTAGGTATGCTACTTTCTGTGTATTAGGAGGAGGTGAGAGGTAGGTATCCTGCTGTTTGTGTATTAGGAGGAGGTGAGAGGTAGGTATCCTGCTGTCTGTGTATTAGGAAGAGGTCAGAGGTAGGTGTCCTACTGTCTGTGTAATAGGACAAGGTGAGAGGTAGGTCTCTGTAAATTAGGAGACGAGAGGTAGGTGTCCCATTTTCTGTGTATTAGGGGAAGGTGAAAGGTAGGTGCCCTGCTATCTGTATAATAGAGGGAGGTGAGAGGTAGGTGTCCTGCTGTCTGTGTATTAGGACAAGGTGAGAGGTAGGTATCCTGGTGTCTGTGTATTAGGACAAGGTGAGAGGTAGGTGCCCTGGTGTCTGTGTATTAGGACAAGGTGAGAGGTAGGTGCCCTGCTATCTGTGTATTAGGACAAGGTGAGAGGTAGGTGCCCTGCTGTCTGTGTATTAGGACAAGGTGAGAGGTAGGTGCCCTGCTGTCTGTGTATTAAGGCAAGGTGAGAGGTAGGTGTCCTGCTATCTGTCCTATATATTAGGGGAAGGTCAGAGGTAGGTGTCCTGCTGTCTGTCCTATATATTAGGGGAAGGTCAGAGGTAGGTGTCCTGCTGTCTGTCCTATATATTAGGGGAAGGTCAGAGGTAGGTGTCCTGCTGTCTGTCCTATATATTAGGGGAAGGTCAGAGGTAGGTGTCCTGCTGTCTGTCCTATATATTAGGGGAAGGTCAGAGGTAGGTGTCCTGCTGTTTGTCCTGTATATTAGGGGAAGGTGAGAGGTAGGTGTCCTGCTGTCTGTATAATAGAGAGAAATGAGAGGTAGGTGCCCTGCTGTTTGTCCTGCATAGGTGTGCACAGCCTATTGCATTAGGTTGTGCACTTCAAAGCTCAAACACATATGTGTGTATGCATGTGTATATATACTGACAGTGTCAGTAGAGCAGCGGACAGTGTCAGTAGGGCAGAGATTGGTGTCAGTACTTTTTATATGTATTATTTTATTTTTAATTTTTTTTTACAAGTTTTTTAGGAGCCCATTAGAGCGCTTTGGTGAAATATTGTGTTTAAACAAGGAGAATCTGCACCACACACCATGATTAGGGTGTGCCCAGGCACACCTGGCACACCCTGTGCGCACGCCTATGCTGTCCTGTATATTAGGGGATGGTGAGAGGTAGGTGCCCTGATGTCTGTCCTGTATATTAGGGGAAGGTGAGAGGTAGGTGTGCTTCTGTCTGTGTATTAGGACAAGGTGAGAGGTAGGTGTCCTGCTGTCTGTCCTGTATATTAGGGGAAGGTGAGAGGTAGGTGTCCTGCTGTCTGTATAATAGAGGGAGGTGAGAGGTAGGTGTCCTGCTGTCTGTACTGTATATTAGGAAGGTGGGAGGTAGATGTCCTGCTGGTTGTACAATAGAGGGAGGTGAGAGGCAGGTGTCCTGCTGTCTGTATAATAGAGGGAAGTGATAGGTAGGTGTCCTGCTGTCTGTACTGTATATTAGGAAGGTGAGAGGTAGATGTGCTTCTGTCTGTGTATTAGGACACGGTGAGAGGTAGGTGTCCTGCTGTCTGTCCTGTATATTAGGGGAAGGTGAGAGGTAGGTGCCCTGCTGTCTGTCCTGTATATTAGGGGAAGGTGAGAGGTAGGTGTCCTGATGTCTGCATAATAAAGAGAGGTAGGTTCCCTGCTGGCTACTAGGAGAGGTAGGTGCCCTGCTGTCTGTACTGTATATTAGGAAGATGAGAGGTAGGTGTCCTGCTGTCTGTGTAATAGAGGGAGGTGAGAGGTAGGTGTCCTGCTGTCTGTCCTGTATATTAGAGGGAGGTGAGAGGTAGGTGTCCTGCTTTCTGTATAATAGAGGAATGTGAGAGGTAGGTGTCCTTGTCTGTCCTGTATATTAGGGGGAGGTGAGAGGTAGGTGTCCTGCTGTTTGTATAATAGAGGGAGATGAGAGGTAGGTGTTCTGATGTCTGTATAATAGAGGGAGGTAAGAGGTAGGTGCCCTGCGGGCTAAGAGGAGACGTAGGTGCCCTGCGGGCTAAGAGGAGACGTAGGTGTCCTTCTGGCTAAGAGGAGAGGTAGGTGCCCCGTGAGCTAAGAGGAAAAGTGGGTGCCCTGCTGACTAAGAGGAGAGGTAGGTGTCCTGGCTAGGAGGAGAGGTAGGTGTCCTGATGTCTATGTAATAGAAGGTATAGTGTCTTGGATAAACATGACAGTATTTGTAAAAAGAAATGAAGACTCATCTCCATATAACCTTGTATTCTAGAGATGAGATTTCTTTTCCTATCCCCAGTTCCTCCCTGGTAAATCCTATCTCCTTCTAGCCGGTGACATGTCAGCCCCCTTGCTCCTCTCTGCCCCATACAGTGCTAAATATACCCTGTCAGGTTGCAAAGGCTGCAGGATTTGTGTAACACGAGCCTGAGGCTCTGGAGAGACCTCTCGGAGGAGAGGAGCAGAATGTCTGCTCCAGAGCCTCTCACCGGAGCTGCCACCATCATGGACTCCACACCTAAAGTCCCACGTCTCGTCTTGGTGAGAACTTTTTGTGTCTTTGCCTTCAATGTCTTTTCTGTGTTTATCTGTCGTAGTGAAATCTAAACAGTCTGTGTATAAACTTCAGAAAAGTTGGCCTCTGTACATGGGACAGGTCTCATTATGTATGCTGTGCTGTTATCGTCCAATTTTTCCCTCTCCATGCCATCCTCCACGTTGCAGAAGGCATGTTGGGGTTCATCTTTCCTGGGAGCGTAGGTGCTTTCTGGGGTTATATTTAGGGTTTCCTTATTTATCTCAACCTTGCCAGTGTACTGTAATGGCTGTATAGGATCAGAATAGTAGCCATGTGGTGCATGTAGTTAAAGTGAATTACACACCTTTTCACCAGAGGTCTACCAGAGTAGATCATGTTTAGGGCTGAACTATACTATTATGGCTTTTTTATATTGTGAAATCTGAATTTCTCATCAAATGATGTAATATTGATAAATTGTTCTTGCTCTTGTTTTATTGTAATTGATTTGCAAGGCTACAACAGGGGTGCCCAACCGGTGGAGCCCTCTGATGTGGCCCACGACCTCCTGCTCTGGGATGGCGGGTCGGCAAGCCCAGATGGTGGGTTGCCGACCCACCATCCTAGAGCATCAGTGTTGTGAATGGAGCCGGCGGTGGAGGAAGCAAGCGGCTTTGGAGCAGAGCCGCATAAGTCGATGCTTCCTGTATAGCACTGGCTCCTGTTACAGGCGGAGTGATACCAATTCCACCTGGTACAACAACAGCCGACAATACCTGAAAGGAAGACTCAGGGCCAGCCCTACCATAGGTCTCAGTGGGTCCATTGGACCCAGGCAGCACTTTGAGAGGGGCAGCAAATTGAACCACGGCCGCCTCTCCTCTTCTATTTACCCAGCAAATTGACGACCATGATTTTTTTTCCAGCAGTTTTGTGTGTCATGATGACAACTCCTCCCCCCCCCCCCGGTCACTCTGCCTGCCCCTATACTACCCTAGTCCACCCCTATACTGCCCCAGCCTGTCTATATAATACCCTAGCCTGTCCATATACTACCCTAGCCTCAACCTGTCCGTGTACTACCCTAGCCTGCCCCTATACCACCCTAGCCTGTCTATATACCACCCTAGCCTGCCCCTATACTGCCTTAGCCTGTCAATAAACCACCCTTGCATGTCCATATACTACCCTAGCCTGTCCATATACTACCCTAGCCTGTCCATATACTACCCTAGCCTGTCCATATACTACCCTAGCTTGTCCATATACTACCCTAGCCTGTCTATATGCTACTCTAGCCTGCCCCTATACTACCCTAGCCCACCCCTATACTACCCTAGCCCGCCCCTTGGAATTGAACATAATGGTATGCCATATAATTTTGCATATAGACAAGGTGCTGTTGCATGTAAATCTGACTTCCTCATGAATTAAATTTTAGTGTTAATTATCATCAAATAATAATGGATGTGGGGGCCTTTTGGTGGGCGTGATTTTTTTTTTGGTGGGGGGGGCGGGTAGCATTTAATTCTTGGACCCAGGCAGCACAATGTCTTGGGCCGGCCCTGGGTCCTGGAGTTTCCCTTTAAGTGGCCCTCCCGCTTCAAAAGTTTGGGCACCCCCTGGGTGTATAACCTGGTTATCTCCATACCTCACGTGAACACTTCACACAGGAGCAGAAAGTACCCTGCTTAAAAGGTTTCAGCTTAAGACCTCTTTCACACTGAGGCGCTTTGCAGGCGCTATAGCGTTAAAAATAGTGCCTGCAAAGCGCCCTGAAACAGCTGCTCCATTCACTCCAGTGTCAAAGCAGGGCTTTCACACTGGAACGGTGCACTGGCAGGGCATCAGAAAAAGTCCTGCCAGCAGCTCCTTTGGAGCGCATTAGGAACTCACTGCTCCTAAAGCGCCCCTGCCTATTGAAATCAATGGGCAGCGCCGCTGAGCCGCTGGCAAAGCACCGCTGTAGCAGCACTTTGCGGGAAGTTTTAACCCTTTTTCGGCTGCTAGTGGGGTTGAAAGCGCCCCGCTAGCGGGCGAATAGCACCGCAAAAATGACAGTAAAGCGCCGCTAAGAATAGCGGCATTTTACTGCCGACGCCCGGGGCGGCTCAGTGTGAAAGGGCTCTAAAAGCAAACTGTTCATAAGGCAGCTTAAAACATCTTGTTCTTGGTTATGGGTGATTTGTTCTTTAATAAATTTATTAATGGGCAGTAATGTCACCCATATTATTATGGGAACAGAAGTAATGAATCTGCAGTATTATGTAAAGCTGTAAAACCCAACAGGACCTTTTTCTGTTTGTGTCCTATGTCAGTATTGATAACAATTGGTGGAGGTAGGTACAGACACGGATCTCTCAATGGCACACAGCTAATTTCCTACTAAACTGCTAAATCAGGAGCTTTTAGGATTGCGCAAGACCTGAGGCACCGATGGGAACATCAAAGAAAGAGAAGTTGCATAGCCCTTTTACATTGTCAGTCATTGGTGAAGTGCTCCCCTTACATTGTTGGTCGGTGGTGAAGTGCCCCCTTACATTGTTGGTCGGTGGTGAAGTGCCCCCTTACATTGTTGGTCGGTGGTGAAGTGCCCCCTTACATTGTTGGTCGGTGGTGAAGTGCCCCCTTACATTGTTGGTCGGTGGTGAAGTGCCCCCTTACATTGTTGGTCGGTGGTGAAGTGCCCCCTTACATTGTTGGTCGGTGGTGAAGTGCCCCCTTACATTGTTGGTCGGTGGTGAAGTGCCCCCTTACATTGTTGGTCGGTGGTGAAGTGCCCCCTTACATTGTTGGTCGGTGGTGAAGTGCCCCCTTACATTGTTGGTCGGTGGTGAAGTGCCCCCTTACATTGTTGGTCGGTGGTGAAGTGCCTTCTTATAGTAGTGGTTAGTTGTGAAGTGTCCTGTTACATCGGTTTTCAGTGCTGAGTTGCCCACTTACATTGGTGGTCACTCTGAGACGTGCCCATTTACTTAGTCAGTGGAGAAGTGCATATTATGATGGTAAAATGCATCTTATGTTGGTGGTCAGTGGTGAAGTGCCCTCTTATGTTTTTGGTCAGTGGGCGTTCAGCTAAATAGAGGCTTGTGTCACTCTGCCAGACAGTGGCTGCAAGGAGACTGGGTGTTGCTAGAACTAAGGCATCCAGCAGGAGACCTGGGGCACCTTGGCACCTACTCCAAAGTGCTTATGGCTAGTGATGCCCATGCACCAAATATACAGTCCTTTTATCTCTTTATTTAAAAAGAAGTATACCATGACAGATAGATATATGCAGTTAAGTTTAAATAATCCACAAAGAAAGGGTTGCACCGCTTCATGTTCCGAGTGTGTTCCTCCGGTCCCCCTCCACAATGGGTGCTGGCTTTAAGAGCTCCTCCGGTCTGGGACAAGGTCATCTGGTGCCCAGGGTGAAAACTGTATGCTGCCCCCTCCCCCAGCTTTGGTTTAAGTTTCAGTAATGAAATCACCCAGCATTGGTGCCAGTTTATGCAATAATAACCCCCAGCATTGGTGGCAGTTTATGCAATAATAACCCCAGCATTGGTGTCAGTTTACATAGTAATAACCCCCTGCGTTGGTGCCAGCTTTCACAATAATAACACCTACATTGGTGGTCAGTGGTGTTATGCTATTTAAGCCCCACTTCACAGTTAGTGGCAGTGATATTTAAAACGCGATTCCCTTTTAGTGGCTAATGGTGGTGTTATTTACCCCCTTCGTGCTGCATTAGTTGCCAATGGCAGTGTTAATTGACCCTTAATTGCACCCCCCCAAACCTGTAATGCCACATGAAGGGGTTAATAAACACTGCCACTGGCCAGTAATGCAACATGAAGGGATTCATTATTAACACTGCCGCTAGCCACTAGTGAAGTGGCAGTTCATTAACCTCTTCGTGCTGCATTACTGGCTAATGGCAGCCTTAGTTAATGAACCCCTTCACGGCCAGCCCCCTACACCCTCCAAGGTGTTAACCAGTTCACAAGGAAATTCAATAATGTCTGAAGTAAAGTTATCTTCCTCAGCCTGCTGCCTTCTATTAAGTTATTGACCTACCTACATCACTAACATGCTTCCTCCACAGTGACGCTTTCTCTTGCCACTAGCAGTCAACTGCCAGGGGGAGATCACTCCACCTGACAGAGACGTGTGATATAAGGCCTTCTGGTGCCGGGTGCAGAAGTGCAGGGAGCACTCCAGCACTGGGCACCCCACTTCCACTCTTCAAGTTCAAGGTCATAAGGTACTTTGCTATGGGTAGTGGCGGTGAGTCTGGGCTGGGCATCTTTAAATGCCCTCATAGAGTTATTAGGAGTAGCACTGCCTGCAGTGTCAGACTCTCTGCATTCCACCTGTACACCCCGTATCCCATTGAACGGTTGCACCTAGGGCACTTGTCCCTTCTGCCTCCACCACCCCCCTTCCGGCCCTGCTGCTCGGCTTATATGGCAAAAATGAAGAACAGAGCCACACTCCAAAGAGTAGCACCGCAAAGTTTAATCAAAGAAGTTGGCTTCCGACACAGTCCCCGGCTAAGAAGAACGTGGCTGAGGGCAGGGACTATATTGGAAGCCAACTGCTTTGATTAAACTTGGTGTGACTGTTTTGGGGTGCAGTTCTATTCTTTAGTTTAGGTAATGTCGAATGCTCATGGGTATATCATACATCAGTACAAAAATATTTATGATAACATTTATGATAACCAAACATAAGTGTATAATTTTCCGGTGTCCTTTTGTATGCACCAATATAAAAGTCTAGTTATGTGGACTGCAATCTTGTCCTTTATGGGGTCTGGGAATCCAATTCCCACTTTGTATTTATTTTCTCCTCCTTAGGCAGGAGAGAAAGTGAGATTGTAAACCTCCTAAAAATTGTATGAGAGTTTGATAGGGAGAGTTTGTAGTAAATACAGTAGACGAAGAAGGAACTTCATTCTAAGGATGTTCTTGCGCCCAAGTGTCTAAGAGTCTGTAAAGGTCCAAATATACAATTTTAATACATAATTGAATTGTTTGTATGTCAAGATATGGTCTTAGTCCAGTTTACACCTTTTTTAACAAAATGAACTATGCAGTCAAGGGGCCCCAGTGGGTAAATATGTGCAGTTTTTAAAAATGTTGCTTAATGTAATGGCCACTTCTGTAGGCCCTTTGAGGTACTCTGAATCCTGAAGCCCGACTCATAATTACCCACCGACAGCATCAGTAGAACATCTCCTCCAGCCATATACTGTATACTTACAGCAACATGCCCTCTGTTATCCTCAGCACATTGAAGCATGCTCTTCGATACAAATGGCATATAGCACGGTTTACCCTAATAATGCGTTCCATGCGTTCCACTGCATTCAGCACTCTGCATCATGGATGCATCATGGACAATGTTAGGTACACACTGCAGTATGCACTATAAATATACAGCACAGCATTACACTCCAGCACACTGAGCACACAGTACCCTTCTTCACAATGCACTCAACACTTTTCACCATGCACCACAATTCATGGAGTCTGTACCCCTTTAAAGCAGTCCCACAATGTCCCCTTCACATCACAGTCCCCTTTACATCACAGTGCACCTTTACAGTGCAGTACTCTTTACATTCACGTAACATGGACCGCAATGTAAGGGGGGCTGTGATGGGAAGGGGACTGCACTGCAAAGGGACACTGTGATGTAAATGGGACTGCACTGTAATGAAAAGGGGGGGGGCTATGATGTGAAGGGGACTGCACTGTAATGGGGCACTGTAATTAATACAGTGCCCCATTACAGTGCAGTCCTCTTCCCATCACAGCCCCCCCCCCACCCCCCATCAAAGTGCCCCTTGCAGTCATGCCCCCCTTTCTCCCTAAATATAGTCACCCCTTCCACTCTCTGCCTCCTCTGCACAGTCCTACCTTTGGCAGGGCAGGATTCAGCCTTTGTGTCCACTCCTGGCTTTCCCGCCCCACCGATGATGTCATCCTATTAGCAGGGCAGCAGTGGCGGCTGGTGGTATATTTTTTTCAGGGGGGCGGCAAACAATCCACCCGACAGTTGGGTCACACAGGCACCCCCCCTTCCTCGTTGGGTCGGTCACCAGCCCCGCACTTACCCCATCTAGGTCATGGGCAGCACTTACTCCAGGCGGAGGACAGCAACTCCTCCTCCTGGTGCTTCCCCTGCATCTCCTCCCTCCTTCTTCTCGGCGGCCAATAGGATTGCTTCTCCTCCCAGCCAATCGGGTGATGGGACTCTGGACCTGCTTTCTGAGGAGAATCAGGAAGACAATAGCGAATATTAATACGCTTTTGTCACACAACTGGGTGGGCTCGGGGTGCCGTGCTCTGCTCCCCTAGCCCACCCTTTTTTATAGCCTATTAGAGTCTCTAATCACGTGCTTCTTTAAAAAGAAAAAAACCCATTGGAATGCTTCTGGCGCCCCAAATGTAGATTAGGGGCCGGATGCCCTGCATTACGGGCCACCACTGCAGGGAGCCGCAGATCTGGATGGAGGGCGGGAGCTGCCAAACTTAACACAATAACAAGCAGGTGATTACCCGCTCTGTATCTCCAGCTCCTCCTGCCTCTGGCCCTGCTGATAGAATGACATAGTCGGTGGGGCAGGAGAGGAGACACGGGCATGGCTGCACAGCGGGAGGTAAGTGGTGACCGCGGGTCTGTGATAGCCCTGTCCAGACAGTGGTCGCTGCTCACCTCCCGCTGTGTGGCCCAGTCATCAACAGGCCACAAGCCTGCTACATGTCTTTGGTAAAAAAAAAATCTCAATAAGTGTGTATTAAATGGTTTACTGGATTTTTTTTTTTTTCTACTAGTAATGGCGATAATCAGATGAAAAAAAAGAAGAAAACAAATGCATTTAATTAAAGCGGTTGTATTGTTCGCTTGGTCATTTTTACCTACAGGTAAGCCTATAATAAGGCTTATCTGTAGGTAAAATGAATATCTCCTAAACCTGTACGGTTTAGGAGATGTTCACTTTGCATGCAGCCACTGACGTCAGCGGCACATGCGCCGCGAAGGTCCGGCAAAGGTCCGGCGTATCATGACAGAACTTGCCGGAACGGAGGGCTCCAGCCACTCACAGCAACGGAGCCACGCACCCGGAAGAAACGCCGGAGGGAACGTGCCGGCTTCCTCAGCGGTGACTGAGTGGCCCTGTGGGACGTTCTAAGGTAAGTATTTCATGATGAGCTAGTATGCGGTGCTTTATTTTGGTGGTATTTGATCATCGTTTTTTGCGCTATAAACAAAAAGGACCAACAACAATATTTTTTACTTTTGCTATAATAAATATCCAAAAAACAAATAAAAAAAAAATGTCTTCATCAGTTTAGGCCAATATGTATTCTTCTACATATTTTTGGTAAAAAAAATCCCATTTAGCGTATATTGATTGGTTTGCGCAAAAGTTATCGTGTCTACAAAATAGGGGATAGATTTATGGCATTTTTTTTTTTTTTTTTAATGGCGGTGATCTGCGATTTTTAGCGGGACTGCGACAGATTTGACACTTTTGACACTTTTTTTGGGACCAGTGACATTTATACAACGATCGTTGCTATAAAAATGAACTGATTACTGTATAAATTACACTGGTAGGGAAGGGGTTAACACCAGGGGCGATCAAAAGGTTAAATGTTCCCTAGGGAGGTGCTTTCTAACTGTGGGCAGAGTGTACTGGCACGATGTAGAGAGAGATCGCTGTTCCTGATCACTAGCAACAGCAGATCTCTTTCTACTTCCCGACAGAACGGGAACGCCCCGCTGATTGGCTCCCCCGCTAGTGCGTGCCCACAGATCACCGTGTACACGCCTGACTTACAATGATGGCGATTCGCACAGGAGAGCCCACCTGCCACAGTACAACTGCGGCGGCTGGTCATTAATACGTTAATCGAGAAATATTACAGAAGAAATAACCTATATACTTTATGAACTCTTTAAATCTCAATAGGAGTATTGCATTAGAAACCATACTCACATAATTTGGGATGGGAGCGGTTGTATGAGTCCATGCCTATTTTATACCATTTGTAAAGCTTTTGGTTGTATAAGTTCTACCCACCAAATACAGTATATGTATATTCACATAGACTTTTATAAAGTCTGCTTGTTTAACATTTCCCAATCTTGGACATATAAAAATAAAACCATTACATGTTTCCTAAGGTCCACACATTTATACATCATAGTATTGTTAAAAAACAGATATTAAAGAAGGCTTCTAACAGGTACTCCTTTGTGGCATGCTGCTGTTAGTGTAAACTCTGCAGCATGGTCAACATTGAGCTCTAGTGCATCGAGGTGTCACAGATGTGGAGGTTGGTAGGCAGCTTATGTTGAGCTGCTTTTTTGCCAGGCAGACCATGGGTAGCCCTGGTCGAAGGCAGCCAGTAGGTTAGTACTGTTGTCATACTTGACCTTGCCGAGTTGAAGATGACATGATGCCAGCTACCTCTCAGCCTGGGCTTGAAGAATTGCAAGCAGCTTTGCTTTAATGTGGCTCCAATCTTGAAGGCATATAAACTGCAACACAGCATGACAGCATTTAACCTGGGATATATGCATTGGGGCACTTGGGGGAGAATGGAGGCAGAGGCCAGTTAGGAGGAAAGGCTTTAGGTGACTGCACCATCACCAATGTACAAGACGCTTGGTGACACCACTATCTCTGTGCCCTGTCCTGCATCTTTTCTAGCTGCCAGAAGATTGAACCAGTGTGCCCCGACGTGTGTGTATATATATATATATATATATATATATATGTGTGTGTGTATATGTATGTATGTATGTATGTGTGTATATATATATATATATATATATATATATATATATATATATATATATATATATATATATATATATTGTCCCTGGCCATGCTTACTGGACCATGTGCCCATGGTTACGTGTACCCTGCCCTTGACAGTGTGGGCCAATGACTCAGACATAATACATTCCACATGCTGATGGGGGACAAGGATGGCCTGGGCAAAATAATAGCACCTGAGTACCTGCCACTGTGGTGTAGCACAAGCCATAAACTCGTGGATGGGGTGGATTCTATAAGCTAGAATGGGGGCTTCAAAGCCAGAAGTTTTGCCAAGCTCACATTATGACACTGAGCGATGGGAATGATTTGAGGATTTTTTAATTTTTTCTGCTTTAGCAGCTGTGGAAGAGAGACCTGACTTAGGAATGATAGTGCTGGAGACATACAGTAGGGTGGTTGTAGGAGAATGCAGAGGTTGAAGTCTTCTCTTGACCCTCCCCAGCATGGCCACATGGCCCTCTTCCCCACTTGGCGTGGCATACAGTAACCTAAGCCTCTAAACCCCTTTGTAAGACTTCCACCTCTGTCACTAGAGGCTAAAGATGCTGCTGCAGATGCCGCAGGAGTAAATGCATAAAGTAAGGAATGAGGAGTGCAAGCCATTTTCTGCCAACTTGTCTCATTGAGGTGCTGCTCCCATTAAGTTCTGGGGTGCATGTGTTTCCTCAAACATCTGTTACCTAAATAGCTGGCTCTATTACCATAGCTGATACAATGCACCCAGAAGCTGCAGACTACAATGGTGCTGTCAACAGAATATACCTTTAGAAAAAGTCCTGCGCTGCAGAGCTCTTTGGATCAGTCCTGGGTAAAGCAGAGCAGTGTCACAAACCACGGATAGATTAGGAAGGCTGTGTCCTCTAGCCTTCTGCAAGCTGCCGCTGATCAAAATCCTTGCTAGCTGCTTTTCTGCCTCTGCGTCAGAATTTTCCTCCTCTTCATTCGGTGGCACCCATGGACTGGCTGCCACCTCATCTTCCACCCCCTTCTCATCTTTGGGGCCCACTTGCCAGTAAGCTCCAGTTGCTGGAACATCAATATCTCTTGCTGGTCGCTGCCTGATGTCCCCACCTTCTGTGGTCCTGGCGCAATCTTCCTCCACCCCATCAAAAAGCAGGATTGCTTGTGCAAGGCTAAGAACACTCTCCTGCAGCAAATCAGTGATCGTGTGATCAAATAATTACGCTGACTTCTTATTGGTAGTTTGTGGAGGATTACGGAGGGATTGGTAAACGAGGAGGAGAAAGGAGCGGGTGCATTAGCAACAGTTGCAGACAACTGGCTGCTTTGTGCCTGGGAGGAAGAAGAGAAAGGCTTTATCAGCCATTCAACTACCTTCTGCGTCTGCTGTGGCTATAGCCACTATGTATAAAAGGAAAAATGTGCCCTTTCTCTAGATCAGTGGTTCTCAACTCCTGTCCTCAGGGCCCACTAACAGGCCAGGTTTGCAAGATAACTGAAATACATCACAGGTGATCTCATTTGCTGCTCAGTGATTGCAGTATTCTAGTATGCATCTACCCAGGGTAATACTTAAAATCTGGCCTGTTAGTGGGTCCTGAGGACAGGAGCTGAGAACCACTGCTCTAGATGGTGCTGCCCAACCACTGCTTTGTCCTGTAGAACCTGATAACCCCCCAAATCCTCCCCCTCCCCT
The DNA here is from genome assembly GCF_042186555.1 of Aquarana catesbeiana. NCBI lineage: Eukaryota > Metazoa > Chordata > Amphibia > Anura > Ranidae > Aquarana > Aquarana catesbeiana. Next base: position 79,262,564 of record NC_133335.1, on the reverse strand, counting down.
CCCACTACGTCCGCATGCAGAATTTCTTTCCTCGCTTTAGGTCTGACATTTTTAATAAAGGAGATTCAATTTAAGGCCAGCTATGGCAATAGGGGGAATAAATATGTGGTGCTTTACTTCCACATAAGTATGCGTTGATGTGCTGCAAGCAAAGAGTAGCTTTGCACTGCGTACCCCAAAATAAGAAGAAAGGCCCTATCAAAATAACCCCCCCCCCCAAAACTCCTACTACTTTTACTTAAAGCGGCCGTAAACCGCATTAAAAAAAAATAGGCACGGGCAGACTTTACTTTAAAAAAAGCTGGGTGCCACCATTGGGCCGTATTGTAAGTTACACACCTTTATTTCGAGAGATTGTTCTCTGTTTAAAGGATGCCCTATATTATAGATACTACTGATTTAATTTCAGAGCATTTTACTCCTGATGATTGGCATGAGCCATGAAACGTGCGTCGCATTACATCAAACTGATGCCTAGACAAGTTTGGCTCACCATGAGCAACTGATCATGTTCAATGAATTTTCATGAATGGATGAGTGTTTTTATGTAACTGTAATGTTAAATATGTTGTATTTTATTTTGTATAACATCTATATATTCATACAAGCGTATCATAGTACATTGGGTCCTGTATTACAGATTGACACTCTTTACAACGTGATTTGTTATTAATAAATAATTTTATGAATGATATGAATAAGGTATCCATTCAGTGACATACCTCGCACAAAGTCCCATTCCTTTCTCTTTTCTGCTGTTTAAACACATATCAGGGATGGAGGCTTGCCACTGCTATAAAACCGGGCATATTAGGTCGCATTAGTATATATTAAAAAAAAAAAAGCCCTTCAGTGGAGTGCTGTCAATGCTGAAGGCTATTCCATCTTTACCGGTCTTCCTTCCAGGTTCACTGTTTACGGCATGGCTCTGAAAAAATGGCATGGGTATGTTGTTCCTTCAGAGCGCATGTTACGGTGATGTCACCGGCTGCATCCAAAATAAATATCTCCTAAACTATGCAGGTTTAGGAGATATTTACTGTACCTATAGGTAAGCCTTATTGTTGGCTGTAGCAAATTGGATCATGCTTTTCTGGGTTTTTTTCCACCTTCCTCTGGATCAACTGTGGGTATATGGGATTGTATGATATTTTTTATTTTTTATTTGTTTTTTTTATGGTTGAACTAGATGACCTTGTGTCTTTTTTCAACCTGACTAACTATGTAATTATGTAACTATAGGTAAAAATCATACAAGGGAGTTTACTTCCACTGTAACATAGCAGGGAAAAAAAATGGATAAACCAGAAAAAAAAAGATTAAAACAATAGCAACAAAAGAACCGACTGCAGGTGGTGGGACATGATATTGAAAGCAAATATATAGTTGTTTCTGACACTGAACAGTGAACATGACGGGGACGGGGGTTACACATGTCGTTGGTGTCCATGGTATGAAGAATTTCCTGATATAGCAGTTGGTAGAGAGAAAAAATGACATGGCGTCTGTGGGAAGAAGAAAAAATGCCTGGTGTTTGTAGTCAGTGGGAGGAAAAAATGTCCTATGTTGGTGGTTAATTGGAGGAGGAAAAGTCTAGCGTCATGGTTGGTGGTAGAAAAGATATACAGTGAAAAAATGTCCACTGTGGGCACTCAATGGGAGGAAATAATGACCTGGAGCTGGGTGCGTGTTTAAGTACTGATGGGGAAATTTGGCTGTACGCTATGCACACAGCCATATCTCCTGTGCTCCTAAGCACACATTCCATCTAATGATATAATGTACCCCTTTTGATCCATGTCTCCCCTGGTTCACCATAGTCCCCCTTTCCCCAGTCAACAGACATTACCACATTCTTACATCCTCATCTCAGCATGACTGCCTCTCTTAGCAGTCCCCCTTGCTTTTATTTCCAACATCACAAAAGCTATGACAAACAGGAAGTGATGGCTACAGCAGCCAATCACTCCCTCAATACATAATGACATCATAGGAAATGACCATATAAGGACATGACCAAATAAAGACATGACTTTCAACACAGGAAATACAACAACCAATGAACAATGACTACAGGAGTCTTATGGGCGTGTCTGAGCAGAGACAGGGTGCATGCATTTTTTTAGAAGCCACATGGCTTTCAAACATGGACTTCGTCTCCGACCATAACAACCCAAAAGACTCCCGTATTTCCACTGATAGGAATCCTTATTCTGTGTTGTTCCAGAGAACAACGCATACCCGGACTATTCTACTGTCCTTGTGGACAAGAGATTATCGGCAGGTGTACACTCATGGGGCCACAAATATGTTGATCAGGCATACAGGGGCGACACGAGCGCACACTCATTAAACCGATAATGTCTTTGCAGAGCGAACACACCCCCACCAGACGATCGTTGTGTACATCATACAGGGGCCCTTAGCTGGCGGACATGCCTCCACTCCACAAACATTTCTCTACATCCCCAAGGAGCTTTCCACTACCAAACGGATCTCAACCAGCATCAGTCTGCCACATTCAGCTCTTTAGAGCGGGCTGCGAGAGAACGAACACTGGGAGACTCTTATGACAATACATATTAAAATACATCTTCATAAAATTTCCACAACAGTACTTGGCGCCAAGTCATGGTCCAGATCCATGGAATTGCGGGATTGTGTTGAAATCCTGGGACAGTCCCACAGAATTCAGGATGGTTGGGGTGTATGTGTATGCACAAATGCACAATGCTGTTATACAGGTGACACCTTGCTAAAACACAGAGAGCACCTAAAGGGGAGGGAGCCATCAGGCACAAAGGCTGCTGCAACAAAACAGACCGACACGACACCCTATGTTCAGTTTAGCATGACTAACAAGCACAAAATGACTTCACTGAACATTGGCTCCGTAAACTTTCCTTACAGATGGTGCTGAGGAAGCTATGGTGCACAGTTGGCATGCTGGCTGGGTGTGATTTTGCTGTGTTGCACTAGCTAAAGCTGATACATGTTCAGAAAATATGTCTGCCTGTGTATACAGTTGGCCTAATTACTAAAAGGAAATGCACAAGAACAGTGTGATTACAAAGAGCCTTGTCTGGCAGGTTTGCATGTAGATCTAAAATGAAAAAAAAACAAATGTAAGTGTGGGAAATGATTACTGTTTTGTGATGTCAAGATTAAAGAAATCACTGCACTGCAAGAACATTTCAACCTTGGATGGTGGGAAATAGGGACGTCTTTTAGCACAGAATATTTAGGCAGTGGTCACACCCCTTGATCATGCAAACCATGATGGAAAATTAAAGCAGAAGACTGAATATTTAAACCAGAGGTGCCAATCTCCATTTCATTTCGGACTGCGTCAGTATTATGGTTTCCCTTCCTTATATCTGGTGTCAAGAGTCCCCACCCTCCCTGACATCACAGTTCACCCCTTACCTTGTGCTGCTGCCGGGAAGAAGCTGGTGGGGGAGCTGGGAAGCAGAAAGTGCAGAGTCTGGAGGAGGACCAGAGAGGGGCTGGATTCAGCTGCCGAAGTCAACTGAATGCTCAGACCAGGGGAGGCGCAAACGAGGGGAGTGCTGCGGCTGCAAAGAGAGGCACAGGATCTGTAGGAGGAATTCTATCCTCCTGTCTGCTGCCAACTGCTGAGATGGGGGGCAGAGACTAGACTCTTGGTGGCTGCACAGGGAAGCGCAGGAGCTCGCAGAGGAGTTTTGTCCTCCTCTCTGCTGCCGTCTGTTGAGAGAAGGTGGAAAAGGAGACGAGGGGGCATGCCACAGCTGCATGAGAGGTGCCAGGGCCACATGAAATGGTGTGGGAGGGCTGGAATCAGCCCGCAGGCCTTGTGTTTGACACATGTGATTTAAACTTACTGTGGGTTTTTTTAACCACTAATTTCCTTTTCTATTAGCATTTAAAAACAACAAGTAGTCTGAGCTAAAGGAAGGATATTTAATGAGAAATTAGAGACAGAGCCATTTGGTTCCGAAAGAGGGAACAGTCTAGGGATGACAGGGTTTCAGCTCCAGAGCTGAGAGGTAGCTCCGTTGTCTAGATCTGAAGTGGAGTTATTAACATTATTTAGATAGGATCTGGAGCAGAGCTGGTGCTGTGTTTCTGGAGCTGTATTTAAAATGGAGTTGTGCTACACAGTCTGGAGCTTAAAAGGACACTAAACTTTGGTTTTAAAAAAAATCTATTCAAGTATGTACATTTTTATTAATTAGAAAAAGCTTTACTGAAAAATAACAGAAATCTGCAGTAGACATTTTACTGAGAGAAATAACATACCATTTCACAGTGTTCAATATCAAGAAAATACTTTTTACAAAAGTGAGCCTCTGATCCACATCACAACATGATACAGTGAGTAAAATATTATCGTGGGCAATATTCAGGAAATTCTTTAACAAGGGTAATGTTTCCCCATTCCCATCCCCCTTTACCCTATCATTGTCAACTCCGCTTTTCAGCCTAGGGTGAAGATCCGTTGTTCAAAGATCTACTGCATTTTTTTTTTTTGAAAGCCCATGGCATGTGAAACCCACTCAAAAACTTCACCCGGTGCCAAAAAAATAAAACACAAAAACATGCAATGGGTGTACACAAGCCCTCTAAAATCAGAGGGTCTTGCCCTGATCCTCCGGGGCGTAAGGCTCCAGGCGGGGACTGGGGTACTTTACACTTGGTCCATCTGGCCGAAACCAGACGGGCCCCTTTCTCTGGTGGGTCTGCCGAAACAGACCCACCCAAGTACTTGGTGGGGCTCCCTGAAGGGAGACCCCATGAGAGAGGGCGAACCAAGCCGGAAGGCCATGTACACCCCCTCCCAAGACTTTCAGGGCAGGCCCGAGGACCTACAACCTACCAGTCACACATGCAAAAACCATGTACAAACATAAAAATACAAAAAGTGACAAACATGGGTTTAAATAAATGAAAGTGGGAGGGGGGGGGGAATTGGAGAGGAGAGTGAAAAGTGGTCATTGTGTGAAACAATGACAAGGCCCTCTGGCCGGGAATAAAAAAAAAATTCCTCCGGTCCCAGCCAAAAGGCCCGACCCAGGAGGCAGGTGAGAAAAATGTGTGGTATGGTGCAGTGACCGTGGTGCCATAAATCAAAAGTGACCCTCGCTCACAGTGACTTTACAGCACCCCTGGACTGCTACTCCAGGGGCATGTACGCCATGGGCTTCTTTCCAACCCTGGCCCACAGCCAGACCAGCGCAGCCCCCACCCCTACCAGGAAGGCCTGGAGCTCTGAGAACTTAGGGAGAGCCATGGAGGCAAGGGCTCAACCACCATTCCCATCGCTCCTACCTAATTACATTCAGGAAATACTAACCGCCCCCCTGGTGGAAAAGGGAGGCCAGTGTTCTTTCCCGAAAAATTGACAGGGGCAAGGACCACACCAATCTAGGCCAGAAGGCCAGGGACCCGACCCTTCGGCCAGACCGGTGCAACACCCATCCTCACCAGGAGCACCCTTCTGGCCTGCTCAGACACAACCAATAATCAGCCTCTATGACCAAGCCAATCCAATCGGTCTCATCCTGGGGATCAACTAAGGCCTGTCTGTGAGAGCTGCAAGATAATCATTTGTTGGAGTTCCTTCGACCTTGGATCCACCATCGTGACTCCACTAAGCATTTTTTGACCCCTGGACTGCAAAGCTAAGGGTCTACAGGTTCTGATGAGTGGGGTTACAAGAGGGGATTTCTTGTTCTTCATTGGGTGTGGTCTCTGAACATTTCCTTTGAAGCCTGCTACTTGAGTTGCCGCTGGAAGCACTGGGCACTCATATATATATATATATATATATATATATATATATATATATATATATATATATATAACTTTTTTTTTTTTAATTGTATTACTACTTACCATTGAATATTTGCTTTATTTTGCACTTTATTATGTTACACTCTTTCCATGAGCGCTGTTAAGACTTATACATCTCTTTTCAAGTTCTAGTACCTTTGCAACAGCTGCTGTGGTCTTTATTCATTAATTATAATTTTGCACACTATATTTAGTTCTCCATTGGCGCGAGAAGCTATCTACTGCAATGTAATATGTTCCAAGCCCGCTCCTTTATTTCAGCCTATCAATGGCCTACGCTGAGACAGTTAACCTCAGACCAACGCCTCTCACATCTCAGATCATGGCGGCTCATGCAATTATCCCACTTCCTTCACTCCCTCCTCCTGCATCTTCATTTTCTAGACCTCTCACTCAATTTGGAAAAGAATGCGAACTCCCCACTTAGACATATGGTCTTGATCATGTATAACATGCTTAATGCCCTACCCAAAAACTTTATCCCTCCTTATCTTGCAAAAAGGGATTCTGACCTTCAACTCTACCTGTCCCCAGAACAATGAGACAGGATCATATATTTCACATAAAGCATCTATTTGCATGCAGTTCCAAGAATCCAGCTACAAAATTCTGTCCCAATGGTACAAAATGCCACACGTGCTCCACTGCAATTAGGGGACAAACGTTGGAGATGAGATTCCACCATAGGAGATTTCCTACACATATTTTGGACATGTCCCTCCCTCCAACACCTATTTGTCCATTTCACTTTCAGTCCATTTCACTTTCAGTCCATTTCACAAAGCTTTACAGATTTTTCTATTCCAAATGATGATCTGGACTTTCTTACTACACCACAACACTATCCCTAAGGCCTGGTTCACACCTATGCAGGTTGTAGTTTACATAACCCAGGTGCATTTTGCGTTTTTCAATACACGTTTTTGATCCATTGAAGTCTATGGAACCAAAAACCAGAACAAAGTCCCTGGCCCTTTCTATAAAATGCACAGATGTGAACGTGACCCATAGGAAACCATGTTAAATGGACTGTAGTGTATTTCTGTGTAGCCATGATGTTGCAGCTAGTAACAAACAATCCGGCAATTCACCCCTCTGCCAGACTTCATACATCACTTCCAGAGACAGTGAACAGTCTTTTGCAAGTTTTGTTTTTGTTGTTTTATTGGGGGATACAACTTGGATAGGGATTGGAATATGGGATGCCCATAGGATTTATAATTGCCATCATATTTACTAGTGAAGCACAAAAGCACAATGTTAGAGCCAGAAGATTGTATGTGCATGAACATTACATGTAAATCTCCTCCTGCATTTACATGCAGACTGTTACTCCTCCTCTGCTCAACTCCTATTTGCTTCCAAGGATTTCTCATTCAATACCATGTTAGAGAATGAGGACACCACTTCTGACCGTGTAGAAATGATGTTCTCAGAAACTTCTTCCCTCCTGCACAAAGCTTGGTTCCTTCTACCCACACTGGTTTCCTCCTGCACACACGTGTAGTTACTGAAATGAACTATGTCACATCTTCTTCTGTTGGGTAATAGGGGCCCACTCTGAATAAGTCCCTCTACTGGCTCTGGCTGCTCGCTGCTACTAGGCCTGAGGCCTGCAGAACCTCTCCCCGGAGGCCTAGTAGAACCTCTCCCCGGAGGCCCAGCCCAACTTCAGGCCACATTGACTTGACACTTGACACACATTGACTTGACACGTGTGTTTGATGAAGACTCTGCTAATGACTGTGTAAAAGCAGAGTTCCCTCACAGACGAGGAACTTGATGAGGAACTTGACCGGACCATGCGTTCATACAGCTTCACCTGCCCCTCTGCTCCAGGAGTTCCCTGCCATGCGACCGTGTGGTGGCAGAGACATTGCCAATGACCGTGTAGAGGCAATGTTCCCTCACAGTTCTCCCCGGGCCTCCTCCTGCGATCGGCGCACCCCCCCGTTGATGGGGATGGGGATGGCCTTCTGCTGCTGCCTAGCACTCCATTCCTCACTTCACTCAGCTGACTTCTCCCCCCAGTGGCATATCACCTCAGCTTATATATGAGGCCCGTCCCCTGCCAATACCGATTGGGGATTGGTCAGGGCTCACAAACAAGCTGCCTGCCACTCCAGTTCCAGGCCCAGTCCCTTTTTCCCCAGTCCCTGTTTCTCTCCGGAAACAGGGGAAGCGCCTCAGAGCTAGAGCACAGGTGGTCACACCCACTGCTACTCTGACCACTCCCAGCCCCCAGATCAAAACAGACAGGCCTAGCTTGCAGCATAGGCCTGCCTAAATTTGCCTGTGCTGGATAACCTAGTAAAAATAAACCTATTAGCACCTACCTATTGGTAGAGGGTGCTGCATCTGAAAAACTGAAAACTGAAAGACTACTCATGACATAGACGTGACAATCTCCTTACTAGTAGAAAGGAGACAGGCGAAAGACCCCCTGTTTGCATTACTCAATCCCATCCATCTTCACTTCTTCATTCCCTTTCTTTCTGTTTCTATTTTTATGATAAAAAAAATTACGTATAGGAAGGTTTACATGTACAGCCCACTTTATTCTATCATTTATATTCACATAGGCCGCAATTATAGTTATGCTGGGTCATCATGAGTACAAATGTCCTGCTATGATCTTGACAGATTGAGACATTGTGATGTACTTTCTTCCTTGCTGGCTGTGTGTTTGGTCTGTTGATTTCTTTACCTGATTTATACCTTGTGAATATGCTCTACTGTACTTTCTATAAATAAAGAATGCAAAAAAAAAAAAAAAAAGTGTAAATTATCGTCAAGTCCTACTAAACAAAACATACAGCAGCAGAAGCAATGATAGATCAGAATGAAGCATACAGGTTACTGCATAAATCTTTGCAATATCAAGTCAATCAGGGTAAGACCAGGGGTATTCAGCCAACCATCCCAGACCTTCTCAAATTTGGCCGGATAGCCACAATGCAAGTAGATTAGGCGCTCGTAGTGCAATATAACAACCAAAGAGTGTATCCACTCCTCTGGGGCCGAGGGATGTTCAATTTTCCAGTGTTGTAAAATAAGTTTATGGGCTTGAAATAGTGCTCTGGAGACTGCCTTTCTAGTACTTGTCTGTGGGACCACTTCATCTAGTATGCATTGTTTAGGATCTATTTTAAAGCGGAGTTCCAGGCTTTTTATGTTTATTAAAAGTCAGCAGCTACAAAAAGTGTAGTTGCTGACTTTTAATAAACAGACACTTACCTGTTCCACAGTCCAGCGATGCGGCCGAACGGAGCGTCCCTCCTCTCCCCCTCCTCTTCACCGGCCTCCATTGCCACTCTGGGCACCCGACCGTGACAGCTTTCGCCTTCACAGCCAGGCACGCATGGCGCATCTGCGAGTCACGCTGCGCTCCCGGAGTGGAAAGGTGATTTCCTGGGACCTGTCACGTGTCCCAGGAGATCGCCTAGAGGGAGGGGCCGCCTAAGTCGAAAGGAGGAGTCGCCTTGGCGGTCCCTGGGCGGAAGGAGGAAGTGGGACAGGAAGTCCCCCCTCCTAACGAGGCTCCCACTCCCCCCCCCCCCCAAAAAAAAATTAGGGGGGCGAGGAGTGCTTAAAGCGGAAGTTCCATTTTTGGGTGGAACTCCGCTTTAAGTAACCTTTTTTTTGTTGTTAAGTCAGATCGTTTTCTATTATAATTTTACAAGTTTTACAATTGGTAACATGCAATCCTAGCAATTCAACACAACCCAGTTAGGTTCTACGTATACTGTGTTTACAGTACCTTGAAAAAGTACATACCCCTTGAAATTTTCCACATTTTGTCATCTTAAAACCGAAAATTTATTTTATTGGGATTTTATGTGATAGACCAACACAAAGTGGCACATAATTATGAAGTGGAAGAAAAATGATAAATGGTTTTCAATTTTTTTTTACAAATAAATATCTGAAAAGTGTGGCATGCATTTGTATTCAGCCCCCTTTACTCTGATATCCCTAACTAAAATCTAGTGGAACCAATTGCCTTCAGAAGTTACCTAATTAGAAGATAAAGTCCACCTGTGTATAATTTAATCTCAGTATAAATACAGCTGTTCTGTGAAGCTCTCAGAGGTTTTTTGGAGAACCTTAGTGCCGGTTCACACTACCGCGACTTGGGATCCGACTTGTCAGACCTCAAGTCGCCCCAAGTCGCTTGACATCTGAAAGTCCATGTAAGTGAATGAGAGCCGTCTATATGTACGCTACTGAAGTCGCTCCGACTTCAGAAAAGGTCCCTGTACTACTTCAAGGCGACTTGTAGGCGACTTGTACCCATTGATTTCAATGGAAGTCGCCTACAAGTCGGATCGTGGTCTATAGTGAAGCGACTTCACAGGAAGAGAAGATGTTTTTTTCACGCAAACCCCTCCCTCCCCCAGAGCGGATTGTAGTTTGATTGGCCACTGGAAAGTCGCCTGTCTTGGAGGCGACTTGAAGTCGCCTTGTAAGTCGCCTCAAGTCGCGCTGAAGTCGCGCTGAAGTTGCGCTGAGGTCGCGCTGAAGTCGCCTTGCTAAGTCGCGCTGTAAGTCGTGTTGCCCCTGTGTGAACCAGCGCTTAGTGAACTAACAGCATTATGAAGGCCAAGGAACACACCAGACAGGTCAGGGATAAAGTTGTGGAGAAATATGGCCTAACTGCAAACCTACCAAAACATGGCCGTCCACCTAAACTGAGAGGCCGGGCAAGGAGAGCATTAATTAGAGAAGCAGCCAAGAGGCCCATGGTAATACCTTTAAAAAAAAAAAAAAAAAAAAGAGGCCCATGGTAACTCTGGAGGAGCTGCAGAGATCGACAGCTCAGGTGGGAAAATCTGTCCACAGGACAAATAATAGTCGTGCACTCCACAAATCTGGCATTTATGGAAGAGTGGCAAGAAGAAAGCCATTGTTGAAAGAAAGCCATAAGTTTTAATGTACATGGGAAGTTTCACAACCTCCCCTGAACGATTTAACTTGGCAGATAGTAAACGACATTTAAAAACGTCCGTTTTGCCGCATTTTGCTGCGTCTGCGTTTAGGAGCGTTTTAAAAAAAAATAATAGTCAAATAGTCAAAAAATGTATCTCCATTAAAAACGCCTGTAAATGAAAGGCGGCTAAACGAGAGTACAGAGTATTGACTCAGAAGGGCTGAATACAAATGCACCCCACACTTTTCACATATTTATTTGTAAAAAAATATTGAAAACCATTTATCATTTTCCTTCCACTTCCCAATTATGTGCCACTTTGTGTTGGTCTATCACATAAAATCCCAATTAAATATATTTACGTTTTTGGTTGTAACATGACAAAATGTCGAAAATTTAAAGGGGAATGAATACTTTTTCAAGGCACTGTATATGTTATATTGTAGAAAATCAGTAGGCAATTATATCAATTACCATCAATTAGTATGGATACAATGTTAACAGAACCCACATATTCCCCAAAAACATTTTATTGTAAACAAAAATTTGTAAAATTAAAGTGGATGTAAACCCTCACGTACAGTTTTGCTCAAAAGTTTGCATACCCTGGCAGAAATTGTGAAATTTTGACATTATTATTGAAAATATGACTAATCATGCCAAAAAACTGTCTTTAATTTAAGGATAGCAATCACATGAAGCCATTTATTATCACATAGTTTTGGATCTTTTTTTAAATCATAACAGAAATCACCCAAATGGCTCTGATAAAAAGTTTACATACCCTGGAATGTTTGGCCTTGGTACAGACACAGAAGGTGGCACACATGGGTTAAAATGGCAATTAAAGGTTAATTTCCCACAATTAGTGTCTGTGTATAAATAGTCAATGAGTTTGTTAGCTCTCACATGGATGCACTAAGCAGGCTAGACACTGAGCCATGGGGAGGTAGAAAAGAACAGTCAAAAGACCTATGTAACAAGGTAGTGAAACTTTACAAAGATGGAAAAGGATATAAAAAATATATCCAAAGCCGTGACTATGCCAGTCAGTACTGTTTAATCACTTATTGAGAAGTGGAAAATTCAGGGCTCTTTTGATACCAAGCCAAGGTCAGGTAGACCAAGAAAGATTGCAGCCACAACTGGATGAAGAATTGCTCAGGATACAAAGAAAAACCCTCAGGTAACCTCAGGAGAAATACAGGCTGCTCTCCAAAAAGCTGGTGTGGTTTTTAGGGAGCACAATTCAATGATAATTGAACAAAAAAGAGCTGCATGGTTGAGCTGCTAGAAGGAAGCCTTTACTGCGCCAATGCCAAAAAAAAGCCCAATGAGGCATGTCAGGGAGTTGTTGGGCATATTGTAACCAGGCTTTTTTGTGGAACTTGTACAGTAAAGGCTTCTTTCTGGCAACTTGACCATGCAGCTCTTTTTTGTTCAAGTATCATCGTATTGTGCTCCTTAACCATCTCAATACAGGGCATTTTCACCCCCTTCCTGCCCAAGCCATTTTTCAGCTTTCAGCGCTGTCACACTTTGAATGACAATTGCGCGCTCATGCAACACTGTACCCAGATGAAATTGTTATAATTTTTTCCCCACAAATAGAGCTTTCTTTTGGTGGTATTTGATCACCTCCTGTGGTTTTTATTTTTTGCGCTATAAACAACAGAAGAGTGACAAGTTTTAAAAAAACGCAAATTTTTTTACTTTTTGCTATAATAAATATCCAATTTTTTTTATAAACTAATTTTTTCCTCTCTTTGGGCCGATATATATTCTTCTACATATTTTTGGTAAAATAAGCGTATATTGATTGGTTTGCGCAAAAGTTATAGCGTATACAAAATAGGGGATAGATTTATAGCATTTTTATTATTTTTTTTTTTTAAATCAGAAAGGTTTTGATTGAGCTTGTCAAGAATTAACAACATCCAATAGTACATGAATATAAACGATTCTTCAGTCAATAACTTATGCACAAGTATGTTATCCTTACCACTGCTACATAACAAAGTATTCCTGGCACTCTACTTCCATTACTCCATTCCTCCACCAACACAGCCCGCATCTTTTATAGTTCACTTGAGGAATTTTTTCCCCCTTAAGAGCCCTCTCACACTGGGGCGGGCGGCGGCGGTAAAGCACCGCTATTGTAAGCGGCGCTTTACCGTCGGTATGCGGCCGCTAGCGGGGTGGTTTTACCCCCTGCTAGCGGCCGAGAAATGGTTAAAAACCACCGCAAAGTGCCTCTGCAGAGGCGCTTTGCCAGCGGTATAGCCGCGCTGTCCCACTGATTTCAATGGGCAGGAGCGGTGAAGGAGCGGTATACACTCCGCTCCTTCACCGCTCCGAAGATGCTGCCAGGACTTTTTTTACCGTCCTGCCAGCGCATCGCTCCAGTGTGAAAGCCCCCGGGGCTTTCACACTGGAATGAAAGCAGCGGCACTTTTGGGTCGGCTTGCAGGCGCTATTATTAGCGCAATAGCGCCTGCAAACCGCCCCAGTGTGAAAGGACCCTTAGAGCCCTTTCACACTGGGGTGGGCGTCGGTGGTAAAGCGCCGCTATTGTAAGCGGCGCTTTACCGTCGGTAAGCGGCTGATAGCGGGGTGGTTTTACCCCCCGCTAGTGGCTGAGAAATGGTTAAAAACCACCGCAAAGCGCCTCTGCAGAGGCGCTTTGCCGGCGGTATAGCCGTGCCGTCCCATTGATTTCAATGGGCAGGAGCGGTGGAGGAGCGGTATACACTCCGCTCCTTCACCGCTCCGAAGATGCTGCTAGCAGGACTTTTTTTACCGTCCTGCCAGCGCATCGCTCCAGTGTGAAAGCCCTTGGGAGCTCTTTCGGGTCGGTTTGCAGGCGCTATTATTAGCGCAATAGCGCCTGCAAACCGCCCCAGTGTGAAAGGACCCTTAGAGACACTGCAAAAGTCGAGACATTACCAGTTCTCTGGGGCTCAGACCAGGTGTGTCTAGCCAGCATGACCATATGCTTTTGAACCTGCCTAGACATCCCCTATGTTGGTAGATGTATTTTTCCATGATAAAGGTATTTCCCATGTGGGTTATCCAGGAGTTGCTAGTGGGTGGCGAGGCAGACTTCCAGCCCATCAAAATAAGTTTCTGGACTTGGAACAGTGCCCTAGAGAATGCAATCCTGATCATTTCCTCCAGGATCACATCCTCCAGAACCCCCAGTATACAGCATATAGGGTCTATAGGTACCTTCGTTTGGAATACCCCATTGAGTGTACCAACCACCTCTCTCCAGTACCGGTGGAGTTTCGGGCATCGCCACAGGAGATGGATGAGGTCCCTGCCGCGCTGCCGACAACGACAGCACAAAGGGTCCGCCAGGCTACCCATCTTATGTAATTTTGCCGGAGTGTAATGTACCCTCAGTATTATGTACAGTTGGGAGACTTTTTGAGCCACATTCAAAGAGCATGTGGTTATGGATTGTAGGGCTTCTTCCCATTGATCTCCCGTAAGTTGTCCTAGATCTTTCTCCCACGTTGACATTGCCCTACATGGGTATGCCCGCAGGTGTCTTGTGAGTAGCATTTGGTAGCATTGGCATATAATCCCTTTCATTGCAGTGCTAGAATGCAACATATGGAATACCGGGGTCCTGCATCCCCCTGCGCATTCACAGCATGCCTGAGCTGAAGGTACGAGTACCACATGGTAGCGGGTAGTTTAAATTTGTCTTGCATTTCCGGGAAGGACAGTAATTTACCATTTTCAAATATGTGTGAAAGCAAAGTCACTCCATGAACATGCCACCTAGGTCCCTGCTGTAACTTAGCCAGCTCCACATAGGTGCGATTCTCCCATATGGGGCTAAAATCTGTAAACCCCTGTGCCCCCTGAAGCTGCCTGCCCTTGTTCCATATTTTTTGTATCAGTGAGAGCATTGGAGTCTGTTTATTGGATTTCATAAATTTTTGTGCTTCCAGTCCCATCGGGATGGTCTCAGCTCCAGAGGCAAACAGCGGCCTTTGCGCCGCCGAGCCTTATGGTTCTGGGGACATAGAACCCACCAAATGCTGCAGCTGGGCCGCTATATAATACAGCCAAGGGTTGGGAACTGCCAACCCTCCGCCGCCCTTAGACTGCTGTAGTTGCTCCAGCCTGATCCTAGGGGGCTTAGTATTCCACAGCAGGCGCCGAAAGAGAATGTTTACTACTCTGAAGATTTTTAAGTGTAGTACTACTGGTGAATTGTGTAGAAAGTACAATAGCTGGGGCATTAAAATAATTTTGATTAGGTTGGCCTTGCCTGCCAGTGACGTTTTAAGGTTGTTCCATGTATTAATTTTATCCCGAAATCGAGATAATAGGGGATTTATATTTAGGGAGCTATAGTCCCTGAGCCTAGGCAAGATCTGTACACCCAAATATTTAAAGCTAGCAACCACGGGGATGGGACATGAGTCCGGGAGTTCTACCTCCCGTTCCTCGTCTAACAGCATCAGGGCCGATTTAGACCAGTTTATGGTCAAACCAGAATAGTAGCCAAACTGCGTGATTATGGACATTACCCCTGGCAGTGAGTGGCTGGGATCCCTCAGAAAGAGTAACATGTCATCTGCATATAATTTTTTTTGTGCAAGACTCCATACTTGAACCCACAGATCGGGGAGCTAGTCCTTACCATGGGTACCAGAGGTTCAATAGCAATTGCAAAGAGCAGGGGCGATAGTGGGCATCTCTGCTTTGTTCCGCTGCCCAAAGCAAAAGCCGGTGACATTCT
The DNA here is from genome assembly GCF_042186555.1 of Aquarana catesbeiana. Taxonomy (NCBI): domain Eukaryota; kingdom Metazoa; phylum Chordata; class Amphibia; order Anura; family Ranidae; genus Aquarana; species Aquarana catesbeiana. Next base: position 79,247,040 of record NC_133335.1, on the reverse strand, counting down.
GTCCGCCATTTTTATTGTCGCCTGTGGAGAGGGATATAGCAGTTTAACCCATGCCACAAACCGGTACCCGATTCCAAATTTATCCAGTACTGCCCACAGATACCTCCAGCTAATACTGTCAAATGCCTTGTTGGCGTCTAGGGATAAGAGAGCCCTATGTCCCTCATTATCCGCCTGTATTTGCATGTTTATGAATAGCCTTCTTAGATTTGTAGCTGTGGATTTTTGTGGCATGAAGCCAGCTTGATCCTGGTGAATAATAGATGACACTATCCCGTTGACCCGAAGCGCCAGGACCTTAGCAAGGATTTTTATATCGCTCTGGAGCAATGAAATAGGCCTGCAGGAGCCTGGGTCAACTGGATCCTTCCCCGATTTTAGTAACAAAATCACATTTGCTCTAGTCATAGAATCTGGGAGTTTACCTTCATCCAAACATGCATTAAATACCTTTAACAGTTCTGGCAGTATTTGTTCACCAAATTGAGTGTACACCTCCATAGGGAGGCCATCCTCTCCAGGCGCCTTACAAGTGGGAAAAGAGCCGGCTGCCAACTGAAGCTCCCCTAATGTAATCGGGGCAACTAGTTGTTTTGTAGCCTCAGCAGACAGTGAGGGCAGATCTATGTTGGATATATATGTATCAAGGTTCTCATCCGAGTAAGCTTCCCTTGACCTGTAAAGGTCTTCATAGAAGGATGCCAGCTCGTGTATAATGGCCTCTGGGGAGTTAACCATCTTACCATTTGAGGTGCGAATGGCGCCAATGGCCGGTGACTGTTGTTGAGATCATGCTATTTTGGCAAGCAGGTGGCCTGTCTTCTCCCCTTCCTCATAGAATGCCAGTTTTGTAAAGAACCTTTTACGTTCTGCAGTGGAGTATCTCAGGCAGTCCAATGAGTCTTGAGCCGACATCCATGCCTCCCTTGCAGAATCAGTAGGATAGCATTTTTATTATTAAAAACTTTTGAGCACAACTATATACCAAGTGAAATGAACAGCCTCAGATGATACACATAGATGAAACAAATCTTCCTACATAAGTTTTACATGTATATCTGCTGTTGTCAGCTTTATATATCCTTTAGAAACTTCAGATCCTATTAGGAGATTTTCTCTTTCTGCTCAACGCTGCAGTGCAGTCTGGGCATACAGCCAAGACAGCTGATTGGAGGAAAGGCACACACCTCCTTTCTTCATAGTTAGAGACTTTCAGCTCTGTTCCTTGAATAGTTCAGGGCTCTGCTAATCTATTTATAGTACCCTCCCCAACACAAAACTCAGGCAACTTTTATCACAGTTGACACAGAACTTGTCAGAAGCTATCAGGCTGATAACAGAAGAACGAAGCAGGAGAAAGCTAAGGGACCTAGTTCTTTGAAGAGAGATAACAAAACACTGTAGATATACAGTATCTCAAAAAAGTGAGTACACCCCTCACATTTTTGTAAATATTTTATTATATCTTTTCATGTGACAACACTTTTCATGTGACAACACTGAAGAAATGACACTTTGCTACAATGTAAAGTAGTGAGTGTACAGCTTGTATAACAGTGTAAATTTGCTGTCCCCTCAAAATAACTCAACAGCCATTCATTAATGTCTAAACCGCTGGCAACAAAAGTGAGTACACCCCTAAGTGAAAATGGTCTCAGGTGTGTTAATTTTGGTGTTATCGCTCTCACTCTCTCATACTGGTCACTGAAAGTTCAACATGGCACCTCATGGCAAAAAACTCCCTGAGGATCTGAAAAAAAGAATTGTTGCTCTACATAAAGATGGCCTAGGCTATAAGAAGATTGCCAAGACCCTGAAACTGAACTGCAGCACAGTGGCCAAGACCATACAGCGGTTTAACAGGACAGTTTCCACTCAGAACAGGCCTCGTCATGGTCGACCAAAGTAGTTGAGTGCACACGCTCAGCGTCATATCCAGAAGTTGTCTTTGGGAAATAGACGTATGAGTGCTGCCAGCATTGCTGCAGAGGTTGAAGGGGTGGGGGGTCAGCCTGTCAGTGCTCAGACCATACGCTGCATCAAATTGGTCTGCATGGCTGTCGTCCCAGAAGGAAACCTCTTCTAAGGATGATGCACAAGAAAGCCCACAAACAGTTTGCTGAATACAAGCAGACTAAGGACATGGATTACTGGAACCATGTCCTGTGGTCTGATGAGACCAAGATAAACTTATTTGGTTTAGATGGTGTCAAGCGTGTGTGACGGCAACCAGGTGAGGAGTACAAAGAGAAGTGTGTATTGCCTACAGTCAAACATGGTGGTGGTAATGTCATGGTCTGGGGCTGTATGAGTGCTGCCGAAACTTGGGAGCTACAGTTCATTGAGGGAACCATGAATGCCAACATATACTGTGACCTACCGAAGCAGAGCATGATCCCCTCCCTTCGGAGACTGGGCTGCAGGACAGTATTCCAACATGATAACGACCCCAAACACACCTCCCAGACAACCACTGCCTTGCTAAAGAAGCTGGAGGGAAAAGGTGATGGACTTGCCAAGCATGTCTCCAGACCTAAACCCTATTGAGCATCTGTGGGGCTTCCTCAAATAGAAGGTGGAGGAGCGCAAGGTCTCTAACATGCACCAGCTCCGTGATGTCATCATGGAGGAGTGGAAGAGGACTCCAGTGGCAACCTGTGAAGCTCTGGCAAACTCCATGCCCAAGAGGGTTAAGGCAGTGCTGGAAAATAATGGTGGCCACACAAAATATTGACACTTTGGGCTCAATTTGGACATTTTCACTTAGGGGTGTACTCACTTTTGTTGCCAGCGGTTTAGACAATAATGGCTGTGTGTTGAGTTATTTTGAGGGGACAGCAAATTTACACTGTTTATACAAGCTGTACGCTCACTTACTTTACATTGTAGCAAAGTGTAATTTCTTCAGTGTTGTCACATGAAAAGGTATAATAAAATATTTACAAAATTGTGAGGGGTGTACCCACTTTTGTGAGATACTGTATGTGCCCAGCTCAAATTTCATGAATCGGGTTTACATCCACTTTAACTCAAAAATGTACCTTCTATTGCTCTCAGCCATTTGCTGCTTTGATGTCACTTCCTGTTAGAAGGTGGCTATGTTTACTCTCCCCTCACTGTATGTAGGAATATAACCAGTCTCTTGCTTACTGGACTATGGACAATGAGATTTGTAGTGTGCATAGAGCAGCGCAACAACAACAACTAATAAAGTGTACTGCTCTATACACACTACAAACCCCATAGTCCATCTTGGAAGTGAGGGGGAAAAGGGGAGTTTCAGGACATCACAGAGAGCAGGTAACAAGGAGGTGGAAAAACTATTTAATGAAAATAGGTTACAGGGCTATTAACCACTTCAGCCCCAGAAGGATTTACCCCCGTAATGACCAGGCCATTTTTTTGTGATATGGCATTGCGTTACTTTAACTGACAATTGCACGGTTGTATGATGCTGTACCCAAACAAAATTGATGTCCTTTTTTTTCCCACAAATAGAGCTTTCTTTTTGTGGTATTTGATCACCTCCTGCGGTTTTTATTTTTTGCGCTATAAACAAAAAAAAATGACAATTTTGAAAGAAAAAAAAAAACAATATTTTTTACTTTTTTTTTTTTCTTTTTTTTTACATTTATTACAGAGCAGACAGAGTCATATGGTGCCAGGAAAAAACTTTGTTTTCTATGGTGATATCCAGAAAGCTACCAAAAAACCTATGGAAAAAGTTTTTTGTTAAAGAAGCATTTAAAAAGTCATGTATTTATATTTGCCCTTATAGTTGAGCAGAGCAGCTGTTATTTATTTTTTTTTTTCAGCTGGAACAGTAGTTTATGGAGGAGCTCTAGAAATAGGGGTGTTGGAGCCAGTGGCAGCCCGTTCATTAGGCACGCGGGGGCAAAGCCCCCACCCCCCATCCATGCATCTGTCCCCCTAATCTACATGCAGGGCGCCAGACGCATGGATTCCAATCAGGGTTTTTTTAAGCACATGATTAGAGCCTGAGGCTTGAATAGTTTACAAAAAAGGGTGGGCTCGGGGAGCAGAGCACTGTGCCCTGACCCCACCCAGTTGTGTGACAATTGCGAATGAATATCACACTGATTCTCCTCCCTGCCATGCAGGAAACGGGTCTGAGATCCGTTTCCCGATTGGCCAAAAGGAGAAGTGTTCCAATTGTCCGCGCTGAAAAGGAGGGAGGAGACGCAGGGCGGAAGCCGCCGTGATGCCTGCAGAGGAGAGCAGGGGAATTTACCACCAGCCGCCACTGGCTGGAACAATTCTGGAGCCAGAGCCTGGGGGTTTCAGGAGCCGTCTGGCACTTAGAGTTTGCTTAGGCTCTTTACCAAACCTGGAGCTGAAGCTGAACTTTTGGACCCACTCCAGAGCTGGTACTGGCAAACATGGAGCACTGCTAACCTTAGGACAGTCCCTTAAAATGAGCTGGGGCTATGGAAGACTTTAAAATTGAGATGAACACATTGGTAGTAGATCAGGTAAGAGGCAACCCTCCTCTAAAACCTCTATTCTGCTCCCTTCTAATAATAAAGATGAGTGATAGCAGACATAATACCTTGCATATTATTTGTCAGCAGTCTTATCCCTGAGTGATGGACACATTTTAACACTCTCAATATATGCTGATGGCAAGTGGTAGCAATCAAAGTCTCATCTGACGGGTATTCATTGCCTTCTTCCACTGAGGCACAAAAGATTTTTGATTAGATCAAGAGGCTTCTTACCATATTTGCTCCAGAGTTTTTATGCATACTTGTATGACTGGTAAGCTCTCTAGGGGTGTGTGCTGATATCAACTCTCGTAAGCTGCCAGACTTTAGATGTTAGTGGGTCATACATGCACAATCCAGCCATCTTTCATATGTCATATAGTCAGCCAAAGTAAGTCTGATGGGGTTTGGAAAAGACTACAGAACAAAGGAATGTTGCCTGATCTGACTATAAGCTCCATGTCAAATGTTCTCTTAGGTCTGAAGGCAACTTTTTAAGAACATTATACTATAAGATCTTCAGAGACAGGATGGCCTTCTGTTAATGCATTCCATATGGTTTATAAAACATTATATAATATACTGGAAGTATTCTTCCTAACTTAGACTTCCTAACTAAAGGAAATATATAAACTTGTAAAGATAGATTTTGCTTAAAACCCAACTCCAGGCTCTGGATCTATTTTCTCCCCGTCCTTCAACCCAGCTACCCTTCCTTCACTGCTGAAGGTCCCCAGCCACCACCTCCTTCACTGATGAAAGGTCCCCCAGCCACCGCCTCCCTCACTGCTGAAGGTCCCCCAGCCAATGCCTCCACTGATAAAAGGTCCCCCAGCCACCACCTGCCTTACTGCAGAAGGTCCCCCAGCCACCGCCTCCCTCACTGCAGAAGGTCCCCCAGCCACCGCCTCCACTGATAAAAGGTCCCCCAGCCCCCGCCTCCCTTGCTGCAGAAGGTCCCCCAGCCACTGCCTCCTTCACTGCTGATGGTCCCCAAGCATATATTTTTGTATATACCTTTTACAGATATCTGCAGGCTGGTCATATGGTCTCATCTACAGTCTCTTCTTCCTCTTTAGCTTTTCTCTGGGCTGGGTTGTCCTAAAGGAGGAACTTCAATTTTCCTGTAATATTTTTTTTTTTTCCTCTCACCTGGTATGCTGAGTATCCTCAATTCACATGCTCATGTAGCACTACCCCCACAGGGGCTGTGGATGACTGGTTTCCCCACTCCTGCACAGCCAAGTGACAAGCATCTTCCACTCTCATCCAGACACAAGAAACAGTCTTTAAGCTTATTTTTTGTTGTTTTATTAGGGGAAATAACTTGGATCAGGAATAGGAATTATGGAATGCCCAGCTTGACTAAAACAATAACCAGGGACAACTTCCTTCCTACTATATGTACAAGATCTTGAACTGTCCTCCTTCCTGGACACTGACAGTCTCTGAAGATGAAAATGCAAAAGTCCCTTATGTAGTAGGCAGCATACAGGAGTATCTCCCACTCCACTGTAGACACTGATCCAAGCTCTAATGTCTGAAGGAACTACCAGCCTACCTATCTGCTTCTCCACCAGCCCACCTGGCTGCTCCGAAAGATCTCCCAAAGGAAGGCACAGGAAGGGTTAAGCACAACACTGTTCTCCAGAAAGGCTTGCTACATGTGGCAGTCTTCCCCCTTGTGAATCCCTGGGTGTGCTGATATACTCACACTGTCCTCCTTGCTCTCTGCTGCGCCTTAGTCAAGATGCCTTTCAAACCGAACTGCTTTCAGGATCCTCCCAAGTCAGGCCAAGCTCCACTCCAGAGGAAGAGCCCCCCAGACTTACCGGTCCCCTTCTAGGCCATGACATTCTACTGAGCAATCTATCTTCCACCCGACTCACCTGCTGGCATGACTCATCCATATTTAAGGGCTGGCTCAGCCACCCTGCCAGGGCCTCTGTAAGTATGCAGAGAAACCCTCCTGGCCTCAACCCACTAACTTCTAGTTTCTCCAAATTTCCAGAACCAGGAGGAGGCACCAGAGACCTGCCTGTGTGATTCATCCAGCCGGCCTGCAGTAAACCCTGACCCAGATTCAGACTTCCTTTTCCATGAGTCACACAAATTTACCTGTACTAACCTAATAGCACACACATGCCCAGCAAATCCAGCATTATACTGCCATAATCTGCTGCTCCTTGCTGTATGCTGGGTCTTGCTTCGCCATCTTCCTTTTTAACATCATTCGGAGCTGTCTATCTCTTCTAATGATGCGCACCTTGTCATCCTCCTTCTGTGCTGTGTCTGTCCTACTCCAGTGACATATAGACGTGACATGCTTTTAAGCCCCCTGAAATATGTGACCCCATGAGGTGCCAGGAGCAGGGACATGTCATTCTCACCCAGGCTAAAATGGAGGCAGGGGGGCAGGGAGGAGTGAAAAAAACCCACATCATTTGAGTAAAGGTCAGCTTTGATGATGCAGAGATTGGCACTAAAATGATTATGTCAGAGCCATTCTGTGCACCATCACAGTGAACACTAAGTCATGGTGATGCGCCCTCGTTACCAATATGTCCTCAGTCCTCTGGGTTGAGTGACGTTGGGTGTCATTTAATCTGTAAAGCTAAGGACATCTTGTAGCGATAAAAGAGTACTGCAGGGACAGCTTTTATTTGACACAGTAGCACAGCCTGTTTTTTTTTTTTTTTTTTTTACAACACCTGGGAGAACATTTAAAAAAATAGTGTCCATGCATGCATGCTAAGTAATGTTAAATTGTCACCTTTGCAGACATTTCACTACCCTACCTGACAATGTACATATTTTGCTCTCTCCTCAGAAAGCTGGTTCTATTTTTCTACAAACATTTATTGTCAGCATTTGCTGTCTAGACTAAGATGCTAAAACAGGGATTATGAAACCATGTAAATTCTGGTGCATCTTCAAGGAACCCTTATATCCTTCCCTCTTTGAACACAGATTTTCTCACAAAGATCGCCCATTTCTCTTATCTTGTGAGTTTCTAGAAATTTGCGCTGTTACAAAAGATCCAGTGAGTAGTCGCCGGGAAACTGGGTTAACTCACTGGAAGTATAGAATTTGAACAGAATAGAATTTGAACAGTAAAATAAGGATGTCAATTAGCCATATTGAACATCTCAGACTAGGCAACGTCACTTGATTGGACCCAAAAGACTGCTTTTAATAATAAATGGTGCGGTTTTTATAGTTATACTGCTGCTGTATACTGGGACATCAGGATTTTTTTTAATATATACATAGTCAGGGTTTTGCTCAAATGTAGTGTAGCACTACCCCGAAGGAGCCGCTGTAATTTAACCATCACTCTGGCTTAGTAATCAGTTTAGGAGACGTCTTTTTTAGGATTTCTTTTGCTGAAGAAGGTGGAATGTAGAGTGATTTGGGATACTCCAAAATTACTGAATATTTGCAGGAGGACACTCCACTTTGCTAAGCCTCCCTGAACAGTCTCTATGCAGAAACAAGTATAGATGGCAGAACTGAGTCCTTTTTAAAAAGCCATTTCAGTCAGAACTGCAACTGGCTCTTCCACTTAAAGGAAACAGCACAGTCACTAGGACCCTGAGCTCAGGTCAATACTCACAATGTCACAAGATCAATGGATACCCCCTTCCAGTATCCACCGGACACTCTTCAGGGAGGGAGAGGTAATGCTCACAATGCCACAGCCAGACCCTTTCCAACTTCCACTGGGCACTCTTCAGTGAAAGCAGAGGTTAAAGCTCACAATGCCACAGGACAGCCAGACCCTTTCTAACTTCCCCATTGCACTCTTTAGTCAGCTCTCTAGACCAGGTCTTTTTATTAGCTCCAGAAAAGGATCTTCAGAAGTCATGTTACAGCTGGGAACTGGATGAACATGCAGCAAACTCCAGCAGTCTTCCTGGAGGGCCAGAGCCCCTCAGGCTGGAAACTCCTCCAGTAGGACAAGAAGTTGTCTGCACTATGCCTCAGACTATTTATGTGCTCTTCAGCCATCTACTGGGCACAACTCCCCAGGGATTGCTTGAAGCCCCATAAATATTTCCACAGTGTTCTAGAAAAGTCTAAAATGCAAGGGGAAATAATCAAACCTGCAGCCTGTGAAACACAGAACAGCCCATAGCAATCAACAACTGCTCCAGTGATTACAGAGGAGCCATAAAGAACTGAATTCGCCTAACATTCTAACACTCTAACTAGGAGAGAAGTGCTGTTCATCAACTCCAGTGCACTCAGGGAATTACATTTTCGGGGCTTTTGGTCCACTTTTATTTAGAAATGTGACAGATTACTGTCACAGGGGCTTTAAGCATCACCACAACAGAACATACATTTTTCATACTTCTGGATATCGCAATTCTTCCCATCTTGGACTGCACAGGCTACTGTCCAGTTACACACTGTCTTAATATTGTCTTAATATCACTTTCAGGCCACAGCCTGGTCAGATCTGGCCATCTTTTCTTGAGGTGAGGGTATACACTTTCCTAGTGTCTCTCCACCCACACACTGCTCCTAAAGCAGCTTGTTGCCAGGGGCAGGAGCACTAAGCCATATACAACCCCTTGACTATAAAGGCTGAGCACCTGCACAATCATGCTACTAATCTCCAGTTAGATGTGGACACAGGGTTACAGGCTTCATCCCTCTGAAAACTCTTTGAAGCCTGCAGACTCCAGAACCCAATCCAGGAGTTGCCAATTCTTGAAAAAGTGCAAAACCCATTTTCTCCATTCAGAATAGACATCCTGCAGCTGCACAACTTGCATCATTAAGAATCCTGTGACATATACCCCTTCTGACACCCTGACAAGGCACAGCACTGTCACAGCATGTTAAATGACTTTACCAGTGAGATAAATATTCCATATTGGCTTATAAGGGGAAGTAGAGGGTATTCTCATGCACAAGAATAATGTGTAGAGACTTAAAGGGTTTGTTACCCCAACATTTCATACTCCTGACATGTGCCTGCTATACCATGCACTTGTATGAAAAAGTATCCTCTTCTCTTTGTATTGCTTCCTTCGTGTGAAATCCCTTGTGTTCCTGCAGGTTCCTCTGCTTTCCTATTAAAAACTGACCACAATAAGGAGGAGAACACAGTGTGGTCAGTTCTCTTGCTGTGCTGGGAACTCAGCCTTCTCTGCTCCAAAGATCAGACTTGTTCTGACACGCCCCTCCTGCACAGCCTTTCACTGGGAAGATCAGTGTGCTGTTGTTTCGTTCTCCTCCCCCAGCTCTAATGCAGCTGAGAACAAAAAGAATGTGATCACTTATAAGAAGGGAGAAAATGTATTTATAATTTTTATTTATTTTTTACATCTATACACAAATGTTTGGCTTTCATTTCTATTTTAAACTAAATTGGTTGTTTTACAGTGCAATGGTTTACAATCACTTTAAAGCAGAGTCGCCCCACATGATCAGTTTCTGGGTATGCATTGTTTCAATGTAAATGCCTTATATTTATGCTGTATCATCCGCTTCAGCTGTACCTCGCTGCGGCAAGGAATGTCATGTCTGCCCTCCCATTGGTTCCTGGGATATGAGTGTCAATCCCAGGAGTCAATGGGCATCTCCCGCTTGTAGCATCACGGTATTTCCAAACAGGAAATGACACGATGCAAGGTGGGGATAAGCCTGAAACACACTTTGTACTATATGCGCATACGCGAGATTGGGAAGCGCATGCTGGGTAGCCAGCAGCGCCATATCCCGGTGTTCTGCCAAAATATCCAAACACGTCACTTCCAGTGACTCTCCAGCAGCAGTAATTGCAGATTTCCACAAGTTGGCTGTTTTCACAGAACACTGGCTAAGGAGTAAAAAAGTTGTTGCCGCCTTGGCGGTGGCCATGTTGCTGGTTACTAGCGGGTGGACTATCAATGTCCCTACTGGTGGTCTGTGAAAACAGCCAAGTCGTCGAATCTGCAATTACTGCTGCTGGAGAGTCACCGGAAGTGATGTGGTTGGAGATTTTGTCAAGTTGGCTGTTTTGGCAGAACAACGGAAAGGGGAACGAGTGGGCTTCAGATGCCCACACTAAAGATGGAAGTGCACTCGCTGGGGACAACAAAGTTAGTTTATTTAAAAATACTATGATTTAGAATGCCTACATTTCATATTCATACCATTATGAATAGCATTAGGTGCGACCATCACGGGGGGTTATTTAAAAAAAAAAAAGCTGGAACTCCCCTTTAATCTACACTAGCTGTAGTATCTTAATTTTGGGCTTGAGGTAGTGAAAGCACTTTATTTCTCAGTGTTCAAATTTTTATAAAATAATATATAGATTGGTTTTAATAGGTTAGTCTACTTAAAAATTATATTTCAACTACCAAGAAAAACCAATGGGCTTAACCACTAAACATCTTCCAATAGCTCTCAGGGCAAACAGATCATTAGACCCAATGTGGCGATGCAGTACTGAATACCTGCCACCAGATGGTGAGGGTGAATAAGAAATGATGTTTGCATAAACCAAGAAGAGGGTGTGAAAGAAAGATAAGAGAGTGTTTTGCCAGCAAACTGTGAGAAGTGTATGAACAGATGTTGCACAAAATTTTCCTACTGCAGCTTTCTTCATACGCGCTGTAAAGTCTCACTTTTCATGTTGTAAGAGGTTCCACTATCAACAGGACCAGGTGTTCTGTCACCACAACCCAATGTTAACACCGAAAAAAGACCCCCTTAATGGGACGGGACTTTAAAGGTGACAAGAACACCAATATTAAAAAAAGTATACATTTTATTACAAGAATATAATACAATATAATACAATACAATAAAAATTGTCTCTGCAGAGACAGAAGAGTGGTGTGCATAAATCACTGTATAAAATATATACAGATACTTGTAAAGTCTCTCGTGTACCCAACGTTTCTGGCTTGAACGCCTTTCTTCAGGGGTTTATACAGAGAAAGCTGTATTCGTATCATACATCTATCAATAAAAGACATATAGTATTATAGAGGACATCAGAATAAATCATGACTCTAGACCAGGACAAGTTCCAAAATGTTGAATATCACATAACCGTTGTTGTCTTGTGACTTCATACATTGGGATAAAAACAAAAGACCTACAGAGGGTCCATTGATGGAAAGAAAAGAGAAGAAAAAAAAGACAGGGTCTGTTGTATTCTTTGTAATGTAGCACAGCTGAAGTAAAACACCTTTGTAAAAGACACAGCATATGAGCAGATGAAGCAATCTAGTACAAATGCATCTCAAAAAATCATCAAAAAGTTCATTTATTTCAGCAATTCAATTAAAAAAGTGAAACTCATATTTTATATAGATTCATTACGCACAGAGTGATAAATTTCAAGCATTTCTTTCTTTTACTTTTGATGATTATGGCATAAAGCTAGTGAAAACCCCAAATTCAGTATCTCAGAAAATTTGAATATTGTGAAAAAGTTGAATATTGTAGACTCATGATGTCGCACTCTAATCATCTAATTAACTCAAAATACCTGTAAGTGTTTCCTGAGCCTTTAAATCAAGGGTCTCAAACTGGCGGCCCTCCAGCTGTTGCGGAACTACAAGTCCCATCATGCCTCTGCCTGTGAGAGTCATGCTTGTAACTGTCAGCCTTGCAATGCCTCATGGGACTGGTAGTTCCACAACAGCTGGAGGGCCGCCAGTTTGAGACCCCAATGGTCTCTCAGCCTGGTTCAGTAGGTTACACAATCATGGTGAAGACTGCTGACTTGACAGCTGTCCAGAAGACCGTTATTGACACCCTCCACAAGGAGGTTAGGTCACAAAAGATTATTGCTAAAGAAGCTGGTTGTTCATAGAGTGCTGTATCCAAGTATATTAATGGAAAGTTGAGTGGAAGGAAAAAGTGTATTAGAAAAAGGTGCAAAAGCAACAGGAATAACCACAGCCTTGAGAGGATTGTGAAGCAAAGGCCATTCAAGAATTTGGGGGAGATTCATAATGAGTGGACTACGGCGGGTGTCAGTGCTTTAAAAGCCACCACAGACAGACGTATCCAGGACATTGGGCTACAACTGTCGCATTCCTTGTGTCAAGCCACTCCTGAACCAGAGACATCAGAAGCGTCTTACCTGGGCTAAGGAGAAAAAGGACTGGACTGTTGATCAATGATCCAAAATCCTCTTTTCGGATGAAAGTAAATATTGCATTTCATTTGGAAATCAAGGTCCCAGAGTCTGGAGGAAGAGTGAAGAGGAACAGAAAGTTGCATGAGGTCCAGTGTGAAGTTTCCACAGTCAATGATGATTTGGGGAGCCATGTCATCTGCTGGTGTTGGTCCACTGTGTTTTATTAAGTCCAAAGTCAGCACAGCCCTCTACCAGATAATTCTAGAGCACTTCATGCCTCCCTGATCTGACCAGCTTTATGGAGATGCTAATTTCTTTTTCCAGCAGGACTTGGCACCTGCCCACACTGCCAAAAGTACCAATGCTTGGTTTAATGATCATGGTATCACTGTGCTTGATTGGCCAGCAAACTCGCCTGACCTAAACCCCATAGAGAATCTGTGGGGTATTGTCAAGAGGAAGATGAGAGCCACCAGACCCAACAATGCAGATGATCTGAAGGCTGCTATCAAATCAACCTAGGCTTCTATAACACCTGAGCAGTGCCACAGGCTGATCGCCTCCTTGCTACGCCACATTGATGCAGTAATTCATGCAAAAGGAGCCCCGACCAAGTATTAAGAGCATACTATACTGTACATGGATATCCTTTTCAGTAAGCCAACGTTTCTGTATTCAAATAGGAAATGAGTACAGCGCTGCCCCAATAATCGTGTGAGAAAAAAGGTTACACAGTAAGCAGCTGACACTACCTCTTAGACAAAGGAAAATAAAATTAGGAACCATATACAGTGTAGCGCTATGAGTGTAAATATAATGAAAATACTAACAAAATAAACTGGGCTTATACCATTACTGGGGGGCCACAACAAACAATTCATCAAATTCAAAATTGCATGTAGAAATCTGAATACAGTACAAATTAAACAAAGTGCCACGTACTATCAAAATAAATTGATATAGTGTGAAAACAATGTGAAGAAATATGGAAGTGCTAAAAAGTGAAACAAAATTGTTTTTTATGACAAAAATGTTCAAAAATGCTAAAGATTATAATCTGAATGGAATTCAACACCCACCACCCAACAAAGTCTCTGAAAATTAAATAATAGAAACAATGGTGAAGAACTTTCGCCAAGTGAGTAGATGAAACACCAGGTAGATGAAACTTCTAAATGAGTGTCGGGACCACCACCAAAGCATCAGAGGGGGCTTACCGGAACCAGGTGACTTGAAAAGACATACGTCTTACAAGTCCCAGAAAGCTTGTATAGCCACCAAGGCTGGCAGGATGGATCCTCAAATGTTCTCGACTTCCATTGGAGGAGGGGAGAGGAGAAAGGGTAGAGATCCTGTCGTAACCTCAAACGTCCAGACTCATCAACAGGCCAATCGGATAGAATTACATACCATGGGAGAAATAAAGCTCACATGGCATGATATCGTTTAAAACATAAATTTATTGAAAAAAATATATAACAGAAACACTCACATTTGTGAAGATCAGAATGAGCTCAAAACAGTATGGTAAACGCGGTAATCGTAGGGAGTCCACCCAACATGTTTCGGCTAACGAGCCTTCATCTGGGGTGTGGAGCCCCCCTACCTCACCGCTATTTAAACTAAAAATGACCCCCACTGGGAGTATCACAACACAGGAAGTGCCCATTGATATCACTTCCGGTTCAGGGGAAAACATGGGGTGTATATAAATTTTATAGTGTTCTGGTCAGTGGTATTAAACCACAAGTGCTGATTTAGTAGCATTCCAGTATAAAATTGATAGAAATAATAAGTTAGCCAAGTAAAAGGCCTCAATATAAGTAAATGACCAGCCGACCCGGAAGTGCTCGGAATGTAACCAAGCCTCGGGGTCAGCCTGGCAAAAATGGGCAGGTCAAAGCGCCATCGCGCTCCGCCCGCCAGGCGTGTCCGGATGACATGGCCGTGCGCAATAGCGGAAGTCACAGGGGAGTGACCGCTTGCGCACCAAGCCTCGCTTTCAAACAGCGTGTCTATAGGTCGGAGCGTCATCACGCCCCACCTATCGGATTCGACATCCGGAATTTAGATCGAGCCCGTCATGGTCGAAAGCTGCGCACGCGCATTCACCCCTCGGGACTCGGCTACGTCATCACGCCAACTCGTCTACCTAATTCAACTTCCTGCAATTGGGGGAGGGCCCCAACAAGTCAGGGAAGGCCAGGACCACCTCCCGACGTTCACCTAACCCGGGTCAGGTGTCAGCAAAGGTGGAAAAGTTAAATCTTGGAAAGTAACACAAATTGTGAACATTTACACATTCGGAATGAAATTAAGAGTAAGATAATGCTAAAATTTGTATGAGGGCTGTAACCACAACCATATAGTGTTAAAAAAGCGACACTACCAATGGGGGCATCCCGAACAATCTATGTAAAACACCATAAACATAGAGGACTGCTAATAACAGAAATATCATTAAACCTGGAGGCATCCACCAGGATACACAAATATATGTAAAGTGGTGGTATAATGTCCGATATGATATAGTGTCGCAGCATGAAATATATTTTAATAAAAATTAATTAAAAAGATATATATATACACCTGAAATTAGTGTATAAAAATAATAAATGAAATAAAATAAAAATAGAAATAAATATTAAAATATAATTAAGAGAGATCACAAATAGTTATGCCTGATTAATAAATGAGTTGATGTCCCACTCCACGTTAATACCTTGTGGGAAGTGGCAACCCAATTCGTAGATCCAGTAAGTCTCACGACGGGAGACCCCCCTCAGGGTTGATCCACCCCGCCAGGGGGCCACATATCTGTCGATAATGAGAAACTGGGTACCTTCAGGGTTCCGATTGTGGAATTCCCTATAATGGCGAGGTACAGTATGTTTAGTACTTCCCGCCTTGATAAGATTGATATGCTCTGAAACTCTGGTCGTAAAAGACCTAATAGTACGTCCTACATACTGTTTGCCACAAGGGCAAGTTAGGAGGTAAACTACCCCCGTAGTCGCACAAGTGCAAAACTGTTTGATTTTGTAGGACCGGCCAGTCACCGTAGAGGAAAAGGTGTGGCTAGCTCTCCTACCATTGGTGTTATATTGGCAGACCAAGCATTTCTTACAGGGATGAAAACCAGTCCAATTGTGAAAAAAGGAAGGTTTACTGGGGGGATTAACTACATTAGGTGCAAGTCTGTTGCGAAGGGACGGGGCACCCCTAAAGACCACCTTAGGGGTTTCGGGCAATATAGGGCCCAAAATCTTATCTGTTTTTAAGACGTCCCAATGGTGTTCAAAAATCTTTCTGATGTGTTTGTGTTGAATCGAGAAAGATGTCATGAACGACCATTTAAAATCCTCATTGACCTGTCTCGGTTTGTCCTCTAAGAGTGTTTGACGATCGGCAAGACAAGCATTATTTATTTCCATATCCAGATCTAAGGATTTGTAACCCTTCTCCAAAAATCTATTTTTGAGAGACATTGCTTGGATCTTAAAGGTATTAAGATCACTGCAGTTCCTCCGCAATCGCAGGAACTGACTTTTAGGGACTGATCTGATCCAAGGGGCATGATGGCAACTATCGGTAGGAATATATCCATTCCGATCGGTGGATTTAAAATAGGTACTGAATACAAATTGGCCTTCTCTTCTCTCAATAGTCAGGTCCAAAAAATGGATGGAAGATAGGCTTGCTTCAAAAGACAAGACAATGTTCATGTTATTATTATTAAGGGTCGCAAAAAAATTTGCCAAATCGTCCGAAGTCCCAGTCCATAGGAGGAGGATGTCATCTATGTAGCGAGCCCACAATAGAAGGTGTGGGCTCTGCATAGCATAGACGACATCCTCCTCCCATTTGGCCATAAATAAATTAGCCAGACTGGGAGCGAACTTAGCTCCCATTGCGACACCTTTATGTTGCCGGTAAAATCTACCATCGAACCAGAAGTAGTTGTGCTGAGTTGCGAACTCAATTAGTTCGATAATATAGTCCACCTGGGGAGTGGCAAGGGAAACATCTCTGTCGAGAAAACTTTTAACCGCATCAATGCCCATATTTTGTGGGATACAGGTGTAAAGTGATGCAACGTCCGCAGTTGCCATGAGGAGATCACCTGAATAAGACACATTAGAAAGTAATTTTATCACATCCTTGGTGTCCTTCAAATAGGACGTCATCTTAGTGACTGATGGCTGGAGGAAAAAGTCAATATACTTTCCAATTTTTGAGGTGACAGAGTCGATGCCACTAATTATTGGCCGACCAGGGGGATGTAGGGGGTCCTTATGGACCTTCGGCAGGTAATACATAACAGGTATACGTGGAGCAAGTGGGACTAAAAATGATCTCTCTTTTTTGTTTAAAATATAAGAATTATACCCTTTAGACACCAGTCGTTGTAACTCTTTCTTGTACTTATGTGTAGGGTTACCTGGTAATTCAATGTATGTCTCATGATCTCCCAAAATGCGATGCATTTCGTGGATATAGTCAGATTTGTTCAATAAGACGATGCCACCGCCCTTATCAGCGGGGCGGATGACTAAGTTTCTGTTGTCACATAGAGTCTTTAGGCCTGTTGAGGGTAAAGGATTGGGGAATTTACGTTTTAATGGAACGTTGGCTAGATCTCTCAACACTAATTCTTTGAACAGATTAATAGCTGGTGAGGGCTGTGTTGGGGGACTGAAAAGGGAGGGGTTGGATAAGCCTGAATGGACAGTGCCAGACGTTGCCGCCCTGGCTACGTTCCTAGAGGGATTAGAGATGATGTACCTCTGGACATTGATTTTCCTGATGTACTTTTGAATGTCGATAAAAGTATCGAACTTGTTTAGTTTGCACGGAGGGGCAAATTTAAGTCCTTTGTTAAGGATGATTTTCTCTTCCTGAGTGAGAACAGTGTCACTCAGGTTGAAAACCCCCTGACAAGTTAAGTTCTTTGCCTCTTTTCGTCTCTGAATCCTCCTCCCTCCTCTGGACCCTCTCTTGTTTCCGGACCTCTTTTGTTGTTTTGAGGGGCCTCGTGAAAACCCCGAGTGGTCCGTGGTCCAGAATAAGGTCGTTTGTAGGGGGATGGGCCATAGCCGGCACTAGGGAATGGATAGACATTCTCACTATGTTGATCCCGCAGGGAGGAATATCTATTATATGTTGAGACAGGGGGGTGTCTGTAGTAAGGTGGATTTTGATGTTGGGAGTAATGGGGAGAATCGTAATTACGACCCGGGGAGCCATTGTAGTAGGAACTCTCCCGATCGTTTTCCCCTGAACCGGAAGTGATATCAATGGGCACTTCCTGTGTTGTGATACTCCCAGTGGGGGTCATTTTTAGTTTAAATAGCGGTGAGGTAGGGGGGCTCCACACCCCAGATGAAGGCTCGTTAGCCGAAACATGTTGGGTGGACTCCCTACGATTACCGCGTTTACCATACTGTTTTGAGCTCATTCTGATCTTCACAAATGTGAGTGTTTCTGTTATATATTTTTTTCAATAAATTTATGTTTTAAACGATATCATGCCATGTGAGCTTTATTTCTCCCATGGTATGTAATTCTATCCGGTTGGCCTGTTGATGAGTCTGGACGTTTGAGGTTACGACAGGATCTCTACCCTTTCTCCTCTCCCCTCCTCCAATGGAAGTCGAGAACATTTGAGGATCCATCCTGCCAGCCTTGGTGGCTATACAAGCTTTCTGGGACTTGTAAGACGTATGTCTTTTCAAGTCACCTGGTTCCGGTAAGCCCCCTCTGATGCTTTGGTGGTGGTCCCGACACTCATTTAGAAGTTTCATCTACCTGGTGTTTCATCTACTCACTTGGCGAAAGTTCTTCACCATTGTTTCTATTATTTAATTTTCAGAGACTTTGTTGGGTGGTGGGTGTTGAATTCCATTCAGATTATAATCTTTAGCATTTTTGAACATTTTTGTCATAAAAAACAATTTTGTTTCACTTTTTAGCACTTCCATATTTCTTCACATTGTTTTCACACTATATCAATTTATTTTGATAGTACGTGGCACTTTGTTTAATTTGTACTGTATTCAGATTTCTACATGCAATTTTGAATTTGATGAATTGTTTGTTGTGGCCCCCCAGTAATGGTATAGGCCCAGTTTATTTTGTTAGTATTTTCATTATATTTACACTCATAGCGCTACACTGTATATGGTTCCTAACGTTTCTGTATTAAAAATCCTTATGTTTTATTGGTCTTATGTAATATTCACATTTTCTGAGATACAGAATTTTGGGGTTTCACTAGGTGTAAGCCATAATCATCAAAAGAAAAAGAAAAAATGCTTGAAATCTATCGCTCTGTGTGTAATAAATCTATATAATATATGAGTTTTACTTTTTGAATTGAATTACTGAAATAAATGAACTTTTTGATGATAATTTAATTTTTTGAGATGCACCTGTAGGTAAGTTAGAATTATGGTGGATGATTCAATCTACCTGCATCCACATGGAACTAAATTATTGTGGGCAGATCTACAAGTGTTTGATAACAACAGTCGCTGATCTGGTTCAAATATGCCTCTCTGTATAGTATATATAGTGCTGAAATGCTGAAAGCATTGCACTTGAGTTTACTGTCCTACTGGGGCCATTTGAAATATGGGAACACATGAACATCATATCATTAATCTATATGTGCAATAACAAATGGCATATTAATGAACAGACCTTTGGGACTGCTCACTCCCACGCTTGTTAATGAATGGCACAAAATTTCCGAACAATCTGTCCAAGATCTACTACTAATGCTACTGGCAAGCCTTCAATATATCTCTCTGGAAAGTCAACAGTTTTATTCAAGTGGGCATTTTGGCTACGCACGAAACAAAACCGATGACTTATAAACTTCATATACTGTAAATGGTATTGGAATTAATCACAGTTCAGTTACTCTAAATTGAAAGTGAATACTTTATCCAAATTTGTAGTAACATATATTGGTCCTGATATTCTGAACTTTGAAACAAACTTGCATTCACCTCTGTAGCTGTAGGCATTGTGGAGAAATTTAACTTCAAGATTGACAGCAAACACACTGAAATCACAACTCATTTACTTTATATAGAAAGCAGAATCTTGGTATCCTACTTGCCTTCAAGTAGGTACAAACATAGGTGCTCGTAAGCTGTTAGGTAAGGTTTATAATAATGATTGGTGTAAGGCAGGGGTCTCCAGACTTTCTAAACAAAGGATCAGTGTACTATGCTTCTGATTTTAGGGGCGCTGGAGTGACCAGTGGAAGTAGAAAATGCCCCAGCATCAGTGGAGTAAAAAAAAATTACATAGTGTCTGTAGTCAGTAGAAGGAGGAATAGTGCTCCATCATTGGTATCGGTGGGGAGAATAGTGCCTAATTGTTTTATCAGTGGGAGGAATAGTGCCCCATCATTGGTGTCAGTGAAAGGAAAAATGCCCCATTGTTGGTGTCAGTGAGGGGAATGGTTCCCCATTGTTGATGTCAGTGGAAGGAATGGTACCTCCTTGTTGGTGTCAGTGGAAGGAATAGTGCCACAAGGGCTGGATAAAGGCAAGTAAAGGGCTGCATTTATCCCACGGGCCACAGTATGGAGACCACTGATGTAAGACAACATACCTGGGCTGCAGTGCATTGCAACACGCCACAATATACCTCCATGTGTTGCATTCCCAGAAAAGGGTCAGGTCCAGTTGTAACCACACTGGGGTGCATTGGCAGCCTATTCCAAATAGGTTGCTTTAATGCAATGCAAGTCAACATTCAAAAGTGAGTTAGCGAGCTACACAAAAGAGAACCTGTACTTGGAAACAAGTTGTAAGTCTGTTAAAACTCTTTTACTGCTTGATAAAAAAATGTAAAAACGTAAATAGACATGTAAATGTCCATGTTCCAGGCAGGCACAGGTGAGTTTTAAAACCAGTAAGGAATTTAAAGGAACCTGAATCTCCATTCTTAAGGTGGAACTGTAAGCAAAGAGAAATGTTACATAAATTATGCAGTCTGTCACTAGCATTAAAATGGAACTTGGCAAAATTAAAACTGACATATATGATTTAGTCTGTCTATAACATTAACTACTTGCTGATATCTCCTGATGGCCCTTTAAGGTGTTGACCAGGAGCTGTCTGTGATGTCAGTGTGCTGGGAGCGTGCAACGAACACACTTTTTGCACACAACAGCTGTGTACTGTGGGGACTCAAGCATTATTAAAGGCATCTTTTTAAAAATTAAAATAACAACCATGTTATACCCATATACTCTGTGCGGTGGTATTGCACAGAGCGGCCCCAAACCTCTTCTTATGGGGCCCCCTACCAGTGCTGTAGGCTCCTCCCCTTCTGTGTCTCCCACATAGCAAGCGCTTGCAATGTGGGGAGTTTTGTGGGCTTGTTCTCAAACAGGACTCTGTGTGTCCATAGGTCCCACCCCCCTCTCCCTTCCCACAGTATTTGTATGATAGCAGCAGGAGCCAATGGCTGCCTCGGAGTTCTTATAAAAAAAAGGCATAGTGATAGATCCCCTACTAAATCCATCTTTTCCTATGATATCATAAGGGTGGAATTACCGCTTGATGTCATTGGATGACCTCCTATGATGTCATGGAGTGGGGTCACTCGTTGACATCACTGGATGACCCCACCCCTTTGTTAGCAGTAGGGGGAAACGGCACTGTCATTTGGTGAGTAGCAAGTGATGGGGACTTTTTGTCTTTAAATAAGGGATTGTCTTGTGTTTTCGTTTTACTTTTGAAGTTTTTTTACCCCGTATGGAATACAAAAGCTAGGAAGTTGGACTTTAGAGGCACACAAGTGGTTAAACTATAAAGGATAAAAAATTGTTTTGTTTTATTGAATTTAGATTACAAAATTGAAAATAGATACTATAGACATTACATATTCCTTAAAAACATGCTATGTATTTGGTATTTCCTACCCTACATGCAATTTGAAACCTCACTTGTTACATATGTAATTTATAATCAAACATTTAAACAGTGGAAGATGGTGAACAAATTCACGAATCGGAGTTACAGTTTCTGAATGTAAGATGAAAAGTTGTGGGTTAAATTGCAGATCTGGGTGGGCTTGTTTTCCTTTAATCGCTCGACATGGCGCGCATCTCTTTAACGCTTCCTCAGGAGCTAAGGATAATTCTGCTGAATGATTGTAAAATACATCAATAAGTACATATGCACTGTAAGCACAAAACATATTTCAGTATGTAATACCAAACATTTAATAAAAGAAAAAAATATATATTCCGACCGAATATGATGGTTACATGACGGAACCCCATAAAGGAAGTGGTCACCTGGGGGCAGACAGTGGAGCCAAGTAACTGGGGAAACTATTCTAAAGTATTTATAGTGTATACAAATATCTGTGTATAAAATGTCAATTCAAAAAGCCTGATATACATTAAAATAAATTGACAATGCTACCAAAACCACAAAGGGAGTGTTAAGGGTAGGCAATAGTAGGGTACTAGAGAGGCGATGATTATTTTTCATCTACTTGGATTAAGGCCGGTATATATTATTTTGGAAGGAAGCAAATCAAATGTACTAATCAATACAGGCAGTTGAAAAGAATTCAATGAAAACCAGGAAAAGTATATATGTAAATATCTATACACAGCTTACCCAATATGGTCAGATATAATAGAAAGGATGTAGGTGTAGTATTACAACTGGTAAGATGAGTGGTCGCTGAGTTGTATTGAAAAATTAGTAGTATATGCAGAACGTTGCGGGGGGCACCTAAAGGCCACAATTCCCAATATGAAGGAAGACGCCAGCAGAAAACCTTTAAGGTAGCAGTAGCTTAGAAAGGCCAGGATTTCTAACATAAGAAATATAAGAATATGATGTAATAATATCTTTATACTAGATAATGGTTTCAGCATAGAAAGAAATCGAGATGTGCATGAGAGGTTGTGATTAAAAGCTTACCTAAAGTTCATTTGGGAAGGCTCAAAAATGGTGCAACTCCCTCTGGTGAAGCAGCGTCCGCTGACCATGAAGGTCAGCTGTGTGTCCTTAAATAGTTGCCCCCACCGGAAACGCCGACAGCCTGAATAGGCTCTGCGCTTCTCGGTCCAACTGCCGGCTACTGCGCATGTGCCGGAAAACGTTGCTAACGTGACGGCGACCGGCCAATGCGAGCGCAGCGAGGCGGGGATGGAAAAAGACCCGCCGGCTACTGCGCATGTGCCGGAAGACTCGCCAGAGCGGCGATGCCCGGCCAATGCAGCAGCAGCAGAGGCGGGGACTGAGAGGACGCCGGAAGGCGCCCCGTGTTCCCGTCAATCGCCGCACATCCGGTCGAAGGAGAGGACCAGATGTGCGGAGCTGTGCAGTTGAGTTTCTGGCTAGGGTCCGTGAAACCAACCAGGCGACCACAACCAGGGGAATATATCATGAGGCCATGAATAAGGAGGGAAAATACATTTTTGTACAATTTACAAAAATACATTATATAAACAATTAACAAAGTAATTAAACTTGTAAAGGATTGTTTTTCATACATAATATTTGATAAATGTATTGGTATCCAGATTTGTGACTAAATAGGATGATAATAGATTTTTAAGATATAGCAGTGGTCTTTAAACAAACCTGGAGAGAGATCCCTATCTGGTATAAATGTTTTTAAGCTAGACATTATAGTGTTTTAGATGTATATATTGGTGGGGGTCCTTAACCACTTGAGCCCCGGACCATTATGCTGCCTAAGGACCAGAGGTCTTTTTCCAATTTGGCACTGCGTCGCTTTAACTGCTAATTGCGCGGTCATGCAATGCTGTACCCAAACGAAATTTGCGTCCTTTTCTTCCCACAAATAGAGCTTTCTTTTGATGGTATTTGATCACCTCTGCGGTTTTTATTTTTTGCGCTATAAACGGAAAAAGACCGAAAATTTTGAAAAAAAATGATATTTTCTACTTTTTGTTATAAAAAAAATCCAATAAACTAAATTTTAGTCATACATTTAGGCCAAAATGTATTCGACCACATGTCTTTGGTAAAAAAAATGTCAATAAGCGTATATTTATTGGTTTACGCAAAAGTTATAGCGTCTACAAACTAGGGTACATTTTCTGTAATTTACACAGCTTTTAGTTTATGACTGCCTATGTCATTTCTTGAGGTGCTAAAATGGCAGGGCAGTACAAAACCCCCCCAAGTGACCCCATTTTGGAAAGTAGACACCCCAAGGAAATTGCTGAGAGGCATGTTGAACCCATTGAATATTTATTTTTTTTGTCCCAAGTGATTGAATAATGACAAAAAAAAAAAAAAATATTTACAAAAAGTTGTCACTAAATGATATATTTCTCACACAGGCCATGGGCCTATGTGGAATTGCACCCCAAAATACATTCAGCTGCTTCTCCTGAGTATGGGGATACCACATGTGTGGGACTTTTTGGGAGCCTAGCCGCGTACGGGGCCCCGAAAACCAAGCACCGCCTTCAGGATTTCTAAGGGTGTAAATTTTTGATTTTACTCCTCACTACCTATCACAGTTTCGGAGGCCATGGAATGCCCAGGTGGCACAAAACCCCCCAAAATGACCCCATTTTGGAAAGTAGACACCCCAAGCTATTTGCTGAGAGGCATATTGAGTCCATGGAATATTTTATATTTTGACACAAGTTGTGGGAAAGTGACACTTTTTTTTTTTTTTTTTTGCATAAAGTTGTCACTAAATGATATATTGCTCACACAGGCCATGGGCATATGTGGAATTGCACCCCAAAATACATTTAGCTGCTTCTCCTGAGTATGGGGATACCACATGTGTGGGACTTTTTGGGAGCCTAGCCGCGTACGGGACCCCGAAAACCAATCACCGCCTTCAGGATTTCTAAGGGTGAAAATTTTTGATTTCACTCTTCACTGCCTATCACAGTTTCGGAGGCCATGGAATGCCCAGGTGGCACAAAACCCCCCCAAATGACCCCATTTTGGAAAGTAGACACCCCAAGCTATTTGCTGAGAGGCATGGTGAGTATTTTGCAGCTCTCATTTGTTTTTGAAAATGAAGAAAGACAAGAAAAAACATTTTTTTTTTTCTTTTTTCAATTTTCAAAACTTTGTGACAAAAAGTGAGGTCTGCAAAATACTCACTATACCTCTCAGCAAATAGCTTGGGGTGTCTACTTTCCAAAATGGGGTCATTTGGGGGGGTTTTGTGCCACCTGGGCTTTCCATGGCCTCCGAAACTGTGATAGGCAGTGAAGAGTGAAATCAAAAATTCACGCCCTTAGAAAGCCTGAAGGCGGTGCTTGGTTTTCGGGGTCCCGTACGTGGCTAGGCTCCCAAAAAGTCTCACACATGTGGTATCCCCGTACTCAGGAGAAGCAGCAGAATGTATTTTGGGGTGTAATTTCACATATTCCCATGACATGTTTGAGCAATATAACATTTAGTGACAACTTTGTGCAAAAAAAAAAAAAAAAATGTGTCTCTTTCCCGCATCTTGTGTCGCAATATAAAATATTCCATGGACTCGACATGCCTCTCAGCAAATAGCTTGGGGTGTCTACTTTCCAAAATGGGGTCATTTGGGGGGGTTTTGAACTGTCCTGGCATTTTATGCACAACATTTAGAAGCTTATGTCACACATCACCCACTCTTCTAACCACTTGAAGACAAAGCCCTTTCTGACACTTATTGTTTACATGAAAAAGTTATTTTTTTTTTTGCAAAAAAATTACTTTGAACCCCCAAACATTATATATTTTTTTTAAAGCAAATGCCCTACAGATTAAAATGGTGGGTGTTTCATTTTTTTTTTTCACACAGTATTTGCGCAGCGATTTTTCAAACGCATTTTTTGGGGAAAAAACACACTTTTTTAAATTTTAATGCACTAAAACACACTATATTGCCCAAATGTTTGATGAAATAAAAAAGATGATCTTAGGCCGAGTACATGGATACCAAACATGACATGCTTTAAAATTGCGCACAAACGTGCAGTGGCAACAAAATAAATACATTTTTAAAAGCCTTTAAAAGCCTTTACAGGTTACCACTTTAGATCTACAGAGGAGGTCTACTGCAAAAATTACTGCCCTCGATCTGACCTTCGCGGTGATACCTTTTTTTTTATTATTTTTCTGCTTTTTTTATCTTATTTTTAAACTGTTCCTTTCATATTTTTTTTTTTTAATCATTTTTATTGTTATCTCGGGGAATGTAAATATCCCCTATGATAGCAATAGGTAGTGACAGGTACTCTTTTTTGAAAAAATTGGGGTCTATTAGACCCTAGATCTCTCCTCTGCCCTCAAAGCATCTGACCACACCAAGATCGGTGTGATAAAATGCTTCCCCAATTTCCCAATGGCGCTATTTACATCCGGCGAAATCTAAGTCATAAAATGCTCGTAGCTTCCGGTTTCTTAGGCCATAGAGATGTTTGGAGCCACTCTGGTCTCTGATCAGCTCTATGGTCAGCTGGCTGAATCACCGGCTGCATTCTCAGGTTCCCTGTTGAGACAGGAGAGCCAGAGAAAAACACGGAAGACGGTGGGGGGGGGGCATTCTCTCCCACGGCTTGTAAAAGCAGTCTAGAGGCTAATTAGCCGCTAGGATTGCTTTTACATGAAAGCCGACCGCTGGCTGAAAAGAATGATACCAAGATGATACCTAAACCTGCAGGCATCATTCTGGTATAACCACTCAAAGTCGTGAATGGCGTACCTGAAGACAAAAAAATGGTTAACAATAAAGCACAGTAAACGGTAAAGTATAAAAAATTGCATACCTGAAAAAGCAAACATGATAAAACATAATAACAATAAAACATTGCAGAATAGAATACAGTAAAAAAGAGCAGAACAATAGAGAGAGAATAGAGAGAGAGAGAACAATAAAACGACAACTATTTTTTTTTATTTTATATATATATATTTTTTTTTTGACACTTTTTTTGTAACTAACTTTTGTAACTGTAACCGGTTCCAGGTTCGGGTCTCTCAAAATGCGATGGCATCTTGGGAGACCCTGTGAAAGTGTGCCTAGTCTGTACAATGCTGTACCCTACGCTAATACTCAACTAGTGAATGGTAGCGTTCAAAACATTCACCAATGCAAAGACCAGGATTGTCAGGACAGGAGGGACAATAATAGCGGGTGTCACACCTATATCCGCGCTTCCTGCAGACACAACATCTTTTTTGGGGGGGTTCGTTGGGTAGGGGTACTCGGGAGGACATAAAGAAAATGCCTCTCATGCAGCCGACTGCATTTGATTGGGGATGTGAATGGGGGAAGTACGGGCGCTGCAGAAGTGGTGGGTTCCCAATTAGGATTGGCGAATGCAGCAGGAAGGGCACTATGGACACGACGGGCCTGTGTTTGTCTTCTTGGTGGCAGCGGGACACTACTTGTGGAGGGGCAAAACACAGGTGCTAGCAGGTATCTGGGCTGATCCCGCTAACACTGCGTTTTTGGGAACCCTAAACTGCTGGGGACGCTAGTATAGATCTGATCGGATCAGATATTGATCCGATCAGATACTATACCACTAAGGGAGGCGTATGCTGCGTGCGTGGGTGTTAGCGGTACTGGCTCTAATCTGACGCTGCCTGGGGCGACGCATATCACCGCCGGGCGATCAGGGGGCTAAACCTTTATTCGGTAATAAACGGCGGGTGCCCTGACACTATAAAAAATAAACGAACTAACCAGCGTCAACCGTAACGTTTATACGGTGATCAGTGGTGAAAGGGTTAACTAGGGGGCAATCAAGGGGTTAAAACATTTATTAGATAGTATATGGGGGTCCCTGACACTATAAAACGCTGACGGCGAACCTAAATATTTACGTCCCTAACTAGCGTCACCAGTGACACTAATACAGCGATCAGAAAAATGATCGCTTAGCAACACTGGTGACAGGGGGTGATCAAGGGGTTAAAACTTTATTAGGGGGGGTTAGGGGGGTATCCTAGACCTAAAGGGGGGTAATACTAACTGTCCCAACACTGTAACTGTCACAAACTGACACTATGCAGTAATCAGAAAAAAAAAAAAAAAAACCTGCTGGTGTCAGTTTGTGACGGGGGGGGGGGGGGTGATTGGGGGGGGATCGGGGGGCGATCGGGGGGGGGGGATCGGGGTGTTTTGTATGCCTGGCATGTTCTACTGTGTGTGTGTGTTGTGCACTTACATTGATGTCTTCTCCCCTCGGCGCTGGAACGGAATACCAAGCTGAGGGGAGATGACATCATTTCCTTTGCTGCTGTTTAGCATACAGCAGCAAAGGAATGTTCCCATTGGCCGGCGGCGATCGCGAGGGGGGGGCCACGAACGGATGGCCTCCCCCTCATCTCGGATCGCCGGGGAACAGAACGGGACCGCCTCGGGCGGCGGGGGGGGGGTCCGATCGGACCCCCCACCCGCGGAAGGCAAATCACGTACATGTACGTGATTTTGCCTGCCCGTGCCGCTTTGCCGACGTAAATCGGCGTTAGGCGGTCCTTAAGTGGTTAAATATCAAATATGGAACATTTAAAGGAATGGTTTATAGGATTGGGTCTCATTGAGTCCTGGCGCTCGGGTGGCGTTTAGGCGCTCAATCCATAGAGTCTCTTTTTGTAATATAAATTTGTCCCACTCACCCCCTCTGGGGTTCTTGGGGATGACGGCCAGAACAGCAAAAGAGACAGAGGAAGTATCGAAACGATGGTACAATTCGAGGTGTCGACTGATGGGAGTGAGCATTTTGCCATTTCCCGAATAATATATGTGATCATTGATTCTCTGTCTCAGCTGTCTGGCCGTCTTCCCAACATAGAAAGCCCCACAAACACAAGTCATAAGATAGATCACGCCTTGTGTGCTACATGTAGCCAAAAATTGGGGGTAATAGACCTCACCATTGGGGAGTAGGTCTTGGTGTCCAGGCAATATCCAAGGACAAAAAGCACAGTTGCCACAGGGCGAGGTCCCTAATGGTAGTTTAGATGTAGATGAGTTATCAACCGTATAGTGGCTGGACACAAGTCTATCTCTAAGCGAGTTGTTACGTCTAAACACAATTTCTGGGTGTGTACTGATGTATTTTTTTAAAATTGAGTCTTCCTGTAAAAGGTGCCAGTGTGTGCTCATAATTTTTCTAATGTCTTCATGGTGAGATGAAAATTTAGTAATTAATTTGACAGTAGGTTCTTTGGATTGAACTTTGGTTTTATATAATAGATCACTGCGTGTTCTCCGCTTAGCTTTGTTATAGGCCTGGCGCAGCATAGATCGACTGTATCCTCGTGCTAACAGGCGCGATTTTAAGAGATTTGCTTGATGTTGGAAATCTGACGTGTGTGCAGTTTCGATGGAGTCGAATGTATTGCGCATACAGTATACTCCGAATGACTGCTGGAGGATGTGCACTAGCGGCATGCAGTAATGTGTTTCCAGCTGTCATTTTACAAAATAGATTTGTTGCTAGAGTGTTGTTTGCATCCTTATAGATGACGAGGTCTAGAAAGTTGGTGGTTCTAGTGTCAAAATTATAAGTAAACTTCAAATTAAATTGATTGGTATTTAAAATTTGAATGAATTTCTTTAAAGATTTTTGAGTGTCTGTCCAAATGATGAAAATGTCATCAATGTATCGTTTCCAACACAGGATATGGTCGGTAAATTTGGTCAGGGACTCATGGGAGAAAAGATGGCGCTCCCACCCCCCCAGGAACAGATTGGCGTAACAAGTGCCAACAACAACAAGTGCCCATGGCAACGCCCTGCACCTGGAGGTAGTGGGAGTCCATAAATTCAAACCAATTGTGGGTCAGAATAAAGTCAAGTAATCTCAAGATAAAATTGTTATAGTTCCAGTGATGGTGATCCTCCTCGTGGAGGAAGGTACGGACCGTCTCGACTCCCCGCTCGTGAGGAATGCTGGAGTACAAAGCCTCCACATCCAATGTCACGAGCGGGGAGTCGGGAGGGACCGACAGTCCCTCAATTTGCTTGAGTAAGTCTAGCGTGTCTTTGGTGTAGGAGGGTAGGGCCGTGACATGGGGCATTAGGACAGAGTCTACCAATGTGCTGGCGTTTTCGGTGAGGCTGCCGATACCTGAAATTATCGGTCTCCCAGGGGGCGACACAGGGGCTTTATGCACTTTGAGGAGTGCATAGAATGTCGCCACCCTGGGAAACCGAACATTCAGGTAATCGTAGATGTCTTTATTAATCAAGCAATCAACCTTGGAGTAAGCATCGTTGATATTATCAAGAAATTCATTCTTAAAAGAAGAAGTGCAAAATATGGGAATCTGCCGATACCAATGATGGTTAGATAAAATGTTCAAACACATAGTTTCATAAAAATGCCTAGTCATAAGAACTATGTTGCCACCTTTATCGGCCGCTTTCACAACTACATCAGGATGGTTTTGTATTTTTAAGATAGTTTGACGTTGTGTTGAAGTTAAATTGCTTTTCTTGGGGAGGACAGACATACTATTATTATTATTATTATTATTATTATTATTATTATATATATATACATACGTTTAAAGTCACTCACAACACTTTGTAAAAAGGACCAGGCCTGGGGGTTTAAAGATCAATCAGGAAATTGTTTAGATTTCAATTTCAATTTGGTGACTGGATGTGAGGGTGTTTCGTGAGTAACGGTATCAGTGTAATTATAAATTACATATGTAACAAGTGAGGTTTCAAATTGCATGTAGGGTAGGAAATACCAAATACATAGCATTTTTTTAAGGAATATGTCATTTTTATCCTTTATAGTTTAACTACTTGTGTGCCTCTAAAGTCCAACTTCCTAGCTTTTGTATTCCATATATCCGATTTAGGGACGTTGGCACACCATTTTAGCAGTACCTACAGTGTCACCCTGTTTTAGGTACATATCTCCTTGGGAATTTTTTTAATTTTTTACCCCGTACTCATTCACATTGGGGGGCTGGATCTGGGGGCTTCCAGATTCCGATAAGCTACTCCCTGCACCCCCACAATCACTGGGCCAGGGTTGTGTGGAAGAGGCCCTTTTTCCTCTTCAACATGGAGACATGGTGCTTTGCCAAAGTGATTCCCCCTGGCAAAGTGCCACCCCCCCCATGTTGAGGGTATGTGGCCTGGTTTGGTTCAGGAGGGGGGGGCACTTGCTCGCCCCCCTTTCCTGGGCTCCCAGGCTGCATGCTCAGATAAGGGTCTGGAATGGATTTTGGTAGGAACCCCACACCCTTTTTTTTTTTGGCATGGGTTTCCCCTTAAAATCCAAACCAGACTGAAGGACCTGGTAAGAAATTTGGGGGGATCCTCACACATTGTTTTCTTTTTTTTTTTTGGCATGGGGTCCTCTTCAAAATCTATACCAGACCCTAAGGGCCAGGTATGAACTGGGGGATTTCCATGCTATTTATTTTTAAATGCTAGCTCTTTGGTTCACATTCTGCTGACAGCAGGGTTGACTCACTGTTGTTAGAACGCCAGTGGGTAACGGCTCCTTAACAACCGATGAGTCATCCCTGCTGCTGATAGCAGGGATGAGTCATGGGTTGTTAGGATGCCAGCTGGTGTCAACTCCTAACAACTAGCTCAAATCGCACACACAAAAACACATAAAAAAATGCATGTAGATGCAATTTTGATGCCTTTTCATTAAAGTCTATGGACCACAAAATCCCACCAAAGAATTACAGGTCTCTTCCCCGAAGTTGCATCTCAGCTACACTGCATATGAACGGGCACCATTGGAAGCCATGTTATTTCCATTGTCATGTAATTCAGTGCGAATCAGGTCTTTGCATATGCCCCCCCCCCCCAACTGCTTCAAAGTACCTCGGCCCCATGTTGATGGGGGCAAGGGCCTCTTCCCGACAAACCCTGGGTGGTGGTTGTGGGGGTCTATCGTAATCTGGAAACTGCATCTGAAATCGCATCAGTGTGTACCAGCCCTAAATCTCCTAGTATATCAAACACTACCCACCCCCCCCCCCCAGACTGAGTACGCCCACCGTTAGCATAAATGTGACTGTGTATGGCCAGCGTTGAGTATTTGAGTGTGATTTGTATAGTATTTTTTATAGAAATGTTTTTTTATGACAGATTGCCATTTATAAAAATTTAATAATAGAAGAAATTCAGGATTTTATTGTGATTTTGTCATCGTTTTCTCAAGCTGGCTGCTGATTTCGGGTATAAATAGTGTTTGGGCATGCTGTATTTTTTTTTAGTGGGTGTAATAAAGGTGATATTAATAGCATTGTGTAGTAGTAAAGTGGTGGGTGTAGTTGGATATTAAAATGAACAGTAAAAGCTGAAGGGGATTGGAGACAGACACATGTTTTCATCAATCATCGTGTCAGTTTCTCAGTTTCCATGCTCCGTCCTTAGCTCTCAAAGCTGCCTGCCACCTGTCCCCGACTCTCCATAGATCTGCTTGTTACAGTCACTCTGACTTCATGGAGGGAGGGCCTGGCACTTGGAATGAAAATTTAGCATTGCCAAACAGGCAGAGAGACAAGAGTGTGTATGTGGGTGTGTGAGACTGTTTGTTCCAGTGTGAATCGACACCCAACTTTAACACAAAGAGTTACGGAGCGTGGTTTGGTTGGGTTTGGTTGGGCCTAGATTGGTGGTGGTGCACACAATGCACATGGGCATCACTTATGAAAGTGTCAGGGTGATAGTTTATGGTTAGGACACGCTTATTGACCCACGAAGAAAGAAACTGGGCAGATTATAACTTGCTTGGACATGTTTGTTTATGGACTTGATAACGAGGTAAGTAGCTTGGAATTTTGTAATATATATAATCTGTCTTCTCAATCTTTACTCTTTGTATTTAAAAGTTATGTTTTACAGTTGTATCTAGATCCCCAGTGTTCTAGAACATAATGAATATACATAGAAATCAATATTCATTTATATGTTCACTCTGATGCTGCCAAGTTGCTCTGGTGCCTTGTGTTTATTTTTTTAAGTGTCAGAAAGTTGGGAGTTCTCATTGGTGTTAAGCCAGCCATACATGGATCAAAATTCATCTGGTTCAGAAGGGACTGGACGATTTTCGATCCATCTATGGGCACCCTGGTTGTACACAAGACAATCTTTTAATTGACTTGTGTACAAGCAGCCTGTCAAGTTTTTTTTTTTTCCCAAAAGATTAGTGTCATCAGCTATAACCTGCAACACTAATCATTGTGTTCTGCCAGCAGGGAAGGCTTCCAGCCAGCAAAACACAATAGCGCTGCGGGAGGGATTCCCCCATCAACACTGAAGCCTGGTACACATGATGAGATTATTGGAAAAATTATCTTTTTTTTTTTTTTCTTACATGCTAGTCTCGTATCGATAAAGAGGTTACTAAAGTTACGAAAATTCTCGTGCGACAATAGAAATTCGGAAGTGATGTCATGTGCTGTATTGTCTTTTCGGACAAAAACTCTGCTGATTAAATGAAAATTGTACAATCTGGTATCGTACGAGAAAGTTTTTTTGTGCTTGGCCCTTCGGATAATTTTAGACAAATGCTATGTACTAACAATCAGATTATCGTATGATCGCTCAGAAAGCGGTATTTTTTTGTACGATTTTCTGATCGTGTGCACAGGCCTTAAAGTGGTTGTAAACCCAGATTTAACCGCTTGCCGACCAGCCGCCGTCATTTTACTGTGGCAGGTCGGCACGATCCCACGAGCCGTCGTAGCTATACGTTGGCTTCTTTAAGCGGGATAGCAGGCGCGCACCCCCGTTGCACTTGGCAATGCCAGTGGCTGACGGTCGCGGTGACCGCTGGCCACGAGTGATCGCGGGCACGAGAGGCAGAACAGGATGTGTGTGTGTGTGTGTGTGTGTAAACACACAAATCCCTGTTCTGTTCTGTGAGGCGTGACAGATTGTGAGTTCCTAATAGCTAGGAACCACGATCTGTCATTTTCTCTAGGTCAGTCCCCTCCTCCTACAGTTAGCAACACACACAGGGAACACAGTTAACCCCTTGATCGCCCCCTAGTGTTAATCCCTTCCCTGCCAGTGATATTTTTACAGTAATCAGTGCATTTTTATAGCACTGATCGCTGTATAAATGTCAATGGTCCCAAAAATGTGTCAAAAGTGTTCGATGTGTCCGCCATAATGTCGCAGTCCCGAAAAAAATCGCAGATCGCCGCCATTACTAGTAAAAAAATAATAATAAAAATGCCATAAATCTATCCGCTATTTTGTAAACGCTATAACTTTTGCGCAAGCTCATCAATATACGCTTATTGCGATTTTTTTTTTTGCCAAAAATTTGTAGAAGAATACATATCAGCCTAAACTGAGAAAAAAATAATTTAAAAAAAAAAAATGGGGATATTTATTATAAAATATTATGTTTTTTTCAAAATTGCCGCTCTTTTTTTGTTTATAGCGCAAAAAATAAAAACTGCAGAGATGATCAAATACCACCAAAAGAAAGCTCTATTTGTGGGAAAAAAAGTACTTCAATTTTGTTTGGGTGCAACGTCGCATGACTGTGCAATTGTCAGTTAAATTGTCGCAGTGCCGAATCCCAAAAAATGGCCCTGTCATTCAGCAGCCAAATCTTCTGGGGGCTGTAGTGGTTTAAAAAAAAAAAAACCTGCAAGACAAAGGCATAATGAGCTAGTGTGCATTTCACGCTAGCGCATTATGAAATACTTACCTTAGAACATTGCTGTTGCAGCGGTCCCGCCACACTGCTGTGACCGGCGGCATGTTGTCCCGGAGTTACTTGGCCAGAGCCGCGATGACGCATGTGCAAAAATCAAGCAATTTTTTTTTCCTTCCACCCATGGTAGAAGAAAAGAAAATTGCATAATCTATAGCCTGCCTTATATGTTTGAGCACTGTGGATTATTCACTCACTTTGAATGTACCATTGCATTATATAACATATACACATGCACAGACATTGCGTGACTAATTGTCGCTTTGTAAGTTCTTTTAGATTCCATATCTGACATCATCTTCAAAAAATTTTTTATTGTAACTTTTGAAGTTTAGGACTTGGTCTTGGACTTAGCCTAGGTGCATGCTAATGCTGTGCGGGAAACCCTGCGATCCATTTCCTGCACCGTTTTTAAATCTCTCTGCCCTTGTGATCCGCTGTGGGTGTCAGTGCAATTTTAACCACACCCCAAATGCAGGTTGCAAACGCAGTGCGTTGCCGGTACCGGATTGCACGGTACAAGCCTAGCATGCAATCCGCTTCCAAAATTCGCTGCATGGTGCAATGTGATGTGGTGCGACTTGAGCCTATTCAACATAAATAGGCTCAAATCACACCGCTCTGAATCACATGTGAATTGAACAGGAATACAGCGCGGTTCCTGTGCGATTTACATGCAGTTTATAGTGTAAACTAAGGCTTAGAGTGAGTTATAACTCTGCTGTTGATGCATTATGCTTCACTTTATTTATGCTCTGTCTCTTCAGGGGTCTGCAGAGTCATATACCAGTCGCCCATCAGACTCAGATGTGTCCCTTGAAGAAGACAGGGAAGCCCTGCGAAAGGAAGCAGAACGGCATGCCCTTGCACAGCTGGAGAAAGCTAAGGTAAACTAGGATTTCCTTGTGGTATAATAATGTGTCTCTGCTGTAAAATGTTACTTTGTGGCTCTCTGTATTCTAAGAGCTTTAGGAATATAAGACAGTAAGGCCCCTTTTAGATGGAGCGGATCTATCCAAGCGGATCTGCCTGCTCTGCAGGGGATCTGTCCGTTGATCCCCGATGAGCAGGCGGATGACAGGTCTGTGTCCGCTATGCAGAGCAGACACAGACACAGCCCACTCTCCTCTATGGGACAGTCGAACTCCGTTTCGATTTGTCATCCGATCTGCCGATGACCAACGTATCTCCATACATCTGTTTTTAGCAGATTTTATCAGATCGGATGCCTGGCTGGTGTCAGCGGACACATGTCCGCTAACATCCGCCACCCCATAGAGAACAATGGGTGGTCTGATCGGGTCCGCCTAAAAAACAGGCAGTCAGACCTGATCGGTCCTGGTGTGAAAGGGGCCTCCAACTTTGGCTTTCGCCTGTAACTGTGATGTTGCATCACCTGGCCACAGTGGGGTCTCGGTTTATAGTGCCTTTTTTTTACACCTAACAAAGCAAGCGTTCAGGTGGGTTATGCCATAATGTGCTGGTATGCACCGCGTATTAGCACATTATGGTATACTTACCTGTCAAATGAAGCCCTCCAGCTCTGAGCTGTCACCATTCCTGTTGGTCCCGTATGCTTCCATCTTCACCTGGTCTTCCTTCTGGTTCTGTCTCATCGGCCACTTGAATGGCCGAGCTGTGATGACGTCACTCCCGTACATGAACGCGGGAGTGACATCACCATAGCACAGATCAAGTTCTGTAAATGTATGCCTCTCAATGTACATGAAAGCTGACAGGCAGGGGGAAACATTAATGACCGAAGGGGATCTCTTCTTTCAATAAAAACCCTACCTGACAGCAACTTTTAAAAATGTAGCTTAATAAGTGGCCATTTAAAATATTAGTTAACAAATGCTACAGTTCAGGGGCGGCCCATCCATCATTAAGGGCGCACGGGCGCCGCCCCTCTATCCACACCACCCCCCTATATGGTAATGGATAGATTCATGCTTTGCGTAAATCTATCCATGGCTGCCGCAGCCACCCCCTATTCATGTGTTCGGCCCCTTTCAGGATGCCGGGCACATGAATTACAGTGGCGGGGGTGTTTTTTTGAAGCACCTGATTAGAGCCATAGCTTCTAATAGGCCGTAAAATAGGGTGGACTCGGAGCGCAGAGCATTGTGCTTGGAGTCCACTCCGATGTGTTAGAAAAGCAAATGAATATTCACTTTTCTAACACTGAATCGCATCTCCGCCAATCAAGAAGCACGGGTCTGTTACCCGTTACCCGATTGGCTGAAAGGTCAGGCGATCCTATTTGACGCCTAGGAGGTGGGGAGGAGAGGCGCGGTGGAAGCTGCCGTGATCTCAGAAGGGAAGAGGACACAGGAGACACTGCCAGATGCCCGCCACAGCCTGTCCCCCTTGCCTGATGTGCCTGCTGATGCCCACTGTGCCTGCCGATCCCCGCCGCTGATGGGGTAAGTGCCAGTGGACCGGCAGACAGCAGGGGAGGGGTGGTTGTTTGACGCCCCCCAAACAAAAAAACACTAGCCGCCACTGCTACAGTTCCTTTGGAAGGTTAAAACTTGGATCAAAACTTAGAAGGTTTTGCACAGAGCAGCCCTGATCCTCCTCTTCTGGGGTCCCCTGCCTGTGCTCTGGCTCCTCATCTTCTCCGTGTGCTTCCTATGGTGGCACAGGTGTGGGCTCGATCCCAAGCCATGCTATGTGTGTCTATTAACACACACAGTGTGTCTCGGCTCTGCCCTCTGCTCCCTCATCACTAGATTTGATTGACAGCAGCAGGAGCCAATGGCTCTCGTTGCTCTTACTGAGTCCAGTAAGGAGGGAGAGAGTGGAGAGAGCCGCTGCTCATGGGCACAGCATCGGATTGAGATTGGGCTCAGGTAAGTATAAGGAGAGGCTTGGGGGGGGTTGCACATTAAAGTTATACTAAACACATAGTGTTTAAAGCGAAGTTCCACTCATTTTTGTGCTTATTAAAAGGCAGCAGCTACAAAAAGTGTAGCTGCTGACTTTTAATAAACACACACTCACCTGTCCCAGAACCCAGCGATGTGGTCACCCGCACCCTTGATTCTCTCCCTCTCCTGTCCCCGACGCCGGCATTACAACTGTGGGCACCCGGCTGTGACAGCATGCGGCTTCACAGCCGGGTGTGCACTGCACATGCGCAAGTCGTGCTGCGCCTCCTGAATGGTCGGCAATCTTCTGGGACCTGTGAAGTGTCCCAGAAGATTGCAGAGAGGGAGGGAGAGAGGAGAACTTCCACACAGATCGCCTAGGTGGTCCTAACGGAAGTTTTGGATGGACCTCTGCTTTAATTTACAGTACATTGTCCCTTCTATTTATGTATGTGGATGATGGCACTGTAATTATTTTAGCTAAAACAAAACATCTAAGGGGGTTTTTAAATAAGGCTGGAGAGTGCAAAATCTGGCGCAACTCTGAATAGTAACCAATCTCCTTCCAGGTTTTATTGCCAAAGCTAGTGTTACTAAACCCACAACAGTAAAATCAGTCTGTATATGCAGCATAGAATGCTTGTTATACTCAGCGTGGAACTTAAGGGGTTAATCCTCTGCCTTGTGTAAAAAGGCTGTTTTATCCTGTATGCACAGATCCTCCCCTCCTGCACTGTCTATCTGGGGAAGGCCAGCTAACACAGGCAGAGTAGCCGACCTGCACATGCTCAGTTGTGTCTTTTATGCTGGAGAGAACAGTTTCTTGTTCTCAGGGCTAGCCAGGTCACATGATATTGACATCACACATGTGGGCGTGTATACAGGCTGTAGTGAAAATCTCCACCTTCCTGATCTCTCAGCACTGGAGAAACTGTGCAGTTTATCATGTAACCGTGGTATACAGATCATCCAAAAAGGTATATAGTGGCAATATTTTAATGTAAAAAGAAGATTTGTAAGCTGTGGGCACTGTAAGGGGGCGGTTTAACTATTTTCATATTACTGGGTTTAGTAACTCTTTAATTGAACAAGCTGAGGTTAGAAGCTGATTGGCTACCATTCACAGCCACACCAGATTCTGAGTGCTCCAGTTTTAGTAAATCAACTCCTAAGTACCCTTTTCCTTCCTGATATACAGCTGTCACCTGACCCAGATCTTTCCCAACCTGTCTGCAGGGAAACATAAGCAGGAGGAGCTTCTAGTCCTCCTCTGCTGGTCACATGTTTAAAGAGTTAAAAAAAAGCCTTTGTAATACAAAGTAAAAAAAAAAAAAAAATGTTAATATCAATAAACTGTTTCAAATTGTCATACAAAATTATATTTTAAATCAAATCTGTATTATTTTTTGGCAATAACATGGCGTGGTTGCCAGTCACAGGCTCTGTCAAGGCCCTCCAGTCTGTGTCTTAGAATAAGAGGGAGGTGAAGCTTCTATTAAGCTACATGTAATATCCCGCCCCCATTGTGTTTAGCTGGTTAGTGGACATGGAGGAGGAGGGAAGGAGTAGGCTGTCAATTACCACTGCGTATATGCCCACATGTGTGACTCTATACTTACATGGTCACTGAAAACTGAGCATGTGCAGAGTTGCCACCGCACCTGCAAAATCCCTAGCTGAATTAGAGACATGAACAGAAGGTGGAGATAGAGAGCAGCAGGATTAAACAGGTTTTTTGCAGAATACAGAAAACAAATCTGCACCTTTTCCAGTCATAGATGTCTGACTACTGCTGATATAGATTAAAGAGCACCTCCTGTGGTCTACCACGGCCAAGAGGACAGATAGTACATGAGATGGAACTGCAACCCAGGTCAGCAGTAGCTGCTCCTCCTCCCATGACTGGAAACCTGCACCCACCTCATAGGCAGCAGTTTACAATGTTCAGCACAGACACCCCTCCTTCTCATAACCAAAAAGAAGGATCTGTGCACCCCTGACTATTAGGTAGTAGTAGATGTACTGGCAGTTTTATCCTTCCTGGAGTTCTCCTTCAAATAAAGACATGTAACGTATGCTTCTTTACAGACCAAGCCTGTTGCTTTCGCTGTCCGGACGAATGTGGGATACATCCCGGCTGCTGGGGACGACACTCCTGTACAGGGAATGTCCATCAACTTTGATCCCAAAGACTTCCTTCACATCAAGGAGGTAATATATGGGCTTAGAGGAGCAAGCTGATGATATTATAATCTGATTATAACAGATGTGTTTTGTGCTATACATGTAAATACAGTATCTCACAAAAGTGAGTACACCCCTCACAATTTTGTAAATATTTTCTTCTATCTTTTCATGTGACAACACTGAAGAAATGACACTTTGCTACAATGTAAAGTAGTGAGTGTACAGCTTGTATAACAGTGTAAATTTGCTGTCCCCTCAAAATGTGGTTTCTGAATAGCTGACTGGAGAACCGGTAATGTTGCTTTCTAGCTGCTATATGGCGGTGCGCACTTTTAAATGTGGGTGTAATTCAAGGAGTGATTTAAATAAAGCTGTAGTTATATGGTAAGAACTATGTAGCTTTTGTCTTTCTCTGACATCATATCCTGGAGGAACGGAGGATCAAGGAAGTTTGCTGGAGATAGAGGATTCGATTTAAAGCGGGGTTCCACCCAAATTTTGAACAATATCTGTATGTATTTTCTTTCTTGCCTAGATGCTGACATGCCGTTTAAAAAAATTTAAATCGCCGTAATTACCTTTTATTTTTCTATTCTTCTTTGCACTTCCTGGTTCTCCTCCCGTGGGAGTAGGCGTGTTTCTAGCCTCTCCCAGACTCCGCACAGAATCCTGGGAGTCTCAGGCTACTCAGGGAGTCTCAGGCTACTCAGGATGCCACTGAGCATGTGCAGGAACGAGCAGTGAATGCTGGGAGCACAGCATTCACCACATCCAGGAAATAAATGCTTGTGGGCTTCAAATGCCCACAATGAAGATGGAAACCGCCTGCAGTGAATAATATAAGTTATTCTTACCGACGAAATCTGACACAGGCGGACATATTACACACAATATGTGAGTATGTAATGCTGAGAAGAAAATTTTGTGAATGAACTAAAAAAAAAAAAACGATAGATAGGTGGACCCCGCTTTAAGGAGACCAGACACCTATTTAGAGTGGTGGCAGACAAAAGGTGTTGGAGCATAGAGGATGACATTTAAAGGGGACACACACTTTTTATGACCTTACATTATACATAAGGGTCAGAAACAGGTGGGAGCACAACTGGTGTCTTTCACAAAGGGTGGAAAAGTCGAGTGAACACATGTTTATACCCACAATTGAATACAATTGTAAAATTTGCACAAGAGATTTTGATGTATATGGACAATTTATTTAACATTTATGTTTATGGGATATAAAAAATATAAATAAAACAGTGCTGCGTAAAAACGTGAGTGAACAGCTGCCAACGCACCTCTAGACCCAGGTAGTTAAAAAATATGTAAAAAGTGTGGCGCTATAGACTCAAAGAAAGGATTATAATAACATAGGTGACATATCTAAAGTCAAATGCAGTGAGTAAAGATCAATATACCATTTGGTTACATGTGATATGAGAAACCGAATATCATCTATATAATATACAAAGGTGTGAACCGATGTGTGAGAAAATTCTACAGACATACACCAAAAAAAATTACATATATATATGGATATATGAAATAAATCAAAACATGTGTATATCAAAACATGTGAAAAGTGATGCCAAATAAATTATAAAAGTCCAAAAAAGATGAATTGGCACCACCAGGAGCCAGCAAGTTAAAGTCCACCAACAGTGTAAAAAAGAAGATGTGAAGAAGCCACCACCTGGGATCATAGAGGGCTTACCAGAAGTAAATGACTTGGAACGACGTATGCCGGCCAAGTCATAACAGGCTATGAGACCAGTGTAGTATCTTAAATGCCTATATTGGATTGAAGATTGGAACAAAGATCTATAAAGAGGCTATGTAGAAGCAACCAGAATTCCCGGGAAAGGCAATAATGGTAGGGGAAAGCCGTCACCTGAAGATCTTAAAGGCTTACCAGAGGGAGACTTATGTCATCCAAGTCAAACAGGCATAATGACCAACGGAAAGAGATTCCCCTTTAGCTTATCCTCAACGTAATCCAAAATGGGGCAGCTGCTTGGCATCCACAGTAAATCTCAACAGTCATGGAAATAGTATCTCAATGGAAGGCCACAAACGAATATTCATATGCCCTCTTCCACAGAGAACTTTCCAGATACAGCTTGTGAATGGCTGGCTGTCCTCGGATTGTCGGTTGGCTCCTGTCCTCAGCACAAGGCTGCTTGTCTTCCAGAAGTCCCCCGTGCTGTGAGGAGTTGGTGTCACTGCTCATCACACTGCATCTTATTGAAGAATGTGTTGAGTTGCTGAGGAGGGTGTGGAGAGGAGGAGAGGGAAGGCTGGGGAAGCTGCATTCAGGAAATCCCCTTATCTCCTCAGCACTGTGTGGGATTGAGGAGAGTACAGGAGGTGCTGGGTGAGATCCTGGAGCCAGGATCTCACCCAGCACCTCCTGTACTCTCCTCAATCCTTCAATCCAATATGGGCATTTAAGATACTACACTGGTCTCATAGCCTGTTATGACTTGGCCGGCATACGTTGTTCCAAGTCATTTACTTCTGGTAAGCCCCCTATAAACCCAGGTGGCGGCTTCTTCACTTCTTCTTTTTTACACTGTTGGTGGACTTTAACTTGCTGGCTCCTGGTGGTGCCAATTCATCTTTTTTGGATTTTTACATATGTTTATGGGATATACTTATTGTAGGGATAAGGGATTATTAGTGCTACACTATTTTTTGATTTAATTGTATTTATAAGCTTGTGTGAGAAGTGTTACATAGTGTTGGCAGCTGACATAGATTGGTTTAAGTTTTTTGGGGGGGAATAGGAGAGCAAAATGTTTCTTTCCAACATATTACTGTTCTGGTGAAAATTGTACAATTTGATATTTTGTATCTTTTTACATCATCATAGAGAGGGTTAATCTCCCCAGCAGAAATGAAAACATTTTCCGATAAGTCAGCATAGCTCTGTGAATATTTTTTTTTTTTAATATTTGCCTTCACTGTTCCAAGAACAACAATCATACTGGGTATTTCCATTACATCCGAGCACAAACCTATAGATAAAAATAGGTAAACATAAAAGTAAGCTACAAGAAAACAATTACCTCTGCCAATGAAACACTCACAAATGTGGTCATTGGAAAGCATGCATCTACACGACCGTAACAAGGGATTCATAAATCCAGCAAAGCTTATACAGATAGAGATACATTCATTTATGAACTGTAGCTCCAAAGGAGTTGCATATGTGGTCCAGTGTGTATGGCTTATGAAATAAATAAGCAAAACAATTCACCAATTGCAGAAAAGAGTTTTGGAGCATGGAAAAGAACATAATAACAGAAACCGATAAACCCATTGCACAACATGTACATGAAAAATATGTGGGTAATTCAATTGTTGAGAAATTCTGACAAGGAAAGGTGTTTCTAAAAAAAACTTCTCTTAAAGGTGGAGGTTAGGTGAAATTTTATCGTACAGTGAGGGGAAAAAAGTATTTGATTTTGTACGTTTGCCCACTTCAAAGAAATGATCAGACTATAATTTTAATGGTAGGTTTATTTTAACATTGAGGGACAGAAAAACAAAAAAAATCCACAAAAACTAATTTCAAAAAAGGTATAAATTGATTTGCATTATAGAGAGTGAAATAAGTATTTGACCCCTTCGCAAAACATGACTTAGTACTTGGTGGCAGAACCCTTGTTGGCAATCACAGAGGTCAGACGTTTCTTGTAGTTGGCCACCAGGTTTGCACACATTTCAGAAAGGGATTTTGTCCCACTCCTCTTTGCAGATCCTCTCCAAGTCATTAAGGTTTTGAGGCTGACGTTTGGTAACTCGAACCTTCAGCTCCCTCCACATATTTTCTATGGGATTATGGTCTGGAGACTGGCTAGGCCACTCCAGGACCTTAATATGCTTCTTCTTGAGCTACTCCTTTGTTGCCTTGGCCGTGTGTTTTGGGTCATGCTGGAATACCCATCCATGACCTATTTTCAATGCCCTGGCTGAGGGAAGGAGGTTCTCACCCAAGATTTGACAGTACATGGCCCCGTCCATCGTCCCTTTGATGCAGTGAAGTTGTCCTGTCCCTTTAGCAGAAAAACACCCCCAAAGCATAATGTTTCCACCT
Organism: Aquarana catesbeiana; assembly: GCF_042186555.1. Classification (NCBI taxonomy): domain Eukaryota; kingdom Metazoa; phylum Chordata; class Amphibia; order Anura; family Ranidae; genus Aquarana; species Aquarana catesbeiana. The sequence goes on along the minus strand of NC_133335.1, from coordinate 79,203,590 downwards.
CCATGTTTGATGGTGGGGATGGTGTTCTTGGGCTCATAGACAGCATTCCTCCTCCTCAAAAACACAACGAGTTGAGTTGATGCCAAAGAGCTTGATTTTGGTCCCATCTGACCACAACACTTTCACCTAGTTCTCCTCTGAATCATTCAGATGTTCATAGCAAACTTCAGACGGGCCTGTACATGTGCTTTCTTGAGCAGGGGGACCTTGCGGGCGCTGCAGGATTTCATTCCTTCATGGTGTATTGTGTTACCAATTGTTTTCTTGGTGACTATGGTCCCAGCTGCCTTGAGATCATTGACAAGATTCTCCCGTGTAGTTCTGGGCTGATTCCTCACCGTTCTCATGATCATTGAAACTCCACGAGGTGAGATCTTGCATGGAGCTCTAGACCGAGGGATATTGACAGTTATTTTGTGTTTCTTCCATGCGAATAATTGCCCCAGCTTTTGTCACCCTCTCACCAAGCTGCTTGGCGATGGTCTTGTAGCCCATTCCAGTCTTGGTGTAGGTCTACAATCTTGTCCCTGACATTTGGCCATGGAGGAGAGATTGGAATCTGATCGATTGCTTCTGTGGACAGGTGTCTTTTATACAGGTAACAAGCTGAGATTAGGAGTACTCCCTTTAAGAGAGTGCTCCTAATCTCAGCTCGTTACCTGTATAGAAGACACCTGGGAGCCAGAAATCTTGCTGATTGATAGGGGATCAAATACTTATTTCACTCATTAAAATGCAAATCAATAAACCTACCATTAAAATTATAGACTGATCATTTCTTTATCAGTGGGCAAACGTACAAAATCAGCAGGGGATCAAATACTTTTTCCCTCACTATATTTTCAATGAGCCCTAAAAGAGTTAATGAGGAGTTCATGAGTAATATTCCTACTGTTTTTAAGAGTAAGAGGAGCATTTATTGTGGGGTATAACAATATATGTAGTGGGATTGATATATCATCTGATAATTGACCCTGTGCAAGACAGTTAAAGTGGTTGTAAAACCCTTTACAACCACTTTAACCTACAGGTAAGCCTAGATTAAGGCTTACCTGTAGGTGCAAGAAATATCTCCCAAACCTAAAAGGTTTAGGAGATATTTGCATGACGCATGTGCCATAGACATAGGGTGCAGGCGCACTGAGCGTGCTGTTTCTAACAGTGATCATGCTGTTAGTCGCGGCACCAGCGCGCATGCGCGGGAGTGATGCCATCGCGGCTCCGGCCAGTCACAGCGCCGGAGCTGCGATACTCTGAAACCACGCCAGGATAGATGGCGGCGTTGGAGGAGGCGAACGAGGACCAATGCGGGGAGCTCATTATGCCTTTGTCTTGCAGGGTGTATTTTTTTTTTATTTTTTTTAGAGGTTTTACTTCCACTTTAAGAGAGCGAGACAAGAATCAATGTCATTATATGTGCCAAAGAGAATCCATATAGTGATGTACTGTTATGTTATAAATTAGAGATAAAAAGGGAAATAGAGAGTAGAGACGTAGAAGAAAGTAGAAGTTAAAGTAGAACTAAAGGCAGATTTTTTTTTTTTTTTTAACCACTATAGCCCAGGAGGATTTGCCCCCCTAATGACCAGGCTATTTTTTGCGATACGGCACTGCGTCTCTTTAACTGACATTCGCGTGGTCGTGCGACGCTGTACCCAAACAAAATTGACGTCTTTTTTTTTTCCCCACAAATGGAGCTTTCTTTTGGTGGCATTTTCTCGTCTCTGCAGTTTTTATTTTTTGCACTATAAACAAAAAAAGAGCGACAATTTTGAAGAAAAAAAAAAAACAATATTTTTTACTTTTTGCTATAATAAAAATCCCCAAAAATTAAAAAAAAAAAAATTCTTCATCAATTTAGGCCAGTATGTATTCTTCTACATATTTTTGGTAAAAAAAATCCCAATAAGCATATATTGATTGGTTTGTGCAAAAGTTATAGCGTCTACAAAATAGGGGATAGATTTATGGCATTTTTATTTATTTTTATTTTTTTTTTACTAGTTATGGTGGTGATCTGTGATTTTTAGCAGGACTGCGACATTGCAGCGGACAGATCGGACACTTTTGACACATTTTTGGGACCATTGACATTTATACAGCGATCAGTGCTATAAAAATGCACTGATTACTGTGTAAATGTCACTGTCGGGGGAGGGGGTTAACACTAGGGGGCAATATCCTAAGGGGCCCATAGGTGCTAACCACCAAGTTAGATTCTCTACTTAGAGACATCCGCACATTGGAATTGGTACATAAGAAATCCCAAGCACAACAGATAGAGGAGAAACTTTCGTGTTTACTCGAGGAGCTAAAGCTATTACTTATGGACAAAGCAAAAGCCAAATTTAACTGGTTGTAGGCGGGCATTTTACGAGTTCAGGAATAAGCCGAGTAGGATGCTAGCCAACGCTCTCAGAGAGACCAGGGCACGTAATCATATCGCCCGTATTAAAACGCGCGGTGATGTTCTAGTTAGCTCTTCACAGGCGATCGCACAGACCTTTAGGAACTATTATGCTAGCCTATATCAGTTAGAGGGTCTATCGTCATCCTTAACGTCATACAGTAGATGGGAGGCTGCCAGGGAATATCTTCAAGCATCAGGAATGCCTAAGGTGCCCGATGAGATAGCCAGGTATTTGGATGTTCCAATCACAGTAGATGTGTTTCTAGGAACCCTTAAGTCACTGAAGTCTGGTAAGGCCCCAGGTCCTGACGAGTATACCCTGTCTTCCTATAAGACTCTCCCTGAAAAATTGTCACAGAGGTTTATAGCGGCCTTTAACTCATTACGCGATGGGCAGAAAATACAGACGGAAACATTATTAGCTCATATAACAGTAATCCCCAAAGAGGAGAAAGATCTGTCCCAGTGCCCTAGCTATCGTCCAATCTCCCTATTAGATGTAGACCTCAAGATTTTCGCGAAGATTCTCGCTACCAGATTATTTAGCCATGTTTCCTCCCTAATACATCCCAATCAAATGGGCTTCACTCCTGATAGAGAAGGCAGAGAGAATACGCAACGAGTTTTGAGTGCCATACATTACTCCCAAAGTCATCATAAACCCCTAGTGCTTATATCTGCGCAAGCATTTGATAGGGTGGATTGGATATTTTTGAAAGCCACATTACAACATATAGGTCTGGGGAATGGATGCAGAGCTGGTTTACAAGCTTATATTCCTCACCGAATGCCAGGGTCAAAATCGGTGACGGAATATCAGATCCCTTTTCCATACGTAATGGGACATGCCAGGGCTGTCCATTATCACCCATTATCTTCTTATGATAGAACCCTTCTTAGGAACCGTCCGTGCCAATTCAAATATCAGGGCTATTCCAACAAAGGGTGAGGAACATAAGCTTGCCGCTTACGCGGATGATTTGATTTTTTTTATAACCTCTCCAGTCATATCCCTCCCATTCCTGCTGTTGGAGTTACGCACATGTGGTGTATTGTCTAACTTCAAGGTGAATTATGGTAAATCAGAGGTGATGGGGCTGGAGATGAATGCGCCCCGCAACATCAGATAACTACTCAATTCGACTTTAGATGGACAGACTCGCATATATGTTACCTTGTGACCAAAATACAGAATAAACTAAATAGGACATTCAAACTTAATTTTGCCCCGATGACAAGACAGTTTAAACTTGACTTTCAGCATTGGGATAGGCAGGTTTTTACATGGTTTGGTAGGACAAATATCATAAAGATGAATGTGATGCCAATGCTTTTGTATTCACTTCAGACCTTAACTATTAAGATCTCCCCAGGTTTTCTGAGAGATCTCCGATCGAGATTTCTGAGGTTTATCTGGGCCAGGAAACCACAGAGGGTGCGCAGGGCTATCCTGATGGTCCCCAAGCAAAGAGGAGGGATTGGATTTCCCGACCCGGTTAAATATCATGAGGCCTCGCTTCTGGCACGGGTTGTGGACTGGTGTGTGCTTCAAAAGAAGAAGCCATGGGTCCATATGAAACAAGCGACGATTGATATACCCTTGAAGGGGCTTGTATGGTTTCCGGATGCAGACATCCCACAGGTCGTAAGGAGGCATCCAACGGTGGGTGCCACCTTACGATCCACAAAAAGGATCTTTAAAAATACTGCTATGTCGCTACATCTGAGCCCTATGATACCAATTTTGGGTACATCGGCTTTTCAGCCGGGCTTAACAGATCCGTGCTTTAGTACTCTGCAGCGGCGTGGTAATAGTAGGCTCTTACATTTTTAGGTGGGCAATCGCCTGATGACAAGCAGGGATATTGAATGTGATTTTGCATTTAATCTAGATTTTCTTCGGCAGACACAGCTCAGTGCTTTTCTTCGATCGATGTCAATAACACATACTGAAGTACGGGCACCCTCTATGTTTGAGCAGATATGCTTAACTTGGGAGCCACTGAGACATTCATTTTCATATCTCTATGCCTTACTGATTGGATTGGAAGCTCCACAAGAACTTGCTTTCCTACAAGCGTGGGAAAGAGATCTGGGGGTTACATGCTCTCAGGTTCAGAAGGATAGGATTTTACTGTCTGCTCACAAGGCGTCCTTGCGAGTAGGTAGAGGAAGGAAGGAGGTTATAAAATCCTTGCCAGATGGTACAGAACACTAGCAGTATTGCATCGGATATTTCCGCAGGTATTGAACGTTTGTTGGCGCTGTCAGGAGTCGGAGGGCACTATGTTACATATATTTTGGGAATGCTCAGGGCTCAAACACACTGGTTTGCCAGAATTACAGAAATCCAATATATGGAAAATCTTACTATGACATTGAAAGAGCAAGATGAGAAATATTGGAAAGTCTGGGCCCCCTATCTTGCTTATAGGGAACAGAATTTCCTGACCTCTCAGCAGTAGGTGATCCACTAACTGGTTCTGTGATAAGGGTACTTAATGGAGAATGGAGAGAGGTATGGGTGGTTGCATTGGTGGTTTGGGTTTTTTTTTTTTTTCTCTCTTTTTTCTCTCTGTTTTTGTTTGTACTTCGTTTCATTTTGTTACTTCCTGATGTTAACCAGGGATCTCCATGGTTAAAGAAAAAGAGAAATTATGTTGCCTTCTATTGATTACATAGAAAGTTTGATGAATTATTATAATGCTTAAGATATTATAGTCTGGCAATAATTGTAATAGTAAATCTTTCTGGCCATGAGGTGGGCAGGCGTTATAATAGAGGTGATGTTATATTAGTGAGATGTTTGTTTTGTAAATTGTAACACGATTTATGTGAAAATAAAGAATAAAAAAAACACTAGGGGGCAATCAGGGGGTTAAATGTGTTCCCTCGTGAGTATTTCTAACTGTGGGGGGATGGGACTGACTGGGGGAGGACACATATCGCTGTTCGCAATTACTGCAAACAGCAGATCTGTCTCTACTCCCCTGTCAGAACGAGGATTTGTGTTTACATTCACAAATCCCCATTCTGGCTCTCGTTCCTGCGATCGCGGGTGACCGTAGGCAATCGCGCCTGGCGGCCATGCGCATCTGGTCCCCCACGGTGCAGCGGGTTTATGCGTGTGCGCGCCTGCTATGGCTCTTAAAGGATCCGCCGTACATATACGGTGATTTGCGCAGGAGAGCCAACCTGTCGCCGTATATGTACAGGAGCTGGTTGGAAAGTGGTTAAATAATAATAAGGGAGGGTTATAATCCATTTTTTGCAAACGATGTGTCATTGCAGAGGCTTCTCTTCACTGTCCCATAGCCAAAGCAAAAAGTGAGGCAATCCCTGCTTGTCACCAGAACTAGTGGCCCCATTGAAAGATTTCCCCCTCTGTTCCTGTTCTGGTGACAACTCAGAATGTGGGATTCTCGTTTACTTTTATTCTCAGTGATAATGGCAAAAAGGCAAAATAGAGTGAATCATCCTAACCGAGCCACAGACAGCAATAAAAATCCTGACAAGTGTTTTAATCCCTCTCCACGCTAAACTAGAATGAACGTTTTGCCTTTAATTACAATTTAAGTCAGAAATGTACCCATAACAACTTAATAAAAAATAATGTTCCTAAGCAAAGAACATACATTCCACAATAATAATTATGCTACCGAAATGAGTGTGCGATGCAAATTGCCTCCAGCAATGCTCCTGTTTCTGCTTGCTGGATGTTGCCATTTTGCTGAAGTCCAGAGCCCCAGAGCAGCAGTCACCTATAGAAATGTCAACAGATTGGCCTCTAGTGGCTATAATTTTAGGCACAGTGCAGAAAAATAGAGAGCAACTGAGCATGTGCAGAGCAGGGTAAGGCAGTGTATTACTGGATTTTAAACAGTATAGGCACTTATTTGCAGACATCCCAACCTGCAAAAACTCATTTCAGGGAGGTGGCGCTTCGCGCACGCAATATCCCCCCCCCCCCCCAGTGGCAAAATATTTTTTAAATCACCTTTTTAATATTTTTCCACAGTACTTTTGGGGAGGGGGGGGGGGGGGGTTGGGTGCTATCTGGCAGTGAACGGTGTCAGCAGTTTTTTTATTTTTAATAATTGATTTTTTTACAATTTAATTTGTTTCTTAATTTTTCTTCACAATGCTTTTTGGGGGGAGGGGGTTGGGGCAGTGGACAGTGTTGGTAGGGCAGGGGAGAGTGGTGTCATTAGTTTTTTTTAATATTATTTTTTTACACTTTTTAATTTTTTTTAGGGTTTTTTTTTTTACAATTTTTTTTTTAGATTTTTATATATATTTTTTTATATGGCATTTTATGACATAGAGCTTAAAGGGGTTGTAAACCCTTGTATTTTTTCACCTCAATGCATCCTATGCATTAAGGTGAAAAAACACCTGGCAGTCACCGCCCCCCCCAGCCCCCCCCCACCCCCCTCAGTTTAACTTACCTGAGCCATGGAATTTCACCTGGCGCAGACGCGCTCTTCATCTCTATGGGGGTTCTCGGCTCTTGGTTAGATAGATTGATAGCAGCCATTGGCTTCCGCTGCTGTCAATCAAATCCAATGACGCGGGTGCCGGGGGGCAGGGCCAAGTGTGACATTAGTGTCTATGAACGCAAATGCTGGACTCGGGAGCGCACCCGCAAGGTAACCCCCAGGGAGAGCGCTTCTTCCTAGGGGGTTATCTGATAAGAGGAGCCGAGGGACCCCAGAAGTCGGTGTTCGGGGCCACTCTGTGCAAAACGAACTGCACAGTGGAGGTAAGTATGATATGTTTGTTATTTAAAAAAAAAAAAAAAACGCAAACCTTTACAATCACTTTAACATATTCCTCTCTTCACCTTGCAGTTCCTTCCAAGAAGTGAGAAGTTGCTAGTGAGCAAATAGAAATTGGCACTTAGTCAGAGCATATTTTAGATTCATGAGTGATGCAGTGAGCTTATGAAGTTCTTCTGTTTTATATTTTCAATCAGGGCTGGTTCACACCAGAATCAGACAAGTCTGGGGCCCACGTTCCTGTGTGAATCCTGTGTGATCTTCTGCACTGCGATTTGGCAGTCCATTCATTTGAATAGGCTGCGAATCGCAACAGACTGCACACAAAGTAGTGCATTCACTTCTTTCGAAAAACATGCCACACCAAACTGCAGTACCATGTGATCTGGTGTCCGCAAACAAAGGGGGTTATTTACTAAAGGAAAATCCACTTTGCACTGAAAGTGCACTTGGAAGTGCAGTCTCTGTAGATCCGAAGGGGACATGCAAGGAAAATAAAAAACAGAATTTTAGTTTGCACATGATTGGATGATAAAATCAGCAGAGCTTCCACTCATTTCAGATCTACCCCTTAGATTTAGAGCAACTGCACTTCCAAGTGCACTTTCAGTGTAAAGTGGATTTTCCTTTTGTAAATAACCCCCAAAGTGTAGTGTGTTTGCAATATGCGTTTGGGTCGCCATTAACAAATGCACCTGCAGAAGATAGCAAAGTTGGTGTATTTGGAACACGTTCTGGTATGAACCAGCCCTAAAGGTTAAAGTAGTTGTAAAGTCAGAAGTTGCTTTTTATCTTAATGCAATCTATCCATTAAGATAAAAAACCTTTTTTGTGTAGCAGCCCCCCTAATACTTACCTGATCCCCATCTCTATCCAGCGATGTGCATGACTGTCTCGGCCATCAGGGACTCTCCCTCCTGATTGGCTGAGATACAACAGCGGCGCCATTGGCTCCTGCCGCTGTCAATCAAAGTCAGTTAACCAATCAGGAGAGAGGGGGTGGGGTCGAACAGCGGGTCCATGTCTGAATGGACACACAGAGCTGCAGCTTGGCTCGGGTGCCCCCATAGCAAACTGCTTGCTGTGGGGGCACTGAACAGGAGGGAGGGGCCAGGAGCACCGAAGAGGGACCTGAGAAGAGGAGGATCTGGGCTACCCTGCACAGGGCAGGTAAGTATAACATGTTTGTTATTTTTAAAGAAAAAAAAAATCGAGACATTACAATCATTTAGGTTTTACACAATCCTTTTCATTCAGGAACACAATTGCATTATTTGCCAGCGGGCATGTCAGGACTCATTTGTGTTTACATAATTAAATCCCGACAGAGCTTCATATCCTTCTGTAACCTATCCAAATCTAACACAACAAAAATGTTGTCTATAGATACACTTTTTTTGTGTTATAGATGTCATAGTAACAATGAATCATCTTTGGAATGTACGGCATTCTTTTGATACCAGACGGCTAGATAAATAATGATTTATTAATAACTGTTATTATATTTATACTTAAAGTGTTAAAAAAAAACAGGACCCTGCAGTCACTGCCTCTGGTCTCCCACAGTACACAGAACATGGAAATGCAATAGTTTTAGTAAATATAAACTGCTAAATACCCTTTTCTCATCAGCAGTATATAGCAGTCCTGTGACTTCTATCAATGTTTGGCCAGGCACTGTTCAAAGCTTGTGGGAGAAGTTTTCATTCTCCTCTGACTGTCCTATGAGGCTGCATGACCCCTGACACTCTGTCTGGACAGTGCTAATTGGTCCTGTGCTGATCATATGCACCCTCCAAGAAAAACAAAAAACAACTCTATAGCCTCTGTTCTATCAGGTGATGGTTTGGGGACAGTGGAAGAAGGGGTGGATCAGAGAAGACAGAATCACACAGCCTTTATGCACAATGCATATAATAAACCCCTTAGGTTCCACAGTGAGTATAACAAGCATGCTTTACGGCATATGCAGACTGATTTTACTGTTGTGGGTTTAGTAACACTTTAATTTATACCAGGAGGTCAGCCACTCTAGAATGTGTGTGTTGTCTTTGAAGTGGAAGTGACTGACTAGTGCCCCCAACTAATGAGTTATATATTAAGTTATACTTCTCTTCTATGGAAATAATTCACTCATTTACAAAACTGGCATCCTATGGGGAGTTGCCATTGTTGACTTAGTTTTAAGGCTGGCTTCACACCTAAGATGGCGGTGGATCGCACAGCAACGCTGTGCATCCCTGTTCACTGTTTCAGGGACAAATCAGGGTCGAATCTTTGCCTGAATTCGGTCCTGAAACGGAGCCAAAGACGCACAGCGTTCCTGTGCAAGCCGCTCCGTAGCCCCCCCGGAGATATGTGAACTGGCTCCATAGAGAACCAGTCACACTCTCCTGTCATGCGAATTGGATGAGCTGAAGCCCAGATCCAATTCACATAGGTGTGAACCCAGCCTTAAGATGCAGACACAGAGGTTCTCATCTTGATCATAGGGTCTAGCAACGCTGTATCCTGGCCTAGGCCGACAAGGCCCAGGCCTAGGGCAGGACTTTGCAGGGGGGCAGCAGGGAAAGAGTCCCCTCCGGCTTGCGCTACACTAATAGTCTTATGGGGCGGACTGGGCTGAGAGGCAAATTAGTCTAGCACCCCCATAAAGCGGCCATACTGCTTCCGGTATGTGGACGGCTGGCATTCCGCAACTGTGTGTGTGTGTGGGGGGGCACTTCTAATTTTGACTGTCCTATCCTGGACCACAAATTCATTCGAAAGTCGGGTGACATCAGCTGGTTCAATAAAAACAGGCCAACATTTGGCCCATGTGTATGGCAGCCAGTCCGACAGAAGCTGGCCGTTCGACTGGCTTCTGTCGGACGAGCATGCTGGAAAACCAGCGGCCGACCAGCTCCCGATCAGCGCTCTCAGCCAATGGCAGAGAGCGCTGACCAGAGTGTTCTGGCTGGGGGGCCATTCCCCCCTTTAGAACACAATAGCTCAGCGGGGGAGATCGCTGTACTAACACCAGATTGTTAGTACAGTAACTCTGACTGGAGCTGTCATTTTTTTTTTTCCTTTCAAACCACTGCGATGAACAAAGAAAAATGAACAGTGAGTACTAGGCTTAAGGATAGGCTCCATATTTACTTTATTTTACCAAGTAAAATGTGTTTAGTTGCTTTAAATTGCCAATTCCTCAGTTCAAGGTGATATTGTCTGTGGGTAAAAGGTTGTGATAGGGTACAATAGGTATTTAACATAACTCAAAAGCACAGTCAAAAAACTTAAAACATATCAAAAGCAATCAAATATGTGAGGAAGAAGTGTGCAAATAATAAAATAAATGTAGTGGTCCGTTTCTAATATATCAAACATAGCACAGATGGCATAGGAGCAGGGTGGATATAAATCAATGATTTCTAAAAAAAAAAAAAAAAATCAAATCTGACTTTTTTTGATTTAAATCAATTTTTTTTTATCGAATTTATTTTAATAACATGCTTTTGGAGCAAAAATCTATCTAAAGATAGTTTTCTATTTAAGATGCTTTATTAATTTTGTTTATTCAACATAAAATGGAGCTTAGTTATGTAGCATAAGCCTGTATATTCTGCAATATTAATATTTTTTGGTAAACTCATTCAATGAGCTCTGCAAGCTGAGATAACATGCACTGCATTGATGCATTCATAAAATTTTACGGTAACCATGAGATAAAACAAAGTTCAGGAATATTCCTTTATCTCATTGTTTTGCAAATCTATGTACACTACAAACTGTATGATTGAATCGGTTCTGATATCGCTGTTTTACTAACCTGACAGCTTATTATTATAAATTGGAAACCTTCATTTTGTTTGCAAATATTAAAGGTTCTAACTACCAGCAAGACTGAGTCCTTATATTTAAAGAGCACCTGTCATTTCAGATCCATCATGGCAACGCCTGTTAGTAGGCATCCACTCACCTGCTGCCGCCACATCCCTCACCTTGTTGTGTCACTGCCAGCCATCCCATTAAAGTGAATGGGACTGTCGGTGAGTCAACAGCGGGTCAGAGGAGGAGCCGCTGTGGGACAGAGATGACAGTTGTCCTTTAAAAATTATGATTTAAATCAAATCCACCCTACATAGGAGTGATGTATAAATAATTTAATGTAGTAGTAAGGAAGTCTCTAAAATTTCAAACTCAGAGATGGCATAAAATAATATATTAATACAGTTTGCTTAAAAAAAGAAGTGAGCTGCCATCTAGATAAGGAGAGGCCTGTGAATGTAGTGTATCTGGATTTTGCAAAAGCATTCAAAACAGTTCCCCTTAAATGCTTAATTTACAAGCTGAGGTCTGTAGGCATGGACCATAGGGTTTATTCTTGGATAGAAAACTGGTTACGGGGGGGGCGTCCAAAGGGTGGTGATAAATAACATGTACTCAGACTGGTCCGGAGTGGTAAGTAAGGTACCCCGAGGCTCTGCCTTGGGATCTATACATGATATAGAGGATGGTATGGAGAAAGATTTGGGGGCCCTGGTAGAAAACATACTGAGCAATAGCATGCAATGTCAAGCTGCAGCAAGCAAAGTCGGCAGACATTTAGCATGCATAAAAAAGGGGATTTTCTCCAGAAATAAGACTATAATCCTGCCACTTTATAACACTCTGGTTTGGCCACATCTGCAGTATTCCATCCAGTTCTGGTCACCAGTCCTCAGAAGGGATGTGCTGGAGCTGGAAAGAGTCCAGAGAAGGGCAACTAAATTAATAAGGGGATTGGAGGACTTCCATTATGAGAAACAGCTACAGGCACTAAACGTATTCTCCCTGGAGAAGAGACGCTTGAGAGGAGATATGATAGCAATATACAAATACATCACTGGAGATCCCAACATAGGAAGAAAACTTTTCAGTCTCAGGGAATGTAAGAGGACTTGGGGCCAGATTGGAGATGGGAGGAGAAGCGGTTTAACCTTAAACTGCATAGGGGGTTTTCATTGTGAGGGCAATAAGGATGTGGAGCTCTCTTCCACAATTGGTGGTGTCAGCGAGGTGTATTGATATTTTAAAAGGACTCTTGGATGTGCATCTTAGTGAACACAACATACAGGGATATGGGAAATGATTATAGACACTGACACACACACACACACACACCAACACAGGTTGAACTGGATGGACTATTGTCTTTATTCAACCTTACCTACTATAAAACTATGAGGAACCCAATTTCAAATAGTTATATTTGAAGTGCATGGTCGACCCGGACTCTTCCAATTACATAAACACCCCCATTCTTTAAAATGTTTATACCAACGATGAATGTTTTTTGCCACTGGTGGATTCATCCCGAAACACTGTCGAAATGCACGATGCACCCTTATTACAGACTCAGTCTTGCTAAATAGGAGAACACAAAACACCTACTGTTGCATAGATGCCATCTTGTTAACGACTGAGGTTAACGCCTATTTGGGCGCTAGTAGTGGTATCTAGCAGCTGTCGATTGAAATTCTAGGCCACACCCCTTCAAGTAGCACAGGTTTCATTCAATGGCAGCGTGTGGTTGCACAGATAAAAGGTTTTAAAATCGGGTCATTCTTTTTGAAACACACTGTAATATAATGAATGTAGCAGTAAGGAGATCTCTTACATAAACATATCAGAGATGGCATAAAATAAAAATATTATAATAAAAATGTTAGTAAGGAGATCTCTTACATATCAAACAGATCAGAGATGGCATAAAATAAAAATATTATAATAAACATAGTAGTAAGGAGATCTCTTACATATCAAACAGATCAGAGATGGCATAAAATAAAAATAATATAATAAACATAGTAAGGAGGTCTCTTACATATCAAACATATCAGAGATGGCATAAAATAAAAATAATATAATAAACATATCAAACATATCAGAGATGGCATAAAATATTATAATAAAAATAGTAATAAGGAGGTCTCCTAAATATCAAACATATCAGAAATTGCATACAATTGTGTTAAAATAACTCTGTGGTAAAAAAAACTGCCATGCTACTTCATTTATTACATTATTTATATATCGCTCCTATGCTATCTGTGATATGTTTGATATATTAGAAACAAACTGATCGCTACATTTTTTGTATTATTTGCACACTTCTCCCTCGCATATTTGATTGCTTTCAATATGTTTTACGTTTTCGGACTGTGCTTTTGAGTTATGTTACATACCTATTGTACCCTTTTTACACACAGACACAAATTTTATCACCTTGAACTTACAAAGTGGCAGTTTAAAGCCACAATACACATTTTATTTGGTGAAATCAAGTAATTGGATGTTTTACTAAAGCAAACAACTCAAGTCTATCCTTTTAATAACCAGGCGCCTCTGCCAATTGAACTACCAATGGGCTTTTTTTGCGCTGACTCCTCTTACCAACTCTTACCAATATCATGGCTTAACTACTTAGTGAATCACTGACCTGTAGCAAACATGCACCATTCAGATTTTTTTGCTGACTAATTGATTGCTTGGTCGAGGTCAGTGACTTATTAGGTAGTGAAGCTAGGGTGACAGCCCCACAGATTCTACCTTTATAGTGAATCTTTTGAAAGTAAACCTCCTGTCTGAGAGCAGACACTAGGGCTCATTTTACACTTGCGCGGCTTCAGCGTCACACAACTTTGAAGTCGCTCCACACAGCGCAACTTCATTGCGGCTTGCATATGACTTCTTTAACAGAAGTCGTTCCAAAGTGGCCCCAAAGTAGTGCAGGAACCTTTTTCTAAGTTGGAGTGACTTGAGTTGCTCCGATTAGAGCGGTTCCATTGCACTTAATGGAACGCGGCTTGTCAGGCGACCAAGACGCTGACAAGTCCCACCAGTGTGAACCAAGATTAAGAGATGCCAACCACTATCTTTACTAGTAAGAAAATCCTCTTCAATGTCACACTCTAATTTAAGCTAGCCATAGATGGATCAAAATTCGTCCTATCAGCAGAGGCCGGACAAATTTTAATCTGTGGCCTTTCCTGCTCAACAGAAGTTGATCTAACAATTAACTTCTGTTTAATCAGAATGTTGGAAAACGTTTGTCGCTCTGACAGCTGCAGCAGCTGATCAGTGTATTCTGACAGTAGAGGAGTCCCCTGGCCAGAATACAGCGGTAGGATTCTTCCATCCATCTTGCTTGTATGGATGGAGGAATCTGTTAATCTTTCTTTTTTTTTTCAGTCCGCTGGCTGAATAAAAAAAAAAGATGAATCCATGGGAAGCCTTAGTTTCACTTTGTTACTGGGGTCTGAAATCTAGATAGCTAGGCTCTGTCAACTGTCACCTCCAGTATAGAAAGAGCACATTTGCAGTCATTGGACTGGGAATGGCAGTTGGCTGGGATTATCCCTGAAATCAGAGGAAGTCATGGCCCAGTAATAAAGTGTAGCTTAATTTAGAGAGAGGTACAGGAACCTTTTTTAGGTGGTAAAGAAAATGGCAGAAGCCTTGTGGTATCTTCTCTTAGGCAGCACTTTTACATCAAAACTTTAAAATGGAATTCCGAGTTCACTTGAAAAGAACAAGTCAGCAATCACAGTTCTCTTCATTCTTATAACCAGGTTCACTTTAACCAGGCACTGTAAAGAGGATCTGGTTTTAACCATTTAGTAGAATGCTTTAAAAACAACTTGGGTGTAAAATAGAAATCCTTATGAATATTTATAAAAAATAATAATACTCTAGGACAGTTTTTCTCAACCTTTTAACCCTAGGAGGAACCCAAAAAATTATTTTCAGGTCTTGAGGAACCCTTACTAAAACCAATTCATCAGGGGTCAATGCCCCGGATACTGCTGGCCAATAGGAAGAATGCCCCCCTTAAAGTGGGGCTCAGATTGCCACCCTTAAAGACAGCTAAAAAGATATTTGGTGTCTTGCTGCTGGCTTTGCTAAGTGATGCTGAACCTTGAACTCTGTAGGCATCATCAAAAAGGTGGTTCATCAGCCACAGCTCAAGGAACCCCTAGCAACCTCTGGAGGAACCCCAGGGTTCCATAGAACCCTGGTTGAGAATGGCTGCTCTAGAATGTTGATCCAGAAAGTATCCTGTTGCCTTTGGGGAACTTGGACCATGCAAATAGGACCATGATTTATTTTTCTTTTTTTAATCAGGAAAAAAGTTTGACAGGGATCAACAAACCATACAGAAAAAAATACAAAAAAATACAAGAACATTCCAGAGATTCCATACATAAGGAAATGCAATGTCAAAAAGTGGTCACATAACCTAATCCCGACAATGACATGTATAGCGGTAAAGATGTCAACTCACGTGAACTATAACATTATGAACAGTAGCATAAAATAGGACTTTGCTTCATTTGTGCTCCTAAGCTTAGGTGTAACCCAAAACAGCCAGTCAATACTTTTGATAGCCTTGGACCTTACAGTAAGAGTCTATCCATAAGTAAGTTTACAGGTATGGCCAGCCAGTTCCCCCACACTCTTTCAAATTTATACCTTACACAGTTACCTCTGTGTTTGTAAATCAGATTTTCATATCTAAGTGTCATGCTTTTCTGATCAACCCACATCAGCATTGCTGGTATGGTCTGAGAGATCCAGTGCATTAGGATAAGCTTTCGGGCCTGAAACAGAGACCTGTCAGCTACCTCTCGAAGAATTGCATCTGGACCAGGATTTTTAAAGGAATTTATGCCTTTTTTTGGGTTTGGGGTTCAGAGGATGCTAAGTGTTTTTATTTTATTATTGTAATTTTGTCTTTTGGTTGAACTTGATTACTTTTTTCAACCTGACTGGTTATGTAACCCAGAGTAGCCAATTCAATGTTAACGTTTAACAGAACCATGGAAGATGTTTCCTGAATATTGGCCACATAGTAATGTGCTCTGTAAACTCAGTTTTACCATTCTCAAATATATACTGTACATTTTTATATGCAATTTAGATTTGATTATTGTTCAGAGGATGACCTTTACTGGCAGTATAATATGCAGCTAGTATGCACAAAGTGTAGTAACATATATTATACAACCTAATGGTTTTCTGGTTGTTTGATTATTGTTACATCTGGCAGCTAAATCTGGGATGTATACACAGATTTTGCATGGTGATTAGTGACAAAACCCGATAGAATGATACAAACTGGTGACACTGGTGTAATGATTTTATGAATATTTGTATAGTTGGGTCCCAGAGGCAGATGTACGATCTATATACACTCACCGGCCACTTTATTAGGTACACCTTGCTAGTATCGGGTTGGACCCCCTTTTGCCTTCAGAACTGCCTTAATCCTTCGTGGCATAGATTCAACAAGGTGTTGGAAACATTCCTCAGAGATTTTGATCCATATTGACATGATAACATCACACAGTTGCTGCAGATTTCTTGGCTGCACATCCATGATGGGAATCTCCCATTCTCCCATTCCACCACATCCCAAAGGTGCTCTATTGGATTGAGATCTGGTGACTGTGGAGGCCATTGGAGTACAGTGATCTCATTGTCATGTTCAAGAAACCAGTGGTGAGATGATTAGAGCTTTGTGACATGGTGCATTATCCTGCTGGAAGGAGCCATCAGAAGATGGGTACACTGTAGTCATAAAGGGATGGACATGGTCAGCAGCAATACTCAGGTAGGCCGTGGTGTTTAAACAATGCTCAATTGGTACTAAGGGGCCCAAAGTGTGCCAAGAAAATATCCCCCACACCATTACACCACCAGCCTGAACCATTGATACAAGGCAGGATGGATCCATGCTTTCATGTTTTTTACACCAAATTCTGACCCTACCATCTGAATGTTGCAGCTGAAATCATGACTCATCAGACCAGGCAACGTTTTTCCAAATTTCTATTGTCCAATTTTGTTGAACCTGTGCGAATTGTAGCCTCAGTTAACTGTTCTTAGCTGACAGGCGTGGAACCTGGTGTGGTCATTTGCTGTTGTAGCCCATCTGCTCCAAGGTTCGACGTGTTGTGCGTTCAGAGATGGTACTCTGCATACTTTGGTTGTAATGAATGATTATTTGAGTTACTGTTGCCTTTTTATCATCTCATACCAGTCTACCCATTCTCCTCTGACATCAACCAGGCATTTTCTTCCACACAACTGCCGCTCACTGGATATTTTCTTTTTTCGGACCGTTCTCTGTAAACCCCAGAGATGGTTGTGTGTGAAAATCTCAGTAGATCAGCAGTTTTTTAAATACTCAGACCAGCCCGATTGGGCTGCAACAGCCATGCCATGTTCAAAGTCACCTAAATCCCCTTTCTTCCCTATTCTGATGCTTGGTTTGAACAAGTTGTCTTCACCACATCTAGATGCCTAAAAGCATTGAGGTGCTGCCATGTGATTGGTTGATTAGCAATTTGTCTTATCAAGTGATTAAACGGTGAGTATGTATATTCTACATTTTACTTATAAGAAATCCTGCCGTAAGTTACAGTAAATACATGGGCTGCCATGGCTATTCTTCTTTTTAAAAAAATAGGTGTATGTTTTTTATTGCTGGCTTTAATTGATCCATTGACAAGCTGGCAAGTATAGTCAGAACATGCATATGTCTCTCATGACAAGTTGCCTTTTAACATATTTGCTAGTCAAATAGCCTTGTATTTCTGTGGAACAAGGATATGTCCTGCAGGGCAATATGGTTGAACGCACGGTCAAATGTTTCAAATTAGATCATTTATTTTTGTGTACTTCATTGTCTTAGAATAAGCAAGCAGAATCTGGATTCAGACACGTCAGACTTCATTGGCATGCCTGTTTCAGATCAGTGATGAAGGTAGTGAAGCCACAATTAGGAAAAGAGATCCTATTTGCACATTTTTAAAAACAAGTTCGTAGTAGTAGACCTCATATTTCCATTCTTAGAATTGTGTAATTAATTATTGAGTGAAGGCCCTCAATCCTGATGACAGAACTGCTTATCATCCTAATTTAGCTTGTCAAATATGAATTACCTTTACCTGTCCAGTAGTCCCAACCTACGTTGCCAATCTTACTTATATCCCTTCCTAATGAATATCAGAAAGTAGAAGGCTGAGGGATGCTATTCATGCTATGCATGAAGCTATCAGTTGCATATAGGGGGTGGCCTGGAGAGAGGGTTTGCCACTGTAGGCTTCCCAGAATAAATGAGTTTCCAAGGATCTCCTAAAGGGTAGGATCTGACCAGACATACTGGGATAGGGAGCTCCAGAGGATGAGAGAGGTTCTGGAAAAGTTCTGGAGGCGAGCATGGAAGGAAGTAGTCTGGAATAGTCTGGTTGAAAAAAGACACCAGTCCATTCAGTTCAACCAATAAAAGGGAAAAAACATTTTAGAATCCTATACCCAGAGTTGATCCAGGGGAAGGCTAAAAACCCAGCAAAGCATGCTCCAATTTGCTCCAGCGGGGGAATAATTCCTTCCTGATCCCTCAAAAGGCAATCGGATATTCCCTGGACCAAGTTTACTTATACAGTAAGTACCCTACATACAAACCTTCGAGTTGCAAACTTTCAAAGATGCGAACATGTGTTTGCACAGTTTGTTCATATTCAACTCAGCGGGCTGAGTGAAAAAAAACCTGACAAATCGCCGTACCAGCAAATGCAATGTTGGTGCAGCGATTTCCCCAGCTGTGCTATTGTGTTCGGATAGGGAGACTCCCCCCGCCAGAACACACTGATCAGCACTCACGGCCTTTGTCTGCAAGCACCAATCTTTGTTTGACTTATGAACAAGCTCCCAGAACAAAACTCATTCATAAGTAAGGGACTTACTGTAAACATTAATATCCAGTTATATTATGTACATTTAGGAAAAAATCCAGGGCATTTTTAAAGCAATCTACTGAACTTTCCAGAACCACTTCAGGAGGGAGTCTATTCCACATCTTCACAGCTCTAATGCCCCATACACACGGTCGGACATCGATCGGACATTCCGACAACAAAATCCTAGGATTTTTTCAGACGGATGTTGGCTCAAACTTGTCTTGCATACACACGGTCACACAAAGTTGTCAGAAAATCCGATCATTCTGAACGCGGTGACGTAAAACACGTACGTCGAGACTATAAGCGGGGCAGTGGCCAATAGCTTTCATCTCTTTATTTATTCTGAGCATGCGTGGCACTTTGTGCGTCGGATTTGTGTACACACGATCGGAATTTCCGACAACGGATTTTGTTGTCGGAAAATTTTATAGCCTGCTCTCAAACTTTGTGTGTTGGAAAATCCGATGGAAAATGTGTGATGGAGCCTACACACGGTCGGAATTTCCGACAACAAGGTCCTATCACACATTTTCCGTCGGAAAATCCGACCGTGTGTACGGGGCATTACTGTGAAGAAACCTTTCCGTATTTGGAGATGAGATCTCTTTTCCTCTAGACGTAAAGAGTGCCCCCTTGTCCTTTCTGATGACCCTAAAGTAAATAACTCAACACCAAGTTCACTATATGGGCCCCTTATATATTTGTACATGTTGATCATATCCCCCTTAAAGCGGAGCTCCGCCGAAATTTTTTTTTTTTTTAAAAGTCAGCAGCTACAAATACTGCAGCTGCTGACTTTTAAAACATGGACACTTACCTGTCCAGGACGCCCGCGATGTCGGCACCCAAGGCCTAACCGTCTCTCGGTCCTCGGGTGCTGCCGCCTCCATCTTCGGTAAGGGAATCAGGAAGTGAAGGCTTGCGGCTTCACTTCCCGGTTCCCTACTGCGCATGCGTGAGTCGCGCAGCGCAATACGGATGGTCCCTGCTGTCTCTGGGACCCGTGTGTTTCCCAGCAGACAGCGGGGGGGGGGGGGGGGGGACAGGATTCTGTGGCTGTAGCTGCTGACTTTAAAAAAAAAAATTGCATTTACCAGTACAGGGATCCAGCGCTGTCCTCATCCAGTTCTTGACTAGTCTTCAGGTCCCAGCGCCTCTATCTTGGATGTGGAAACTTCCTGGTGCTTCACAGCTGGTTCCCCAATGCAAGAGATGCACTGTGCTCTCTCAATGGTCACACAGTCTTCTGGGACCTGTGATGTGTCCCAGGAGGTTGTGGAGGATCGAACTGCTTGGCTTGCCTAGATGAGTTAAGCAAAAGTGGGAACGGGTACCTGCCAGAAAACCCACTCCCTAAAAAAAAAATGAAATAAAATCCAAAAGTGGGAGAGGTGAAGTTCCAATCTAAAGCCCATGTAGCTGTTTGTTGCCTGTTTTCATAATATAGATGCATAAAAGTCTTCATGCGCAGTAGGGGGAAAAATGGGAGATTAACAAGGTATGTATAGTTTGCATTATGTATGCAGTTATGAAAATTCCTTGTACATTGGCTTCAGTCACATTCCCCAGTACTTCTATTGGCAGGATAGCTCTAGCCCAGGGTTAGGCAACCTCGGCCCTTCAGCTGTGGTGAAACTACAAAGCCCAGCATGCCTCTGCCTCTAGGAGTCATGCCTGTGATTGTTAGGAATGTTTCATGGGACTTGTAGTTTCAAAACAGCTGGAGGGCCGAGGTTGCCTACTCCTGCTCTAGCCTGTATCTTAGCTGGTTATTTTGTTCCACCACAATTTATGCATTATCATCTGAAAAAGTCCATATGATGCCAGATAAGACACAAGTGGGCACAGGATCCCTCTAGGTTTTTTCTTTAAAATGCTCCTTTTTGTATATTTCTAGAAATATAACAACGATTGGTGGATTGGACGAGCGGTTCGGGAGGGCTGTGAGGTGGGATTCATCCCAAGCCCCGTGAAGCTGGAACACATGCGAATGTTGCAGGAACAGAAGATGCGACAGAGCCGGCTTAGTACCAGGTGTGTTATGTGACTTTCTTCCCATCTCTCTGCCAGTCACACACATTTCCCTTATCCACTGTGTTCTCCTTTACTATCTTACTATTTCCTTATCTCCTTATCTTCCCTTGCAGTAAATCCATTGGAAACTCCAGTAGTTTAGGTGATGTAGTCAGTGGTACACGGAGACCAACACCACCAGCTACAGGTGAGAAAATCCAATCCTATCCTCTGTTTATAGGTAGAACATCATATGCTATCTAACTCCATTTCTTACTAACTGTTCTTTGCATATATAAAACACAAAATGGACATTAAAGCAATAGCTATCTGAAGCCAGGTTTAACTGCAAAATCGAGGGGATGCCCAAAAATGTGATTCATTTTATGAATGAAGTGATACAGTTTGAGTGATCTCAGATCAAATCTAAGTATATTTAAATCCTCCAATCACTGGTGTCATTAAGGTTAAAGGTGAAGTATGGCCACAACTTTTATTACCCTACTTTTCTTATGGATCACAGCACAGCAGTTCATTCAGCTGCTGGCCAACATCACTCCAGGCGACAGTCGGGATCCACCCAGATGCCTGGACCAGCAGCTCACTCAGCCTCCCAGCTGCGCCACAGAGGGCCTGAGCCAGCTGCTCCCTCCCCTACCCAGCTCAGCGCTCCAGTGGGCGCTGGAGGGGCAGAGCAGAGGCAGTCATCGCTCTCTGCTCAGAGCGGAGGGGAGAACTGAGTGATCAATGGTGTTTGATCTCTCAATTCTCCATGTTGAGGTGGTGGGGGGACAGATGCAGCATCGAAACTATGCTGTATCCACCTAGGTGAGTATAATATTTTTTTCTTTTATATATACCCCACACTTCTCTTTTAATGCATCTCATAAGGTTTTTTAAACACATGAAAAACATTTTTTTTTTCTTTTGCAGCTTAACATTTGTAGCTGGTAGCACTGCTCCTTTGATTATTGCTATACTATTTGCTATTTGGTTTTATCATCTGTTATAAAATACTAAACTTGGCATACCCAATGATACCCAGTGATGATAAACTTCCACCATCTTTGAAGTTCTGAAAAAAGCTTTTAACAATGTTTACACAAGCTGCTTTCCCTTCAGGCATTTACTACATTTAACCTTATCAAATTTCAAACAATAAACTTAAAGTATATGTAAAGGTTTGTTTTAAAAAAAACAAACAAAAAAATGTGATACTTCCCTCCTCTGTGCAGTTGGTTTTGCACAGAGTGGCCCCGATCCTCCTCTTCTGGGGTCCCTCAGCGGCCCTCCTGGCTCCTCCTTTTCTCGAGTGCTCCCTCGGGGCACTCGTGCGGACACGCTCCCGTGTCCTGCTGCTGCTTCCACAGACAGAAGGACTTGGCCCCGCTCCCGGGTCACTGGATTTGATTGACAGCAGCGGGAGCCAATGGCTCCCGCTGCTATGAATCTATCCAATGAGGACCCAAGACAGCGGCTGGAGCTGGTGTGCTCGTCCCCGTCGCTGGAAAGATCGGGTTCAGGTATGCATTAAGGTGAAAAACCTTGAGGGTTTACCCACCCCCTTAACAGTGGTTAGTAATCATTAGGGAGCATAGATTTTATGATGAAAAGAAACTTAGTTCATTGCTGTTGGTTTTTTTGCTTTGGTTTTTTGAATAAAGCCTGGTGCACACTACTGTTTTTTTTTTAAACTGACAGCTCCAGTCGGAGCTGCTGTACTAACGATCTGACGTTAGTACAGCGATCTCCCCCACTGAGCTGTTGTGTTCTGACAGGGGGACACCCCCCCAGCCAGAACACTCCAATAAGCACTCTCCGCCATTGGCTGAGAACGTTGATTGGGAGCCAGTCCGCTGCTGGTTATCCAGCATGCTCTTCCGACAGACACCAGCCAAACTGCTGGTTTCTGTTGGACAGGGTGCCATACACATGCGCCAAATGTTGGTTGGTTTTTATTGAACCGGCCAATGTCGCCCGAAAATCGCCCATGTGTATGGGGCTTAAGCTTGATGAATATGCTGTCAGTTTGTCTATTGCATTGTGGTGCAATAGACACCATTACCTTTTATGACCCATAGCCTTAATGGTTCTTGTGAGCAACTCAGAGACTTAAGCCACACGGGCCGAACGTCGGGTTACATTAGCCGGTTCAATAAAAATCGGCCAACATTTGGCCCGTGTGTAAGGCAGCCGGTCTGGCCTCTGTTGGACGAAAGCCAGCAGCCAACCAGCTCCCGACCAGTGCTCTCAGCCAATGGCGAAGAGCTCTACCCTCAGTGTTCTGGGGGAGGGATCGTCTCCCTGTCAGAACACAAAAGAACAGCAGGGGAGATTGCTGTACTAACGTCAGATTGTTAGTACAGTCGCTCCGACCTGTGCTGTCAGTTTTTTTCTTTCAACCCGCTGGGTTGATCAAAAATAACTAGTGGCGTGTACCAGAGTTTATGGGGTCTACTAGTATTAGAAAATATTCACCTGTACACAGGTAAGATTAGGGAATGTTTGATTGCATAGCTCTCCTCAATCCCTTGGGATACTCACTGTTGGAGCCTACAGGTGGGAAATTTGATCACAATGGAATTTCCTGTCTGATCTTTATTGGTTTCACTGAGATATCTGGCATGCACAGCACTTCCTTCTCCTTCTTTCAAACGGCCTTATGCAAACTTGCATAATTGTAGAAACATATCCTACTTAATCAGTATTTAGTATCTACAAACTTATGTAGTAATACATACAACTAAAAGCTGAAGGCATTGCTGAGTAGACTACATACATACATTTTTTAATGTTTGCGGTTGTGTAAATGAAACAGAAATGTGCATTGGGGCTGATTTACTAAAACTGGAGAGTGCAAAACTTGGTGCCGCTCTGCATTAAAACCAATAAGCTTCCAAGTTTTTTTTAATCAAAACTTAACTGAACAAGTTGAAGTTAGAAGCTGATTGGCTACCATGCACAGCTACACCATACTTTGCACTCTCCAGTCTTAGTAAATCCACCCCATTGTATTTCCCACTCCTTCATCATGTCAGTATTCCCTTCGCTAGCTCCAACCTGCAAACCCTCAGCCCCTCTCCAATACAATCAAAGATTTTCCACAATCATTTCTGGTTTGTTTTGTTCTTTCTTCATCCTGGCACTGTTTTATTATTCTTGTCTTAGACGTAAATAGTGCTTATTTTGTTTATTTTGGACCCTGGCGGTACTTTTTTTTTTTTGGTACCACCTATAGGACCTGTGGGGTGGAATTACTAACTGAAAATTGATTTTTTGTAATTGATTTCATAAAGCATCACAAACAAGAGAGTTGGTGTCGCAAACAAATGTGTGGAAATTCATCTTAAAAGCAGAGAAAGTGAGAATGAAGGATTATATTCTGGCAAAAAGTAACAGACATTTCAGGAAAAAGTGCGTTACAACTGTCACCAGAACAGTGCAGACTTTGGACTAGCTGCATTCAATTGGCCCATTGGATGCCTATCTACAAATGCCTACTTTTGCCTAATATTAAAAATGTTTGAGATTTTTGGGGTTGATTTAATAAAGGCAAAAAGGCTGTTCACTTTGCAAGAAGTTGCACTTTGAAAGAGAGCTTAGTGAATGTGGTGAATTTTCACTTTGCAAAAAATACCCAATCATGTGCAAGAAAAATAAAAAAACAGAATTTTTTGCAGGGACCTGATTGGATGATGAATGTTTGCAGAGCTTACCCTCATCTTAAAGCGGAGTTCCAACTGTTAAAATTTTTTTTTTTTGGATGAATATTGTTTGTTTCAAACTCTTATTTATAGCACTCACGTTTCTGTGATGAATCGCCGCTCGATTGCCGATTTCATAGAGGAATATATCTTATATTCCTCTTTCCTAGCAATTTCCATATTGCTTGTGGGCATGTGAAGCCCACAAGCACTATCTTCCAGGATCAGGTGCAGCTGAGCGACCAGCATGCACCACCCGTTCTCGCGCATGTGCAGTATGTGCGGCTCGCAGCGCCGTACACTTCTGACGTTGCAGTCACAACGGGCGTCGTCGTCGGATGTGCCCGCCCCGTTGTGATGGCAATGAAGCCCTCGGCGCTGCCCACTGACTCCTGGCAAATGAGGACAAGCATCCCCCAGGAGCACTAGCGAGCACAGGTGCCGAGGGAAATGACATCAGGCGCTGTGGAGAGGAAGTGGCAGAATACAAAGGACCCCATAGCAACAGTGCTGAAGGGGTGAGTAAAAAAAAAAAAAAATCAAGATGTTTTTGCTGATGCATAATGCTGTTGATTTCTGCAAAGTTGATTTTATGGGTGGAACTCCACTTTAAGCTATGGGGCAAATTCCCTTGCAAAGTGAAACTTCCCATGCGCAGTGAACAGCCTACTTGCCTTTAGTAAAACAATCCCATACCTGCTAGATCTTCACTTTCAGTGTCATCACTTAAGCCTCGTACCCACTACTAGTTATTTTTTTTATCGTTCAATCCAGCAGGCTGAGCGAAAAAAAAAAACCTGACAACTCAGGTCGGAGCCGCTGTACTAACTATGCAATGTTAGTACAGCGATCCCCTGCTGATCTATTGTATTCTGACAGGGGGACGCCCCCCCACCAGAACACTCCGATCAGCGCTCTCAGCCAATGGCTGATTTAGGAGCCGATTGGCAGATCTTTTTTGTTCACACCCCCTCGTCATAAGCTGGCCAAACAGCCGGCTTCTGTCGGACCAGCTGCAGTACACACGTGCCGAATGTCGGCCAATTTCTGTTGAAGCAGCCGATGCCGCACAACATTTGACCCGTGTGTACCAGGCTTTACACTTCAGCCTATCTATTGCTCTTCCAAAGGTCTGTTATCTATGTTGCTCACAATTACCCTTCAGGGGTGTAAACTTTAACATTATCTAGACGATCTTCTCCTAGATGTGAAGTCTTTGAAAACTCTGGCCCTCACAGATATCTGGTGTTGGAGAGGTTAGCCCAGTTTGAATGAATAGTCAAATTTGGGAAGAACAAAACTCAGCAATTCGAGTATTAGCTATGCTGTTTATGCAAACCAAGAAGACTCAGAGATTTCAGAGGCTTCAAACTTTTCAATGTAAGGT